>NC_143130.1:49382500-50007500 GCF_059928025.1 Delphinapterus leucas | reverse complement strand
GATACCTCCTGGAGAAAGAGGTGTGGGCCAGATTGAAAGGAATTAATTACAAAGCACACTTTTTGGTGCAGTCGAAGTTGCTTTGAAAAGAAAAGGGAAAAACTGTGGAAAGTTTCAGACGCCGATCTTAAATAGGCTTTGATGGGTGTTGGTTGGGAGGTGGAGGTGTCAAGAATGTGGCCAGGTAATTACATCCATAAAAAACGGTTCCATTTGCTCCTTTTTTTCTATTCCCCCCAAAGTCAAACAGCTCAGATATAAAACTTAGAAGAGAGATTCTTTTTGCACACGCAGTGTCAACATACATTTTCATGAGGTGCTTTAACACACAGTGCGCAGCTCAAATATTTATTTATTCCACAGACCGAGGTGTGTAGAGTAAATAAATATGACTTTAAAAATTGCCTCAATATGTATTTACCCAGTAGACTCATTTCTTGGGTAAATTACATGGATTTGGTAACCTTCCATGACATTTTTCCTTGATTTTAAACATACACAAACAAAGAATTTAAATGTCCGAAGTGTCTAAATAACCTAATTGAACTTGTGACACAAACCAGGAAGAGGCAGGAGACCTGGTTGTGGAGGGGAAAATGCGAGAGTTTTTTAATGGATAAAAATGAGAACTTTCAGACGATCACCAGCAACCCACAGAGACTGAGCATCCCCAGGACTTGGTGGGAGACTCCTCCTATCTACAACATTCTTCATAAATATAAAAATGTCATTTATCACACTTCACCATTGACAGTCTCCTGTCCTCTCTCAGAAATGGATTTTCCTATGAATTTCCACGATCTATTGCCCCCCCAAACTAAAGCTATCATTTGCCAACCATTATCTTGCATTTAATTTTGACAATAATCATTTCTTAAAAATCCCTTCGTTGTCCACTCCCTTTAAAGCTGGAGTGTATCAGAAAAGAGTTTCTATCACTGACAAAGAAGCATTCTCACCACATTTTCAAATGGGAAATCTACTCAGCTCTTACCAGTCAGAAAAAGGAAGATCCTAGGTAGATTTTTCAACCAAACCAAGTTAGTAACGCTTTGATTTTGGAAATCATTTAAAATGATGGAAGTCATTGTTTTGCATATGCCATTAAAGAAGAGCTTTGGAGGAAAGTAGTTTTTTGTTTCTTTGTTTTGTTTTTCCACCTTTCCTTCTTTCCTTCCTTCCCTCCCTCCCTCCCTCCCTCCCTCCTTTCTCTCTCTCTCTTTCCTCAACATCTATAGGTTCTGAAAAACTTACCAGAATCTCTATTCTGTGCAATGATTTTACTTTTATGCAGAGTATCATTGTTTAAAACTAACATTTTTGGAGTGAGGGGGAGAACCCATTCTCATTTCTGAGAGGCATATGAATGATTTTCTTAATTGTCCTGTATTTAATTAGGAAAATTGATGTCTCTGGTATTTGGGGGCAATGAATGCCAAGAGGCTAAGCATTAACTCAGAGAAGCTTGAAGTCACTGCCCGAGCAGTTATTCCACGAGATGTTGGGAAACCACTGGTAAGCAGGGCTGGGGCCTGTCTGTGTTGGTAGACTACCAAGGTGAGCTGTGAACAGAGGAGTCCAGGGAGAAGGAGCCGTACACACTGTATCTACTGGCTTCCACCAGCTACACTGGTTTGTGACAGACTAATGTAGGAATCACTCTGATGATTATCCACTACTTAAGTGAAAAAAATTAACATTTCTAGATTTTAAATATAAACTCAGATACCAGCACAAGTCCCTGTTTCTTTTCTGATGTTTTTAGCCCCATAATACATCCTGCTTTTGATTTACCAGGTTGAAAAATGTGGAAATCCTTACAGTGAGCAATTAAGAAAACCAGAAAAGCTATATGTTAAAAGGATTCCCAATCTTTTGGGACTTTGACACCCAGCTTTTTTTTTTTTTTTTTTTTTTGCCGTGCGTGGTCCTCTCACTGTTGTGGCCTCTCCCCTTGCGGAGCACCGGCTCCGGACGCGCAGGCTCAGCGGCCATGGCTCACGGGCCCAGCCGCTCCGCGGCATGTGGGATCTTCCTGGACCAGGGCACGAACCCGTGTCCCCTGCATCGGCAGGCGGACTCTCAACCACCCAGCTTTTTTTTTTCTATATTTTATAGCATTGTCACCCAACCAAATAGTTAGGTCCATATAGGGCACAGACTAATTCTAACACCCAAGTGAACTTATTAAAAAATAATTTTTATTTGAGAATAACTTGAGAATTTTCCAATATCTCTAGAGATCATTTGAAACACCCCAGGGTGTCATGTAACCTCATCTGGGGATAGCTGTTCTAAGAGGAAAAAAAGTATTTTTAATAACTGGAGCCAATTCCTCCTAGGGGGAATTCCCTTTGGGTTCTATAGCTTAGCTTCAAATCCAAATTCCTCATCTGTGAACAGTTAGAACAATATAATGTAGCCCAGGAGAGTCAGAACTTGAATTCAATTCAGAGAAATGTACAATTGAGAGAAATGACAACTATCCTGCCTTTATACTGGGTAACTTTCCACTCCTTAGGTGCAACACACACCCTCTGATCTTCATAAGCCCATAAAGTAGGGATTAATGTCTCCATCTTACAGATGGTGAAACTAAGGCTTAGAGAGCCATATAGCTATCTTAAGGTCAAACAGCCAGTAGGAGGAGAGCTGGGATTTGAACTCAAATTCTTCTGATTCTAGCAAATCTCTTACCAATATCTTATCTCCTCTTTTGGCATGATACACTACCTTACTGAAGGTTTCCCAAGAGGCAGTGTTGAAATTGGTCTGAAGGCCCCCTGACCTCTGTGTGCAGAAAGCATTTTTTTTTGGAGTTACATACTACAGTATCCTCAAATTTTTGTAATAATATTTAAAACCATGACTCATCATGAAGTGCTAAACATTTCTTCTCCGGGCTAAGAGTTCTACAGTGTACGTAAAAGTTCTCACAATTTAAGAGCAAGCCTCCTTCATTTGGTTTTAATGACTTTGTAAAGTAAATACCTAAGATTGTTCCTAAAAAATAAAATAAATTGCTTCAGTGGGAGAATATGGAAGATATAAATTGAACTGAATATGATTCCCTCCTTCCCTGTTACGGGTGAACATGTGACTAGACATTTTTAGATGGGCTCCAATGAGCTGGTTGTAATGAGTAGCCTTTTGGGCCTAGATTTGTATCTTCCTTGAGAATAGTAATAATTTCAGAGTTTCTTCCCAGACATTTTTCTTCCTTGCATATCCACGGTAAAATCGGGATCTTATCTCAAGGTGCGAAGCCCTTGCAAATTTATAGAATCATGTCTTCCGCCTCGTACCCTTGGAAAGTTCCTGACCTGAAGCAGAGGGTAGGTACAGACAGCCCCCAAGACCCCAGCCGCCTCTCTCATCACTGGGCAAGGGAAGCTCCGGCCATTCTGGCCTGACTTCTTGTTTGGACAGCCCTGGGGAAGTGCAGGTCACCCAGCGCTATATTTCATCCACACATTTTCCCAGCAACATTCCTTTGCAGTTTGACAGGCAAGCAGGGAAGCCCAGGTCTCCTGTTTCCCAGCAGGGGCTCCATGTCTCCCTGGAGCAATGGACTGGAGGCTGGGGGTGGGGGGGGGCAGCAACAGTACACTTGGAGAGGGTGGGGTCCAGGGGCTAGGGAGGAGGTAAGCCAGCCCCAGCTAGGAGGGAGGGCTTGTGTGGGTGGGAGCAGCTGGAACACGTATGATCTTCCCGTCTCAAGAAGGAGCACAGCAACGGGTTCTCCTTATCTTGGATTCAGGGATGCTTTAAAGGAAGAGCTTCCAGCCTCTGTAAGTCAAAGTTCTCGTGTGTTTCTGCTCCTGGCCCTTGCAGGTGGCTTCCAGGCAGTCTGCCTGTCTTCCCCAGCTGCACATTCACAGACAGACAGTGAAGTGGCCCAAGGGATGTGTAAGCAGGAACTCTCTGCAGGCAGACCCATTAGCATCCTAAGACTGGTCACCGTGGGATGGCGATGACATGGTTTTTGGCTATCAGGCAGCCCTTTGGAAAGGGAAAATCTACTTTGGTATTCATTAATTGGGTGAATGACAGTAAGATATTACTGAAAAATGAATCCTTGGTGATTTTAACTTGGTTATGTTCAAATGATGAAACTTGTGAACCTGGTCCACAAGGTCTTTTGTGTATGCCTAGCATTTCCAGGCTAGTTGGTGCTGTTTGTCTTCTGTTCTGAATGGTGACTAGATGGCATGGAGTGAGGGGTGGGGCATGCAGTTTGAAGTTAGGCTACTTCCCAGGTGTTGCTGATCCTTGCTGAGGCCCTATTCCCTCATCTGCAGGAAGGGGGAAGGGGGTTTCTTGAGGGTTGTTAGGAGGACCTGGAAAGTGTCTGTCACAATCCTGGCACATCGGTGCCTTTTGGCAGAAGTTAGCTTCTGTGTTCTTTGCTATGAGTACTGGTGAAGCAGGATTGTCCATCCAAGCAGTGAAAGAAAGTGTGAATGTATAAAGTGAAAAGTGAAAGAAAGCATGAAAATGGACATCCACATCCTCAGAGATCCTTTTGAAGAAGAGAGAACATAACTTCCTGATGTTTGTGCTAAGTAGAAAGTCCATGGGTTGACATTCCTCAGGGCTTTGCCAAAGAAGGAGAGTCAGTCTCCTTTCTACTGGTTAGCAAGTTACAGAATCTTTTAGAGCCATTGGTGCTCCTTCCTCAACACCCCTATGAGCAAGTGAATAAATAATGAACCCCCCAAAAACACCATTTTGGAGCATAACTTTTCCAAAAGTCATTCATTCCTTCACTCACTCATGCAGGTCTGGTGCTGGGAGGATATGGGAATTGGATGGTTCGCAAGACAGACACGATGCTGCCCTTGGACAGGGGAGGGTAGGATGAGATGTCAAGCAAATTCAGTAAGCACTGAACATTGAATCGTGTTCACGGCAGTGGACAAAACCTAACTAGGGGAAAACGTGACGGCCGAATGAGAGATGAAAGGATGGACTCCCATTGGGACACCAAACAAGCCATTTCTGGGAAGAGGACATTTAAGTTGAAACCAGAAGGATGCAAAGGCACCAGCAGAGCTGTGTGAGGGAAAGAACATTCCAAGTAGAGGGGACAGCAAGGGATAAGGCCCTGGGGAGACAAGCTTGATACCTCTTAGGAACAGAAAGTGGGCCAGCAGGGCTTGACCCTGGGAGAGTGGAGTGGGTTTTAAGGGTTGTTGTTCCAGTTGAAAAAATAAACTAGGTAGGATATGGAGGAGTGCTATTCCCTCTTTCTTGTTCTGGGTGGTGAGTTATACTTAGAAAAATGGAGGGGATGCTCTGGCTCATTCTTTTTATGTTTCATCTCCACACAAACTTTTTTTTGAAAATTGCTTTTTTTACAATTTTTTAAAAATGAATTTGATATAAGGATAGATGCCACAGATGCTGTACATTATAAAAGGAGCTGGACTTGGTGGGAACAAGTTAGTTTGAAGACAAACTGGCCTAGATCTGAACACCTCTTCAGCCATGTACAAATGCATGTTCTTGGTTAAGGTATTTAATCTCTCCAGGCTTCCATTTCTTCATCCTGAAAACAGATTCAAGACTTAGAAGGCAAGATGAGTACTACAGGGTCTTCAAGTATCTCTTGGCTTGGAAGAAGCAAATACATTGTCCAAGCTGCCCCGTCCACAGGTCTATGTGACAGTATTTACCATACTGAAGAACCTCCCAGCAAATGTCTGGAGCACACTGGGATGATCAAATTCAGTAAAATACATGTTTACTGTGATATTGTGGAAAGTACTTGTTCCAAGAATAGGAAAGTAAAATAAAACGAAACAGAAATAGACAAAAAATTGTTTGTAATGGATAGAACCTTATATCCAGGATTGAGGTACATGATTACAAAGGACATGGCTTTCCTAGCGGGATCAGTTTCTCAGGTGACCCTAGTTAGAGTTCTATCAATGCTTTGACAGACATTAATTCTGAAATTGATTACCATCATTTTCCTTTGAAATATGTGACGGGGATACTGATCTATTTGCTCTTTTCAAAGCATAGATGATGAGTCAACATGTTGTGCCTTTTCTTGGTTTTTAATGTTTTCACACTCTGAAATGATGTGGTGATAGAAATACATTTCTAAGCACATGAAAGATGCCAATCCCAGTTAAAGATATTTTGAGGCCCTTGGAAACATAATTAGTCTCTGAAGATGTAAGAAGTAATTGGTGTGAGACATACAATCCAAAGGACCATGGTTCATGCTTCTCTGTTTTCTGCAAATGGACACCTATGCATATCCCATCAGGGTGATTACATTAGTACAGAGGGCAAGCTCTCCCTTTATACACATGTAAAACTACAAAAAAAGTTCTCTGGGACTTCCCTGGTGGCGCAGTGGTTGAGAGTCCGCCTGCCGATGCAGGGGACACGGGTTTGTGCCCCAGTCCGGGAAGATCCCACATGCCGCAGAGCGGCTGGGCCCGTGAGCCATGGCCGCTGAGCCTACGCATCCGGAGCCTGTGCTCCGCAACGGGAGAGGCCACAACAGTGAGAGGCCCACACATTGCCAAAAAAAAAAAAAAAAAAAAAATTCTCTGGGTGACAGCTAATTCTCTGAGTGACAGTTTTAATTCTTCTGTTTTTCCTACTCTCTGACTGCACATGTGAGTATGGATTCAAACACCAGGCAGGCTTCATCTTCTAAGTACTACATATATGAAGAAAGGTCAACAGACACATAACCAGTTCGCTCACGTAACAAACATCTCATTTACTACTCTTCTAGTGAGGGGGAAACAGGCTCCTCCACAAATCTCTCTTCTTCCTCTTCAGTTTGATAAACCCTTGGCTCTTTTGTCAGATCAGACCAACTCTAGCCAACTTGTGGCTAAAAAAGCCTTACAAATGGATTTTCAGTCACCACTCAACGAAGCTGGTTGACAGAGCTCCACAGAATCCTTCTGGAGGGAGGCAGGCTTTTAACTTGATTGATGAAATTATATCTAAATCTCATAGATTTGGTACTTCAAAGGCATTTTTCCCTACTTAGGGCACCCTGGATGAAGGGCGTATGCTATTTGTACCAAACTCCCAGGCTCAAGTGGTTTGCAAATTGACCCCTTTGTAATAGGTTAAAGGTTTCTTGCTAGATAACGGTGGTTCATTTTGATTAATTATGTCAGGGAATTAATGTATGATTACTAACTTTTAGCAGACCCTGCTCTTTCTGACCCTGAGCTGCTTGTTTGTGTGGCTGGTTGTAATTTTCGACCGATGGGTTAGGAGGGGTCACTGCGTGGTCAGCATATTTTAAACAAAGGGAAAAAAAAGAGAAGCAGAGGCTTCCAAATAGTGGACACTGCAGTTCAAGGCCTAGACAGAGGAGATCTGTTAAGTGTTTTAACAGTAGGCTTTTCTATATTTACTCTTGCTAATAAAAGAGGGCCCGCTGGAGTGGAGAGTAACCTGGGAAGATTTGGAGAATAATTTAACAGTTAAATGTTAGCCCATAAATTTCACTTCATACTGTTTTCAATGGCCTAGGACCTTGTTAAAGATTAAATGGCAAAGTGTTGCATTTCAGCTTTTGATAGATTGAGAATCAGAATGAAGGAATCTTGTTAATAATGAGGTTTCCTAGTAGTTTCAACAGTTTTTCTCAGATGAAGAATTGCATACTTAGAAGAAAGTTAACAGAGAATAAGCTGACGACACCTCATGTCAAGTTAATTTTATACCAGTTATTTATGTCATTTATGGGATGACATTCCTCCTACCTGGAAGGATTCCATGCTTTGGCATGAACTAGGAACATCATGGCTCATGTTTCACTCTACATGGTCAGTTCAACATTCCCAGTGACCACAAAATGAGACCAGCTTTCTTGGTATTTTTAGCTCCTGGAAAGTAAGCACATTTACCACAAGAATTAGATCCTCAGGATTTTGAGAAAGTAACTAAGCATCTATTCTAAAAATGAGAACCCTCTTCTTTAAACCTTGAGGAGTTCTCTCTGCAAATTGCCATAGATGTTATGTTGTCAATTGTTTTCCAGCTGTGATCTTGGTGAAACACAATTATTAGGCTGAGAAGCAGAAAGGCAGGCCAAGGAGAAAGAGGAGATCTTTACAGGGAAAGCAGAAGAACCCAGAGAGAAATGATGAAGGAAATGCAAGGAAGCATAATTACAAAGAGGGTTGAACACAGCATTAGGATGAAGGAGGGCCAGACTTTTTGGTTTTGGAGCAAATCTGTATGTTAAAGGACTTGAAAGCAGAAATTTTTTTAAAAATTCAGAAAAAAAAGGAGAAATTGTTACAAATGGAAGGTATTACTTAGATACTGTATTAAAATTTTAAACATTATAAAATACCCTCTCTATTTGGTTATTCAGAAATGAATTGTTCTTTAGTGTTTGGATTTACTTAGCTCTGTTCCGAAGGATATTGGAAAGGTACTGGGAATGCTGACAATGGCTGATCACCCATAGCCTTTATGGACAACATAATCACAATTACTGTATTTCCAACAAGCTCCTTTCAAAAATTAGAGGTGTTGATAACCTTAATGCGGACATAGACCATTTGTCTGTTCCATTATTGCAATTACTGTCTGGCTTGGTATCTTCTCCCTGACAGTGGCAAATGCTGTATACTTCAAAGGAACATATAAACTTCCAATAACACATTTATGGTCCAATTCACATCGGCTCATCATCTCCCCACTGTGTGGCTCCACCTCCTAGGCACATGTAAATATGCACTGTCCTGAGTACAGTGTTCCAGTGAGGAAGTGTGTGTGTGTGTGTGTGTGTGTGTGTGTGTGTGTGTGTGCGCACTTGTGTTCCAACTATAGAAATAGAAGGCAGCAGAGGGGAAGAGAGAAGGGGACATGGGAGTATAGGTGGTAGGGCTGGAGGGTCCTAGAGAGGTTATGTCACCCAGTTCCCCTACTAAGGCGTAATTGCCTCCATATTATGCAGAGATCTCAGAAAAAAAATTATTCCTTGGATACATCTTGAAGTATTTTTTAAAGATTTTAAAACACAAATCCACTTAAATAATTATCTTCTCTCAGTTCAATCTCTCACTTTCCTATGTATTTGTCACATGTGCTATATGATATATATCTCTATCCAAATGTCTCCAAATTTTACATATATGTATAAATTTTATATATACATATATAGAAATATGTATGTATGTATGTATCTTTGAAATATCCTAAATAGGTATGTTATAAATATATAAACATATATCTCCTAAATATCCTAAAATCTCCAAATGATTTTCTTCTTGATTCCCAGATCACATGCCTTTGTACTAATTTGACTTTTATTGTACTGTAGAAGTGATAATTGCTTTAAAATCATATATTAATTTTTAAATAATAAGACATAACATGGCATCGTTTGTCCACACACAATCGGAAAAAGTGTTATCTAAGGTAAGGACTCTATCAGAACAAGTGTCTGTAAAACTATGTGCTAGTTTTCAGTTCAGGTTTTCTGGAGAAAAAAAAATGTTTTGCCAAAAGTGCAGACCTTTAGGAGCTCTGTCTACGCATATCCTTTCCTTATCCAGACAAGTCCCATGACTGCTCTCCACTGCCTAGATTTTAATGGAAACCTAATGATACTCGTGCCACGGTTTGAGGTCCTCATGAAGAATCCAGGGTTTCAAAATCAGAATCAAAAGTAGGACAGAACAACATTAAGAAATAACATAACAAGCAGAAAATATTTATGATGATTTTTACCCAGGTTAACTAATTTCATGGTTGTGAAATGAAACGAGATGAACGATTTACTGTTGATGTCCACTTCAGCAGGTTAAGCTGAAGCTCCATCCATTTTCATCGAGATGGACGATTTACTGTTGATGTCCGCTTCAGCAGGTTAAGCTGAATCTCCATCCATTTTCATCGAGATGGACGATTTACTGTTGATGTCCGCTTCAGCAGGTTAAGCTGAAGCTCCATCCATTTTCATTTTGATGAACAGGTTGATGAATTTATTTAGGTTTTGATTAGAGTCTCTGTCCATTAGCCTTCAAGACAATGTTTCTATTTAACAGGTACCTGTATCAAACTAAAGAGAAAGGACCCAGAAACTTCTCCAGTTAGACATGGGGACAGTAGAATAACTCATTATCTCAGTTTGCCTGTACCCAAGGGGTTTCCTGGAATATGGAGCTTTCTGTTTTAAAACTAGGAAAGTCCCTGGCAAACCAGATCAAGTCAGGTCACCCTAGATATGGGAGTCCTCTCCAGTAGCCAGTTTCTGACACTATGGAAGTTGCGTTCTTACCCTGAAAGACCTGAAATAATTGCCACAGATTAGATATATTCACTCTTCAAAGTAGCTTCCAGAAATGAATGACGATATGGAACTAGGCACATGAAAGATAACCCTCACTTGCTCTGCTGTTTTATATCTTATTGTTGGGCAAACAAAATATTTACTTGCATATTAATTGAACTGTGTTTCAATTTTTCTAAACCAGAGTCTGCTAAATAAACTTCAATATTTCTCACAACAAAAATTAAACTATTTATCAAGTTATTAACCATTTGGAAACATATTATTTAGCTTGGCTTTACAAGATCACATGAATCTTTTAAAACAGTCACAAATAAGGCAACATTCTAAAACATAGAGTACAATAACAGTCTGCAATAAAATTTAAAAGAGAATATTTTAAATATCCAATATTTTCTTTTTTTTTTTTTTTTTTAAGTTCAGAGGTGACTTTCAACAGAACTTCAAAACCAAATTGGGGAACAATGAACATAGAACTGCTCTTTTTAATCATGAGCAAAATCTATCACACATGTTCTTTCAAGTAAAGTTTATTAGAAAGAAACTGCTACCAGAGAACCACATGTTAACTCTGACTTGGCAAGGTCAGGCCAGGGCAATAAACCCTTGAACCTTACAAATATGCAAAGCTGACATAAATAACAAATTAAACCCAGCCAGGTATAACACTTTGGCTGGTTGGATGTGAGGCAGATACCAGTTCCAGGGAACAAGAGCCTGTTGATTTGTAAGAAAAACCCGGTCTTACCCTCTTTGTTCGCTGTCCATTAGTTTTTCATCTGGGGGTCACTCTGTTCCTTCCTGCTGAGGCAAAACCTAATAAAAATGATTCTGCTGTGTTCTCTGCCAGTGCCTCCATGTTACAGCTCATGGGTTGTTGGTATGGTACATTGGACTAATAATGTAGCGTGTTTTTATGAAGGAATGAAGGGCCTTGAGTGGGATTAACATAGGTATTTTGGGATTTTAAAGCCATTTCTTTCTTTTTTTTTTTTTTTTTTGCGGTACGTGGGCATCTCACTGTTGTGGCTTCTCCCATTGCGGAGCACAGGCTCCGGACGCGCAGGCTCAGCGGCCATGGCTCACGGGCCCAGCCGCTCCGCGGCACGTGGGATCCTCCTGGACCAGGGCACGAACCCGTGTACCCTGCATCGCCAGGCGGACTCTCAAACACTGCGCCACCAGGGAAGCCCTAAAGCCACTTCTAAATAAGGGAGGCTGGGATATTCTCCAGGAAGGCCTGGGCTCTGGGATAACGGTGTAATCAACACTTGGGATAGTGGGGTGATCTTTGATTCAACCCAATATAGGAAAGGGGATAAGCAGCTGTGAAGAAGGAAGCCAAAGGAAAACTATACATTTTGTGTTTATCTTTCTTTTAATATGAAGTGTATTAAAGGAAATCAGAAGTTAGGGATTTGGAAGAGCTAAAGAGAAAACAATTTTGAGTTCTGTACGTAATTCAGACTAGGAAGTCTCAATGGTGTGACAACCATTGGTGTGAAAGACCGGCAGTTTTGTTTGTTGAATACGTACTTTTGCTTAACAAGTAATGTAGGAGCTTCCAGGAAGATTATTAAACTCCAGTGTTGTTATCCTGAATTGTTCTTCTTAAGGATTATAAATCTTGACAGATCTAATCTGTAATGTATTTAATTAAGCAAACATGGTCTATCAAACTCAGCAAGCTGGAGGTTGGATTCAGGGCTTTTTCTCTGAGATTTTTGTTGTGGGGTGGGACTCTGTCCTTTCTACAACCACTGTTGGTGTGATACCAAGGCCTATTAATGAAAAATCGTCCTATTGAACATTACTGTTGGAAGAGAAAAATGTTCTTTGGCTGCCATTCTAGAAATGGCTCATGACAATGATTCTCTTCTGAAGTCAACTTCGTTCTCACCAGCAGGGAACAGTATAAGAATGACACCGGATTCTTTCTTCAGGGAGAAGCCATTTGACTACATGATGGAGGAGGGAAGAGTGGATTCAGTTGACATATCAATATCGTATCAAATTTTTGAATTTTGAGGATTACCTATAGTATAGGAAGCAAGCTTATAGGTCAAGTGAAATTCTCAACGTTTGTTTAAACAAACGTACAATTTACCTGGTGGCACAGTGGTTGAGAATCTGCCTGCCAATGCAGGGGACACGGGTTCGAGCCCTGGTCTGGCAAGATCCCACATGCAGCAGAGCGGCTGGGCCCGTGAGCCACAACTACTGAGCCTGCGTGTCTGGAGCCTGTGCTGCACAGTGGGAAAGGCCGCGATGAAGTGTGGCCCCCGCTTGCCACAACTAGAGAAAGCCCTCGCACAGAAACGAAGACCCAACACAGCCATAAATAAATAAATAAAATTAAATAAAATTAAAAAAAAAAAAACAAAAACGTACCATTTAGATTCGATATATTTTTTTATATTTTTTCTAATTTATAGTTTGTTGAATCTGGATAATAATCTCTTTGCCTTTCTGAATGCAAATTTACTTAACATAATGACTACCAAAATGAAATCTTATCCAATATCTCAGATAAATTCTGAAAAATATTTTCCCTGAAATTCAGAGGACTGCAGAGATCATTGTGGAAACTCAGGCAATAGATGGAGTGAGTACTTTTTCTGCTGTGCCGATTGAGCTGTTATGAGGTGGTGTCTTCACTCTTTTAAATTTAGGAGAGAGAAGAAAGAGGTGTTTTTTTGCAGTTAGCCCGAAATAAGGACAAGAAGTTTGGCAAAGGCCTTTAGGGGTGTTAAAAAAAAATTGTAATGCCGTAAAATTGAAATACCAATAATAAGCAGTACCCAATGAAACCTACAGAGATTTTTTTAGACATCTGGATGACAACAAATGATATTACATTGTCATTCTCTCTGATTCATATATTTTCCTTTTATTTTAAAAAGTGCTTTATGTGTCCTCTGGTGATGTCAGTGGCATATTTTTTTTAATTGCAAAAGCAACTATTAGGCAGCTCAACTTTTGAATTAGACAAAAGTCTAAAAATCTAAATCTGCTCTACTTTTTGAATTCTATAAAGGGATTCCTAAATAGCACAGAAAAACAGTGAATCAGTTATATAAAACGACGGCCCAAAAAAAAAAAAAAAAAAAAAAAAACGACGGCCCATCCCATTCTCTATACAGCTTATCTTTAATATCTATTATGCTTCTTGTTTGGGTCAGGTGGGTTGCATTTTATAGTCGTTGGTCTAGCTCACATTCGTCATGAAGACCAGGGCTTCATACTGGCATCTTCTGTTCTCTTCGCTTGGTTAGCACAGTTATTTCAAAATTGGAAATTGAAACGTATCAGGTAGTAGGAGTATAGGTATCCCAATTTGCCATTAGTCTTTCCCCTTCTGTATGATCACATCCCTGCCCAGCTCACACATGAATGTTACCACACCCACCTCAGTCATTTGAGATTCTATGATTTGATATACACTATCAAGCTGGCCTCCTTTCCTCAGGTCTGGTGCGGACTTTGACCACGCCAACCTTGACCCAAGCGAGATTCTTGCTTCTGGGAAAACTGGATACCTGGCAAGTTTTCACGTTTCAACATCAAGTTAATCTCAAATTATTTCAGCAAAAAATCGAATAACCTTGGTCCTTGCTTCTTTGTTGATTCTGTGGGTGGGAGCTGACTAGAGAGAGTGGAGAGAGACAATTAAGAGGCTCTTGTACAGGAAGCTGAATCACGTATATCACTACCTTATTTATTTTTGGATTCTTGTGGATCCAAGGCTGTTGCCTATAAGTCTCAAGGACTAAAGGATTAGGATGTGTAGAAATATATATATATTACTAAAGACGAAGGCTTGTAACGTTTGTCTATTCATCTTTGGCCTCAGGGCATGTACCCTTGAATTGTACTAAATATTACATGAAAATGTTTATTTAAACTCCTTTCAACTGACAGGTTATTAAATGTTAGCTCAAATGACAAGAAAGTTCAATATCCAACTTGTCAGTGGGTGAGTAAGGGTGGAATATGTTGATTCCTGTATAAACAAACAGACATGGAAATATCCTCAATTTCATTTAACCTGTTGAACAGTGGTTCCAAAGAAGGAAAACTGAAGGAAATGATTTTTTTCAGACGCCATCCAAGGGCAATCAGAGTTGGCAGAAGTTCACATGCTTATGAATATACTGAGAAGGTGAAAATAATAAACTTAATTTCTACAACAGATGTTTGGCAACTAATTATGAGTAGATGCTCTAGTGTATAACCTGAATCACTCAACTCAGGTCTCAGAATCTCATAATAGCCTGGGCATTTAAAACACAATGACAATAAAAATATAAACAGCAAATAAAGACAGAAAATGATCCTTTTAATTGTTTCTTCCTGTAGAGCAGCTAGTAGACTGTACACATTTGGGTTACTATTCTTTATCTGTTAATCATCAAATAATTTGGATTTTTGAAAAACTTTCCCCCTTTAGCTCAATACCAGATCAGCAGAAGTGACGTTAATGCCAACAAGCAGTCTCCTAGCGGAAGGTCAGTAGAGAAGTGTAATCGGTTTAGAGCTGGATGTTGTAACTTACTTGAATCAAAGACTTTTCATAAGGCGACATTAAGATGAAATATTTAAGACAAACTGGAAGATTTGACTGGAAATTCACAATGGCTCTCTGAAATAGTCTGCCCTGATTTACAGATCCTCAATTTTCAATTTATGAGCTGAGACCAGAGTATACCACTAGAGGATGAGAAGAGAGGAGTCATATTAGAGGCAGCTCATATATCCTAAAGACAGACTTTGGAAGAATTAGAAAGTATAATAAAGTGCCTGTCCCTTTAAGACAGGACCTGGCTCACTGCCAATTTCAAACCTAAAGCATTAGATATTTTCAAAGCCCTTAAAACTGTCACTTTTTCCCCAGACTTTTTGTCATCTCTAAATGAAAAAACAGTGCCAGAGAGGTTTGCCCATATTGTTTCAAGTCTCCTCAGGATATTTTTGAAAAGTAAATATTTATTGCTTACAATAATTTTTTTGCTAAGGTTAACTAGCACTCCAAGTACAAAGCAGGGCATCTGAAAGACAAAGAAACTGCTCAGCCACTCTCAAGTTACATATATTTACAGGAAACTTACAAACAAGACCAGTCGAAGTGCATATTATTAACATTTCTTTTAACCTTCTTCAAAGGAGACACTAGAAATGATTTTGGAGACATCAGCTAGATGTTTGGGGCTCAAAATAGGTTAAACTTAGGCTAGAGGCCACAGGAGCATCAAATAAAGAATCAGCACCACCGATGGCCCTTTCCCAGCCCTTGTCCTTTAGCTCCTAGAGGTAGATTTTGATAATATGATCACCTATGTCAACTGTGGGGACATGACCAGAACACAATTACTTAGTGACCGCTCACTGTGTGCTTTCCTGTCAGATATTCAGAGGTCTAAGCACCTCCCCCAACCAGTTTACTGCCAACTTGCGCTAAGGGATATTTGGGGTTACATGGGAAAAAGAAATGTTTTATAATCAGATAACTTCAGAAAAGTCAAAGTTAAGCAAGTTTCTCTAGTGCAGATTTCCTTAAAGGTTTTTAATATATACCATGACTCTCAAATTCTAGAGAACCCATTTAGGTTTTGAGGAACTTTCAGCAAGACAAAACTAGTAATCAGCTGATCATATTTTGTTAAATGCTGGCTAACAATATCAAGAAAATAAAACTCCTAAGGTCCCTTTGAGTTATAGTGTTTCTATTAATGGATTAATTAAATAAATAAACATTGTCACACTATACAAGTCTTTGGAGAAGACCTCACATTAGGGTTTACATTTTTTTTGTTTTTTTGTGGTATGTGGGCCCTTCACCGCTGTGGCCTCTCCCCTTGCAGAGCACAGGCTCCGGACACGCAGGCTCAACGGCCATGGCTCACGGGACCAGCCACTCCGCAGCATGTGGGATCTTCCCGGACTAGGGCACGAACCCATGTCCCCTGCATCGGCAGGCGGACTCTCAACCACTGTGCCACCAGGGAAGCCCAGGGTCTACATTTTTTTTGATAAATAGAGAGACAGAATAGACTTTGACTACAATAAGACTTTATCTATCTATCTATGAATCTATTTATCTATCTAGCAATAAATGCATGCCATGGATATACATTCATATGCGATGTCACACACACAGAACATATACATATTAGGATTTGTTAGAATCAGTTAGGATTTGTACTTGGCTTTAAGTAACAGACCTCAAAAACTCAGTGGTTTAAACAATTTGATACTTTTTTCCTTCACAACATGGCACTTCCAGAAACTTGAAAGGGATCTGGATCTGCCTTTCTGCTCCAGATCTTTAGCACAGTTATCTCATGGTTGCAAAATGATTTATTGCGGCTACAGCCATCATATTGTATCTGCATTACAGGCAGGAAGAATGGAAAGGGAGACATGGACAAAGGTGTATGCTCATTGAGTTAGACCCCACTACCAAGCCCTACACAAAAATTTATGTTGATGTTTTATTGGCAAGAACTTGGTTCCATGGCTATCTCTACCAGGAAGGCTGAGAAATGTAGTTTCTTTACCAGGGAACCTGGGTTCTGTTAGTAAGAAAGAAAGGGAGAATGAATATAAGGTAAACAACCAGAGTTATTGCTATATCACCTTCTTTAGTTTGCCACGGGCCTTGAAGAAGGCTGTCTCATGTCTCAGATAAAGGTATTTGAATGAGCATCCAATTAACAACTTAATGTCTGAGAATGCAACTGGAGGCATTGATTTTCAGTAGAGATTGTCAAGGACCACAGAAGTATATTTCCAGATTTCCAAGCACAAAAAAGCTCTAGGGTCAACTGTTAGGAAAGCTAAAAATGAAAACAAGAGTAAAAAAGAATGAATACAAAAGAAATTGAGAGCGAGAGAGCAATGGGAAGTGAATAAGAAGCAGGAATAGGAAAAGTAGCTGAATGAGACTAAAAATCTGATGGAAGATTTGAATTGGGTCAACCTAGTTTAGACTGGGAGTCACTAAATTAACTAATATGTATCTATTTTATGCCCTGAGAAGTTTAATAACTCTAACTGGCTGTCTGATGTGTGGGTTGTGGTGACAGGATGGTAAGAGTTCAGTAAACCCTTGTGGGCCTTTCAGACCACAATCAAATTCAATCAATCTGAACTCAGCAATGTGCACCCAAAAGGTGGTTAATATCACACTTTAAAGACAGCAATAATTGAAGAGTGAATTGTCAGTAAAATAAAATGATTATACCCAGTGAGAAATGGTTTGCGAATGGAAAACTGAGAAATTAACAACAGAAAGATTTTATCAGGTTACGAAAATCATCAAAATTGGGGAGGTTTAAAAGAATGCAACTTGCTTCTTGTATGAGCTTTAGAGAGCTTTGACTGCTCTAAGAATGACCAGGTGATCATTTCTTTGGAGAGCCTCTTAAAAATTGCCAAGGCACATTTATATAGTACTTCATGGTTCCATCTTGGTTTCCTTTTAAAATCAGGACAGAACTGAGTTATATGCAGATTAGCATCTTACTCAATGCGATTGCTTAGTAAATACTTAAAATCACATTTTATAAGAATTGGAAGGGAACTTGGAGATCAGCTAGTCCCACCTTCCATCTCCTCATTATTTTAAAGATGAGAAAATTGAAATTGAAGGAATAGTGAGACATTGGCAGATTGGTGTAAGGATCTTTCCACTAGACAATACTCTCTCAGAATAGGTCCATTCTCTTAGACTTAAATAACTCAGAATAGGTTCATTTCTCTTAGACTTAAATAACTCAGAACATTTATCAAAAGTTAATTGTTTCCATAAAACATGTCAATAAAGTTACAATCCACACGATTGTAAGAACCATGAGTACAGGAATCATGATTAGAAAATGCTGGCTTTCAATAAATTCTTGTTGAATGAATGAACACTCTTTCTTTCCTTTGTAGATGAAAAGACTGCAATGAAGTCATGGTATAAATTATTCAGAAAGTAGACCACTGAATCTTGGCAGTTTGAAAACTATTTGCACACATATTACATTCTCTTTTAAATGGAAAATCACTTTCATAATTGATTACTCATTTTATTTTCTTAAATACCTGATTATTCCAATGATTAAACTAATTAGATTTAAATATTACATGTACATTCCCTAAGCTCTTGTCAGAAGCCATACTCTTTGGGGTTATCAAACCAAAAACATTCCCTTGCCTTTGGAATTTAAAATTATTTATCATTTTTCTTCCAGTACAATGAATTCCATTTTTTAATAATTCAAGGATGAATCATATTTAGGATGACTATCTGTCTTTACTTTGCAGCATTTTAAGAATTTGAGAGGAACTCTGATTCTTGCCCTGACATGGGAGGTAGGTGAACATTTTCCTTCCCAGGCAGGGTGGGGATTAGACATGGCTATTCCTGTTCTTTCAGGGAAGGTCTTTCCATGCCCCTTCCCATTGAATGAGCCTCTTCCTGAAGATAAGGAGATAATGCATCTGGAATAATATGAGCTCATCCAAGTTTGTGGTTTATCTGAAAATCAAATTCCAATAATCTCATAGTCAATCTGGCTGCACATATATTTGGGTAAAGTTTAAATATCACAGGGCAAACAACTTGAAAACAGGAGAAGAAAAGAAAGTTCCACTTTTGAGTTCAGACTACACATTCCTTTGCCTTCAGTGGTATGTTTTTCTTTCAGCAGTCCAGAGAGTGTTGTTGGCAGAAACCTCTTCAGTGTGTTTGTTGTTCCTGTAGAAGGACGTGCTCAGCAGGTCCTTGGAAGCGTGATCAGAACCCAGACGTAGCCCGTGCCCTGGCCGAAGCAAAAGTTTAAAAGGTGTGAAAACATGAATCTAGAGATTGAGTCGATTCGCCTTTCGACCTTCATTTTAGGGAGAGCATCTCTATCCCGGATTATGAACCAGTTAGTGGCAAAGCCAAAGAGTGTGAAAGAGCAAAATATTTGGCCTTTGGTTAATAGATAGCTATCAGTATAAGACAGAAGCAGGCAGTTTAGTACTAGTTCAGGGCCTGGAGTTAGAAAGAAAACAGATCACAGTTGGAGGCCAGGCTTTGATACCTGGTAGACCTGTGACTAGCAGGTTGTACCCTCTTTCACATCTGCATGCAGGAGGATGAGGACAGAGCATATGTCTTGGGATTCTTATAAGCATCACATTGAATGATGAATGTGAAGTAAATGGACAACACAAAGTCTACCAAAGAGTAAGCATGCAATAAATAATGGTTGATCAAACAGAACTGATAGGCTACCCTGTTGAGAACGTATTTTTGAAGTGTTCATAGATTTCTTACCAAACATACATATTAAAAAAAGAAAAAAAAAGCACCCTCCGTGGGCCAACATCCTCTCCCTGACACTGCTGATGAGTACGAAAATTGGTGCAGTGCAACATTTCTGGAGGACAATTTGCCAATATAAGTCAAAAGCCCTAAGCAAGTGCACATACGTCACCTAAAAATTCAAAGTTTTATATTTGAAAATTCCCCAAGGAAATAATCAGAAGTATAAGCAAAGAGTAAATGTAAACTATCCATTACAATGTATTTTTCCATTATGTGGTATTATTTATAACAGTGAATGTCCAAAAGCCAAACAGTAGGATGGAATTTACACATATAATGGAATAGCTTTATAGTTATCAGAAATCTTGGTTCAGAAAAATCTTTCATAAGGTAAAGTGTTTGTCATATACTGTCAAATTTAGAAAAGCAAAACAGTTATGAAGCAGCATAGATGTAATGAGAGCAATAGTTCTAAAATCTAGAAAAATATATGGTGAAATGACAGTTCTCTGGGTTGTGATATTACAAATTATTTTTATTCTTCTTAGAGTTTGTGTCTTTTTTTAAAAAGTTAACAAATTCTGTATAAAGGCACTTTAAAATGGAACATAAAAGAGAAATACTGTTAGTTTTTCATTTCAAGTGTTCATTCACTGTCCTAATTCCCCCCTCCTACTGCCCTACATACCCCTACTCCCAGAAACTTGTTACCACCTGGATAGCTTTTGACATAGATATGTTCAAATGTAAAAATACAAATTTCCTAACAGCAGAGTTACCTAATTTAAAGTACAATTGTTGAAATGACTAAGAAAATAATAAAAATAATTATTATAAGACTCTTGATTTTTTCTTTTTTTTTGGTAATGAACAGTTTGGGTTTAAATTTCAGCTAAATAAAATATCATAAAGAGGCATCATGTTCAACATGAATAAAGTCTTGGCAAGTATTTTAAAGATGTTTCCAAAAATATGAATAATCAAAAACTACTCCATAGAAGTGGACGTCTGATGATTTTTCTCAAGTTAATGGTATTCTTCATGTCACGTGGAGTAGGTAATGATAACCTCAAAATTCACTATCTAGAATTCTTTTCACTAAAAGTCCTGAAATTTTATGGGCAAATATGAAGATCACAATGACCTGATTCTTTGATGAGTTAGAAGTCATATTTTCATGACTTTTTGAAAGATAAGGATTCATTACTTTTATACAATTAGAAACACATTTTTTGGTTTTAGTATAGAATTGGAGAAACCAAATAATGAAAAACTTTTAACTTTGTTCTCTCCCCAGTATAATCTGAAACAAAACAAAACAAATAATTCTCAGTTATGAATTATAGAAAGTGGTTTTGTACCTTCAATGGCCTATCTAGATATGTATTAAATATTTGTTTCTTCTAGTATTGGCTCTCAAGATTCAAGTTTCAGAAAATGAGGCTCTGAGGTTTTGTGACCCTGGAAGAGGTTCTCAACTGGTTGTTTATCATTGGTTGTTTTTGGCCAATTACCAAAGAAGTACTTGATTCATGTGCAGAACAATCTTTAATTAAGTTTCAACCACAGTATAGAATCCCGTGGAACTAAAATATAAACAAAGACAAGCGCTAAGATTCTCTACATCACTGTCTTTATTAACCTCCACCAGCAGGGACAAACAGATAAAAGAGAATGATCAAGTGTGGATGGTCAGGACACACTTGGATATTTGCAGGACACTGAAGTACTGCTAGATGCATTCCTGAGTTGTTGTTTTTTTTTTTAAATTTTATTTATTTATTTGTTTCTATTCTTTTTCAAATTATTTTCCCATTTAGGTTATTACAGAATATTGAGCAGAGTTCCCTGTGCTATACAGTAGGTCCTTGTTGTTTATCTATTTTAAATATAGCAGTGTGTATCTGTCAATCCCGAACTCCCAGTCTATCCCTCCCTCCTTCCCTTCCCCCCTGGTAACCATAAGATCATTCTCTAAGTCTGAGAGTCTGCTTCTGTTTTGTAGACAAGTTCATTTGTATCATTCTTTTTTTTTTTTTTCTTTTTTTTAGATTCAGCATTTAAGTGATACATGATATTTGTCTTTCTGTCTGACTTACTTCACTTAGTATGATAATCTCTAGGTCCATCCATGTTGCTGCAAATGGCACTATTTCATTCTGTTTTATGGCTGAGTAATATTCCATTGCATATATGTACCACATATTCTTTATCCATTCATCTGTCGATGGACATTTAGGTTGCTTCCATGTCCTGGCTATCGTAAACAGTGCTGAAATGAACATTGGGGTGCATGTATACTTTGGAACCAAGTTTTTCTCCGGATATACGCCCAAGAGTGGGATTGCTGGATCGCATGGTAGCTCTATTTTTAGTTTTTTAAGGAACCTTTTTGTTTTGTTTTGTTTTGTTTTAGGTACAACATGGAAAATATGACCCGACAAATGGATTGCCAACTTTTTCTAACATTATGGCCAAGTTTAACCAGTGCTCACTAAGTGAATTACAACCCTGCAAATGTCAGGCTACTTTCTACAGTTGTAGAGATTCTGTGACTGTAGAAGTATTCAGGGGCTTGATCTTGGCCAACTCTTCTGGTTAACATTGTGTTAACTTCTGCAAGTTTCACTTCTAATGCTTTAAAGATACCAGGCTTCAATCCCAAGATATTCAAGATCTAAACCGGTCTAGACCTGCTTGTTCTGTTTTCTGGGTTACATAAAAAAGCTCTTTAGGATTCCCTGAGAGACTGCTCTCTCCTCTTCAAGAGATGAGTTTGGTTTGGGATGATTTCATACAATTTCTCACCTTGTTGAGGTTAGAGCAGGTTGAGATGATAAGCAGAACTTGAACTCCTGACCTTGCCACATTGCTTTCCAGCCCTGACAAATCACAATAAAGTGCATAGACTGTCCAGGTGCAACACATGAGGGGGAGACCACAGAAATCCTGACTCCACCAGGAATATGAAAGCCGTGGAACATTAGAAAATTATTTATCTTGCACAGCCAGCAATCCCGATTGTCCAAGGAAACAAGGTTAGACATCATTTTTTAGTTGCACATTAGAAGCGAATCTATCACTGGATTATGCAAACAAATAACATTCCTGGAGTACCACATGGACATCTCCTGACACACCACGGCTGCTAGCACAGCACCGAGGGACCACATGTTCCCAAACTGCGGGTGAGCTGCGTATAAGAAGTCAGTTCCCTGCGACTGTCTCCTTCAGGGAGACCATGATGTGATCATCTCCAGTTCACAGACGCTGAGCTCCATTTCCTAGTCGTGCTGGCCTTTAAAACCCTTTCAGTTCGGCATCTCTGCCATAAAGAGGGAGAGCTGGCATTCTTTAGGACCTGGGGGAGTTGTTGTGTTCCACTGGAATGTGTTGAATGGCTTGTAAATTAGAGTCCCTAATGAAAACTCGCTGGTGTCCAACTGCAGCAATCATCTGGTTAAAATCAGGCAGTAATTCCACTAATTTTACTGCCCTTCTCCCAGCCCTCAACGCCTCATTTAGGAAAAAATGTTTATGTTCCCCTCAAAACACCTGTGTTTTAACTTCAGTCCCCAAAGCAGTTATAGTATTTTTATTTTATTTTATTTCATTTCTTTTTCTTTTCTTTTCCTTCTTTCTTTCTTTCTTTTTTTTTTTTTTTTTTGGTCTTTCTGTTGTGAATGAAGCATTCCTTCCTTTTGTAAAATAAAATGTAAAGGATAAAAAATGTAAAATGTAAGCATAAAAAGCAACCCTGAAACCTTTAACTGTGGACAGTCTACGTAGTCATTTTTTTTTTTTTTCTTTTTGTACTGAGAGCCTAGTTTCCCAGCTGTTGCCCAGAATCCTTTAGATATTTTTCAGAAAACAATAGAGAAGTTTACATTGTGACTAAGTGAGCTCAGATTTGAAGAGAAGAATGGTGTGGCTCCCATTTATCCAAGTAAAATCCTTCCTGACTGTGGCTTTTATCAAAATTTAGTCCCACGGAGGCCCTCCATTTTTATCAATTTAACATCACTTTAAAAAAATAGTGTTTTGATCCCCAAGAAAAAAGAAAGTTCTTTGGCAAATGTTGGAAATAAAGAATGGAAGTTTGTTACTCTCTCTTTTATCTGCATAAATAAATAGAGCATTACCTGGCGGTTTAGTTTTTCTGGTCTCCATTTGTTTAAATTTCCTGAAAATAAGGTGAACATTTTCTCTCAGGTAAAGATTCGTAATTTTGTATTACATTTTCTTTCTTAATAGAAAACAGAGGGAAAAGAATTTTGAGTAACATATACACACACCTCTCTGTTTCCAAAGCATCACCTCTCCCCCACCGTCTCCCCACTCAGTGTCTGGGAAACAGCTGTGAGCTGGGTAGGCATTCTGGGTAATAATATGCAAATGAGCCCACCAGTTAACAGAATTTCCTTGTCCAATAATGGAATTGGACCAACATGTAGGTTTTAAATTGGAGCCAGGCTTGCCCAGGCCAGATGTGCAAACAAGAGCACGTGGTCCTGGTTTTAGAGCTTGGAGGCAATGCCCTGTGGGAAGGGTTAGAAGAGAAAATCACGTGACAGGCTATTGACTGAAGAACGAGAAATGGCTGGAAAGGCTCTCTTGGGTTGTGTATTAGTCATGTTTAGGTGTTCGTAAATTTCATCTCACATGGGGAGAGTGGCCCACCATGTCCCCCAGGCCTGCCAGTGTGACCCACCGAGGGTGGCTGCCTTGGTCTGGCTGTGAGAAAGCTCATTCGAAGCTTATCAGTCTTGGGGTCCTGAGTGATGCACTCACTTTCAGAGGCAATCTGAGGGGCTCTGATTATCCCACATCTAGAGAGGTTCTCTTTTCCTTCATTTATCCTATAAATCCTCCTGAAATGCAGAATGAGGAGCAAAAACTGATGTCCCATGCCCTATGCTATCCATTGGACATCCTTAGAAAACTGTGGTTGTCACTACTAACAGTGAGAACCGGAATTCACAACTTCAATCCCTACCACATGAGAGCAAAGTCAGAACCTGGTGCTTCCTACTTAGAAAACGAAACTGATGCTATCACTTCTGTAACAGCAAAAGATAATTAAAGTGGCTGTTGAGAAACTCTAAAGGAACCGAAGAGAAATCAAGTGAACTTAAATCAAAATTTGGAAAACGGCTCAAAGTAGGATTGCAAACATTTCTTTTTTTGAGGTGAAATGATACCTTACCAATTCTTTTTAAAACTGAAAGCCAAAAAAGTATTACATTATAGATGTCACAATTAATGATCATCATGTGACCAAGGCTCATTGAGGATCAGAAAATGAGCAAACATTTGGATGTACTTCTTGAGGATGATGGATATATTTAACTGATGGCTATTGAATTTATCAGGGTCAGTTAGCATAATGAAAACATATTTTATTAGGCTGTTAAAGGGATAAATTGTTTTCATATTTATTCATCTGTTCCCAAGGCTAATTTGGGGTCTTTTTAAACATGCTTTTCATGTTTCTAAAATGAACAGCTAAATAAATAAAGCATTAGTTTGAGAACAGAGGTATCCACCATAGATGTAACATAGTATTTGTCCTCAGTACAGACTAAATAATGATTTTCTGATTTAATGTTTATCAGTCACAGTAAATGGTCCCCAGAATTCCAAGCTAATAACAAATAAATGAAAGTAGAAATATACATCAGTAAGAAGAAAACAAAACCACAAAAAAACAAACAGACAAAAAACTTAGGTCAGGTTGATGTTTGTTAAATGAAACACAAAAAACAATGATCATTATATTCATTATTTAAGCTGAGAACACTTTTGCTTCAATTCACTGCTAAATGCATTCTCAAGGACTGAATAACATGAATAATCTGGAAAATCTCCACTCTACTTAGCTGGTTTCAAAAACAATAACATTCCCATTCAAATGGAAAATTTTAGATACTGACTCCCAAAGCCTCTTTGGGGTTGTAACAGCTTTCAGTGAGGAAAACCTTTCAGACCAGGTAATGCCCACTTTGCCACTTTGCAGTGGAACCTACACACTCCCTTGTAGCCTGTATTCCAGTCCCTCAGCTGGCAAGTTTACTCTCTGGATGTTATAGCAAGAATCCTGCCCTGAATTTTTTTGCTTATGGATTTTATTTTATTTTTTAATTTATTTTTAATAGAAGTATAATTGATTTACAATGTTGTATTAATTTCTGCAGTAAGCAAAAATTAATACAACAGTTATATATACATATATATGTAGCAGTTATATACATATATATATATTTATTTATTTATACACACATTTTTTAAATATTCTTTTCCATTATGTTTTATCCCAGGATATTGAATAGAGTTCCCTGTGCTATATAGTAGGACCTTGTTGTTTATCTGTTCTATATGTAACAGTTTGCATCTACTGACCCCAAACTTCTGCCCTGAATTTCTCTTCAACTAATTTCTTCTCAGATTCAATCATTGGCTTTTTTTCCACTGCTTCCTCCTTGAACGCTGGTAGTCTTGATGGTTCTGTTTCCAGTTCTGTTCATTTTCCACTCTCTTTGTAGGCAATTCCAAGAACTCTTGTGGCTTTGATGATCACCTATCTCTTTCTTCAGCCCTGACTACTCCAAACCGGGCTGTGTTTTCAACTATCTACAGGCATCTTGTCTTGGAGGCTCCGTAAGTACCTCAGATTGACTGTAACTAAAAATTTGGATATTATTGGGCAACATCCGCTCTTTCTCCTTCCCTCTTTTAGTTAACTCATTACCTATCCATGTTAAACCCTCCCCTCTCACCCGTCACACCAATAGAACACTAAGTACCATCCATCACTTTGCCTCAGAAATGTGCCCAAGCACACCCTCCTCTCTATTCACACACTCCCAGTGCCTCAAACTAGGTCACAACATCTCTTGTCCTGATGGTGGCAACAGATTTTCTCTCACTCATTTTTTCTCTTCCCCAGTTAATTCTCTGTAACAACCATCAGTACTTTTTTCTGCCTTCTAAAAAATGAAGTGGGTACTGTCTCTGGATAAAAATGTCCACTGATTTCCTCCTGCTGCTTACTGGATGAAATCCAAATTCTTGGTGCCTAAGCACCATCATGATTGGAACATAATCTTTCCTTTCAGCTCATCTCCTGCTATACCTTATCCTGCACCATCATTTACCACCATCCCCTGCTCACCATCCTCCAAGCACACTGTGCCAGAGCATCTATGCCTTGGCCTGTGTTCTTCTCTCTTTTTTGACTTGACAGTAGCCTTAGAGTTCAGAATTACTAAACCACTTCTTTGATGAAAAGCTCTTAGAGGGCAGGGATGGAAGTTAGGTTAGTACACTATCGTGGTCAATCATACCTTAACAACTGGGGGATGACACAGTTAGACAGATAATTATTGCTGGAGGGAAATGTTGGCTAAGTCATTCTTTAGTCTTTATAATGAGGAAGAAAAATAAATAAGGGAACTTCAGTGCAAAGTAAGTTGGCTTGGAGGTCTCAAATGTAGATGTGGTCTCTTCTATGCCAAGAAAAACACATGTAAATAGGCATGGGAAATCCACATGATTGGCCAAAGAATGAAGCTGGTTAGGAAACCAAAGAGGAAAGTGATGGATAAGAGAAAAGGCTCTCAATCAGCAAGGACATGGAAGTTGATCCTAGGCACATCTAGGCTCTTACAGAATCTGGCATCTCTCTCCACACCCCAGTAGCAGCAATCTAGGCCACAATTTACATTTTACATTTGCGTTAGTGCTTAGAATTGGGTAGTGGAAGTGGTCTGGGCGGTAGATTAGAGAGAAACAGACCAAGCAGCAGCAGTAGAGGAACAGGCAGGCATGCAAAATGGGCAAAAAGGGCAGATAGAAGTATTTGCTTCAGCTTTAAACCAATGTGTGTGTAATTAACAGCTTCAATTCACGATTTAATTTCCCCAGCATATTACTCTTTATTGCAAACCCTTCATGGAACATTGTGAATTGGCTATGAATCAGAAAGATGCTACAAGACGGGCCTGACATAGTTTCCTTTGGTTTCTTGGGACTAAATTTGGTGCTGGTGACGGACAGCACCCCAACTGCAAAGCTTGAATCCCCTTCTCACTTCAGCAGTAGGTGTATCGAGGAATTAGCAGAACCATCTGGTACATTCTTGTTACTATGACACTGCCTGGGGATTAGCAAGTCCACTTTGGGAATTGTGACTCCTTTCCCATTCAGTTATTAGTCTCTCTACCAAGACCACCTACAACTTCCATTTAACACGATTGTAAAGGGATTCATGCTAAGTGGATACCTTGATTTGGTTTCGCTCTCCCCTCCCTAGTTCAGACTTTCAGATGGTAACAGCTTTTCTAAGGAAACTAGATGTGAAACAGAAACAAAAACTAAATTTTCCATTTCTCTGAGAGAAAACAAGAAGCACACACATACACACACAGCAAACGCCTCCCCCCAAAAAACCCTGAATTTCTTTAAATTCTGTCAGTTTGGTGGTATAGAATGTGATACAGACTGAGAGAGAACATACCTTGTAGAGAGAGGGAAGAATAAAAATATTGGGATATTATGAAATTCATTGAATATTCTTAAATTTTCATGGTAAAGTGTTGCAGGTTCAGATTCTATAGTCATCTCTAAAGTACATATGAGCAAGGGAAGAACTTGGTCACAAGGGAACATGAATTATTTAAAAGATGACTACTCACACAAAAAGGAAATTAACAACATACAATTCTCTTAATAATTCAAACAGAATCCTCTACATTTTGTTAATCAATTGTATGTTTTAAATAAAGTATTTTTCTGCTGGAAATATTCCAGTGACTTCTTCAACTGTCCACTCTGTGTACACACAGGCAGAGGGTACACGTTCGAGAATGTTCTATAATTAATTTTAAGTGAAAGAACAATGTGCTGATGAGTAAAGTAGGGAGCCCATTATCTGAACAATTGGAACATTCTTTGTTCCAATTGGGTAAACTCTTTTTTCCCTCTTCTTAAACACACACATATCATGCAAACAGAAAAAGATATTTCCATTTGCAAAAGGGTTTTTTTCATTTTGTACATCTGAGGACACAAAAGAAGCCATACTCAACCATAAATTAGATCAGGGAGCTGAAACAAGCTCAGATTATAACAGGCCACAGGTCTGTGAAAAATATACTGTCATTTGGGGTTGGATTTTTATTTTTTTTACAGTAAAGCAAAGGAAAAGTCATTTTATGATAAAATATCATACCATCTGTTCTTGTATGTAAGAAAATTTGGCTGAACTGATCCAATTTACAAGTTAAAATGGGTAGGTCTGGGATCCTTTCACCCTCAACTTTTGGCGGTTCAGTGTGTGTAAGAAAAGTACAGTTAGAAGGAGAAGAGAAAACATAGTAATTCTATTTTAAATTCTTGGCCCAGTTCCTACTACTTTGTGGCATGTACCTGGTATGTTTTGGGGAAAACCTCATATATTTGCATGCTTCTAGAAGGAATCACCTTTCATCTCAAGTTAAGTGGATACTTCAGCCAAATGGTACACGGATGCCTTAATTTTAATCTAGGAAGGAGGTGTAAACTGGAAATACTCAAACCCACAAATTTGAAATGGCATAGGGTGGTCTAAAGTCCTATACATTCCTGCGGTTCTAAAATTGAGTAATGCTTTTAAGATTGTATGAAATTAGTTTTATTTTTCATAAGACATATGTTTATTGTTGAATCTCCCAGCTTTAATTTTAGTTCTACTTAGTTCTTGAAGGATACCATACGTATGAAATCTGTACTGTATTTATCAATGTATTTCGATCTTTTGCTGAATAGTCTTCAGTTCAAAGAAGTATTAATATCCATGTACATATTACTTTTATATTAAATCCAGTATATATCAAGAAGGGAAAAAAATATCTAAACAGATAATTAAAGGACTTGGTGGAGGAGAATAAAATAATGATTATGAGTCTATAGGGAATTTAAAAAATTTTTACAACTTTAGCTCTATCTTGTTTTTTCTCTTTGAGAATTGTATTATAATACTCAGCTTTGAAAGAAACCTCAACTTTGAAAAGTCATCTAAAATAGAAGATTTGGCTTATATTTTAGGTGGATAACCCTTCATCTTCACATGACCCCACATCTACCTTAACTTTTCAGTATAACTGCCTGACAAATTTCACTAAAGTTTTTAGTTTCTTAGGATCTTAGAATAATCCTGCATCTAAACCTACAGAAAGTCCTTTGGCTCAAGGGCCTAAAATAGCTGATAATGTATATTACTCTTACAAGGCCAATGATCTAATTTTTAAAATTAGAAAAATTTCTTTTATCCTCCTCCAGCCCCAAGATGGGACAAACCAGTCAGAACATATGTTCACAATTTTATGGTAGGTGGGTTGTCATGTTGTAGATGAAACCCCATGCAAAAAAACAAGGGGAAGTGGGAATATCCTTTTAATGTTGGGATAATTTGAAAGACAATGTGAATAATTTAGACCTGAATTGGCCTCAGTGCCAATTAAGTTAACAGAATAAATTATCGTAGGGCTGAAAATTTACAGTGAACAAAGAGAAGAAGAGAGTTAAGATAAATACCTGAAGGATTCACTTACAAACTTAGTTGATAATGTTTTCACTACTAATTCCTGAGTTTGGCTATATAAATAGTTGATCTATTTGCTGTACAATTATATAACTGCTCAAGTCTACTCCAGGTTGTTGAGAAGATTCAACGAAATAGTATATTTAAAGAATTTAGTAGTATCTGCTCCATGTATTTACCTCTTTCCCACTTCACTCAATCCTTACCACAACCCATCAGTGAGTGGGCAGTTCTCCTGTAGGAAAAAAAAAAAAAAATCTGCATCACAGAATTCTCTAACTCTCTGCCATTTTATTTTGTGCAAATTACACTATAACTAATTTGGTCACAAGACAGTTCAACTGCTAGAGCTACAAGCCAGGACTACATCTGGAAAACCAAAGCTGAAGAATGAGCTCCTGAAGCATCAGTGAGTTAAAATATTTGGAACAGAATTCGACAAAGGGGCTGAGATTGTGGGGATGCAAGATATGTGCTGTCTAATTTAATCCTCACAAGAATCCTGTCAGATTAAAGGAACAGTTTTATCGGAGACACTAAGTTTCAGTGAGGTGAAATAACATGCCCAAAGTCCCATAACTGTTAAATGGGAGAAATAAGATACTAACCCAGGTTTTTCTTGCCCCAAGCCTTTCTTTTCCAGTCCACTGTTCCTCCTTTAGTCACACTGCTATTCACCCGATGGGCATAGCACACATTTCACATGATACAATGTATAACACGGAAGAAGACATCTATTTAGCTAAATTTTATAGATTGTCCTGCTTACTTGGGATTTTAATGATAGCAGCAAAAGATGCCATTAGCCTGAATTTTTCACATGGTTTTTAAATTAGATGATTTGCTTTGGTGTTTTTAAACAAATATTGATCAGTGAATGAGAGCTATAATTTCTATGGTTAGGTGGGTCAGCCTCAGGTGAATCGTTTGCTGTGGTATATCCAGTGGAGTTCCACATTCTTCCAGTGGTACTCTTGGGGAGACACACAGAGCCCTGTGTGATTGTGGGGAAGGTCAGTGGAAGCCTTATAGAGAAGTAGAGAAAGAGGGCAACAAAGAGGATTTGGGGTAGTTATTCCACATTTGAATCTTGATGAAAAATTCTTTGGTCTAAGGGTCAGAAAAGTGGATTTAAATTTCTACAGTCATCCTTATCAACTATGTAGCCTTGACCAGTCCCCCATCTTTCTTAACCTTGGTTTCATCATCAGGGAAATAAAACAATCTTGGTCTACCAGGCTTGTGATGAGAACTAAATGAGAGGATCTATATGAAGTTCCTTGAAACATCAAATCAGAAAGTCCTGTACAAACGTGAGGATTATTAGTGCTTGTCTGTTCCATTCCTGTTGCCAGGCAAAATTCTTGGCCACTTGCCCTAACCACAACATCCTCAAGACAGGCATGGTGCAGGGTAGAAACCGGAAACAGGACACTTTCACATTATTTTAAAATTTGTTATGAAATTTTGCCAAAACTTTATAAATACCAGCTAGGGCAATGCGGGTGTTGTACCGCATTCTTTCCACCTCATGAACCATTGCTTTTTGTTCTGAACTCGTAAGTTAAAACGCATTGAGTTGCAGTTGCTTAGCTGGGTCAGCTTGTGAAATGCCTGCTATGTAATGCTTGATTCTAGCCAATTATCTTTAGTTCCTCTCTTTTATTAGTGTTAAATTTGAATTACAAGGGGAAGGGTGGGAGTGGAGTGTGGACCAGGCTCTAAAACCTTTAAGACAGTGAATTCATTTGTATTATTTTATGATTCCTCTTTATAAATATCATTGGTTTTAGACCATTGCTGACAATTTTCGACTACTCCAAACCCATCCTTCCCTTCCTTTTTGCTTTAAATTTGTTTCATAAAAGCAGAAGATGAACTTTTCCGTTGCAAAGTTTGAAGAAAAAAAAAAAAAAACTCACAACAATCTAAAACTTGAAGTTAACAAAATAAACTGCAGATAAAGCCCCTGAAGGTCTTGGCAGCAAACGTTTCCCACTAAAATGGGAATCTGCACTCCTCGTCTGAAACAAATTAGGAAAGAGGGGGAAAAATCAACAGCTCTGGGTTGAAACTGGGGTTGGTGCTGCCTCATCATTTTTTAACCAAAAATAAAACAAGCAAATTGTGTTTAACGGCAGGTCAAAAAAATAAAAAATAAAAAGTCCCTCATCTGTTCAGTGTAATTACTAACAGAGTGCAGTCTTACCAGCTGTAGGGTTCATGGATAAATGGAGAGAACCATAATTTTCTCTCCCTGGGGTTAAACCTCCAAACTTTGAGTCTGTGCCTCTATAATATGTTTTAATATACCATGAGAAGCCAAGTCAGAATGTTTTTAGAATATGTCTCTATCCTTTTCTTACCAGAATGAAATAATTGTGTGTACATATAAGAATTTAAGTTCTGGAAGAAAAAAAAAAATTTATTTCTCCAACAGCCTCCATCCTGATGCTCCACGCTTTCTTCAATGATATCAGTATGGTACCCATGGTTTTGTCACCAAGAGGTGGGTGAAACTAACTGGCTATACCTTAGATTTGTCAATTGTTGCCAGTTTTTGCCCAAATGTTCTTATTCTGGCACAACCAGGGAAAGTTTTTTCTTAGTACTTCTCCCTTAATTTTTAAGCCCAAGTGTACATTAAGGAAAATTTGACCCATATTTTCAGATTTGTTTAAACTTAACTCACTGCATTTTTTAAAAAATAAAACATTTTTGGTGTCCAAAAACCCCAATGAATGTTTTTAAAAAGCATCTTTAAGCCCTTATTTTATTTGCATAAAGAGGTCAGATTTGGGCTGAAAGGAAATAGAATCTGAGCTTAAAAGTCTCAATTTGGGCTTGAGATTGAACTCATCAGGTTCATGTGGGGTCTAAAAGAGAAGTAGAAAAACTTTGTTTTTTCACCTCTAGCTAGGTTTTTCTTAATGGGTAATTTCACCTTGTCATCAGGATGAAACATAGATTAAATGAAGGGTGTAAGTATTCATTTCGTTGTAATGTGAATGGTAGGCTGGAAGTATGGAGTAACAGAAGCTGTCAAAAACTCATGAGTGTATACAGGATCTGTTTAACCCTCTCACTATCGTTACACTTGACCCAGAAGTGTATGTTCAGGAAAAGGACAGCTCACTAGGAGCCTGGGCACACTATGTTCAGCAATGAGAAGAATATTTCTAGTTCTCCAATTTTGCATCATCATTGCAACAAATCCTACTGAAAAAAACAACCATGTTTTACCTGTTCAACTTCTCCATTTAGGAAATGTTTAAAATCCAGGCCTCATCTCATATGGTTGAATAAAAAAATACATCTAAGTGCTTTGAACTATAATTTATAGTAAGTTTCAATAAATATTAGCTCTTATGATTTTCAAGAATGCTTTCTTTGGCTAAGTCATATACCCTATTTTATACATGCATAGTCTCCTGAACCACTTCGCAGCACCTGCATCAGTTAGAATTTTATGCTTTTCTGGGAGCTGATGTGATGAATGTGTGTCTCCCTGGTTTACTGAATTCCATGAGGGCAGGCATCATGCTCATGTTTACTCAGTATTTTATCCCCAGAAGCCAATTCAATGACTACAGATAAAAGATGCTCAGTACCTGTCGGCTGAGGGAATGCTATTGAACATTCAAACACAGTTTTCAATTACCAGAGTGTTTTGAATCTGAATTATCCAGAAAAATGGATCTGGACACACCATATAGATATTTGAAAAGATGTGGTAAAAAAAGCATCCCCAAAGCAACATTTCCATGGACTGGATCAAAGTTAGAAAGAATTAAGGACCAGAATTAGGAACAAGATATTTACTCTGTTGGTTAATAAATTCCTCTTTTTTTGATTATTCTGAGGATGATGTATGTTTTTATGCTTTTCAGTTCAGTCAAATTATAACCTCTCTGGAGCAAAGAAAAGCTGATGTGAAGTCCCTATTTGCAGCACCTCGAATAGCTATATCCTGTAAAATTGTTGATGGAAAGACTTTAAAACAAAAATTAAAACAACAACAAAACCCTCCTACAAAAACCCTCCTGGATTCTCTTACTCGTCAGTCCCTGTGCTTTTGCAGTCAGCTGAAACTTTGCTATTAATAGCTTTGCTGTGTCCTTTTAACAATAATATCAAACTTTTATAGTGCCTTGTAGCTAAGCATCTCTAGACATTTTACAATTGCATTAAAATGAAAGCCAGTTCTCTCAGAATCGCCACAGGATTCACACAGTTTGCTACTTTATCCTGAAAAGTGGGCTGGAGCTTGCCCTTCACCTCATGATGGTGAGAGGCGGGCGAGGAATGAGTATTCATAGCTTTGGAAGACTTGTGACCCGTGGATACGACAAGCAATACTTAGTGAAGGCACAAAATCAGGGCTTTCTCATAGTCCACATCCCTCAGCCTTAGCTTTTTATTATTATTATTATTTTTAAACACATTTATGTTGGAACACTAGATTACTTGTAAGCACAAATATTTACATGGCAGAAAACTAATTTCCTTATTTAAGCCATTTCAAAATTTGTGCTTGGAAATATGAGAGTATTTCTCCCTTGGAAATCTGTTTTTACCTTATGTATATGATTGAATATATATAATTATATATTTAATATAAATTTAATGTAACTTTACATATAGTCTCTGTACATATATTCTCTCTCTCCCAAAGATACACACACACACACACACACACACACACACACACATATATATATATAAAATCTTCCCTCTCTTCACAACATTGTTTAAAAAAGGCTAGATTAGTATTCATTGAGTCATAATCCAGTTTTTTTTTCCAATTACAATGATCTAACGGTTAAGATTCAAAGCCAGAGCTATGTTAGCAAAGTGAAGAGAGAACTAAGACAATTATCTCAGTAATTAAGGGCACTGGCCAAACCTTTTTTGGCTGAGATGTCTAAGGAAGTCGAGGAAAATGTGGTCTGGGGGAGACAGACACAATTGCATTTTCTGAATAAAAGCCTCCTTTGGGCAACTCACTTTGGATATTGAACCAGAATTACATATTGTGACGTTTTCCTCTTAGCTCAAGTGAGGTAGAGGCTTTTGGTCATTAATAATTGATTATTTAGGCGAAGCTCTCTCTGTGCAGCTGTAGAAGAGAGCAGGGAATAAAGTTATTTAATAACCCGGGTTTTCTCGAACACGGTAGCACAGTCCCTGAAGGCTGGCCATCTGGAATAATAAAGCAAACCTTTCTGGTGGGGCTGCAGCCAATCCCCGCGCAGGGTGTGCTAGCAGCACTCTCTGTGTAATAGAGATGCGCTCTGTAGCATCCCTGCCTTAGGAAAGCGTCCAATGGGATTTCTTAAATCCCCTTTACGAGGACTTTTCGCCCAGGCCCCTCTGCGTAAAATCCAGAGTCTTGTTGGCTGACAGCTCTCCTTCCTGGTTGATGCCACACTCGGAGAAGGCAGGCGTGGGGCACAACTGTTTTCTTTGCCTCCGTTTTTACTGCTGAGCTCAAGTTCAATTGTGGCTGCCTTTAAAAACGACAAATGTGTTCTAATTTTAGAGCATCAGAGCAATAATTGTTTTTATTTCGGTGGTGAGGAAAAGTGAAGGAAAAACATCTTGAGACTTAATAACCACCTAGCCTGCAGCCATCGACTTTATTCATGAGATTTTTTATCTTCCCTCTCCCTCTCTGTGAACTTTTAATATCTCCTTTAAGGCGCATCCTTAAATTACCTTGCACAGGTTATATGTTTATTTACAACGAGCTGGCTATGAATGGGCAAGAAGGGTGGCTTCTGGCAGTAAACATCTTCTGCTCTCAATCATGAGGCCAACTGAATAAAGTGATGTTTAGAGCTTCACACATAGTGTAGTTTATGGCTGCATTAACTACCTGACCTGAATTGTGTGAAAATTTCAAGAAAGTATGATGCATATTTATTCCCTGAGGTGTGCTGCTTGGTGGTATTTTATTCTTACAGGGAAATTGTAATAATTATCCTTCAAGGTAATAGTTTTCATTTTGATGTAACAAATTAGAAATTCAGTCACATACATGCAGTGTATATAGTAGCACACACCTATGTCCTAATTATATACATAGTAAGGTGGGGAATCTCAACCCCATCCCAGCTCATAGAGACATTTAAGAGAAATTAAAAAAAAAAAAAAAAAAAAAAAGACATGACAAGCTGACTTGCAAAATAAACATTTTTTTTAGGGGCCTCAAATATCTGGCCATTTCAAGAAACTGGAGATATATATATATATCACTGCTGTGGCCTTTCCCGTTGCGGAGCACAGGCTCCGGATGTGCAGGCTCAGTGGCCATGGCTCATGGGCCTAGCCGCTCCGCGGCATGTGGGATCTTCCCAGACCGGGGCGCCAACCCGTGTCCCCTGCATCGGCAGGCGGAATCTCAACCACTGCGCCACCAGGGAAGCCCGACATATATTTTTAAATCCAAGATTTTTAGACAAGTACTTGAGTTCATTTTGCTAAAAATAGAGGGAAAATAGCCAATGATCTGATTAGTTTTCTCTTTATAAATAGCCAAATGTGGAAAACAGAAAAATCCCGGGACTTTTTTTTTGTTGTCAAAATTAGTCAACATATCACTGACAAGTAATATTTTTAATATGGTGAATTGTGTGTGCATGTGTGTGTGTGTGAAAATGGAAAAACATGCAAAGTTGAAAGTGAGGTCTGGGTTTTGTTTATGTCAATAAATATATGTGAAAATTGTCATCATAATGATAAGCACTAGGCTTTCCCCTCTGCTCTGATATTCCATAATGATTTCAGCCCTCTGGGGGAAGCACACCTTCCCAACTGAATGCTCTACTTGTGTTCCTTCCTAAGTTCTCAAGTGTGGAAGTTTCTCTAGACTGGTCAGCCTGTCCTTCCAGATCACCCTTCTGCCTCCTGTCAATCATTTTCACTCAATGCCATATTAATTTGTACTTTCTATGTGTGTGCCTGCACATTTATTTCCCCAATTATGCCGACAAACTTTAGGAGAGCTGAAAAATTATCTTTATTGTATTCCCTTGCAGCATTTGGCTTTTATCTACTTCCCCCAAAGGTTCTTGATAAATATTGTTCGTCTGAATGACTGATATTAAATAATTACATTAGACAATGATGACCATGTGCTCAGGGCATTGTCTGGCACTTAGTGTTCAATAAATGCTAGCAATTGAGTCAGCTAGTTAAGGAAGCTGAAGAAAAAGAAATATTTCAGTATCTTACTTGCTTAACCCATGTAAATGAGAATTTGATGGAAAGCCTTATTTGTCCTCTTTAAATAAAATGATCATTCAATCTTTCTCATGCATTTACTTTTTTACTTTGTTATAAATCACATAACATATTCCTTTACCTAGTGGAAACCTCACGATCCATCCATTTCTCACTAGTGATCTCTGAGGACGGATCATAAGTTTTCCAGATTGCTGATGAGAAGCCTGTCGCTTGTGCAGTCTCCCACAGCTCTGCATGGTGCTGGAGCATCTCCATGGGAGCTGCTGTTCCCTGATACTTCCCAGCTGCAGGAGGCTCCGTCTGATGAGCCTTTTTGAGACTATTATGGCTCATACCTTCACTTAGTGGGGTTCTATTTAACTACACCTTCCTCATCATTGCAATTAAAAAAAAATCATTAGAACCTTTCAACTTATGTTGGAACGTGTAAAATGCTTGCTTATGTAACGCCTAAAACAAAATGCTAAGCTGACAGATTTTATTTTTTCTATGCAGGTGGATTTTTTTTCCCCCCACTTAATTCTCAATTCATGTAGGTGAAACCTGCAAAGGGGCATGGCCATAATGCCCTGAGGATAATTATGACCAATGAGAAGTTTTCCAGAAATTTTGTAATGGGCCAGGTCTGCACAAGATAACTGGAAAGTCAGTTGCCTGAGAACTTGAGGTGACGTTACACAGATAAATCAGGCCTCAGCTTGTTTTTTTCATTCTTTGGTAATTTAATGGAGACAAGTTTGCTTCTAAAAAATTCTTTGGTATTAAAATATATACACTATTCTATATAAAATAGATAACCAACAAGGACCTACTGTATAGCATGAGGAACTATACTCCGTATCTTGTAATATCCTACAATGGAAAATAACCTAAAAACGAATATATATATATTCTTTATATAACTTTATATATATATATAAATAATATATATATATTCTTTATATAACTTTATATATATATATAACCGAATCACTTTGCTGTACACCTGAAACTAACACATTGTAAGTCAACTATATTTCAATAAAAATTTTAAAATAAATAGCTTGAACTTTCACTCAATAAAAAAGATGAATAAAAAATAAGATCATATAAAAATAAATTTTGTGCTTTCTCCCTGCTTGTTCTACAATTTTTATCTAACAGATCATTATTAGGTGATACCTGAGTTATTGATAAACCCCCTAATGAAATCTGCTTTTGAGAAACAGAAAAATAATTTTATGGCTGGAAAAATTTCCCATTTCCCAGTGAATTACAGGCTTTTTTAATGGCAAGGAAGAGCTGATCTAGCAATTCAGTGGTAAATAGTCTCCATGACGGAAAGAGAATTGTGCCACAACCTCCCCAATGAGTGAAAAATTTCAGGAAGGAAAAAGCAGAGAAATAGTGCCAGGAACTGAAGATTGAAAAGATATCATGAAGGAAGAATAGATTTCCTCTTGATACCACCTATCAAGTTACATTTGGTTTGTGTGCGTTGCACAATGAGCAAATTTAGAGGGCATTATGCATACATGAACCTATGTGAATCATGTCTCCTATAGATTTACAGTGCACAGCCCTTAACCTTTCTTCAGCTTATCTCACTGATCTGGAAATGACAGTCATGAGGATACTGGGAAGATTATGAAAGTTCCTGGAATAGAGCAGAGACTTTAAAAAGTTATTTCCCTTCATGCAATACCTATGTGGCAGATATCAGACATCAAAGTGAGTACCTGACAGTGCTGATGACATGGGTGAGGCCACTCAGAGTTCTTTAGATCCAGATGTTCCTGGGACTCAAGCCCTCAGGTGGTATAAAAATAGGAAAGGGTAAAGAAAATGGTGGGATAACTGTCTTGGTCAAGGTGATGATGGCTGCTGTAGATAATGATTCTCTCCCATATCAGTGGCTTAATACAATATAATTTATTTCTGGATCACATAAATTCCAAGGAGGTGTCCACCAAGAAGTAAGTCAGAGGCCCAGTTTATTTCCACCTGTGGCTCTAGCTTCATCAGTGTGTCGCTACCATGACTGCTCCAGAAGGGTGCAATGAGGAAAAGAGCACGAGGATTGTTGCTGGGGTCTTTCTCTTGGCCAGCCTGGCAGTGGTTTATATCCCTGTGCTGACATTCCTTTGGTGTCATCCCAGCCATATGTCCACAGGCACCTTCAAGGGAGGTAGCAAAACATAGATGACCTGTGTGTCCAGGAGGAAGAAGAAATCAGACTTTTCCATAATTTTACTGGAAGCACCTGGATTTCACCTTTTTATGCTAGTAGGTGTGTCATCCACAGAGTGGGTCTTCTGGATTCAGAAGCCAAACTGCAGTCACACAGGAATCTTTGCTTCTTCTTAAATGACTAGAAAAAAAGTAGTGAAAGAGAGAGCTCCAGCACACAGATGCACATAGGCACACATATGCACATACGTGTGTTCACACAGTTTAAAGGTAAAGGGGAAATTCTTTTTTAAAACGTAAATAATTTGAAATCATAGCATTTGTATCCATTTTTGAGTGTTTACCCCTCGACGTAATTTAGATTTTGTGATTCTACTTCTTTAATGCAAAAACGTCATCTATTTCAAAGAATTTTGAAAAAAAACGGTTTGTTTTTCAATCAGACTATAAGAAAGAATTCTATTTTCCTGGCTTTTCTGATTCCTGATTCAGTTGGAACTTATGGGAAATATCCATTGGATTCTCTGTCACTCTTTTAACTCTTTTAAAACCACACTGGGGGGGCTTCCCTGGTGGCGCAGTGGTTGAGAGTCCGCCTGCCGATGCAGGGGACACGGGTTCCTGCCCCGGTCTGAGAGGACCCCACATGCCGCGGAGCGGCTGGGCCTGTGAGCCATGGCCGCTGAGACTGCGCGTTCGGAGCCTGTGCTCTGCAACGGGAGAGGCCACAACAGTGAGAGGCCCGCGAACCGCAAAAAAAAAAAAAAAAAAACACATTGGGGTTAAAGGGGGATGTGAGATACCTCTCAATTGTCTTCTCCACACTTGCAAAGAATTTCTTTTACTTTTTGTTTAGTTTTGTTTACTAGTAACTAAGTCTTTTCTGTCTCATTCTACCCACCACATTAAATCTAATACTCTGAAAATACACACAGCATTACAGAAACTTATCTGACACGTCTCTGTTCTGCCCACACTTCATTTACAACTTAGTTTTGAAATACTAGTTATCTTTGCTAGGAAATAGTAAATCTGGTATGTTTAGCCAGAAGGCCTTTTAATCAATCAATCTCCTTCCTTCGCTCCCTCCCTTCTATTCCTTCCTTCCTTCCTTTCTGTCTCTCTTTCTTGCTTACTTTTTCTTTCCTTTTCTCCCTGTCTCCCTCCTTCTTTCTTTCTCTCACTTGCTCTTGCTTTGAACTTGAGATCTTGGGAAGCTAGATGTCTTGCTCATGGGCTGTTTTATTTTTTATTTATGTCTTACTTAAACTTAAGACTGAGATTCTCCTGTGCGATACTCTTCGTCCAGCCACGTCATGCCACCACTTGTGGTCCTTTCCGCAGGCACTGTGCCCGTCGTGTTGCTGGTTTTTTTCTGCATGATGACATACTTTCTGCCTGTCTTGTGTATCATCTCTCCCAATGTCAGCTTTGAACATTTTAAATTCCACATTTTCCCTTATCCTCTTTAGGAATTGTCTTAAAGAAATACCATTTCATAAAAGTTAAAGAACTCATCATCATACTCCCAGTTTAAATGCCTTCCCTACACCTTGGAAAGCTTTACACCTTATAGCACTCAAATATGTTGTGCATTTACTTAAAGGTGGTATTTGCTGTCATTTCTGTCAGTCATCAAGTAATAGGCTCTTAGACACAGAATCCCCTGTTATAACATCGCTTCAATGGGAAAATCAGATTCTCCTTATATCATTGTGAATTACAATACCTTTACCAGGAACATAACTCATGGTTAACTACAAGGACTGCTTGTAAACTTAGTGAGCTGCTCCTTCCTTTTCAGCAGTGAAGGGTAAAACACTGGGCATGGTTCTTGGAGAATAACTGCTGATGCCTCCTGCTGGAACTTCCTGTTAGGCGGGTCTCTGGCCACTCTGAAGAGATATTGCTGGAAAAACTGCATTCTTTCTTGCCTTGCTTCTTTGTTCTGGATTGGCCTGTCTGAAAAGTGTTTCACCAACACCATGTACACATGTCCTGTCTGAAGTAATAGCCTGCAAATGTCAGCCAAGCCCAAGTTGAGTATGAACTTTCTGGGGACTGATAAATTCTAGAATAACTTAGTGAATGTAGACTTTTGGCTGATTCAGTTTGAAAGGCATGGACCATGCTCCATTTCTGCTCTAAAAATATTCTTAAGACCAACTCCAGTCTGAAGTTATCATAGATGGCCACGCCAGTTATAAAATCGTGGTCCATTTCCTCTGGGGCATATTCAGGTAAAAATATTGAACTGTGCACACAAATATGTGCCAAGATTCAAGAATACTAAAGCCAATAAGACAGTTTCTGCTTTCAACCAGCTCATATACCTAAATGGGACTTATTAAAGGGGATAAAGACATAAGCAAAAATATTTATAATAAAGTGGGAAAATTGACTAAGAAGAGACGTGTAAACCTAGAAAGTTCTTTAAAAGTCTGGATACACTAGAGATATCTCCTGGATGGACAAAACAAGCCCCATCCACATTTTCCTGTATCTCTAGATTACTCAAGGGAAAAATTCAACTTGTAGGGTAGAATAAACTTTTCCCACTATTACACTGGATTATGAAAATGTATCCAGTGGGTGAAAATGACCTAGGTGAGTAACAGCTTTAATTCCATGAATTACCACGAGGCTAGGGAGTAGCCACAGGCTGTTCTTAGTTTCACCTCAAGTAAAAGTTAGCACAGCTGATGAACATGCTGTGTTCAAACCCATATATGTACACAACTAGGCCACAGCTGAACCTGAGAAAGCTCTTTCTACATCTTTTTAAACCAAGACAGTGTAATACTGCTTACAGCCCAGTTTTATGCAACTTAAAAGGGGAAATGTTCTTTGAACTTGAGGGTCTATTTCCATTCAACCATCTGAAATAAATCCTCTCCTTTTATTCATTCAGTCTCAAAGGGCTTTTTTATCAGTGGATGTGACATTTTGTACCTGGCACTGTGTCTTACATATTTGCGGACCTCACTTAGTAGAGGATGAAGGAAAGGTGAGTGAAAGGGGTGAATGAATTCATCAGCACCAAATTTTCATGTTTTCATCTCTGCAAGAACCCATCAACTCCCCCTTCCCCTAGTTAGTCTGTGGCTCCCTATGAGGAGCTATTATTATTACCAGTTAGTTATTCTTCATTTGAAGTCATGCGTATGCTATCTAGTCTTTGAAAACAGATTTTGGGACTTCCCTGGTGGTCCAGTGGTTAAGACTTCACTTTTCAATGCAGGGGGTGCAGGTTCGATCCCTGGTCAGGGAGCTAAGATCCCACATGCCTCAGGGCCATAAAATCAAAACATAAAGCAGAAGCAATATTGTAACAAATTTAATAAAGACTTTAAAAATGGTCCACATCAAAAAGAAATCTTTAAAAATAAAAAAAAAAAAAAGAAAACAGATTTTGCAAAATTTCCTTTCTTCTCTTTGCCAAAATCTCAAGGAGGGAAATAAGAGGAAAGGAAAAACTTAAATATGGTAGTAATACTTTTTGTATATGCCTTTGGTCTCACTGGGATATGCTTGGTTGCCTTCTTTCTCCTTCTGAGTGGATAGACACATAAAGAATTACATTTGAGGTTTTTACATGGATGAGTAACATCTGTTTTAACCTGAATGGTTCAATGTGTTCCTTAAGAATCATGTTTACAAAATTAATTTGGTTATAAATATGAGAACAAATTTAGGCTACAAACTTAACTTGGTTTTTCCCTAAGGCAAGCTAATTCATAAAATCTGAAATATTGTTTTGGCCATGAAGTAATGTTTCCTCTAACTTAATAAGTAAATGGAAGGAGAAAACATAATAAAGCTCAAATCCCAGCAGCTAAAAAGTTAACACCTTAGTGGTGAAGAGCCAAAATAAGAAAGAATGGTCTGTGGCAGCAGGCAAAAGGTCCCAAACCTGTTAAACCTCTTTTTTAGTGCTGTAACACTTTTCTTTCAAGTTATTCAACCTTTCACCCAATAAGTTTCTTTCTCTGAACTTTGAACTCTAGTTATTTGTTTAGCATTGTGGTAATAGAGTTTGGAAATCTGAAAAACATTAAGTTAAATGCAAGGGTGTTGAGAAGGTGGAATTCTTTAAGTGAGCTGCAGAAATTCTATCTGGAAGATTTAAACATTTTTTCCTCATAAGAGTGAGGGAAAAGAAAAATATTGTGAGTCTTTGGAAACATTATCGAAGTTTTTAGGTTTTTTTTTTTAGTAACGGGAAAGAAAGAATGTTATTGATGACATGTATGGTGAAAAGTGAAGAAGTAAAGTTCTCTTTAGCAGCTAATTAAAAAAATTATAAAAGTAAAAATTTAACAGGCAGATCAAAATTTTAATTGAAGTTGGATATATTACCAATAACACCCAGTCTGGAAAATAAACTTTAATATTCATGTGACGGTAATTTCTGATCTGCAAGATTACTAAGTGAGGAAGGCATAAGATTCTTACAGAAGTTTTTCTTTCTTTGTTGTGCTTAGTTTGATGAATTTGTTTCGTTATTCCTTCAAATGTGCTAAATAGGTAAAAATTAGGACCTGATATTGTGACTCCTTTGAAGTAATATTAACAGTATGTGAGACTATTGTGTCTAATTTAATAATATTTTGATGTAGTTTGATGCCGACTACCCCAAAATGTCATGATTAAAAAGTGCAAAACTTGAGTCAATCTCAGTAACTTTTTCTTTATAATAATTATTATCATTTAGAATAGTGCCCTTTCATTCACATTTTTGGCTTTATGCATCTGTGGCCTTTATTCTGCCAAAGAGTTTTGGTGCTAATACTTCTCTGGATTATTCTTAACAATTTGAAATTTAATATCTAGATGACAAGAGAGGAGCTTCTAATTTTTTTAGTTAGGCAATGGGGATTGATAACAATGGTCAAAAGTGATTAGTATGTTATAATCTTGAGTAAAATAATAAAGTAAAATATTCTACAATACTTCTAGTAGTGTCAGCTTTAGAACTGTTTTTTTTTTTTTTCCTGGAATAATTTGAGGGATACAAAAAGTGTTTCTGATATCTATCTATCTATCTATCTATCATCTATCATCAACTTACCTTCTTATACCCTTGCTTTGTACCTATATTACTCACTCCATTTGTTTACTTATTTATTCAGAAAAACTTATGGAACATATATTTTATGACCGGTACTATGCAAAGCACTAGATATAAATATAGAAAGACAAATCTCAAAGAATTCTGGATGAAAGCACCGAAGACCTTGGTTAGGTATGAAATCAGATAGATTAAAAACTTAGGCTCTCTAACTAGCTGTGGATCTATATAATATAGTGGCAATGACGCTAGACCTGAAATAATGATACCTGGGTTTTAGGTCTATGTTAGTCACAGTGTGTCACTAACTATCCTATGAAATACCTAGGATGGGTCTCTTTACTTCCCACCCTCCACTCCAGTCGTTAACTCTGTGTCCATAAAATTGTAGCTCTAAAAGGACCCCCGGGAGCACAAAGGCATCCGGGCACTCCCTGGCACTGACATTCTCTTCCTTACTGTCCCACATTGTCACCTGTGAACCTCCACTGTAATATGTAGCATAATGGTTATATATCTGTGCAGGTGTCATTTTTCCTCCCATGTTCTTCTCATCTCTGTATCCCCAGCTCCTAATGCAATGTCAGGAATGCAATATGTGCCAATACATATTTAAGTAAATAACTGAAAGGAACAATTATAATAGAAAGGAATGGTGGAAACAGAAACAATATGAGTCTGGCAGTGATTATGATCTTACCTAAAAATATGTATTGTATATTTTCCATATTTTATTCTATAATAGAAATCTTCTGTGTTGATGCATTTATTACTGAAGGCAGCTTTCACTGGCCATATGGCAGTGTAAGTCTACTAGAGCAGAGATCTCCAGCCCCCAGGCTGTGGACCAGTACCGGTCTGCGGCCTGTTAGGAATTGGGCCGCACAACAGGAGGTGAGTAGCCTGCGAGCGAGCAAAGCTTCATGTGCCGCTCCCCTTCGCCCCCCATCGCTTGCATTACTGCCTGAACCATTCCTCCCAGTCCCTGGTGCCAGAAAGATGGGGACCACTGTATTAGAGTATGTTGTACAAATGGTTGCAGGACACGTCAAAACAGAGAACTAATGTATGTCCACCCAGTCCCCCATGGCACATATAAGAGCAAATGTCTCCTTTCCAGGTCCCCACTCCACAGCTGATTTATTGACTCATGGCATCAGTTGTCTTCAGGACAGCAAATAATCTGAAACTTATTTGATCATCAGGATAAAACTCCTAGATCGTTATGTCCACTGACATTAAACATCTAGGTCTTTTCATGTATTGATTACATGGCTGTTTCTACACACATAATTAGTTTCACCATTTTTACAAATCCCTCCAGTGAGTTTGGTCAAACAAGCAGTAAGTGATCTAAGAGATTAATTTGTCTGATGTGCTTTACATAACTTGTGCCTAATAAATATTTGTTGAGTTAGTGTTTTTATTGAGTTAATGAATTTGAATAAACTAGTAACTCTCTGAATACCACAAATTCTGTGAGGTAGAGTGACTGGGCTGTCAACTGGCTACTTTCAACTGGGTTGTCTTCAGAAAACAGTACTATGCATAAGTATGGTATAAATGATCATAAGTTGAACAAATGTGTGAATCAATTTTGCAATCCATGAATGCAGATATTAATAAAAATATAATCTATCAACATTTTTGAAGTGTATGCAGTGCTTATGCAGATCTTTGTCTACCTCAGGAAGATAAGTTTTCAAGTTTTCATTTGTTTTAGGAGCTTCTTTTCGAGTTGAATTATTTTTGGCCTGATAGAATAGAGAAATAGATTTTTATGAACTCCACACCAACTTCAGGAGTTAATGCTTTTGAAAAGGAGGCAATGTTATATATTCCTATGCTGTCGGTCACCACAATCTGTACAAGGAAGCTTCTCAGTATATCATATTGACTGACTACAAAGTTTTTATGTATTTCTGTTTAAGAAAAATATGTACGCAGGCACATAGAGTTGTTGGGTGAACATGCTTCATTGTTATGGAAAAATAAAACTTTACAAACCGAGTTATTTCTTATACTTTTTGTTTAAATCAATTAGGTAACAACTTCAAATAGATTGATGTGTTCACTGTATTAAGATGATATTCAAAGTTTAAACATTACCATGTTATTTTTAGTAAAGGACGAGTCTATTTATGGATTTATTGAGAGTAAATTAAGGGCAAGTGTGGATTTTCTGTCTTAGATAAAAAAAAACACTCTTCCTAGATTTAAAGAACCATCTGTCTATTCTCTTTCCTCTTGGGGTTTTAAGAATGTAGTACCAAGGAATTTCATTGATCCTATTTTGCATCCCCAAGGATTTGTTTTCCAATGTCCTTTCCCAACTATTTGCCATTTCCCATGAAATTATATCCAACTTTTTAGTACATAGTGTCCCATTCTTGCTTAATACCACCATGAGTCTAGAACTATTCTCAGCCATAGTTAGGTTTTCTTACAGTGACTGACGTTATACTTTCCCCTATAAATCAGCATCATTATAGAACATGATCAAGATTATATCAAATGATCACTGATCTTTAGGAGGTTAGTTCTTTGTTGTAACTTTTTAAAGTGTTCAGTTCCAGTCTCAAATAGAATTATGACCTCTTCACTGAAACATCCTAGTTTTCTTATCTCATAATAATTTTACCCTCATTTTGGTTTCATGAGTATGTGGCCTCAGAGATCCCCTTTGTTCCCTGAATATATCCAACCAATATTTACTTTGTCATTGATTCCTCAATAACACCTTGGTAATTTGTTTTCAATTGTCACATGCATTTCCTTTTCACCGAGATGGCTTGGGTTTGGATCTGCATGACCGCTCTACTATTTAGGTTAATCTCTTAATTGAGTCTTTAACTCTCTACCTTCTCTAAGCAATTCTCCACACAGTTACCTGAGATACAGCTCCCGAAACGCTCATTTTTCCAGGCATGATTGGAGAAATCTTTTGGATTCTGCAACATACATAATGAAAGCCACATCTTACCTCTAGACTTCCCAATGCAGTTTGACCCTATGGATGCCTCCAGCTGTACCACATCCTTCTCCTTGTCCCTCACCCAGCACACGAGTTATGTTTCTTCTCCTCCCCTGTGGATAGAGCCTGCTTAAGTGTTGAGAATTGGAGATGGTCATCAATTACCATTCCCCCCTACACAGAAGATGGCTTCAAGTAGGAAGCTCGGGTACATAGGAAAGGTTAAAAGGGGGTCAGACAAATCTGGGTATGAGTCCTACTGCTCATCATCTCCAAGTTGTGTCAGTTCAAACATTTTAACTGGAAAATGGAGATAACCCAGCCCTTGACAGATGAAATAAATGTCCATGTGAAGGTATATTCTGGAAGAATGGAAACATTTATTAATGAGTGTCTTTGTATGATGATGTAGGTTGAAAAAAATAATTACCAGTTCTGTTATTGACCCTGATGTGACAGTCTGGCCAACAGTGTTCAGTGAGCTGTGTCTGGTAGACATTAAGGCCAGTGCTGCAGAGAGAGTCTAAGCCTGAGTCTGCTGCCCCAAGGACTCCTGATTAACAAGAGTCTTGGCTTTTGGGTGAGGTTTCCAAGCCCTGGAAATTGTTTTCACTGCCAAATAGCCTCTCATTAGGTTTTTCTTCTAAATAACATTTCACTTCAGATTTGCTCAAAAGAGCAGATCAAAGAAAGTGTGTGAACATTGGCCAGGGTATGAGGCAAAAGGAGGAAGGGTGGTGACAAAGTGAAATGTGTTTTCCAAAGCGATTTTGTCAGGGCTGAAGACTTGTGAAGAAAGATCATGCCCATCCTTTTATTTCCATTCCATTCATTAAAGTCTGCTCCTACCTGCAAAAAAACTAATAAAAAACAGAAACAAGATAAGTTTTAATCTTTCCTGTGAATACAGGTTTTGAAATTAGAGTGTTCCTATGAAACCTTTCATAATCAGAAATGGTGTAAAGCAAAGAAACAATTACCTTAGGACACAACTTGCTAATGGATGCATAAAATAAATCGAGATTAAAGCACAGATGTTTGCAGACACAATGCAAAGCTACGGCGGCTTGATGTTGAGATGCTGAGTGTTGTTCCTGGGGAAGGAGCTTGGCGGTGCTATTCTCACTGCTTGGGGTGCATGAAGTCTCTATAATGGTTCACTGCAAAATACACACTGAACACGATTGTTGCTTTTTGTCTTTTTTTTGTAAAAGCTAAATTCCTCTTCGAGTTTCTTTTTGTTAGCGAAAATAGATATTAATGAAGGTCTTTCGTAAACCAGAAGTGCTGTAAAGCAAACTTTCTAAAAGCCGGGGATACCTGTAAAGCAAAATGTATTGGAATCAATCAAAGTGAGGTGAGTAATTTAATCAAAATGCATGATAAATATGTAAGTCTGATTGGTTAAAACCACATGGAGAAATGCATTAGAGTATCCACTTACAGAGAGTATATAATAATAGTAACATAAAAAATTAACTGTTTATAATATAATAAATTAACTGTTTTAATTTTCCAAAGGACTGACTAGTTCACCACATTTGGTCTTCATAATCGACCCTAACCATGAAATGGAACAGGAATCATATATATATATATATTTTTCCATATTTTTAAAAAAGAAAATGGTATTTTCTCCAAACATCAGTCTCTCTATTGTGGTTTGACTAAACAATTTTTGTCAACAACAAGTACATAAGAAAGTCCTAATTTTGAATAATTACTTTCTTTTGAGTAAATGTGATTTTTAGAAACACAACAAATATGATTTTTTAGGTGTATGTAAAATTCTTATCATGGGGGAAATTTAAGGCTGTTCCTCTTCACAAGAAAAGGTTTAGAAAATATAAGGTCACTATGAAAATATGAACTAAAATTTTTCTCATTTCATTTTGTTCAGTTATTGGTGCATTCTTTCTGCTATATATATATTGTGCATGTGTGTGAAATCAAAGTAGCCATGGTTTCTCTATTTCCATTTAACATCATGTCTTTTTTTTTTTTTAACATCATTATTGGAGTATAATTGCTTTACAATGGTGTGTTAGTTTCTGCTTTATAACAAATTGAATCAGTTATACATATACATACATTCCCATATCTCTTCCCTCTTGCATCTCCCTCCCTCCCACCCTCCCTATCCCACGTCTCTAGGTGGTCACAAACCACCGAGCTGATCTCCCTGTGCTATGCAGCTGCTTCCCACTAGCTATCTATTTTACGTTTGGTAGTGTATATGTCCATGCCACTCTCTCACTTTGTCACAGCTTACCCTTCCCCCTCCCCATATCCTCAAGTCCATTCTCTAGTAGGTCTGTGTCTTTATTCCCGTCTTGCCCCTAAGTTCTTCATGACCTTTATTTTTTTTTCTTCTTAGAGTCCATATGTATGTGTTAGCATACAGTATTTGTTTTTCTCTTTCTGACTTACTTCGCTCTGTATGACAGACTCTAGGTCCATCCACCTCACTACAAATAACTCAATTCTGTTTCTTTTTATGGCAGAGTAATGTTCCATTGTATGTATGTGCCACATCTTCTTTATCCATTCATCTGTCGATGGACACTTAGGTTGCTTCTGTGTCCTTGCTATTGTAAATAGAGCTGCAATGAACATTTTGGTACATGACTCTTTTTGAATTATGGTTTTCTCAGGGTATATGGCTAGCAGTGGGATTGCTGGGTTGTATGATAGTTCTATTTTTAGTTTTTTAAAGAACCTCCATACTGTTCTCCATAGTGGCTGTATCAATTTACATTCCTACCAACAGTGCAAGAGTGTTCCCTTTTCTCCACACCCTCTCCAGCATTTATTGTTTCTAGATTTTTTGATGATGGTCATTCTGACTGGTGTGAGATGATATCTCATTGTAATTTTTTTTTTTTGCGGTACACGGGGCCCTCACTCTTGTGGCCTCTCCCGTTGTGGAGCACAGGCTCCAGATGTGCAGACTCAGCAGCCATGGCTCACGGGCCCAGCCACTCAGTGGCATGTGGGATCTTCCCAGACCGGGGCACGAACCCGTGTCTACTGCATCGGCAGGCGGACTCTCAACCACTGCCCCACCAGGGAAGCCCTCATTGTAATTTTGATTTGCATTTCTCTAATGGTTAATGATGTTGAGCATTCTTTCATGTGTTTGTTGGCAATCTGTATATCGTCTTTGGAGAAATGTCTATTTAGGTCTTCTGCCCATTTTTGGATTGGGTTGTTTGTTTTTTTGTTATTAAGCTGCATGAGCTGCTTATAAATTTTGGAGATTAATCCTTTGTCAGTTGCTTCATTTGCAAATATTTTCTCCCATTCTGAGGGTTGTCTTTTGGTCTTGTTTATGCTTTCCTTTGTCGTGCAAAAGCTTTTAAGTTCCATTAGGTCCCATTTGTTTATTTTTGTTTTTATTTCCATTTCTCTAGGAGGTGGGTCAAAAAGGATCTTGCTGTGATTTATGTCACAGAGTGTTCTGCCTATGTTTTCTTCTAAGAGTTTGATAGTGTCTGGCCTTACATTTAGGTCTTTAATACATTTTGAGATTATTTTTGTGTATGGTGTTAGGGAGTGTTCTAATTTTCTACTTTTACATGTACTTGTCCAGTTTTCCCAGAACCACTTACTGAAGAGGCTGTCTTTTCTCCACTGTATATTCTTGCCTCCTTTATCAAACATAAGGTGACCATATGTGTGTGGGTTTATCTCTGGGCTTTTTATCCTGTTCCATTGACTTATATTTCTGTTTTTGTGCCAGTACCACAGTGTCTTGATTACTGTAGCTTTGTAGTATAGTCTGAAGTCAGGGAGCCTGATTCCTCCAGCTCCATTTTTCGTTCTCAAGATTGCTCTGGTATTCGGGGTCTTTTGTATTTCCATACAAATTGTGAAGTTTTTTGTTCTAGTTCTGTGAAAAATGCCAGTGATAGTTTGATAGGGATTGCATTGAATCTATAGGTTGCTTTAGGTAGTATAGTCATTTTCAAAATGTTGATTCTTCCAATCCAAGAACATGGTATATCTCTCTATCTGGTTGTATCATCTTTAATTTATTTCATCAGTGTCTTATACTTTTCTGCATACAGGTCTTTTTGTCTCCTTAGGTAGGTTTATTCCTAGATATTTTTGTTGCGATGGTAAATGGGAGTGCTTTCTTAATTTCACTTTCAGATTTTTCATTATTAGTGTATATGAATGCCAGAGATTTCTGTGCATTAATTTTGTAACCTGCTACTTTACCAAATTCATTGGTTAGCTCTAGTAGTTTTCTGTTAGCATCTTTAGGAGTCTCTATGTAGAGTATCATGCCATCTGCAAACAGTGACAGCTTTACTTCTTCTTTTCCGATTTGGATTCCCTTTATTTTATTTTTTTTTCTTCTCTGATTGCTGTGGCTAAAACTTCCAAAACTATGTTGAATAATAGTGGTGAGAGTAGGCAACCTTGTCTTGTTCCTGATCTTAGTGGAAATAGTTTCAGTTTTTCACCATTGAGGATGATGTTGGCTGGGGGTTTGTCATATATGGCCTTTATTATGTTGAGGAAAGTTCGCTCTATGCCTAATTTCTGGAGTTTTTTTCTTTTTTTTTTGCAGTATGCAGTCCTCTCCTGTTGTGGCCTCTCCCGTTGCGGAGCACAGGTTCTGGACGCACAGGCTCAGGGGCCTAGCTGCTCCGTGGCATATGGGACCTTCCTGGACTGGGGCATGAACTCGTGTCCCCTGCATCAGCAGACGGACTCTCGACCACTGTGCCACCAGGGAAGCCCCTTCTGGAGGGTTTTTATCATAAATGAATGTTGAATTTTAACATCATGTCTTGAAATATCATCGTGTCTTACATATTCTTTGAAAACAAGATATTTGAAGATTTCCTGATTTAGCATGATAATATAATTAACTGTTCTCTTCAAGTTGCAAATTCAATTTTTTTTGAAAAACGTTTTTACTATTATCAAGTCTTCTGGATATGTTAAATGTTTACGTTTGACTCCAGAGGATAGTTCTTTACAAGTAAAACCTTTGTATCAGAGGGTATAAACTTATAAAAAAAAATTGTACATATAACCTGTAAGAACATTTTTATTTAACAAATTCACTATTGGCAAACAATCCATCAGATAGTGTTTTTTTTTAAATAAATTTATGTATTTTATTTATTTTTATTTTTGGCTGTGTTGGGTCTTCGTTGCTGTGTGTGGGCTTTCTCTAGTAGTGGAGAGCAGGGGCTACTCTTTGTTGCGGTGCACGGGCTTCTCATTGTGGTGGCTGCTCTTGTTGTGGAGCATGGGCTCTAGGCACACGGACTTCAGTAGTTGTGGCACGTGGGCTCAGTGGTTGTGGCTCGTGGGCTCTAGAGCACAGGCTCAGTATTTGTGGCGCATGGGTTTAGTTGCTCCGCAGCATGTGGGATCTTCCCAGACCAGAGCTCAAACCTGTGTCCCCTGCAATAGCAGGCAGATTCTTAAGCCACCAGGGAAGCCCCAGATAGCATTTTGAACAGATTTACATTTTTCATCCAGAAGATATACATGTAGAAAAAAATACAACATAATTTAAAAAGTAAATGTATCTATTTGATCATCACTGCTGTGTGAGAACCAGAAACTCCTTTAAGGGACTCTGTACATTACCATTATAACCTAGACCAGGAGAGGAAAAGCCAGACCAGTTCCCGGGAAGAGTAGTGGTCACAAACACACAGGAGTTACTGCTAAGGAGAAACTCAGCACTGCATGAATTAGGAGTGACATAATACAATCTAAGGCTTCTCTTCTATTCTCACCACTTTCTTGGCTCCCTGATGGCCAAAGACTCCCTCATCCTCCAAGCTCCTTGCTTTCTTTGGACCTGGGTTTGGTCTCCTTTTCTGTAAATATTGTAGCATTATCAGTGAATACTCAGGAACTCTTTGAGAACATTTGTCGGACTCCATTTTTTAATACCAAGATCAAACTACAGTACCTGTGTTATAATGCATGATCAGGAAACTGTGTTGAATGAATGGATGCATTTTCTGAGTTATTAGCCACTGGGAGATTTTCAATGACCAGAACAAGATGATGAAAATTTCTCACTTCCACCTGAGTTCCTGATTGTACTTCAAGTTATTCCTGAAAAGGAGTAATGGGACAAAAAAACACTAGATCCATTGCAATAATGCTTTCTTATTTGTCTATAGCATTTCTCTTTTCTTTTTATATTCTTAATATAGTAATTGATTTTTTTTGTTGTTAATAAAGATAGGGTGTTTGGCACCAACTTTTTATTATAATAAAAATAGAATCTATTGAAGATGTTTTATGCCAGATTTTCTGGGTGGAAATAAGAAACTACAACTTACTTTTTTATTTGTGTGCTAAATATATTGTTTAGAGAACTAGCTGCTTGTTCAGAAAGGCCCCCTCATGAACAATATCTTGGTTGGGTCACCATGGTAAAGGTTACAGTCATCAGTTAATTTTTTTCAAAATTCAAATTTTCTTTTAAAGCATTTATTTATTCAATTATTCACTTGTTTATTCATTCAGTGTAGAGAAAAATAAATTGAGTACTTCATAAAATTGGCTAAGGGAAAAGCAAAAATAATTTAATCATTTGCTTGAAAGAAGTGAGTCTTCATCACAATTTCCTTTTGATATTTGAAACAGAAATTTATAGAAAATTGAAAATGTGAGAGAGAGAGTTCCTATGAACCCTATACCCAGTTTTCCCTATGAGACACATCTTACCTTATTGTGATAAATTTGTCACAATTAATGAATCAATATTGATACATTATAATTAACTGAAATTATGCTTTACCAGAATTTAAAAATTTTTTACCTAAAGTCCTTTTTATACCAGGCCGTGACATTTTTTCTCATAAAGCAGATTTTCCTCTGTTTAATGACCTTACAAGTTTGAGGAGTACTGGTCAGGTATTTTAGAGAATGCTGCTCAATTAGGATTTGCCTAATGTTTTTCTTGTGGTTAAACTGGAATTACAGGTTTTGGGCAGGAAGACAACAGAGAAAGAGTGCCCTTCTCACCACATCTTATCAAGGGTATCTACTATCAACATGACTCATTAGATTTCTCTACTGTAAAGTTATTAGTTTTTCCCTCTTTCCATGCTGCCCTCTTTGGGAGAAAATCACTATGAATGGTATACACTAAAGGAGTGGAGAGTTATGATCCACCTAATTGAGAAGCGGAGTATCGTATAATTATTTAGGAGAGATTTGTCTATTCTTCTTTCTTTATTTCCTTATTTATCTTTTTGCATATGGACAGCCAATTATTCTCATACCATCTGTTGAAAAAATTATCCTTGAACCATTGGATTTCCTTTACATCATTGTCAAAAAAAATTAGTTGACTATATTTGTATGGGCTTATTTCTGGGCTCTCTATTCTTCCCATTGATCTATGTATCTATTCCTTTCACAAATATCATGCTCTCGTGAACACTATAGCATTATATTAAGCTTTAGATCAGATAGTGTGAGTCCTCTAACTTTGCTTTTCTTCTTCAGAATTGTGTCGGCTATTATAGGTCTCTTGCCTTTTCATATAAACTTCAGAAGCAGTTTGTCAATATATACAAAACAGTTTGCTAGGATTTTGATTCTTGATTGGGATTGTCCAGAATCTCTAAATCACATTGGGTAGATTTGAAATACTAACATTACTGAATCTTTCAATTCATGAACAGGTAATATCTCTCCACATTTTTAGATCTTTGTTGATTTTTTTCATTGTGTTTTGTCATTCTCCATATATAGATCCTGTGCATATTTTGTTAGCTGAATACTTCTATTTTTGTTTTGGTATTTTAAAATATTCATATCTGATTATTCATTGTTGGTATGTAGGAATTAAATTGACTTTTATATATTCACCTTGTATCCCAAGACCTTGCTATCCTCACTTATCAGCTCTAGGAGTTTTTGGTTTTTGTTTGTTTTTAGATTCTTTGCAATTTATATACATAGATGATCCTGTCATCTGCAAATAAAAATAGTTTTATTTCTTCCTTTCTTATTTATGTACTGTTTATTTCTTTTTCTTGTCTTATTGAACTAGCTAGAACTTCTGGTTGTGATGTTGAATAGGAGTGATGAGAGGACATTCTTGCCTTATTCTGATCTCGAGGGGAAGCATCTAGTCTCTCACCAGTAAATATGATTTTAACTGTAAGCTTTGTGTAATTTTTCTATTAAATGAGTAAGATCCCTTCTAATCCTAGTTTAATGAGTGTTTTTTGTCATGAATAGTGTTAGATTTTGTTAAATATTTTTCTGCATCAGTTGATATGATTATATGATTTTACCAACACATCCTGTTGATGTCAGTGATTGATTTTTTGATGTTGAATCAGCCTTGCATATCTAGGATAAATCCCACTTGGTTATGATGTATAATTATTTTTTAAAAAGTATTGTACTTGATTTGCTAATGTATTGTTGAGACTTCTGTACCTATGTTCATGAAAGATACTTGTCCATAGTTTTCTTATGTTGTAATGTCTTTGTTTGGTTTTGGTATTAGGATAGTGATAATTACCTGATTAGGGTAATGCAGACATCATAGAATGAGGTGGGAAGGGCTCCTTCTTCTTCTGTTTTCTGGAAAGGATTGTGGAGAATTGGTATTATTTTCTTTTTAAATATGTAGCAGATCTCACCAGTAAAACCATCTGGTCATGGGTGTTTTTTTTTTTTTTTTGAAGGCTATAAATTACTGATATAATTTCCTTAATAGATTTAGGGATTTTCAGGTTACCTATTATTTTCTTGAGTAAGTACTGATAGTTTTTGTCTTTTAAGAAGTCAGTCCATTTCATTTAGGTTAGGAAATTTGTGGACATAAATTTTCTCATTGTATTTCTTTCTTAGTCTTTTAGTGCCCATAGAAACCATAGTAATGGCCCCTCTTTCATTTCTGATATTGATAATTTCTGTTGTTTCCTCTTTTATTCTTGGTTAGCCTGGGAAGAGGTTTTTTTCTTTTTTCTTAAAATTTCAAAAAACCAGATGATTTTTCTGTATTGCTTTCCTGTTTTCAATTTTTGTTCTTATTTATATTCCTTTCCTACTGATTATTTAAATTGCTCATCTTTCTCTAGGTTCCTAAAACAGAAGCTAAGGTTATTAATTATAGATATTTCTCTTCTTCTAGTATACCTATTTAATGCTATAAATCTCCCTCTCTGCTTTGCTTTCATTATATTCTACAAGTTTTGATAAGATGTATTTTTATTTTCATACAGTTCAAAAATTTTCTTTAGTTTCTCTTGTGACTTCTTTTTGACCTATGGATTTCTAAAAAGCCATGGATTTTGTTTAATTTTTATTAATTTCTAATTATATTCTTATTAATTTTACTTTAATTCCATTGTTGTCTGAGAATGTATTTTGTCTGATTTCTATGCTTCTAAATTTGTTAATATGGGTCATTAGTTTTTGTTTTTGTTTTGTTTTTTGCAGTATGCGGGCCTCTCACTGCTGTGGCCTCTCCTGTTGTGGAGCACAGGCCCCGGACATGCAGGCTCAGCGGCCATGGCTTATGGGCCCAGCCACTCCGCGGCATGTGGGATCTTTCCGGACCGGGGCACGAACCCATGTCCTCTGTATCGGCAGGAGGACTCTCAACCACTGCGCCACCAGGGAAGCCCTGGTCATCAGTTTTTTAAGCCACAATTTCTACTTCATTGATATATTCAGTTTCAATTTCTCAGGTTTGAATAACTCTAAATATACTTTAAAAATAGTATGTTAAACATGATGCCAATGAATAAACTTAATAAAGCCCATAATAGCCAAGCAGATCATTATGCTAGCATTTGCTGTGGGGAAGCATTATAGAAAGTCAAAGTTGATTGCTTGGTAGGAATCAGAGCCCAGAGACATGGCAGGACACATTCTCTGAATTAACTCTCTAACATTGGAAGAGGGAAGCCATGATTGGGTCTTCATTTTCTTTTAATTTATAAATGGGAAATCTCATAGGATTAGATAATCAAAAATCCTGTATAAGGACTTTAATTTTTTTGATCTATAAATAATGATTTGCTTCTCAGTCTATGAGGCTGGAATGCTCTTCATCTTAAGAAAAAGCATTTCAGTGATACTAGGATGCTTGTAGGAGCTGGAGGATACCCAACTCCTGACAGGACTAAAGACATTCAATCCATTCAGATATTCTGGCTTCACCTTTCCTCAATTCCAGGTAATCATGTCATTTTTGTCTTTTCTCCCTGGCCATTCTCCTCTGTGCCCCTTCTTGTAATTGTCAGATCAAATGTACTGGCATTCCTTGCACATATTTTGTTCCTTCGGTCTTTTGTTTTCTATGTTCTACTGGAACATTATACAGATACCTTTGTGGGTTCCATTCTTAACTCTTATTTAAGACATCATTCAAATGATATCATCCTTCAAACTGACATAGAAGTTGGTAAGCACCTTGGTTATGACACTCTGCATTTGTTATCTTATTTTATATTTGTTTGCTGCCTGATCTACTCTAGTAGGATGCAAACTCTTGTCGGTTTATGTTATATCTATCTTTGTGTCCCCTACAGAAACCAAAAGACATTGTGTGCTTTTTCTATTGAATGGAAAAGTAAATAAATGACTATATAATGAAGTTAAACACAAAATCTAAAGTGTGATAGTCCTCTGTTGTTCAGATGGGGTCAATAATAGCAGGGTCAGTGTTGTGTCCAAATTAGGAGATTTTAGAGAAACTGTGGTGCAGAAGAGACAAGAGAAAAAGAACCAGAGAGAGCAGGGAGAGTGTTGGCATACGCTAATGAAGAATTAAACTTCAAGTAAGGACACCTGAATAGGATGCTATTTACCTAAGAGAAAAAAAGGTGAAACAGTGATGATCTTTCAGCAAAATGCAGTGGAGAATATGTCTAAACATAATGAACTATAAAAAGTTTGTATTAAATTAATCAATCTGGGAAAATCAGGGGCATGGGCCTTTAGGGAATGGATTTTTGGTGAACTTGTCTAAAACAGTTGTCCTTTTAGTGATTCGTGTCAGTTAGACCATCTTGGTGGCAATAGCTTGTTTATCAGGCTGGGGAGAAATTATTTCCTGTTTTTTTTTTTTTTTTTTTTTTCTCCAGAGGGAAGAGCCATAAAAAAGAATAGAAAGTTGGGTCCAATTGGCTCTTTAGAACCAAGAAGAAGGGATGTATGATTGAATCTTTATTTTTCTATATTGAAACATGGAAACCTCTTGGAGTTAGAGGAATAGATATCTCGTGTATGGATTGAGGTAATTGTAGAACTCTTAATTGGTAATTCTGTCCTCACACTGTGGCTCTGGAAAGTTCAGCCAAGTATAATCGGATAACTTATGTACAGATTTCACCCTGAGAAAGAATGTATCAGTCTAGACATGGTTGTGCAATTTAATTATGTGTTATTTAAGGGAGTGGATTTCAAGCTTAGCTGATTATAAGGATCCTCTCGATAATGTATTAAACACACCTATTTCCTAGAAAAATCCACAGACGTTCTTATTCAGCCAAAATGGGATCTGGCCCAGGAATCTGCATATTTTAAAGACATTCATGTGTTTCTGATGATCGACCAAGTTTGAGAACTCCTGAGTTATTCAAGACTCCTGAGCAAAACATGTTCAGAGAAGCAAAGGAACATAATCTTAGTGGTTCTGTATTTAAAGGTGAGCTCCTAGAAACTTGGATGGAGGTGGTAAAAAATTATAAAAGGAAAAAAGATGAAGTGTCATCTGTGGGATGCCTTGTCCAGTAATAGAGATTCTAAGCATAACTGGTTCCCCCACTGTCTCAGTTTATGTTTTTATATAATAAGATCCGGGAAACCATATTTCCAGCATTTTGTCAGCTCTTCCCATTTCCCTGTCAAAAAAGAGGAAAACAGATATAAGGAAATAATAAAATAGGAAAGGAAAGAGAAAGCAAGCCAGCAAGTATTTATGTACATTAATATATTTCTAAGCAAAGATGGAAGCATAATTTCTATGTTTTATTTTGCATCTTAGTGGACACAATTTAATATGGGAAATTTGAAGTTAGCAAAGGCTGTTTTGAGGCCATTTTTAAGAAGCTTTGATAAAGCCAAATTGAACCAAATTTTTTTTCTAAATTCCTATTAGGTTGAGTCCTATAGCTTATTCCATTGTTACTCTTTAAATTTCTTAAAATGCTGAAAGATAATCACAACGGTTAATTCTTTGAAGACCTGTAAATTGGTGGACTCCATACTGAGAAATCAAGTTCTAGTTGAAGGTGTGCTGTTTCCATAGAGCTCCTCTTAGGAGCATCTTATACTTCCTTTAATTTTGGGGACCTAAACAGTCAACTGGGTCTATGCTACCTCCCTTCTAAGGTCCAAAACTTAGCCTTCCTGTAAGGCTACTGAAGACACCCCAAATGACCTCAGAGTAAACATACACTGCTCACAGATTCAAAGTGTAAACTAGAACTAGAACTTTGTAGGATGAATCGGGCAGTGAAAAACAAAATACCTTCTAAGGTGTTTTCGACAGCTATCCTAGCTTCCAACCCCATCCCTCCCTCCTGATTCTACTCACGGGGGGATGTCTTAAAGGAGATATATACAGAGTTTCTTTTTTCAAAGTTAATGATTGCTACCTTTCTAAATAATAAGCAAGAGAATTCTGAGTCATTCAACAAAGTCCTGATGATCAAACTCTCATGGCAGTGGGGAAAAGCACATGCACGCTATCTTTTTCTCTCACTTTGTAAAAAGTGACTGATTCAACTGAAATTTGGGTGAGGATGTGTGTGTGTGTGTGTGTGTGTGTGCGCTCGTGTGTGTGTGTGTGTGTGCCTACATTTCTCTCTGCTCTCTCTCTCTTTCTTTTCCTGAAGAGCCTCCCGTTACACAATCCTGAAGACTGGTATCATGTTCTTTTTCTTTCCTTCTTATTTATTCCATCCTGGCCAGTGAGACCTTTCTGTCCCCCCTTATTTCTGTGGTTCCCAGAGAGGAACGTGAGTTTTGAAAGTGTCAGAACAGTGTAAATGCTGATGTATAGGCCACAGTTGTTTCTCTCAAAAGGCCTTCAGAGCCCTCTCTTCTCCTCTGTTCCCTTCAAGTTACAAATGATTCATCAGCTGGCCTTTAGCAAGAAAAGAGGCCGGCCTGAGGCCTCAGGCCTTTGACCTCCCTGAAGAGAAAGGTCACACCGAGTGCAACTGTGCAAGGGCCAGAGCAGCAGACACAGGCATAGAAACCCGAGACAGGGGCGCCAGGCCCAGTGGAGGGGGATGGTGGGAAAGAGGGGGAATTTAGCAAAGTGAAGAGTCTATTTCTAAGAGACTCAGTGGATCAGCTGACAGCTGGGGTCAGGGGTCATATTTATGCTTGATTCCCTGAGCATGTTACAGTAACATCTGCTTGTTATCGGTCTTCAGGGAGCAGGCGTGAGGACCAGGCACTTCTGACCTCCTTTTACAAAAGGGGGCAGGAGAAGAGATTAGGGGTTCCTATTAATGTTTGTGTTAGACTTAACGGCCCCCCACTCCTGGGCTTGATTTGTCAGCTTCACCCCATTTCTTTTTATCATCTTGCTAAATATTTAAATGAGCCCCATGGTTGTCAGTGGGAGAGTATTGGAAACTGCAGAAAAGAAAGTTAGATTTCAAGCAGGGGAAATCCTGGTGAAAAATATACAGTGAGAATGATAAAAAGAGAAAATATCAACAACCCAGGAAATTCTTCCCAAGCTAGAATCAAATCTTTTCACAGAACGGTCTCGGTTTTGGACATCATACGTAGAATAAAAATCGGTTGTAATTGTGTTCTGTCACCTTCTGCAAAAAAAATTCCTAACAGGAGAGATGGTTTGGTCATTCAGTTATGAGGGAATTATAACTTCATGTGGGATTTGTCTCAGAGGTTTGTGGTCCTCAACTCAAAATGAGGACAGAACTCACAACTGAGGGGAGGTTGAGGATGTAATATTAATTCTACTCTTTGATTAATCTTTTTCATTTGAGTCACTTTTGAGACTTTTCCACAAATTTCCCTTAAAAATTTTTCCTTCTGTCACCAATGAATTAGAGCTTTTATGTGCAAATATTCCCCCACCTCCAATTTCTCTGGCCAAAGTAATAGTCAATGGAAACATAAAGCAATTTCTGGAAATTGGGTTGAAGAAAGAAGAAAACGCTCTGAGCTGCAAAGTTCTTTTTCTTCATTTGCTGAAAAAAACCCCAAAAACACTTGCTGTGTGTCTGCTGGCTTCTAGAGGACATGTCTTGCATCAGTTACAATTATCCAGACTCTTGTGTTCCAATTTGCCATGATTTTTGTTTAGAAGTTTCTGGAAGGACTTGGCTTGGTTTTGTAAAAATCTCTTGGTGCCACTGCAGACACGAGCATACATAATTGATGATGCCTTAAACACTTACATGACATTTTGTTTTAGCCTCAAGACTTGCATGGAGGAATAAAATTTGGGAGTGAGGGAAGAGTTTGGTGATTGAGGATATTATGTTCAGCTAAAAAAGAGAGTTAAAATAAGCGAATATGATTTCATGGAAGGTGGTCTCCTTTGGGATCCAAGTCCATGGCAAAGTTCACATAGTCCAACCTTCCACGTAACTGTATGAAAACAACATGTTTGCTATTTATAAAGAATTGACTTGCAGAAACCAGCTCTAAAGAGGAGTATAGATTGTTCTGAGGAAAACTGGATGCGAGTACATGCAGCCTCTTCAAAGTTAAGGGCTTGGATGTGTGTGTGTGTGTGTGTGTGTGTGTGTGTGTGTGTGTAGTCGATGGGAGTTGTTGTTCAAAACCACTCTGTGATTATAAATAATAAAAAAATTCAATCGGAAGTGCGTTCTGCCAAACTGGACAATAAACCTCCTAGCAGGCCATTGAGATTTTCTTAATCAGGGTCAGACCCACATGCATAAGGCCAATGAGTTCAGTGGGAAAAACCGACTCTTATTCCCTGTTTTTTTTTTTTTCTTCCTTTCCTTTTTTCTTTCATTTGGAAGCGACCCCCACATAAACATGCAGAGCAATTTTCCAGTACATTAACCCAGGAGGGATCCTCTCTCTGTCGGCTCAAGAGACAGAAAAGTTGAGAACCAGGGTGAGAGGAAGATAGATGAGCCTGGTATATAAGAGAGGGCAGTTTTTCCACTGTCCTGCCCTGTACACCTAGGACAAAGACTTCATTGACTGCCATGCTTGACATCAGCCTCATAAACTAGTAGTCAGGCACAAAAGGTCTGACACTTGAAAGTACAAGTCCCTGCCTTCTTTCTATTGCAGCTGTTCAGGGGGGTTGGGCCTAACAGTGGTGTCCTTTTGTCAGCCCATAGGACAAGAGGTGTAGATAAATAGTATTGACTTTAAGGTAGTCACACAATTTTGCTCTTTCCCCAAAGACAACACTTCCTCCCAGGTCTCACATCATGGCCCCAGGAGATATAACCATCTTCCCTTTTCTAGGGAACCAGGGTAGAGTTGGCCTGGGTAGCAATGAGGGTGCAGAGTAGACGTGTAGCTGGAGGAAAAGGGAGAAGATAAGGGGCAGGTACAGAGTCATGGGATCCGTTCCTTGTCCTCTGTGAGGAGGTGGTATGGTTTTCATGCATTCTAGCTTGGTCACAATGGTTTCTTTCATTTTCTTGAGATCCCTGGAAAGGGTCCTAGAGGGGAAAAACGGATGCAGGAAGCAAGTCTGAAAACCATGTACAATGATATGATCTAAAAGATTTTTAAAAACCCACGTTGGTATCTTTCTGGGTATTCCAAGGCCAGACAATACAATGCTTTCCTGGGAACATTTTGGTAATAAGACTTTAAAACAAGCACATAAGTAGAATGCAATCATTTAAGATTTCTATGTGTTGAAGGCAGGGACACATCAGCTGTGTGGTCTGTTGGCATTTGATTGTTGTAATCATTAGTTTTTTTTCTTATTTTCTTAATTATTAGTTTTTATTTGACTGGGCATCAGCAAAGATAAGCCTTTTGTAGTATTTCTTTTTGTGTTAGCAGAGAAGGAATTTGAAATACAGAACACAGAACCCATTTGGACTTGATGGCTTATGGCCAAGTTCAATTAGCTAGAGAGGATCACTTTTCCTGAATGTCATTCTAGATATGCTGAGTGCACAGTGCCATTTCAGACCTGTCTTTTCACCCTCTAAAAAGGCTCATTGGATGATGATGTCTGAGCATCCCCAACGACAAGCATCTCGCTCAAGTTAGACCTCTCTGTCTTCAGAGTGAACTTAAGGGTCTCAGAGCAGAGAAGTTCTAAAGAGCTATCCAAAAGTATTTTATATATGGACAGAGAAGGGTGTGGTAGCTCAAATCCCTACAGATCCCTTGTTTCCAAGCTGAACAAAAGTTACAGTTGTGATATGAATGCCAGAGGGAGTTCCACTTAAATCCCTACAGTGGAACTCAGATCAATTGTACATTAGCCAGTTTATAACATCTAGCTGAGTTTCCCTTCCCATTTCCCTCTCAAGTTTGTGAGTTTAGAGTCTCCTTCTATTGATGACACCTCTTTGCATCATTTGAGAATATATTCTTCATCCAAGTTATTTTAAAACTCTATTCTCTACAGCTCTGTTCCAATCTCCTTTTAGAGAACATTGCTCGAGGCTAAGATTTAAAGATAGCACATTGATGGGAAATTATTTGATATTAGTTCCTTTCTATGAATCTTTTAAGTAAACATATTTACTCTAAAAACTGATAGTTGCAAGTTGGGAACCAAGTTTTTTGAAAATAGAGGACATACTGACTAGCTTCCCATTCACACTGGTTTAACCTCCTCTTTAGGGGAATCCTGTAGCTGATGCATATCATGAACGTAGAGTAGCTGTCCTGAACTTACCATGATTTGCTTTTGAATAGTTATGTGGCAATAATTTTGTCTTACTGATGAATGCATTATGTCTTGAAGAAGATGGATTTCATTCACTGCCTTTTGTTTTTGCTTTTGGAGTTCCCAAATTCATTATTTCCAAGATATATGTTCCAAGATACATGTTCACTTATACTTCAGTAGAGTCTTGATTGTTTCCAGAAACCTGCAAGTTATCTCAGAATGCCACTTCCATTTTCAATATCTCAGGGTTGGTTTCAGGGGAAAACAACAAGGTGAGCCTAACTTTGTCCCTCTGCCCCTGCCTGATCAATTGCCCCTTTCTCTTCCCAGAGCCTTTGGGTCTTCATTCCTCTAGGCTCTCAGACATTCCTCTGGGTTCTCTTCATCCTTCATCCTCCCGACTCTCTGACGATCTACGTAGTCTGTCATTTGGCAGCTCTCAAATGTGAAGTGCTAAGCTTCCTTGTAGCAGGAAAAAAGTTGAATATGAGCAAACAGAAACCCAGTCTGCAGTTGTGGGAAAGAGAAAAGTGTAGGTTATATCTGGGGGATTTTTATGGGATGATGAGATGTGAGCTACTGGAACATTTGTTCTACTTTTCTATGTCCAGATTTGCCTCTTCTAGCCCATTATTTTCCAGAGGGCACATGTTTCCACAGGTTTTCACTGCCAAAGTCTAAAATAGAGACTGAACATTTTAAGCAGATCTTCTCGAATGTGGCAAAGTGACTGGTCTTGATTCTCCTCTTTCTCCACTCTATCCATTTCATTCCTATCCCCTGACTCAAAACACAGAAAGAACTTTCAGTTAAGGGTTATCTGGCAAACCTTGGTGTGGGGAGTGTCTCTCAATGTTTCCTTCTGAGGCATTTCTACCTGAGAGGCAACAATTTTGTTGCAAAAACTCATGGCTTGGTGCTGGGAAGACTTCTGTTTTAGTCTAATCTAGTCTAGTCTAGTGCTCTCTTAATGGAACTTTGACAATCATTTCATCTCCCTTAGTTTTCTTATCTGTAAGATGGACAAACTACACATATCTGAATGATTGTTTTCTTTCTCTCTAGTCCCCTATATTTTAACAGTGAGCTGCATTATAAGTAAACATGGGAAAAAATAAGATAATTTTCAATTGAATAATTGAACGTTAAAGAATATAATCTCAATTTAAGGTATTGTTGGCATCATATCTGGAAAGGTCTGTGAATTTGATGTGTGTACAGGACCAAGCATTTCCTCTACTCTTTATTTAGACCTGTGTCGTGGACTTGGAACTGATATGTCTTTGGGGTTTTCTTAGTTCTGGTTGAGGACACATGGTTTTGTAAATACACCGTTAAAAACGGACTTTCCAGGCAGAGACCCCTGCATGTGGCTGCCCCACGGGATTCAGTGACTGGCTTGGCTTTCCTAGTCTGAATCAGAGTTTAAAAATTCTTTTAAATAAATATTTGTGTTCTGGCTTGTCCAAGGTCCTACCTTCTGAAAAAAACAAAACAAAACAAAACTATTTTTATTTGCATGCTATTAAACCTTTCTTTTAGGTAAAAGAGATATTTCAGTCCATTTGTATTTATGCTGATACAGGCTGTGGGCCACGTTGTCCCTCTGGTGTGTGTACTGGGAGCTGGACTGAGCCAGCAAGGCCTTCCTTTGTCTCTCACTCACTTTGTCTCCTAGAGCTAGACCGTGGCTGCAGAGAAAAGAAAGGATGTTGTTTTTTGATCCAAAGACTGAAGAACTCCCTCTGTGTAAAGTACAGCAGCAGCCCCCATACCCTGCATCCTTGTAGAACCAAGGCCAAGCGAACATGATCAGAAAAAGAATGGCTGCCTTGGTTTTGTCCCTCTTCTCATTGATGCTGGCCCCAAGAGACTTCTGTTGAGGGCCTGTGATTAACTACGCATCTTTTTTTTTTTTTTAAACTATGCATCTTGATACCAAATTTACAAGGACATGGATCACTTGAATTAAGGAATTAACTGTTATTTCTAATTCTCTAACTTTGTTTTCCCCTCAGTGTTGCAACCTCATATGATAATAACTTAGTAAACATGTCCAATTTGATGACCTGTGAACCTCAAACTCGACATATCTTAAACTCAATTCCAGTCTCCCCTCAGAAAAATGAGCTGTGCTTTCTCTTTTATTTTCCTGTTTGTATGATTATCATTGCTTTTGTTGTCCACCCTCAGAAATTTAGCTGCAACTCTGAATTTTTTCTTCTCTTTTTTTCTGTTGCTCCCTGTATGCCAGCAATCTAGTCCTACTGAGTTTTTCTTGCTTCTACGTCCTGATTCTATCCTATTTCTGTTGCCCTGTTTAGTTGAGGCTGTCAGATTTCATGCCTAAATTATTGCAATAACACCCTAGGTGAGTTCCCTTTTTCATCACTTACCTAATATAATTCTCTCTTCTAGCCACCTCTCTTCTATTTATGTTCCCGTGACTTGTGCCTCAATCTTGTTTTTCCACCCAGAAGGAGATAGTTTTTGTTCCCTTGTACATTTCAACTCACATTCCTCAGCAAGCCTGCCTTGATTTCTCTAGAGACCAGTGAACACTTTCCCTCGGGATACTAATTGCACCATTAGCATTTATCATATACTTCATTATTCTCCTTTGAAAAACATATAAAATACTTAATGCAGTCTTCTAGAAGCTGTTAGAGTTGTGAACAAGTTTGTATGAAGCTTATACATCTGGTCAGGAAGTTAGGTATAGAAGTAGGTAGTAATAATAATACTATGACACTAGTTATTGACGGAGTGCCTCTTATGTGCCAGGAAATATTCTGAGCATTTTATTGTCATTGACTCATTTAATACTGACAATAATCCTGTAAGGCTGCTACTTAGTATCCCATTTCACAGATGTGAAAATGGAGGTGCAGACAGGCTCAGTCCAAAGAAGAACAAGTTTTAAAAGAATGACAAAGGATTATGGAAACCCTGGTAGGAGAGATGACTCCCGTCCAGTTGGGATAAAAGTTATGAAGGAAGTTTAAAAGGAAGAAGAAAGTGTTTTGGTATTTTCTATTTAATTAACTAGAAATGCTCCATCTTTCAGTCTTACATTGTGGTAGTTCTATGAGTTGATCTTTGTACTCCTAATTGGATGGGAAGCTCCTTGAAGATGGATATTAATTTTCTTCATCTCCACCACAGCATCTAACCCAGTGTTTTTTATATAGCAGCTGTACGTTGATAGACGCTTAATTACCTTTTGTTGTCTTAAGCACAGAGATGCTGCATTTCAGGGCTTTTTGGTTGTTGTTTTGTTTTCACTGTTTCTGGATTTATATGCTGACTTAGTCATTTATTTTGATTTTGGGGAAATAAGTTACTTAGTATATATATACTGTGTATATGTTTATATAGTTCAGATAACAATAACATTTGAAAATTTTAATTAATTCCAAAATACTTTTGAACTGTTTTCCTCCAATTACCCTAATCACAAGTATTTGCCAAGCAAGAATAGATTTACGGTGTAAGGCATTAGAGCTGGTATAGGTGAGCTGATATAAGTTGCTAAAGATTTGCACAGAACCAGTGCTATTCCCTAGAGTTTCTCATTCTGGTAGTGTGTCCTCTCTAATGTGCCAGTGACTTTCTCACAGGGTGGTTGAGAGAATTAAATGTAACAAAAAAGTCCATTAGAAAAGAGCTTAACACATGGTTATTTTATATGTGTTAAATATTACCATCATCATATTCGGCAGCATCATATTCATCCCCGTTACCATCATCAGCATCATCTATCATTCAGCATCATCTATCATTCAGCATCACCACTCTTATCCATACCGCCTTAAATGTCATTGGCTACCAGTGACCAAAATGAGGACCATGGTTCCAGTATTAACATGATACTACATTTGGTTGTGTGGTCTTAGTAAAGGACTTATACTACTAGACTCAGTTAATCTTCCCAGAGCAAAGACTTTGTTGTACTTCATTAATATACAGCTAGGAATCATTGCTTCTCATGTATCACATGAGACACTCTTCTGGGGAGGGGGATCCGTTGTAGGGAAAGTATCTGTGACCACCTCTCACCTCCAATTTGGGCCTTACTTAGCATCCTTGATGCAAAAATGGATTCACTTACAGGCCATTCAATAAATACATTTATTTTTAAGTTCATTTTAAAGTTTGCTAGCAATTGACTCCTCTGAAATGTCTGAACTGAAGCTGAATTTATGGTTGACCAGCAACAACTTTTTTCACAAATCACACATCCTTTAAACTAAATGCAATTTAAAACTGTGCAAAACAAGAGAAATTATTTGTGATTTAATTGAAAAATAGAGTTAAGGTAAGACACATTTTGCTGGTGATTCATTTGTCCTTTCCAAGGGCAGCTAACACATATTTAAGTAAAAAAAACTGATCATTTGAATAACAACTATTGAGGCAATCTTGTCCAGAAAGCAGCATGTTCAGAAATATTAATTTGACATTTTTTTCTGAAATCTTCTGAAGTAAAAATAATGTAAAGGGTTTTAGGTGTAGACACTATTATCAAGGACACGATTCCTTTCAGTTGGACTTTCCTGAAATTCACATTTTTTTTTCTAGTAAAATTTATTGGCTATCAAAAAGAATTTAAAAAATAAAAGAAAAAATTTAAATGTATGTCTGAACACATGGGATGTTAACACTGAATTTGTTGTTTTTTATACTTGCTCCATCCTAATGTCCTACAGTTACAGAGTTACTCAGTTATAACCTGGATTTAAAAGATATGTCCAAATAGCTGGTTAACTGAGAAAAGTAAAAAAGATGTTTAACAGATTTTTTTTTAACCTTCCAAATTTCCCCTGCTCACCTCCTCTCAAGCTATAGTTAAAAATTCCCAAACAGACTTTGAAGTTTACAAAGAAATAAAAAAGTGTGAGGGGCAGCAGAAGTTTTCCTATTCCATCATTTATTACAAATTTTAATTAAGTTAGGAATTTGGTATTAAAATATACACATTACTATAGATAACCAACAAGGACTTACTGTATAGCCCAGGGAAATATACTCAATATCTTGTAATAACCTATAATGGAAAAGAATGTAAAAAAAGAATATATATATTTATATGTATATGTATAACTAAATCACTTTGCTGTACACCTGAGGCTAACACAACACTGTAAATTAACTATATTTCAATAAAAATAAAATAAAAAACATAAAAATACCAAAAAATTAGAAAAAGATATAAGAAATATAATCTCAGAATAAGTTTTAAATCATTAAATACATTTTATTTTTTAATTCATTGTCTTTACATCTTTCATATTACTGCTACCTGAGGTTTGGGAATCCCTGTGATAAGGAAGCATCCCTTTAGTACTTTCTAAAAGAGAGTATCATGGAAACACGAAAGAATATTCAGGTGAATTTAATGGAAATTTCTGATTGCATGCTATTTTTTCCAAAAAACATGGTGATAATTTTTTATGAATAATGGTAATTACCAAGCTATTTTATGAATTAGTTGATATAATGAATTGGTTGGTTATTTTTAATTCAATGTGTGATCAAGTTTTATATGACATGCAGAGGAATTACAAACAAAGTCTATACCAAACTAGGACAGAGTCTCATAAAAACATGAGTTCAGTAGTAGGTTAGAAAATAGATTAGAGTAACACTCAAATTCGTTTTTGTTTGGGGTTTTAAAATATACCTTTTCTGATTATTTAAAAGATTATAAGTACTAAATTACAAAAATTTTAGAATTTGGAAAGACAATATAAAGAGGATTACTATCTTATAATCTTTCAGGAGCAACCCTGGTTAGCATTATATTTTAATTCTTATAAATGTCATGTAAAGGTGGCATGCAAAATATTTAACAATCAATTTTAATTTTATACAGGCATTGACCAATGGGAAGCAATGTGATGTAAGGAATTGATCTGGGTGAATCATCTTGTTTTGCTGAATATAATCTCTGTTGTATGTACGTACATGTATGTCCATAAATAATGTAACATTTATTTGTTTGTATATTAGTTATAATGCATGCACATACCATATACAATCTTTTAAATTTATACATTCTGAAAACAATAATTGCAATGTTGATGTTTAGATCATCTAACTATTGTTTATCTCATTAATCTGTAAAAAAATAGTTTTTTGGTAAATTAGAAATATAAATTTTATTTTGGAGGGAAGATGGATTTTTAAAGTACTTAACAAACATCTTCAAAGCACCTGTTTATTAGCAATGACCATAGAAGTGTAAATCATTCTTAGTAGAACCACAGAGAACCTGAAACACAAAGTTTTGCAGGACAAAATTTTCCAATCCCTGACAGGGGTACAGCATGGAATTTTAAATAATGTGCTTGGCTTTTTAAGCTATTTGCACTCTTCACCAATTAATTCCATTTCTTTTTAGCACCATTACCCCAGTAGTTAGTTCTAAAAATGAAATATTTTACATTATTAACATTTCATTTAACTATCCAGCTTCACAGATTGAAAACAAATTGAGCATCTCTAGAATAAAGTTAACAAACTTTGTCTTTACGAAGCAAAACTGGGGGCCTTCCCTGGTGGCCCAGAGGTGAAGAATGTCTTGCATTGCAGGGGACACGGGTTCCATCCCTTGTCAAGGAACTAAGATCCCACGTGCTGTGGGACAACTAAGCCCACGCGCCACAACTACTGAGCTCGTGAGCCTCAACAAGAGCCTGTGTGCCTCAAACTACAGAGCCTACGTGCCCTGGAATCTGAGTGCCACAACTATAGAGCCCACGTGCCCCGGAGTCTGCACACCACAGCTAGAGAAGAGAAAACCCACAAATAAAGATCCCGCATGCCTCAACAAAGATCCCACGTACCTCAACTAGGACCCGATGCAGCCAAAAATAAATAAAATAAGTAAATACATCTTAAAATAAAATAAAATGAAAAAGAATCCGCCTGCCAGTGCAGGGGACACAGGTTCGATCCCTGGTCCAGGAAGATCCCACATGCTGTGGAGCAACTAAGCCCACGAGCCACAACTACTGAGCCCACGTGCCACAACTACTGAAGCCCATGCACCTAGAGCCCGTGCTCCACAACAAGAGCAGCCACCACAATGAGAATCCCATGCACCACAACAAAGAGTAGCCCTGCTTGCTGCAACTAGAGGAAGCCCATGCACAGCAACGAGGACCCAACGAGGCCAAAAAATTCAGAAGAAGAAGAAGCAAAATTGTATTCTGGATACATTGTGATTGTGTCAGCACTAAATTACATTGGAAGTTTTACAGATTCTCAATGAGGAAGTAAATTCACCTTCAAGCTTGTATATTAAGATATCCTATGCTTCCCTGGTGGCGCAGTGGTTGAGAGTCTGCCTGCCGATGCAGGGGACATGGGTTCGTGCCCCGGTCCGGGAAGATCCCACATGCCCGAGCCATGGCCGCTGAGCCTGTGCCTCTGGAGCTTGTGCTCTGCAACGGGAGAGGCCACAACAGTGAGAGGCCTGCGTACCGCAAAAAGAAAAAAAAGATATCCTCCCCCAAATAAGTAATCATTAACTTGTAAATCCACGAGGGAATCTTGAAGTATTTTTGAAACATTAGAGAAAAGGGAAGGAGCTCCATCTTTCTGCTTATAACTCCAAAGAGTTAGTCTTGAAAAATAAAAAATGATTCAAGTAAGATATACGTAGGCTTATGCCAAGAATTGCCTGTTTGATATTGGGGTAACCAGTGCACTCACCTTACTCTGAAGGAGGATTTCTTTGTTACAACACATCAACCTCTAGCCAACTATTTGGTTATTACAAAAGTACACGTACATGAGCAGTCACTGAGATGAGAAAGCCTAATAAAGAATCAACCGAAAATTAGATTTTAACACAAACATCCGTCCCATCACACATGGTAACAGATCACAGAGTGCATTACACAATAGCTTCGCCTCTCATGTGACAGGAAGGTGCTAGAAGAGGAAACACTTTTGCATTTATTCACACCTCACAATGTCCTGTATCAGGGAATTCACTCCATCAGAGAAGAACGATTTCTATCCTCATTTGTGTTTGAAACATGAAAACAACATAACAGCTGCATGCTGCATTGAATAAGGAAGATCCACATGCATTTAAATCACTTATATCTTACTTTTTTATGATGCAATTGTGAATTATGTTCCTTTTGCATCTGTAATTAGAGGGCAGAACAGATGGCGAAGGCTTCGCTAAAAGTGATGTGTCCATTAAAATAACCTATGCTCCAAATGATTGTTCACTATAACAGGGTATTCATTCACGATGGCAGGCACTTTGCTGTCCTGAAATATGTTGCAAAGGCCCCTGGACTATACATGACGCTTATTATTTTTAAGGGCTTTCCAATAAAAGGGTTCACTGTAGCACAGCTAGCTTTGTACCTCATTTATCTTCTGAGCATATGTTTTACTATATTGTTCTAATTAAAAAGTGACCTTGTATATAATGATCAGAACTCAGGGCTGAAAATGATTCATATAGGAGCTGGGGATGTGAGAAGACAGTTCAAGCCATATTAAACCAGGCAGTGAGGCGGGGGGCTGGGGCAGCCTCTTATTGTGTGTTATTTGGAGAAGGTTTTTAAGGAGAAAAAAATAAAAACAAGGAAAACAAAAGGGTAAAAGGTCATCATAAGATTTGGTTCAAAGATGCTCGTATAAAATTTAATTATTTTACATCTGGCCAAAGCATACTGGCTTCTGCGTTGTTCAGAGCTATGAAAGATGCATTTTGTTTTGCTTTGCTTGGTTAAGATATATTGGAACTTTTCAGCATATCATATTCTGTCAGCTATAGTAATAAATATTATTGAAATTTCATTTTTGTCAGCTCCTGAGGACAAAGACCTTTCAAATATCTCTTCATAGAATGCCCAGAACTTTGCAAGATAGTTATAATTTCTACACTATGAAGGAGAAAACAGTTTCAGAGAGATTAGGAGAGCAGCCTTACTCATCCAGCTGGTAAAGGCATTTAAAAGAAAAACACTGAAAACAATAGAAGAAAACATAAATGACTTCTTTATGTAATTTATGGAGAAAAAGTTTCTAAGTAAAAATTGGTGAATAAACAAAAAAAACATGTTAAAAATTTAACAAACAAAATTAAAGTGCACACATCTAACTAGAAAAATCATTTGTAACCAATGCGAAAGAAAGTATTATCCCTGATATGTGAAGAACTCATACAAATCAATAAGGAAAGTACTGAGACTCTCAGCAGGAAAATGCTACAAGGGCAAAAGCAGATGGTTTACAGAAGAAAATACAAATCACTAATTAAAATAATAAATGTGTTCAACTTTATTTGTAATCAAACTCTTTTAAAATAAATAACAAAAAGTACCATTTTCAACTAAAATATTAGGAACCCTTTCACAATGTTCACGCCCACTTCTGGGGAAGATTCAGTAAGAAGGCCATTGTGGTGAAGCGAACATATGTCAGAATGATATTTCTGAAAAGTATTTGAACAATTTATATCAGGAACATTAAAAAATGTGTGCGTTTTATCCATAACTTCTACAAGTCAGTATTAAGGGATCAAGCAGAATGTGGGCAAATGTGAGCAAAACTTTGTACACTTGTATATTAATTATAATGTTATTTATTGAATTTTTAAAACTGTGAAAATCACCTAATTATCGATACCCAGGTGATAGTTTGACAAATTTTAATATTTTCATGCCCAAATACTTTAGCATTAAAAATAATGTTCTTAAAATATGGGTTCTGTTTGTGTTCAGGAAGAAATCTTGCCATCATAGACATATTCCAAAATTCATTATGAAAAATTCATTTCTGGCAAACTGAATTCCATCTTTCAGTCGTCCTCTTCTTATTTTTGGTTAATCAATGGGGGATTCTCATACTTTGGCAGTTTTGCTGCATCAGCATTTTTTGTGAGTAGTTAATGATCTGTAAATACCATTTAAATGCACCAGGGGAGTTCATCATTTAGAGGAAATCTATAGGGAACCCTTTTGTAGCGGAAAAAGTCTTTGGATAAAACAGATATTCACCCTTAAATAATTTTACTGGTTTTAAAATTCATTTTGAAATCCTCTAGGTAGAGCTTCCAGTCACCATAAGAGTATTTTTATTTCTGAAAAAATATGACTCCCGTTTATTCAGAGTACATGTTTCCCCACCTTTTTTAGTAAGCTTGAATTTGGCATTGTAATAAGAGGATGATCACATTGAGGGTGATTACATTGTAATAAGAGGGCTGAGCATGTGGAGAAATTCTGAATGACAGTGCTCGGTCTTCAGATTCTTTGAAGTGGTATTTATGGTATCCCATAAATATTCTTCCAACCTTTTGATGGGCATTGCCAACCTCGTGTGGGGCTGAGAGGTGAAGTAACCAGCACAAGTGAAATTAAGCAGCTTTGCCTGGGTTTTGCATTCTTCTGGGAGGAACTTAGACATAGCCAGAGGCTCTATACTCCTGTAGAAACTCTGTGGAAAATCACAACCACTCCCTGATGCTAGGAGTGGGGAAACTGAGGTCCATGTCTAGACTTCCTACCTAACTCTAGGTCATCTCTCAATGTCTCAAAATGTCCCAGTGAACTAAGAGAATAATTAACACCAGGTTCATAGCAAAATCATGAAGATTAAGGGGATGGTGATATTGAAATGATTTTCAGGCTTGCACGGGCAAATCAGGCACATATCACATTATATGTGTTTTGATTGCTTTCTTGTCAGACTCCATTCCAGGCTGTAAAATTCTACAGAGCAGGTGCAAAGCCTCATTCCCTTTTCCTTCCCCAGGGCTTACCCCAGACACTGGCATAGAGTCCTTGTTTTATAAATGTGCATTTTTTTCTTCCTTTCACTGGACCTACACATAAAGGACTAGTTTCTGAGTGGAATGTTATTATATTTTAAACTCTTTGCAGGACACCCCTATATTCCAAGGATCAAGAGTTCTGCCAAAAATAAAAAAGTTCTGCCAGAGCTTCTCTTATTTTTATTTATCAGAATCTCTTCCATCATCATTAACTACTTCACACAAGGCTCTGAACAAAATTTAAAGATACTTTACCTGTCCATTAGAATTTTAGAATCTAGCTTCTTCATAACACAATGTGATTAATCAGTAATAAAAACATTAAGAATTGGGCATTCAAGAGTCTGACTTTTCACAGTATCAAAATATTCCAGACCTATTCTTTATTGATTTGAAATGGAATCAGAACATAAAAAGAGCACAGGACTAATATAATATAAGTAATAGCTGAATATACATTAAAATATGATTGCCAAACATACCAAGAGAAAATAGTTCTTTCATGTTTTTTATTATGAAAACTCAATTTTAAAATATCAATATTTTATGCGTTAATTTTTGATCTCTGACCAAGCTATTTGTCATTGTTGGAATAGTGTTCTGCAGCCACTACTTATATGCTTTTTCATTGTGAAATGAGTCTTTGGCGATCATTCTTTTTCACGGAGTGCATCTATCTTTCTTGGTTAAGACTTTTGGTTTTTACTTCCCCAAAGGTTACATCAATAATAATTGTGTTACCCTACCTACAAGTGGCCATTTCTCAATTATTCTAACTCAACTATTTGTGGTTTCCAGCAGGAGTACGCTTCTGATTTCTTCTCATACAGAGTTCCTTGTTTCATGAATGCCTGTGGTTTGTTTCCTCTGCCCTGGAAAATTAAGAGGCCATAGATCAGAGGAGAAAATGCTAATTCAAAGGCTGGGCAGGGATTGATCGGAAGCTTCAGCCTGGTAAGTTGGTTTAGAATGCTATGATTTCTTCAAGGGATTTCTTGAGTCTATTCAGGTTTCAATTAATTAAGGTCAGCCCAAGAATCTTTGCAGTTTGATCTATCTGCCCACCCAGGCAAGCTGCATGCATGTGTGTGCATGCGTTTGTGTGTGTTTGTATGTGTGTGCTCGCTCACTGAGGCTTAGTGAGACTTTGAGCATTGTTAATCCTTTTTTTTAAAAATTTTTTATTGGAGTATAGTTGATTTACAATGTTGTATCATTTTCAGGTGTACAGCAAAGTGAATCAGTTATACATATACATATATCCATTCTTTTTCAGTTTCTTTTCCCATATAGGTTATTACAGAATATTGAGTAGAGTTCCTTGTGCTATAGGGAACTTATTAGTTATCTATAACTAATAAGGTCCTTATTAGTTATCTATTTTATATACAGTAGTGAGCATTGTTAATTCTGATTGTTAACAAAGGTGATCACTGACATGTTCTCACAGAAGGCAGTTTTCAGGTTTCGAGAGACCTGTTGGGATAAACACATTCAAGATAATAGCATCGGGGCAGGACAAAAGCCGCATCATTGTAAAAATGTCTTCAACCTGAAACATTCTGATGGAACTATGCATGAACAATGGACACATACTGCCTAATGTGGTATGTAAAGATAGCAATAACCCTTAATGGAGACTGTAAAATGAAGTATTATGTTAGCCAGCAGAAAGGAAAATGCAAATTGATTCCCTTTTTGTTTAGATGTAAGTGCTTATCAAGGTTAGTAGGTATTCAAGGTCTGTGACACCAGAATAATTTGTTTTATTATAATACATGGACAAGGAGGGTTCTTAGGGCTTTCTGAGTGACTCAGATGGCCAGCGAAAATTCTACAGTCTGGACTCGTAACAATCTCATTTGAACATATCTTGGACTCCATCTGATAGAGAGAAAGGAGGTTCAGAACTGAAACCTTTTCAAACGTGAGTTGATGTTATGAATAGCTATAATGGATGAGAGCTGGTAATATTTTGTTCCTTGGTGAGCGTATAGAATTGAAACTTGCATTTTGACTTGAAGGGTTTTAGAGTTGCCTATTAGACAAAGGCTTTCTAAGTTCATTTTCTCAGGCTCCTGGACACTAGCAAGACGTCCACTGTTGACTCTTCCCAATCACAGGGACTCATTGGACAGCAGAGATTGCGATACATGTGTCAGTTTGGCTGGAATACAAACTACACCCAACCAAACCAGCAGGTCTCTCTCTATACTAAATCTAAGTCTATGGGACCCTTTTATTCTGGTCTTGTCACCGAGGTAACAGCTTAATCTTTGGATGCTGTCACACAGTGACACCTATTGTTTGATAAAGCATTTTTTGGCAATGCTTTCATTCATCTCTACCCAGATGGTAGCTCAGGAAGGTGAGAGGGCAGAAGGAATCATACTGATGGGCAAAGCATTTCATTTGAAATACTGAGCCACAGTGAGAGCTACTGAATGTCTTCCCCGGGTACAAGTGATCTCTAATGGCAAAGCTAATTTACGGAGGTCTTGACGATGGTAAATACGGCTGCTCAGAATTTACTTTCAGCTGTTAAGTAAATGCAAAATGCAACTGGTCATTCTTAAACACGTGAATGAACAGATAAAGCCAGCTCCATATAAATGGACTTAAGCACAGAAACAGATATATCTCTCTAATTCTTAAGTAGGATTTTGGTATTTGGATCTTCCTTCTAGTAGGTTACCTAGTGATATAATCTTAATGAAAAAATTGAGACTTCGATTCAGTGGGTTGTTGAATGATGAGCATAACTAGTTAGTTACTGCTCTGGGGAACTGTGTGAGTGCAATACCTGGAACATTTTTTTTTCTTGGGAAGAGATCATTATGTGCCAAGGGAAAATCACCTAGAAGAATAATAAAACATTAAAAATAAAATCAACTGTATTAGTGGTTTCTTTGCTTTGCAAATCAGCAGAAAATAACTTGAGCTAGCTTACTCAAAAAAGGATATTCATTGGAAGGATACTGAAGTTGTCATGAAAGGGCTAAATCAAGCAGCCTCAGAAAGCATGGAAATACATCAATATTGAGGTCCTGGGAACTCAAATTGCAGTTGCCCTCGGTCTTCCTTCTTGAGACCTACCATTAGTTAACTCAGTTCCCAGGAATTCTCTGTTATGATGAAGAAACTCATGTAAGAAAGAACCCGATTGGCCCACCTTGGGTCAGGGGTCTGATAACTCCGCATATGGTAGGTAGTCAGAGGAGCAGGGCTGTAAAACTCACACATGACTGACCTCTAAGTGGTCTGCTGTGGAGTAGGGGGAGGGTCAAAAGAAAGGGAAACGCGTGAGTTGGATAGACACCCCCCCAAATATGTCAATTACAATGGTAAAATAAGAAAGGTTCTTGTTTTCAGCAAATGCTGATCCCACTTAAGAGGAAGCAATCTTGAGTCTAAAATAAACTCCAAATACCATAGCATGGTCCTTGAGCCTTTCTTAGTCTGTCTTTCTTCAGTATTTTTAGCCCCATCTCTGGCCACACTATTCCTTTGATATGTACAGTAAGTCCTCTACATATGAATGAGTTCAGTTCTGAGAGTGCGTTCCTGAGTCCAATTTGTTCCTGAGTCCAACAGTGTTAGCCAGCTAACAATCAGCTGTATAGTACCGTACTGTAATAGGTTTATGATACTTTTCACACAAATATTAATCAAATAAAACATTTCTAATCTTATAGGACAGTACCTTGAAAAGTACCAGCTACATCACAGCTGCTTTTACGCTGGCTTCTGGACATCCTGGGCTTGAAATAACGATAGTGTACTACAGTACCCTATACAGTACTGTACAGTGAAGGACACAAAACCACAAGCACTTGTAGAGGATACACGCATGTGACAATGTATGCCAGACACATAAATTAACTTTATGGACATGCCAAAGCACATTTGCATCTTTGAAAGTTCGCAACTTGAAGGTTCATATGTCAGGGGACTGTAGTGTAAACAAATTCACACATAGCACTTCTGATAGTTCCTTAAACGTGGAGCATATCCCCTGTGCTGCTGTCCCTTTTCTTATACCATGCTCCTTGACACAGAATGCAACCCCTCTCCTCTACCTGGATATTGGCCTTTTAGAGCATTTAGCAGGGTTCAAATATCACCTCCTCCAGGAAGACCTCTCTGTCCCCAGCATCAATCAAGTCCTCTGCTCACCGTGGTCTCTCTCCAGTGTCTAGAACATGAGGAATAGATTTATTTTTCACCTTTGTATCCAAAGATGAGGACTATATTTTTTTCACCTTTGTATCCTCTACTGCATCTAGACCAGACTTTGGCACAAGAAATGCTGTTTGAAAGAAGTGAGGCAAAGTAAATGTGAGCACACACTTGAGGGGTCCAGAACATCTTTTTCTGCTGCTTCCCAGAGCAACGTGGCTGTCACTTGGACCTTCCTCTTACAGCCTATAGGTGGCAATGAGAGGTTTCTCTCTCCAGCTTTTCTTTTCTTCAGGTCTGATGGTAATGACAGATCGTTCAGGAGCATGCTGTGTTTGGAATGAAACCAACACAACAGTGTTATACACACTTCAGTCCCTATCAATCTTGACAGGATTTTTATATGGGGATTTTATGACGAAAGGCTTCATATCCCAGCACACCTTCCCTGAGCCATCCACTCCCAGGGGAATATTTGTCTACAATCGTAAAAAACAAAAACAAAAAACATTATCCAATGTTAGCAGCCTCCATTGTTCCTGTTATTGGCTACACAGACCCACATGCTATTTTGGTGTGTGATGTACATACAATAGACACATTTTTTTATATTTACATATTCACTTGCACAAATTATACAAGCATATGCATGTATACAGCAACCTTTCCTGGACATAGGGTGGTAAGTCACACACACACACAGAAAACGAAAGGAAAGGAAAGAATAGTACTGTTTTCACTCCACAGATAAGCATCATTTGTATGTCAGAAGTGGGGGAGGGGAGGGGCACAGAATTTTAAATGAGGTGAGATATGGGCCTTTCTAAATCTTTTACATCTTTCACCTTTTTCACTGTGTCCATTTTGCTAAATCTTCTCCCAATAATCAAGGCCAGCATGCTAATTTGCCTAATTTGGAATTAAAGAGGATGTGGATTGATTTTTCAACTTCTCTCAGAATATAGGGGAAGGGCCATCTGTTAGGATGAACTGCATGTGTAAATCCCTTTTGACTCATGTTCTCTGACAACATGAGTGAAAGAGTAACTGCAGCATTCTGTGGATTTGCAGTAAGAAATATACTTTCCCTCTGAGAAGTCCATCAGTTAATGTTAACCAGCAGAAAGAGAAAGAACCACTTGGCAGGATGCTCTGAATTTCCCCCAGACTCCGAGTCAAGAGATCATCAAGGAAGGAGTCTTACTGTAAAGCACACCTCTCTTCCTCTGATGAGAATGACAACCGGGGTGACTGGAATCAGAGGGCAGCCGGCCCTCCTTTGGCAAACAAACACCCACTCTGGTAAGTGCCTTTTAATGTGCATCAAGTCTGTGTCTAGGAAATGGATGCACAGTTGGCAAGTACAGAGCTGTAAGGGGATCGCTTTGACATGCTGATAAAGCTTCCTGGTTTACTTTGGACTTGGCTTTATCATTTACTGAAGGATATTATTAGTGTAGAGATGATAGCCGTTTTCTGACTTCTAGAACAAAAGCCAGTGAAATGTATATGAACAAAAGGTCTGTTATGGAGAATCCTACCCTGTTTGTTCAGTGACTTTGGGATCCTAATCATACAACTTAACAGAGATAAGACTTGGAGCAGAGAAAAAGAGCCCACCCAGTTCGGGGCCCCCAGAAGACGAATGAAAGTCAGTAGTGTTAAAAATGGAAGCTCATCCAACTCTGAGCATGTGTGTAGTTTTCCCTTATTGCAAATATGATATTATAAAAATAGATTTGCTCTTTGGAGCCAGATGGCACGCAATACGTCTGAAGCTAAATCCAGTCTTGTGACAATGGTCATGGCCAACAAGGAATCACTTGGACTATGATGCCAAACTATCCAGTTCTTTGTGAGTCCTCTTCATCAGGCAAGCACTTCTGAACCTCTTTGAGTGTAAAGAAACATACATGCCCCTTGACAACAGTGTGGCTCTCGTTTTGGGGAGGTATCGTTTCTGTTTGTGTTTGTGTTGCATCTGGGTCACTCTTGTTTGAAAAAAAATAATTAAGAGCACATAAATAATAACCTTGGTGCTTATCATCAATTAGCTGGTTGCTTCACAACATGATTTTACTGCTCACTTTCTAATGATTTCACTGATTGATTGATTGATTGATTGATGCATTCATTCATTAAGCAAAGTCTTCAATCGAATACAAGCAAGATTGTAGTAGCTCAAGTCAAAAGAGGTAAGTTGGGCTTGTCAAGACACAGATTTTAAAAGCCATGTCATCTTGGTAAACTCTTTACGTTTATCTCAGCTCTAGTTTCTATGGCTTGTATTGGAGATAGTCCTCCTAATTGTACCTAAAGCTATCATTTATAAAAGTGATTTTTAATGTGAAACGCTATGCAAATACTTTTGATTCTCAGAGGCTAAAACTAGGATGGGAATATTGTATACATTAAGTGAATAAGCATATTTTAAGCATGTATTCTATGCTCAGAAATGTGTGAGGAGTTTTGTACATAAAAAGGCTAATCTTACAGAGATTCTATACTCAAGAAAATTAGAGTCTATGAGAAGAAAATAAGTTAGTCATGGAGAAGACATAAATTTAGCTATAGAGTTGTCTTAAAATTTTCTGTAAAGTAGTTTATTTGCCAGACAAGGCCATCAGCATTGTGATTCTCTGTGATCCTTAGTCTGATTTTGCAATAACCCATGTAACAGACAATATCGCTTATTTTAAGATAAGCTCCCTCTAAACTTATGTTTAAATTATTCACTTTTATTTAAAAAGCAATATTCTGCTCGTTAAGTAATTTCCTAATTTCAGGGCATTTTGGAAATTTAATGATAGACACTGAATTCAGGCTGCTTTTCTCTCTATTTTTCTAGAAACCCAAATGGTTTTGAAATAATAATTGGAAATTTTTTTTATTATTAAGAGCAAATATTCAATTGTCTAAGGAAAAAGTTCCAAATGTAGGCTTGTCAAGAAAAGGTACTTAAACATTGGTTGGCTATTTTATTTAATAGTTATGTGATTTAAGAAAGGAATTGAACCTTTGGAAATTCAGTTTTCTGATGTGTGAATGGGAAAACAATGCCCTATTTTAAAGGTGAAACATAAAAATATTTGTAGAACAGCTTAGGTTTTGGCAACAAAGAGACCGCAAAAGACTAGTTTGAAGGAACAGAAGTTTCTCCCTCACGGAGCCACTTGGGTGACTGGTCATGGCTTCAACATGGGTTGTAATAACTCCACTTCCATCATGGATGCCAGCAGGACAGACAGGCTAGAGAGATGAAGGACACTGCTTAGTGACTTGAGGGTCTGATCAAGGGCATCAGTGTATCCAGGGACCTCCATCTGCCCCACGGCCAGAGGATCCTCAGAGAAATGACCACCTCAGAGAAATGGGCAACATGTCATTGCCTTGCAGATCTCCTCATATAGCACCCCTCAGGGTACCTATAGCATTGTCCTTACAGGACCAAGCATAATTTGGATGATTGCTAGTGATCTTCCTTCCATGAGGGCATTTTCTCTGCTAAAGGTCACCTTATAATATTGTGAAACTCATCCCTGAAGATGTAAAAACATCACTTGTGGGGTGTGTACCGATGCAGGTGTAAGTGTTGACATGGATGTGTAAAGCAATTCATTCAACCAGGCAGCAGGAGACAGTTGTATGGGAGGCCAATTACACAGGCATTGGGATCAGAGCCTGCTGGAAGATTCTAAAGGACGTCTTTATCTCGGTGGATTTTTATGAACCAGGAGTTGCCACTGATATTTCAGCACAGGCATCCATCAACTCAGGGTCTACAAGATTACAGTGGAGGGCCCTCTTTTCCCCCAGAGGCCATGAAACTTCCCGGCTCTGAGTAGGTGCTACAGATGGTACTGCAGGTAAGTGTCAGATGGGGAAGCAGCGTGTGTCCCTGTCACCTTCCCTTCCCCAGAAGCCACTTGCCTGAGTCACTCTGAGCTGCCAACCGAGGCTCAGGTGCCTGGCTCTCTGCCCTGCTCCTAGAGTTCTCTTTGACATTGCAGCTTGTGCACCCTGCCCCATGGAGGATGCAAAATCACAGGCAACAGAAGCCGTTGGAAGTGCCACCAAACAGGGATTCTGGCCTTGACTCTCAGTTACATCTCTCCTCTCCTCTGCTTCCCTTGTAGCTCAAGAGTCGCAAAGTGTCACACTATGATATCTTGGGAAGGTGTTGGACCCAAGTACAGTAGAACCAGGAGCAGTCACCTAATGTTCCCTAGCATAGTCAAATGAAGATGAACCTGCCTTAGGGGAGTTTGGTTTTACCTGTACTGAATTTGAGAAAGCATTGAGCTGAGAATGTCCAGCTAGTTTAAACTGCACTGACAGAACCAGGGGAAAGGTCAAGTCTAGGGGTGTGCCTAGAACCTCTCTGAGGTTCAGAGAGCTCTGAACCACTTCCGATTAGGTTTTTTTTGACATAACTGGCATATTTAAAAAAATAAAGAGAACAAGCTTAGAAACTTGGTGGCATATTTAACATTTTTATATTTATCAAAATAACACTTTCAGTAAACACAATCCAATTGCTTTTGTTTGTTTTTTTTTTTTTTAATTAAGGTGGAGGTCCTAAAATATATGTAAGCATGGAGGATTAAGTAGGATGGTTTTATTTTTATTTTTTTTCTAAGAAAATGGTTTTATTCCTAATTTTAGCTCCCATACAGTTTACCAATACACTTTTACTCTGATAATACGGCTTTGCAACTAGCAAAGCAGTTGAACTAACACCCATAAACACAGGTGGGGAGACAATTAACATCCACTAATGTTTCTCTAAGTAGGATGGTTTTATATCAGGGTATATATGGGGTGACCCTTCCTCTCACTGTGTGTGGGACAGTCCTGGTGTAAACCCTTTGTCTCAGCATAATTATTATGATTATTATATTTTATTTTATTTTATTTTTTTTGCGGTACGCGGGCCTCTCACTATTGTGGCCTCTCCTGCTGCGGAGCACAGGCTCCGGACGCGCTGGCTCAGCGGCCGTGGCTCATGGGCCCAGCCGCTCCACTGCATGCAGGATCTTCCTGGACCGGGGCACGAACCCGTGTCCCCTGAATCGGCAGGCGGACTCTCAACCACCGCACCACCAGGGAAGCCCTCAGCATAATTATTAATAGCATTCAAAGAGTCTCCCAGTTTGGATGATAAATTGTTTAATCAACTTAGACATACGCTTAAACCTCTATGCTGAATGTCTTCTTATCATAGTCCCCAAGTTGCTCAGTAACTCTCTATAAAGCCAATTTATAGAAACATCAAAATTCTCAATTTGGAGACGCTTTGGGAATAATAGTCTTTGGAAATGAATTTGGGAGTCATCTCCGTAGAGGTGACACCAGAACCTGAAGTGGTGAACAGGTGCAAGATGCTGGACCAGCCTGTTCCCAGGGATGGGTGGGAGATGAGATCCACATAAGCCCTACATTGACTTTGGACTTAGCGTTTTCCTACACAGTGACCCCATATACCATCTCAGCCAATCCTTTGACACTACTATGAGATTGGCAGTACCTGTAATATTATTCCTGGTTTATCCTTGATGAAAAAAAATCAGAGGAATGTGAAATGCAAGTACCTCAGTAGTCAGAGGAAGAAGAGTGTCCAGACCAAAAAATCCTTCAGACTTGAATCCAGAGTGTTTCTCCACTGCTGTGCAGGAAGGGAAAGCTAGCCAAGGCTTGATTTGTTCAAGTTGTTAATGCTTGGAGAACGCTGTGATCTACAGAGCCCCATGTGACAATTGACATTACCATAGATGCACTTGAACTGCTGGACCCTTTTGAACCAGGTTTCCATGCAGATCCTGCCATTTCCTATGATCACGTGCAAGTTCTCTCTCTGAACCTTTTTTTTTTTTTTCATCACTTGCATCATGTGGAAGGATAATAATTCCTACTTCAGCCGTCTGGTGGTATTAAGTGAGATTTGTATAACATGCCTGAGGCATGATACACAGGAAGCACCAAACAACACATTTCTTCTTTAAAGTATGTGTAAAATACTTAGGTTTTTTTTTTTTTTTGTGTGGTACGCAGGCCTCTCACGGCTGCGGCCTCTCCCGCCGCGGAGCACAGGCTCCGGACGCGCAGGCTCAGTGGCCATGGCTCACGGGCCCAGCCGCTCCGTGGCATGTGGGATCCTCCCGGACCTGGGCACGAACCAGTGTCCCCCGCATCGGCAGGAGGACTCCCAACCACTGCGCCACCAGGGAAGCCCAATACTTAGGTTTTTAATACATCTTTAAGTTCCAGTTGTGATTTCTAGGACAGAGACAAAGACACTTGAGGCTATTTCACATTTTGGTGAGTTAAGCCCCTTCTAACTTTAGGAACCCAGTGAAACCAGCAGCTGAATTTGCTCACAGATAATAATGCATGGGTTCCATCGCTGCTCCTTATCAACACGGAATAAATCTGAAATTTTCTACCACTGGAAATAAATTTAATATTTAAAGGCAATTTGACCTGTACATGTGTGCCCCATGAATATTTAATGAAACCTATGGCAAATGTATATAGCATTAATCTGAGGATATTTACTTCTTACTCATTTTCTAGGATATTATTTCCTCAGCAAATGGGAAGTTGCCCTCTGTAAAAATGCTCAGTTCTAAAGGTGAGCTTAAACATTGTAGAGTGGTGCTCTTCTTTTTCCTGTTCCAACTATGGTTGCTAACTCTGCCCCCTTAAAAAGAAGAAGAGTCATTTTAAAAGGACAAGATGTGTCTCAAAGACATTATGACTATAGGGTTATTCCCAAGTACCACTCTTTCGACTCTTCATTCTATTGTGCATAATGTTTACAAATATAGACAGCAGAGTCCAATGTTTTACTTCCCTTTGACATAGATCATTACTCTCCTTTATAATATTTCAACTTGTTAGTGCTTTAAATTACAAGGGTATGCATGATTCAATTTAGTTGATATAATACCTAATTCAGAGATTTCCTTTTTTTTTTTTGGATTGGATAGGATACCACATGGAATGAAGGTATTTTTCTCTGATGCAGCTTCAATTTTGGGATTAAAAAAAGCAAAAGTAACAAACAAATAACATCAATAATAAAAGAACAAATATAAGGTACTGTGTCCAGATGCAATTTGGTATTTTTTTTTTATGTTTTCATTAAATCAGATGTGGTAGATTTGGGGAAAATAAATGTAAGTTGCGATCTTATCACTTGTTAAAACTAGAAAACCTCAACTTAGTTGAGAGGAAAAAATTACAGAAAAGTAAGTATCAACTCCTTTCTAATCCTGCTGGGTAACTGTGTGAGCTGGAAAAAGCAGTCTTACCCACAGGTCAAGGGTACTGGACAGAGTCAAGCTTCCAGGGAAGGTTGTGCCAGCTAAGTCATGACTGCAAACTTTTTCTATGTCTTGATTGTTTCCATTTTATAATCATATTCCTCTTGAAAATGCCACTCCTGTAAGGAAAACAAAACCAATATTTATAATCAGCATACTCTTTTAACTTATCATTAGCAAGATGTCATGTTTTGCTATCTCATGGAAGGAAAATAAAACTTATTTTAAAACTTAAACCACTTTAACTATATAAAAGCACAGAATTCCAAAGGAGCTTTTTCAAAGAATGCATGTTTAAAAATTGTATCCCAGAGGAACTGATAATGTGTTCATGCTGGAAGAAATGTTTGTAGTTAACATGGTAGTTTGGTGCACACGTGACTTCATTATGATAGCTGCCAAGGTCTCCCCTGACTTTCCCTGACTCTCATAGTCCAATGGCTCTTAACCATTATTCTTGGGGATGCATTGCCTGCTGTTCAAGAGTGTTTTAAAACCTCATGGTTATGTCTACTTGTCATAAACCTCTTTGTGCCTTTAGATAGAGCCCTTTCTCTTCTCTGATGGGGATGGACAGTGGGATGTAGTGTGTTGCTGTATCAGTTAGAATGACCCTAAACTTTGAGACCCTGTAGAAATGGATTTGTGAGGAAAGAGCAAGGGTCAGTTCTCGTGGCTGATTTCAGATGAACTTTCTGTTGCCAGCACTCAGTGGGCCTAGCACAGTGTGATCCAGTACACACACACAAATAGGTAATGGAAACAAAATTTTCACAAAATATTTAGCCTTTCTATGTAAAATTACATGATGATATTTTCTGTTCCAGTCTATCTCATTCTATTAAAAAAAGTAATGCTGGTCACAACCCACTGAATTGATTTCTCAGTCCACTGATAAATCATGACCTAGAGTGGTAGAAGCACAGGCCTGGCACCCAGCAAGGCACATCCCATAGAGTATTTGATCAGTGTGTGTTTTTTTAATAACACAGTTTTTTTAATGTACTTTTGTTTTTATTACAAAGGCCATGCATAGCCTTGTTCCACTGTCTCTTCTTTACCAATCTTTTCTCTGCCGTCTAGCACATGATGTCTTTTAGTTTCAGTGCACAATAGAAATTTGCAACACCCTCAGAGAATTTGGGAGTTGAAGCTGTAAGTGATGAGGGGACATAGTGATTCTGAAGCATGGATAGAGTTTCCAGATAACATTCAGGACACCTAGTTAAATTTGAATTTCAGATACATACTGAATAGCTTTTTAGTATAAGCTTGTCCCAAATACTGCATAGATATACATATACCACAAAATTATTTGTTGCTTATCTGGGATGAAAATATAAGTGGGCATCCTGTATTTTTATTTGGTAAATACAGCAACCCTCAATCCCAGAAACTGTGTTTTCCACTTATAGCTGGTTAATTGAGTTGAATTTCATTTATCTCATTTATGAAATGTGAAGATTGACTTGATGAACATCAAAGTCTCATCTAGGTGTAATTTTCTATGATTTATGATATAGAGATTTGGAATATATCGTACAGACATACCTTAGAGATACTGCAGGTTTGGTTTCAGACCATGGCAATAAAGTAAATGTGTCAATAGAGTCACACAAATTTTTTTGGTTTCCCAGTGCACATAAAAGTTATGTTTACACTTTACTGTAGTCTGTTAAGTGTGCAATAGCATTATGTATAAAAAAATACCCACCTTAATTAAAAATACTTTATTGCTAGAAAACGCTAACCATCGTCTGAGCCTTCAGTGAATCATAGTAGTAACACCAAAGATCACTGGTCACAGATCACCATAAAAATACAATAATAATGAAAAAGTTTGAAATATTGAGACAATTGCCAACATGTGACACAGAGACATGAAGTGAACAAATGCTGTTGGAAAAATGGCGCCGACAGACTTGCTCGATGCAGAATTGTCACCAGCTTCAAGATGCAGTATCTGCAAATTGCAATGAAGCAAAGCACAATAAAACAAGTTGTGCCTACAGTAAAAAACAATGGATGGTGAATGAATAATATTAAAGAAAATAATTTTAGTTTTTGTATTTATGCTGTGGTTGAATCCTGTGAGCATATATTTAACTTGCGAAAAATTAGACGATAGATTCCTGAGAGAGAACAATGTGTGGTGTTGGGCTATTTTTGCTCAGTGTCTCTCCATGAGCACATGTCCTGAAGAAAGCGGGCGATGAAACCTACAAAACTGGTAACTTCTCACTAAGTTCTCATCGTGGGAAGACCTTGCTGACTGCGGCAGCCATGGACTGTGCCTCTGAGATCTTTCTTCCATAAAGACCTTGACATTCAGAGGCAAGGAGCACAGTTAGTTGACAACCTGCCGTTATTGCCCCTCCAAGGTCCACATCAGCTTTCCATCTGAGATCACACTCCTCCCAGGCAGCCCCAGCCAATGCCCGAGCATTGCATAAGATACCAGGGTCCTTCTAATAGGCAATCTTTGCATTGGATCTCCTTGTTGGCTTGGCTATTCTTTGTCAGATCTTTATCGCAGTCAGAGGCTCTCCTGCCAAATCCTGCCTCTTTTCTCTTAATCTTTCATATGCATCAGCCCCCAGTGAACCTCATGCACCCTGAATATTGGATGCCCCCCCAAGTCCTCAGAGCCTGAATAGGTGGCTTATCACTCCCTATTAAGAGCTAGTATTCTCCCTGTATGGGAAGGTACCATGAGTTGTCACCTCTGTAGGACCACCCGGTCCACCACCTCCTTTGCTGGCTGCCAAGCCAAAAACTGAAGTTAAGTCATAGTTTACTGAAGGCGTGCTGGGCCTGGTAAGGACTTTATGACAAAGGAGTAGTAAGAAATCCAGTATATACAGGCAAAAATGTTGGGAGTACTTACGGACTGGATTTTGAGGGTGCTTGATCAAGGTGTTTGGAACATAGCAAGGGGTGAAAAGAGTGGGTCCCTCTATCAGGATGCAGGATTTAACACCAGGGGATGATGCAAACTTGTTGGGAGACTGGTTCCTAGAAGTCTGGGAAACAAGATGACCCCACTGAGTGAAGTTGCAAAGCTGAATGGCTACAGCAGGTGGTCGAAGAAGGAAGTAAAAGGTTCAACAAAGCGGCCATGCTGGAGGGGATGGAAGATTATGTTCCAAGGCAAGGCCCAGAGGACTCAGTATTCACAAGGCTGCTGTGAATGTGCCAGTGAGAAAGGCACCTGATCATTAACTCTCCTCTGCGGCCTGACACAGAGCTTGTTCACTGAGAGCAGTGGGGGTGACAGAGTCCCAAAGCAATAGATACAAGGTGGTAGTACTAACTACGAGCATTCAGGGACAACTGTGTAATGAGTGAGATCAGAGTGGTACCCAAGGGGCCTTGATTCACAGAGAATTGAGGAGATTCTTAATTGGATGAAATAGGGACAATTTTCCTAGGGACAAAATAAATGGGCAATCAATGAGGGTACTGCCTAATACATATAATCATTTTAATAAATTCCACACAACCAGAAACATTAATCTGACCCATATTCTATCATCTCTGAGTGATACCTGAAGTAGGAAAATGATCTATCCCAGGGGCAGGCTACAGTGCCTGCATTCCAGCCACTTGGGTCATGCAATCACATGCCAGTGGTGAAAAGTGATGCAGAGAGGAGTTCATGACAAATGCCAGTGGGAGAGTCACAGTGGAAGACCCCGGTGTTCTGCAACAAGGAAATGTCATTTGCAATGAAAAATTGTATATCATCATCCTTCTGTACCCTGAAAGAGATGGAATGTTTCAGAACAAGTGACCAGGGATCCAGGACTTTCATCACAAGCTGGGCTCTTTCAGAGTCATATATTGATCAGGCAGGCAGCACAGGAATCTATCATAACATGGCAAAGGAACATCTAAGATGGAGCCCAGATGGTACTTTGACGCACAGAGAACTGTGGATATTGTTAACTGCATGAAACAGAGACAGTTTTCCTAGCGACAAATATGCTGCAGGAGAGCCAGTGCCCCCATCTCAACTCTCATAAATGACCATATGGGGGGTCCTGTAAGACAAGCTGATGGAGGACCAAAATCTCAAAGATCATTACCAGATGGGCTGTCTTACAAGGTGCAAGCCATAAAAGGATGGTTGGCTGCATCAATACCATAGTAAAGGTTGGCTTGAAAGCCATTGGTAAGCTCTTCCCAGCGAGCAGAGCTTTGAGTGATTTACCTGGTCAGCTACTTTTTGTGGCAGGAAAAGTAGTCTGAGCTGAGAATATGTGTAGATTTATGGGCAGTGCCAAATTTCTGGGCTTAGCTGTTCAGGGCAGTTAAGAAAAAAGACTGGAAGATCAGAGGAAAGGAGGTAAGAAAACTGAAGGAATGCCAAGGCAGCCCTTACAGCCACACTCTGGAATCATCTACAAGAAGGTAAAGGGTGAAACTAATCCAATAAATGCTAATGAAGGCAGGACACAGTGTGGGGGTAGATGAAGCTGCAAAATTCCAGATATTAGAACCCAAAAGGCATCATTCTTTGGAGAAGACCCAGACATAGACAAGAACATACACACAAAATCTCTCATTGTAAACATGTCTATTAGTGCAAAACAAATCAAAAACAAACACTTTACAAATATTTGGAGCATCAGCGGGAGATTCTAAAATACTTCTGGAGTGTTTGGAATAATAAATGGAAATTAAAAGCTCAGTATATATTATTATAAATTTAAGGCTTGGATATCATCAACTGTCATTATTACTGTGCTGTCATTATTATTTTATTGCTAAATAAATTTTTGAGGGATTTCTTCTAGTTTTATTTCTCACACTGAATCATAAATTCCTTAATTGCCAAGTTTTCCACTGTGGGAGTTTCCTAAAATCAACTCCTCACTGTTGGGGGAAAAAGCTATAGTATCTTAAACTTTCCATTGGGGGTTGGTATCATAGGATGGAAATATATGACCTCAGTATGAAAGCCCCTCATACTCTGAAAAAATTTTCTTTAAGCTCATCTGAATGTTACCTCTTCAGGCAATGTAACCTCTCGTCTTCTCTAATTTTACACACGTTTGTTGTATGGTATTATAACCATAATTATTAGCATCACTAAATCATTTATTGGATCTTACATCTCTCTCAGATTGTAAAACACAAGAATCCATAATAGTGTGGCCAGAGTTGGTCACTAATCATTGCAATGAAAGGCCATCCCTGTAATTTTTACATGCTTCCTCTTCAAATGATTTCTTTATTTTTGAAAAGTTTTTCTTAATATTACAAAAGTAGTATATATTTTTTGTTGATTTTTTAAAACTTGGACACATGAAATTTAAAATGTTTACAAATTTTACATTACCTTTAATCCTACCATAAAAGATCACTGACTATAGACACCATTATACCCCTATATTCCCTCACTGTTTTCTCTTCCAGTTAAAGAGGGAGGAAAAAAGAGCCAAACTGGTCTACAAATAGGTCATTTCAGTATGCAAGTACAAGCTGAAAACGGCAAGGAATTACAGACAGAAAAAGAATAGAGCAAATGGAGAAACAATAAGAAGAAACAATAGAAGAAAATTTCCCTGACATGAAGAAAGAGTGAGTCTTCAGATGAACACTCACCAAGTGCCTACAAAATATATCAAAGGAAAGAGAAATATAACCAATCTTACTCTAATGAAAAGCATTTGAAAATAATGTTATGAACCATAGCACAGAAAACACAAGGTTACAGAGAAAGGGAGGAGAAAAAAATTTAGCATAAATTTATTCTCATCATAAATGCTTCACACCAAGGAAACCACATCTACATATGCTTTGACGGTGAAAAATTGTAATTCAAGGTTTCTAAATAAAGAGAAGCTATGAGTCATTCACAAATGAGATAGAAACAATGTTCTCAGACCCAAAGGGTCCCAGAAAAATAAACCATTGAAACTTTTGTGAAAAAATTACTGGAGGACATGTTCTAACCAAATGAGAAATGAATCAACATAACAGACAGAAGAATAAAAGAATATGAGGTAAAATAAAAGAGTGGTGAGAAATGAAATCTATAAACCTTAGAGCTTTTTTTCAAACACTTATTACAAAATATAGTTAAGGAATATAATGAAAATATTAAAATTATTCTTGAGGGCCTCCCTGGTGGCGCAGTGGTTGAGAGTCCGCCTGCCAATGCAGGGGACACGGGTTCGTGCCCCGGTCCGGGAAGATCCCATGTGCCGTGGAGCGGCTGGGCCCGTGAGCCATGGCTGCTGGGCCTGCACGTCCGGAGCCTGTACTCCACAACAGGAGAGGCCACAACAGTGAGAGGCCCGCGTACCGCAAAAAAAAAAAAAAAAAAATTATTCTTGAAAGGGGAGATTAATAAAGTAAAAGTAATTTATCAATAATAATCTGTTTCAAATTTGAAATTATTATAAAGTATAAAGGAAGAAGGAAACTGGAAGTGAGAGAGTTGAGTCAACATACTTTGGGGTTTAAATAAATATTATTTCATGATTGATATTAATAGAGGAGTAGACAGAATATATAATTTTCTAATCACTGGAGAGTAAAGGAAAGAGTAAAATGTGTAAAGCATTCATTTAAAAAACTTATTTTTTCTTTAACAAATTTTAATGATTTTTCCATGTTTAAATATTTTCTTCAATAACACCACAGAACAGTCTATTGAATATCCTCACAGTATTTTAACCAACATCCTATATTTAATGTATTGAATGTGTTGCCAAATTTTATTCCAACCAGTTTATATCATTTTACAGCCCCACCAACAATGAACGAAAAGGCCTATCATGTTACACCTTAGCTAACATAATGTTACAATAAAAGTATATCAGGGCTGTCTCATTTTAGCTCAGTCACTAAATATTTCATTCATACAGGAGGTTTATTCCTGCCCTGAAATAAAATGTTCAATTTTGCTTAAAAATGAGTTAGTGCATTTATCCCCCAAAATAATTTAAAATCTCTCTTCCAAAAATAGGACCAACTGCTAAATGCTTTCTGGTTTTAGCAAATATTTTGTTTCCAGCCAAAATTACAGTCAAGTACCTTTAAAATATTTCATAATAGTTATCATCATTTTATTTGATAAGACAAGAGCCCTTTGGTGAAAATACTTACAAAAATTAATTGTGAATATGCTTAGGTTTGGATAATTACTTTGCAAGTGATATTTCTGATTTTAGTATGAAGTCTATTAATATGAAATCAAAGTAGAGTATCTTAGGTTGCAGGTTTTTCAGAAGTCTATTTTTATTTGCACCTCCCTAGAGGAAGGACTATAATCATGAATTGCTATATTTCCAAGAGATACTTTTTCTTTTAAAGTGTCTGCTACCATTCTACCACCATGTTTTCTTTCTTAGGGAAAATGTATAAAATATCATATGATACATCAAAGAATGTAAAGAAAAAAATAAGGATCTCAAATAAAAATAAAATCAATCCTTAGCATGGGTAGTGGAATAAAGTATTTTAATTTAAAAATCTTTAATACCACAATAGAATGTCAGATAACATTTTAAATTGAAGTATAGTTGATTTACAAAGTTTCAGGTATACAGCATAGTAATTCAGTATTTTTATAGATTATAATCCATTAAAAGTTATTGCAAGATAATGGCTATAATTTTCTGTGCTACACAGTATATATTTGTTGCTTATCTTTTATACATAGTAGTTTGTATCTCTTAATCTCATACCCCTATATTGCCTCTGCCTCCTTCTCTCTCCCTGCTGTAACCACCAGCTTGTTTTCTATACCTGGGAATCTGTTTATATTTTGCTTTATATATTTGTTTGTTTTATTTTTTAAATTCCACATATAAGTGATAATATACAGTATTTGTCTTTCTCTGTCTGACATTTCACTAAGCATAATATTCTCTAGGTGCATTCACATTGATGTAAATGGCAGTATTTCATTCTATTTTTTATAGCTGAGTAATATTCTGTTGTATATGTATGTATACCACATATTCTTCAACCAGTCATCTGTTGATTGGCACTTAGGTATTTTCTGTATCTTGGCTATTGTGAATAGTGGTGCTATGAATATTGGGGTACATGTATCTTTTTGAATTAGTGTTTTCATTTTTTTTTGGATATATCCAAAGAAGTAGAATTGTTGTATCATATGATAGGTCTATTTTTAGTTTTTTGAGGCACCTCCATACTGTTTACCACAGAGGCTGCATCAATTTACATCCCCACCAACAGTGTAGGAGGGTTCCCTTTTCTCTACATCTCTGTAGCATTTATTATTTGTAAACTTTTTTGATGATAGTCATTCTGACAGGTGTGAGGTGATACCTCATTGTGGTTTTGATTTGCATTTCTCTAATAATTAGCAATGTTGAACATGTTTTCATGTGCCTGTTAGTCGTTTGTACATCTTCTTTGGAAAATTTCTGTTTAGGTCTTCTGCCCATTTTTCTGATTGGGCTGTTTTTACTTTTTTTTTTTTTTTTACTGAGTTGTATGAGCTATTTATATATTTTGGATATTAACTCCTTGTAGATCATGTCATTTGCAAATATTTTCTTTAGTAGTATGCTTGTGTTCCTTTCTTTTTAGTTCCTTTCTTTTTATGTATCTATTGTACGTTTTTGATTTGTGGTTACCATGGGGTCCATATACATTGACCTATAATTATATCTATGAAATACTTGTTTTAAACTGATAGTCATTTAAGTTCAAACACATTCTAAAAGATCTACACTTTACACTCCCCTTCCTTCCCCTCTGTTTTGTGTTTTTGAAGTCATATTTTACAACTTCGTGTTTATCCCTTAACTGTTTATTGTAGTTATAGTTGCTTTTACAAATGTTTGTCTTTTAATTTTCATACTGCCTTATTTAAGGGGTTGATCCTCAATCTTTACTATATATTTGCCTTTCCTAGTGGGATTTTTCCTTTCCTATAAATTCTTACTTCTTTTCCACTTAAAGAAGACCATTTAGCATTTCTTTTAGGGTAGGTGTAGTATTTATGAATTCTTTTAGTTTTTGCTTGTCTGAGAAGTCCTTTATCTCTCTTTCTATTCTAAATGGTAATCTTTCCAGGCAGGGTATCTTAGGTTACAGGTTTTTCCCTTTCAGCACTTTGAAAATACTATGACACTCCCTTCGGGCCTGCAAAGTTTCTGCAGAGAAATCAGCTGATAGCCTTATGGTGATTCCCTTATATATAACTCTTCATTTTTCTCTTGCTGCCTTTAGAATTCTCTTTATCTTTAGCCATTTTAATTATATGTCTTGGTGTGGGTCTGTTTGGGTTCATTCTGTTTGGGACCTTCTGTGCTTCCTATACCTGGATATCTGTTTACTCTTTCAGGTTTGGAAAATTTTCAACCATAATTTCTTCAAATACATTTTTGATCCCATTCCCCTCTCTTCTCCTTCTGGGACTCCCATAATGTGAATGTTGGTACGCTTAACACTATCTCAGAGATCTCTTAGACTGTTTTCATTTTTTAAAATTTGCTTTGCTTTTTGCTGTTCTGATTGGGTGATTTCCATTATTCTATCTCCCAGATCACTTTTTCATTTTTCTGTATCACTTAGTCTATTATTTATTCTTTCTGATGTGTTTTTTTTTCAAAAGTTAGTTTAATAAAATAAGTCCATTTACAAACTTGCTAATCCTTCTGATGTGTTTTTATTCTAGCTATTGACTTCTGCATTTCTGATTGGGTCTTTTTTATATTTTCTAGTTTCTTGTTAAAATTATCAACATGTAGGGGACTTCCCTGGTGGTGCAGCGGATAAGACTCTGTGCTCCCAATTCAGGGGACCCAGATTCCACCTCTGGTCAGGAAACTAGGTCCCACATGCATGCTGCAACTAAGAGTTTGCATGCCACAACTAAGGAAGCCGTGTGTCACAAGTAAGGAGCTGGTGAGCCACAACTAAGGAGCCAGCGAACCACAACAAAGGAGCCCATGAGCTACAACTAAGGATCCCACGCAACCCAATAATTAATTAATTTTAAAAAATCTGTGTGTAAATCTAATCTTTTCCCTAATTCAGTTAACATTTTTATAACCAATGCTTTGAATTCTTTATCTGGTAAATTATTTCTATTTCCTTATTTATTTTTTCCAGGGGGTTTCTCTTGCTCTTTCATTTTGTTTAACTTTCTCCTCCTCTATGAATTTAGGTGAAAGTTACCTATTGTGGTCTCAAAAGGGTGTCCTTATGTGGGAGCTTCCCTATACAGACTGCATATGCCCAGTGCCTTTGGTGGGAGAGCTGGATTTTATGTGAACTCAAGTCAGGTCTTTCCTCAGGGTGTGCTGGTAGTTGTCACCTTGGTAGGGTGTGGAGCTGGAGATGGAGGGGCTAAGGCCAGAGCCACGTGTGAGGCAGGACTTCCCCTCTGTTCCGTAGCCATCACCACCCTATGGAGAGTGAGGTCTGATCCCAAATTGCCTGAGCGGAATACCTGAGGGTTGGGCCTGAGCTGACTCTGTTCCCTTTACGTGCATGTTTTCTTTTCTCCCTGTCCTGGGTCACTTGCCTTCGAGTGGGGGAGTGCTGAAGCAATTGGGGCCCGTATGGGCTCTCGGCTTGTGCTGACCACAGACAGAGGTCTGACCTGTATCCACTGCACTGCCTATGCATGTGCCTGTATTTGTTTCCCTTGCTCCACTCAATTGCAGCCTCAGGTACAAGTGCCCTTTGTCCCTCAAAGCCTATCACTGCCCGCAGCCTCCACACTCACACCCTGTTGTGGAGCCACACTGCAGTGTGGGTGAGGCTCGAGTGGTCCCTTGGCATGTATCAGGAGGTGAGCTGTGGTGGAATGGCTGCTGTCAGAGACCTGGGCTGCTTCTGATGTGCTGCTTGAGTAAAGCACAAAAAATGACCGCCACCTAACACCCAGGCTCTAGGTCAGGACCGGGTGACCTCTGTGTCCTCGGGTTGACTCTTCTCTCTGGTAGTGGCTACCCCAGATTCAGTGCCATGCTATGATATGGAGTGGGGCTGGAACAATTGCACTAAGGTAGTTGCAGGAAACCTTGCAGCTATTAGAATAGAACTCCCTCTACTCTGCTCTGCCTTGTGGGCAAACCAGCGCATGCTCCTAGTGAGTGTAGCCCAGTCTTCCCACAGCTCTCCTGTTAGTCCCAGTCTCTCCAACCACCCAAGGGGGCTTGCCTCCTCTGGGTAGGGCCCCAGGACTGAGGCACCCAACCTGTGGCTCTCGCTGCTTGCTCCCCAGGGCAGGTGTCCATGTGTGTAATCTCCCTTTTCCTCTGAGTCCTCAATCCAGGGGCACAGATCCTGACCTGATTGCTTTCTTTCCTTCCTACCGTATTATGTGTTTATCGTTCTTATAGCATTTGTTGTACGGGTGTCCTTCCACCAGTTTCCAGTTAGTTTTCAGTGAGAATTATTCCACACGTAGGTATATTTTTGATGTGTTCATGGGGGAAGTGAGCTCCAGGTCCTTTTACTCCACCATCTTGATTGATCTCTTCCAATCGTAGATAACTTTTGATTGTCTATAAATTTATATTCATGAAGGGTACTTTTATTGGATGTCACAGAGCAGTAGTTTAGAGGGCATTCTGACAATAAATCAAAACAAACAACACTAAAAACATATATACACAATGACCTAGTAGCTCCACAAAGATACTCCTTACATCACTGAGTATAATAACAAAGCCTAAAAAAGTCATCTGAATAGTCATTAATTGCATACTGGTTAAATACACTGAAATGTAGTCATAATGTGATATTGTGTAGCCATTGAGAAGAATAAGGGATGAACAACTGAAAATTATTATATTTTTACACCACATAGACTCCATATAGGTTAACGTGAAAAGGTAAAAGCATGTGGAAAACATGTGAAAGGCAAAACTAAAATTAATGAAAGAAAATATGAGATAATCTTTGTGACTTAGGAGCATGGAAACACTAAAAATAATTCAAATGACAAAACTCTAAGAAACAATGGATTTGATTACACTAAAAATAAGAAATTAATATTAAGAAACAATAATATGTATAAAGTTAAGTGATAGATAAGAGAGTATGAAAGAAGAAATTTTCAATGTCAAAAATTCTCAAGAAACTAGTATCTTGAAAATATGGTGCAAGGAACTCCTTTAAATCAACAAGAAAATCTACTTCAACCCCAAGAGGAAAACAGACAAAGATGTAGATAGGCAATGTACTTAAGTGGAAATCCAAAAATTTACAAGTTGATGAAATTCAAATTAAAACAACAATTAAATACCAATTTACCTATAAATTGACCAAAGTCTAGAAAGCTTGGTGGTATTCAAGTACAAACGGCAATGTGGAGGTGTGGTACCCCTCTGCCCTGCTGGTGAGAATACAGATTGATGTAGCCATTCTGGAGAGCAACTTGGTGGTACTTAGGTAAATTCTATATGTGCATACTAGATAAATAGAAGTTCTGCTTTATACTGGAGAAAATTCTCATTCAGGTCCATATGTAGGCATGTGTGAACTTTTTTTGTTTTCCCCCAGTGTTATTTGTGGCGTGAGAAGTTGGAGGCAGCATCTGGATATCTGGATGCATATCACTGGGAGTCTGAGTGGCTAAAACGTGGTGGCTGTACACTGTGAAGTGCCATGTGGCAGGGAGACAAAAACAGAAGAGATAGCATGCAGAAATATGGATATAAAACATCCATACTGAGGAGGAAAAAAGTAAGCAGTTGAATAGCTTGTATAGCAATAGTATTATACCATTGTACAATTGTTATACAATACTATTATACTGAATTTGATCACTGGTAGTAGTATGCTAGGGACTTAGGAAGTTAAAAGTCCCATTGCCACAGATAAATAAATAAATCAGTAAAAGTGAAAATGAAGGGGAACTCAGTTGACATAAAGAATGTTTAAGAGTTTTTCAGTGAAAATTGCAAGTTTCAGAAAAGAGTAAGACATGTTTCTGTACCATATGTATAACCATTTGTGAATGTTGTATGTGTGTATATACACCCACATATACATACATATATATATCTGTCCATGTATACATATGCATACACACATTTATCACATGTACACATATACAAATACACCAACATGTAATGTGTGTATACAAATATACACATATACACACATATTACACCTATCTAAAATTTTGGATAATGTAAATTATTTGCCATCATTATATATTTTTCCTTTAAAAATAATAAAATGGTAAATATGAGAGTTTTTTTCATATTTTGAGAGCATGGCTTTTTATAATAGTCACTGTGATGATATTTTAGCAGAATTTAAAATCATGCTTACTTATAATGCTGTTTAGAAATAATTGGAATGATAGTTTAGGATGTGAATCAGAAGTGGAATTTTGCCAAATAAGTTTTATATGCTTTTTCTTATTTTTGTAAGTAAACTTGTAATTTCACACTGCTAAAAGAAGACTAATACTCAGGAAAAGTTTTTATTTCTTAAAGGTTTTTTGTTTGTGTACCTTAAATTCAGGAAAGTCCTCAACTCATAAGTGATCACATCAATAAATTTTCACAAGATTTTCACAGGTAACTGTCACCCAGATAGAGAAATAGAATTTCCCCAGCATCAAAGAAGTGTTCTTCTTGTCTCTACTACAAAGATAATCAAACTCTAAAACTGTATATCAGTTTTTCCTTTGTATAAAATGTATGTAACTATAGTCATACAGTAGGTATTCTTTGATTTCTGCTTTTTTTTAACCCATTATTTTGTGACTATGTTATTTGTCATATTCCAGATATTTAAAATTCCAGAAATAAAGGGAATATTTTTAGATTAAAATAAAATTTTATTTAAAAATCCTCAAAAAATATATGTCTATGTAGTATTGGTTAAAAAGATTCTGAGTATGTGTCTGGATAGAAGGAGATAGTTTGTTCAGGCTAACTGTTCTGAAAAAAACGCAAAATTCTGGAATATACATAAAGACATACAAATAGATATAAATAATCACATGGCATCATCTATAAATATATATAACATTTGAATATAACATTATAAATATATATTTACAGACACGCACAAGCACACACACACATACACACACACACACACTCACACACACCCCATACACAATACAAGCATCCAAGGACTATTTAGGTGATGAAGATAAAGAGGCCAAGATTGAATTTAATCGCATAACAAATTGTAGTTTTTCAATCTCATTCCTGTATAGTATTCCATTGTAGGGATATTCCACAATTTATTTACTTTCCCATTGATGGGCTTTTGGACAGTTTCAAAGTTTGGGGATTTTATGAAAAATGTCTTGATGATCCTGTGAAACATGCCCTTTAGTACACATATGTATGCATTTTCCCCTTTTACTTCTCATATTGATTCTTGTGTCTTATCTCTTTTATTCTTGATCAATCTTGTAATGATTTCAACAGTTTAAATACTGCTTTCAGATATTCAACAATTGGCTGATTTGATTCTATTGTATGTTTATTTTTAAAAATTTCTTTAATTAATGCTCTTGTTATTATTCCTTGTGCTCTACTGTCCTTAGGTTCAGTATTCTAACTTCTTGGGGATATATATAAAGATATTTAAAAATTCAGCCTTTCTTCCTTTCTAAAGTCTATATACAAGGCTAAAATTTTTCTTCTCATCATGACATTAGCATCATCACTCAAATTAGGAAATGTCATACATTCACTGCCATTTGGTTCAAAATATTTTAAAATTATATTGTGATTGTTTTGTCCCATGTGTTTAGAAGTGCATTGCTGTATTTACAAATAAATTATATAATTTAGAGTTATCACTTTACAAAATCAATTTCTAGTTTAATTCCAACATTGTCAGAGGTGCACTCTAAATTATTTCAAAACTTCCAAATTTTTTAGATTTGTCCATGTTATGGGCAATTTTGGTAAAAGTTCAGCATAAACTTGAAAAGAGTATTTTAAAAAACACAATTGTTATATACAATGCTCTCTGTATATCTCAATTAGGTCAAGTTGGCTAATCATGTACAGATTTCCTATATCTTAACTGAATTTTTGTCATATGGTTCCATTAGATTTTGGGAGAGATGTGTTAAAATCTATTTCTCCTTCTGGTGCTGTCAATTTTAGATTTATGTACTTAGAAGTCATGCTATTTGTTACATTCACGGTTATAAATGTCAATCTTTTTGATAGAATTGCCTTCTTAACATTATGAAATAGCTTTATTTATCTTAGATAAATACTCTATTTCATGCCTTAAAAATCTACTTCTAACATTATTAGAACCTTTTTTTTTTTTTTTTGGTTTCTTATGTATTCTTATGTTTAATGTGTTTTGGTGCACAGTACCTAGAACTTTTCTTTATACAGTTTGAGAAAATTATCTTTTAATTAAAACATTTCTTGTACTTAAAATTAATGTAGCTGTTATTATGCTATGCCTTTTATTTCTCATCTTATTATTTGTTTTCTCTGATTTTAATTTCACTCTTTTTCTCTATTTTTATTTTTGTCTTTTTTTTTTTTTCTAAAGAATTCCCTGTTCCTTTTCTTAGCTTATTTCCTATATGTCATTTTATTTTTTCATGGCTACCTAGACCCACCAAACATGCATTCTTATTAAAAATAGTACTTTTAACAATTTTCAGACCACTCAAGAACTGTAGAATTCTTCAACTTATTGTACATGTTATTTGTGTTACAGGTGACGTGTTAAACCTATATTTACTTAAACCTATATTTAAAATTCAGTAAGATATTATTTTAACTATTTATGTAGTCCATAATCATATCTATTTACCCACATATTATCCTTTTCTTCATTCCTTTCCTTTCTGAAGCTCAGTCCTCCCATCTGGACTCATCCGTCTTCTGTCTGAAGAACTCCCTTTTATGTTTTCCTTATGCAGAACTGCTGGAAATAAATTTTCTGTTTTCATCTGAGATTTTCTTTATTTTGTTTTCAATCTTGAAGTGCACATTCACTGGACATAACATTCTATGTTGGTGTTAGAAATTTTGTTGTAGCACTCTAAGGGTCATAGTCTGCTGTTTTCTGGATGTCTATTTCCATTGAGAAGTTTATTCTCAAGTTTATTGCTGCTTTTTAAAGATGCATATCCTTTCTCTAGATTCTTTTAAGATGATTTATTTGCTCTCGATTTTCAGAAATTTTGATCTGCTATACCAAAATGTCATGTTCTTTGTATTTATTGTTTGGGGATTGATGTATTAAACACATTTGAAAAATTCTTAGTTATTATCTCTTCATTTATCGTTTTGTCCCATTTTCTCTTGCTTTTTAAATTCTGGCTTTCAATTACAAATGTGTTAGATTTTTTATTATACTCCGTAGCTTTCTCACACTATTTTTTGTTTTTGTACTGTCCATGTTTCTCTCTCTTTGGGTTCCAGTCTGAATATTTTCTTCTAACCTACCTTCCAGTTCATTAATCTTCTTTTAAATGGTATTTAATTTGTCGATAAACCCATCATTTGGGTTCTTAATTTCAGCTATCTTACTCTTCACTCATAGAATTTCTATTTATTCTTTCTTCATCTTTTTCATTTAATTTTAAAATCTTGTACATATTAATATTAATCTTGAACAGTACTGATATTTACATATAGTTATTTTATTTTATTTTATTTTTAAATTGAAGTATAGTTGATTTACAGTATTGTATTTGTTTCAGGTAGACAGCGTAGTGATTCAGTATTTTTTTTTTCTGATTATATTCCATTATAGGTTATTATAAGATACTGAATATAATACCCTGTGCTGTATAGTAAATCCTTGTTGCTTATCTACTATATATGTAGTAGATATACATATGTATATGTATATCTGTTAATCCTATACTCCTAATTTGTCCCTCCCCAACACTTCCTCTCCTTTTTGGTAATCATAAGTTTGTTTTCTACATCTGTGAGTCTGTTTCTGTATATAGATTCATTTGTATTATTTTTTAGATTCCACATAATAGTGGTATTACATAGTATTTATCTTTCTCTGTCTGATTTACTTCCTTAAGCATAATATTCTCTAGGTCCATCTATGTTGCTGCAAAAGGCAGTATTTCATTCTTTCTTATGGTTGAGTAATATTCCATTGTATTCATATACCACATCTTCTTAAATACCAATCACTTGTTGATGGACACTTGGATTGTTTCCATGCCTTGCTATTATAAATGGTACTACTATGAACACTGGGGTGCGTATATCTATTCAAATTAGTGTTTTTGTTTGTCCAGATATATACCCAGGAGTGGGGTTGTTGGATCATATGGTAACTCTATTTTTAGTATTTTAAGGAACCTCCATAGTTTTCCATAGTGTCTACACCAATTCACATTCCCACCAACAGTGTATGTGGGTTCCTTTTTCTTCACACCCTCTCCAGCACTTATTATTTGTAGACTTTTATGATGATAACCATTCTGACCAGTGTGTGGTGATACTTCATTGTGGTTTTGATTTGTATTTCTCTAATAATTAGCAATGTCAAACATCTTTTCATGTGCCTGTTGGCCATCTGTATGTTTTATTTTGGAAAAATGTCTACTTATGTCTTCTGCCCAATTTTTGATTGGGTTGTTTTGTAATAGGGAAGAATGTTTTGTATTCTATTACAAGTTAATCACTAAAGGGATGTTTCTTATAAGCTTAAATTATACATAATGGCCCATCTCTGGGAACCCTGCCTCCCAGGTAATGAGCATTAAGCTAAAATAACTTTGTTTACCTCGCAAGAAACATCCTGACCAGGCCCACCCGTCAATGACTTCAGGGAGGAAGAAATTAACACATCCCCTCCAGAGTCTGACCAGAACCAGGAAATGTTTGACTTTCCTCCCTCCCCTTTTAGTATAAAAAAAGCCTGAATTCTAACTCAGGCAAGTTGGTTCTTTGGGGCATGATTCCACCATCTTCTCGGTTTGCTGGCTTTCCAAATAAAGCTGCTATTCCTTGCCCCAACAACTCATCTCTCAATTATTGGCCTGTTGTACAGTGAGAAGTTTAAGCCTGGACTTGGTAACAGTTTTTCGATATTAAATTCTAAGAGCTGTTTGTATATTTTGGATATTAACCCCCGGTTGGTTGCTACGTATAATTATTTTAAAATTCATGACTGATAATTCCAATATCTGGATCTCCTATGGTTTGTTTGTATTATATATTTTTTCTGTTGGCTTTTGTTAAGTTGGTTTTCTTTCTTTGTGGACCTAATAAATTCTTTTACTGAATTCTTGATCTTGCATATGAAAAGAAATTTAGAAACAATTTGAGGCTTTGGAAGATGCTATCTTCTTTCAGTGAGAATTTACTTTTGCTTTAGCAAGCTGTCTGCGAAGTGGCATATTACCTTCATTTAATCCAATCATCAGTTAAGTTGGTTCGAAGCTGGGCTTAGGCCTTTTTAAGAATTAGTTTTTTTCTACTTCATCTGTAATACTAGGGCTTGTTTATTTTGAGTTCCCAATTCAGCACCCTGGTTGTTTATGAGAGCCCCTAGACTTTATGGGCTCTGAACTCCAATATTGTTAACCCAGCTACAGAAGACTGCTGGAAGTTTTGTTCAGTTTTTCAGGTTCTCAGTCTCTCAGTGGACCTTTCAGCTCTGCATATCAATTGGTCTTGGGAATCAGAAATTGCCTTAAGGAGAAAAGCGATGTTAAATGAGAGGTTAATTTCTCTGTGCTTCCCTTATCTCTGGAATCTTGGCTTCCTCATCTTTGTTGCCTAACTGGCCTTTGGATAACTGGATTGGATTGTGTGTTCTGTGTGTGTGTGTGTGTGTGTGTGTGTGTGTTCCATTTAATTGTTATATATATTTATATATGATGCCATGTGTGTATCTATATCTATACCAATATCTATATATCTTCCAGATTTTTAAATTGTTCTCATCAAGAGAGTTAGCCTGCTACACACTCTTCCCTGATAACCAGAAGTATACTCTGGCTCTTTTTAGTCAACACCATTGATACTATATTTTCATTGACAATTATAAAAAAAAATTTTGTTTTTATCTAAAATAAATGAATATAGAGGATATGATAAATAATGTATTACACTCAGAAACAACATTGTATGATTTGTTGGCTCTGGTAATATTTAGACTTAATTTCTACTTTAAATTTCTAAATCATGGCTCTGAAAGTGTCCTTGCTATAGGACATTTCAAGCAAAATTCTGAGGAATTTTACCTCTGGCAATAATATTAATAAGCAATAATTATTAATATTAAATATGTGCTACCATTTTTCTAAGTGCTTTTACACATTTAATTCAAATATACATCATTAAAACACTATGATATACTTATAAGATGCATTTTACAGAGAAAGATACTAAAGTCCAGATAGGTAGAGTCACTTTCCCAGTACGCTTCACCTTATAAGTGAGGAACTGTGATTCACATTCAAGTAGTTTGGTTTGGGCACACAGGTTCTTCACATAGAGTTAAATAAATATTTGACTTGATATGTGGGTATTCTTTTTCTTTTTTATTTTATATGACTTGATATGTGGGCATTGTTTTTCTTTTCTTTTATATATAAAAATATTTTTTTATTTTTCTATTGGCTCCAGTTAAAAATCTAAGTTTGAATTTCATTTCATAGCCAGCTAAATTGAAATATACCTATTCTAATTTTTGAGGGCTACAGGTAGTTTTAAATTTTGCCCCAAAAGAACACTTCAAAACTATTTCTTGGGCTTCCCTGGTGGCTCAGTGGTTGAGAGTCCACTTGCCGATGCAGGCGACACAGGTTCGTTCCCCGGTCCGGGAAGATCCCACATGCCATGGAGCGGCTAGGCCTGTGAGCCATGGCCGCTGAGCCTGTGTGTCCGGAACCTGTGCTCCGCAACGGGAGAGGCTACAACAGTTAGAGGTCCGCGTACTGCAAAAAAAAAAACACAAAAAAACAAAAAAACTATTTCTTTCAAAAATGTAATCCCCAAAGTGAGAAATATTAGCAAGGAGAGTTTTAAAAAGGTTTAACAATTATCTATTTTTGCAAGTAATTGTCTGATTTATACTGTACCTAATGATTCACTTAAATACTCTATTAAGCTGGAAAATAAGTAGATATTATCTATGTAACTCGATAGTACATCTATAGAATTATCAGTTGCTGCTACTTTAAAATGGCACTTTTTACTTAAATATTAACTTTTTTCAAATTTTAAAGAGATTGTCTAAATTATGAGGATATTAGCGATACATAGGTTTACTACATAAAGGATTGCTAAACCAAATTGTGTTATTAAAATGTCTATGGAATTCCACTCTCAATTTGTTACCACTCTTTTTGAGTACAAGATTTTTAATTTTTGAGAGTTCATAAGAAAACAGCCTTAAATCTGAATTTGATTGACTTAGACTGATAAGATTTTTGCAAAACTAATTTTAAAATAAATAAAACTAAAAATAAATAGAAAGTAATTGGGCTTTCTGAAAGTGCATTTGTTATTTTCTACAGTGTAGTTTTCTTATGGGTGATAGTGGTGTTTTTGGCTGTGTCACTGAACTTGAATAGCAAGAAAAGTGAATGAGCAGATAATTCAGACTTAAAAACAAAGTGTTTTAGCTATTGGCAGATGTCAAGACAACTTGAGACTTAATGATTACTAAGCTGCATACCTGCCATCCTTATCTGTCTCCAGCTCAGTTGACAAAACAAGGTAATCTTGATGTCAAAACAGATTTGGAAGGAAGAAAGCAAGACAGAAACTTGGGCAGAGTTAAGAAGTCTTGCTTTTCCATTTCAAGTTTCTTTTTTTAAATTCTAAATTATCTCCTAAACAAATTCTTATGTGAACCAAAATAAAGCATTTACTAAACCACAGAAAATTAATCAGAAAGCATTCTGCACCACTAAATAACCTGGCAGATAAAATCCTATTAATTAATTTTTCCCCCCCAGATAAAACCATGGATCTTCATAGTCCTTATTTGAGAGATAACTATCTGTGTATGGCAATGGTGACCTCTTTCTCTCTCCTTACTGAAGCTCTCTTACAATGATTCTCAGCACATTACTACCTCCTGGTTCTCCTTAGACTTTTCTTGGCTTTGTTTTGTCTCGTCCCAGTTTTATAAAGTTATAATTGACATATAACATTGTTTCAGATGTACAACATAATGATTTGATATATGTATAATTGGGAGATGATTACCACAATAAATTTAGTTAACATCCAACACCTCACATAGTTACAATATGTTTTTTCCTTGTGATGAGAGCTTTTAAGATATACTCTCTTAGCAACTTCCAAATATACAAAACAGTATTGATATCCATAGTCACCATGCTATTCATTACATCCTCAGGACTTATTTATTTTATAACTGGAAGTTTGACCACATTCACCCAATTCCCCCAACCCCTATCCCCTGCCTTTGGCAACCACAAATTTGATCTTTGTTTCCACGAGTTTTGTTGTTTTAGATTTTGCTTGTGTGATCATACAGTATTTGTCTTGCTCTACCTGACTTGTTTCACTTAACATAACTCCCTCAAGGTCCATCCATATTGTCACAAATGGCAGGGTTTCTTTATTTTTATGGCTGAATAGTATTTTACTATATATATATATATATATATATATAGAGAGAGAGAGAGAGAGAGAGAGAGAGAGTAAATATATATATAAACATATATATGCATTTTATTTATTTATTTCTTGTTGGACACAGGTTGTTTCCATGTCCTGACTATTATAAGTAATGCTGCAATGAACATAAGGGTGCAGGTATCTCTTAGGGATAGTGATTTCATTTCTTTCAGATGTATACCAAAAAGGGAGATTGTTGGAGCAAATGGTAGCTCTATTTTTAATTTCTTCTGGAACCTCCAAACTGTTCTCCATAGTGGTTGTGCCAATTTACATTCCCACCAACAGTGCACAAGGGCTCCCTTTTCCCCACATCCTCACCAACACTGGTTATCTCTTGTCTGTTTTTTAAAAAAAGTTGAACTATAGTTGATTTACAATGTTGTGTTAGTTTCAGGTGTACAGCAGAGCGTTACGCACACACACACACATATATATATGTATATATACACATATTCTTTTTCAAATTCTTTTCCATTATGGTTTATTACAGAATATTGAGTAGAGCTCCCTGTGCTATACAATAGTACCTTGTTGTTTATCTATTATATATATAGTAGTGTGTGTATGTTAAACCCAAACTCTTAATTTATCTCCACTCTCCAATATCCCCTTTGGCAACTATAAGTTTGTTCTTTATGTCTGTGAGTCTATTTCTGCTTTGTAAATAAGTTCATTTGTATCACTTTTTTATAGTCCACATATAAGTGATAGCATATGATATTTGTCTTTCTCTGTCTGACTTATTTCACTTAACATGATAATTTCTAGGTCCATCCATGTTGCTGCAAATGGCATTATTTCATTATTTTTTATGGCTGAGTAAAATTCCATTTTTTACATGTACCACATCTTCTTTATCTATTCATCTGTTGATGAACATTTAGGTAGCTTCTCTTGTCTTTTTGATGATAGATATTGTAATGGGTTCGAGGTGACATCTCATTGTTGTTTTGATTTACATTTCCCTAATGATTAGTGATGTTGAGCACCTTTTCATGTACCTGTTGGTCATTTGAATATCTTGTTTGGAAAAGTGTCTGTTCAGGTCCTTTGCCTTCTTTTTAATTGGATTATTTGTTTTTTGCTATTGAGTTATATGAGTTCCTTATATATTTTGGACTTTAACAGCTTATCAGATGTGTGGTTTACAAATTTTTTTTTCCCATTCTGTCAGGTGCTTTTTCATTCTGTTGATTGTTTCTTTTGCTGTGCAGAAGCTTTTTAGTTTGATGTAGCCCTACTTGTTTACTTTTTTATTTTGTTGTTTATACTTCCAGTTTCACATCCAAAAAATCATTGCCAAGATTCATGTCATAGAGTTTTTTTCTCCTATGTTACTCTCTCATGGTTCTTCTTAGCCCTTTCTTAGCTTGCTCTCTTTCATTCTTTCTTACAATTCTTGGTACACATTACATATTAGGATTACCCAGGGTTCCAACTTCTTTGGTTTATTCACCTATACTCTCTTTCTCTCAAGGTTTTTATGATAATCTATAGGTTACTTATGCTATCTATATACAGTCCAAAATCACAGACTCACATACTCAAATGTACAATAATCATTTTCTTGCTTTGATGAGTAGCTTATATCTGCCTAATCAAGCTAGAAAACTGAAGACATTTTAGTTTTTCTTGAATCTAAACTCTTCTCTCAGTGCTTACCTCTTAATTAGGTTTTTCTGCTTCTAACTTTTACTTCTTTAAATACTTTCTAACTGCTTTTCATCACTTGTTGTATAAAGTACATATTCTTACAAAAGATGCCCAAGGCCCTTCTGTGATCTCACCTCTCTACCTCTCCAATCTTCTGTTTCCATTTTCTTCTTTCTTCATTCATTCAATAAATATTTACTGATGTGAATGAAAGCACAATTATAAACTGAGATCAATAAAATGCAAAAATATAGCATGCAGAAATTTGACCTAGTCTGAAGAGTTAGGGAAGGTTTTGCTGTGCAAATGGTATCTGATTTGACATCTAAATGATGGGTAGGCATTATTAAGGAGGCAAAGAAGCAGCAAAGGTGGGGGAAGCAGTCAAGGTTTGAGCATAGCAGTTACAAAGACTCTCTTGTGGGAATGCATTATGTTTAAAGGACTGAAAGGAGACTGCTATGACTGGAGTAGAGAGGGAGGGGATGTGAAGGCATAAAGAGGTGACATAAAGTGGTGACCAAGGACCAGACCTCTACCTTGACCTCATGGGCTCTGTTAAGAATTTGGTCCTTTACTCTGAGAACAGCTAGAAACCATTGAAAATCTTCACAGCTGTAAAATAACATGCCATAAGAATTTTGAAAGGAAACTTCTGGCAAAAGTATGGAGAAAAAACTGGAGAAGGGTCTATTGTTCCCATTGCTGATGGGAATATAAAATAGTACAGTCACTGTTGAAGATTTTAGCAGTTTCTTAAATTTACCATATGACCCAGAAATTCCACTCCTAGTTATCTAAACAAGAGAAATGAAAACATATGTCCACACAAAAACTTTGTACATGTATGTCTATGGTACCATTATTCATAATAACCAGAAGTAGAAACAGTCCAAATGTCCATCAACTGATGAATGGGTAAACAAAATATGATATATCCATACAATGGAATACTATTCTGCAATAAAAAAACAAAGTAGTTATACATGCCCCAACATGGATGAACCTCAAAAACACTATGCTAGGTCAAAGAAACCAGGCACAAAATATCACTTATTGCATGATGTCATTTACATAAAGTGTCTCAGTAAAACAAACTTATGGAGACAGAAAGTGGATTAGCATTTGACAGGGGATTGGGGGGGGAAATAGATAGTGATTGCAAATAGTCACAAAAGATCTTTGGATTAATGAAAGTGCTCTAAAACTGGAAAACGATGATGATAACAACATTTTGAATTTGCTAAAATTTACTGAATTGTGCACTCAAAAAAATGAGTTTTATGATATGCAAATGGTCCCTCAAAGTTGTTGAATGCTGAATAAATAAATAAGTTGTGGATATGCAAAACTGGTTGTCACTGGGACAGCTTAAAGATGACAATGGTTTAGACTAGGGTGATGGCCTACATAAGGAGAGTGAAATAGGTTTGAGAAATAATTAGGACTTATAACCAAGACAAGCTGGGAAAGACTGGGCATGGCAAATTTGGCTTATACTCTGTCCCGTAGAAATGTCAAACTGCTTGTAAATACTTGAACAATCCATTCCCCTTCTCATCTATCTCTCTGTGTGCTTAATAGTTCCAGGTTCCTCAGGAGTGCCTTTGCAACATCATCTACATATTTACCCTATATTGTGCTGCTATAAGAAATCACCATACACTGGGTGACTTAAACAACAAGCGTTTATTTCTCACAATTCTGGAGGCAGGGAAGTCCAAGAACAAGGAGCTGGCATATCCAGTGTGCAGTGGGGACCCTCTTCCTAGTTGCAGGTGGCTGGTTTCTTGCTGCATCCTCACATGGCTAAGAGAGAGACAGAGAGAGGAAGTTAGCCCTCAGGTCACCTCTTCTAAGGTCCCAATCTCATCATGGGGCCCCACCCTCTTGACCTCATCTACACCTAATTATCTCCCCAAAGTCTTATCTTCTAATACTATCACATTAAGGATTGGGATTTCAACACATGAATTTTGGGGGAACACAAACATTCAGTCCATAACACTGGCATATACCTGATCATCCTTTAAGACTCAAACCGAGGGCTTCCCTGGTGGCGCAGTGGTTGAGAGTCTGCCTGCCGATGCAGGGGACACGGGTTCATGCCCTGGTCCGGGAAGATCCCACATGCCGCAGAGCGGCTGTGCCCGTGAGCCATGGCCGCTGAGCCTGCGCGTCCGGAGCCTGTGCTCCGCAACGGGAGAGGCCACAAGAGTGAGAGGCCCGCATACCGAAAAAAAAAAAAAAAAAAGACTCAAACTGAATGTAACCTCCCCTTTAGAACTTTCCCTGACCCATTCACCTCTCTTATGCCCCCATAGCACTTCCTTTAGGATTTCATTGAACATCTTTGTCTACCCTTCCCACTTGATCACTGTTGTCAAACATCTGATACTTGAATCTTCACTTCCATTACAGCATCCTTGCCAGACCTGATTAATTGATCACAGTACTCTCTCCTGCTGAGTCAGCACTCCTCTCAAAACAGTGCCAGATGTAGCCTCTTCTAACCACTGGCACTGATACGTCCCTAAAATCTATTTACCATACCTGCTCCTAGTTGTGGTGTCCTTGATGACAGACATATCAAATGTCTATGGGTCCTATGCACCAGAAATACAGAATGGGTACAATAAATGAATAAAAATCTTTTCAAGAAGATGCTTCCAGACACATCAATACCTGATATGCAAAGCAATTTATTCCTACCTACCATATCTCTTTCACAGCAATGGCTTCTAATCTTCACCTTTAGGGAACAAGAAATTTAGCTGATGTGACAAAGTGAGAGATTGGCATGGACATATATACACTACCAAACGTAAAATAGCTAGCTGGTGGGAAGCAGCCGCATAGCACAGGGAGATCAGCTGGGTGCTTTGTGACCACCTGGAGGGGTGGGATAGGGAAGGTGGGAGGGAGACGCAAGAGGGAGAGATATGGGAACATATGTATATTTATAACTGATTCACTTTGTTATAAAGCAGAAACTAACACACCATTGTAAAGCAATTATACTCCAATAAAGATGTAAAAAAAAAGGGAACAGTATTCAAAATTAAATTTCTGCCCTGATTTCAATTATATAAAAATGTAAACATTTGGATTTGAAGAATTTTGAAGGATAACAAAAAAATAAAATATTTGATTTATTTGAAAAAAAAAAAGAAATTTAGCTGAAAATCATAATGGTTTCTTTACATTTTTTTTCTTCTAAATCCTGCGTTTTGTTAAGTGTATGCCTACCCATAGCTTTCTATCATAAACTACAAAACTGCAGTCCATAATGGGGCTTTACACAATGGTCTTTATATTTTAGACATTATGCCTTTGAGAGCTAAAGCTTTCTAAGTCAGGCATCAAGATAATGATTTAGTTATTTATTCCTTTGAACCAGCTACTTTGGTGACTCATTTTTCTCCCTAACCCATACTATTATATGCTAATCCATACATTACTTCCCTTCAATACATATGACACAGACTGTTTACTCAGGATGATTTTGCAATATGCACATTAACAAAGACTTTGTGAGCAGGAAGAATACCAGTTATTCAACCAACTTTAAGAAAACAGCTGAGTGCTAGACCAGCTTAGCAGGGTGTTAAACATCCATTAATAATGGCAGGGTGACAAACTTGATTTTGATTTTAGCTCAGGTAAGCACTCCAGATTCAGGACACTTGGCTCAATGTATTTCTGGGTTTCTCCTAGGGAAAATGTGGCCTATTCCTACAGGGGGGTTTATCTGCTTGAATGTTGGAAGGCAGATATTATTTTATATTACCGTGTGTAATCATTATTGCTATGTGATACACATTAAAATTATTATCAATGTTGAACTTTGTAGGATAGTCCAGATTTCAAATATTTGACTCTGTTTTTCCCTATGGCTATGTTTCTCAGGTCACATGTATTGATTTTTGGTTCAGAAAATACCATCACTATAGTCTAAAGCTTTTATTCCTATTTAGAAAATTTAGTCAAACTAATTCCATTCTCAGTGGAAAAAAATCACTATTCTTGTTCAATTTTCATTGACTCTCACGTTATATTTTGCACACATCTGTCTCCTCCACTATGTTGTATGTTCTTTGAAAATGGGGACCATGCTGTTTATTTTTATATTCCATTAACACCTCTCCATTATAGGTGTTCCATTTAGTGTTACTAAGAATCTGTTTTGCAAAAAAAAATAAATGATTTACATGCTAATATTAGGACAATTTCTTCATGGTTTATGGGAAATTTCATCGCCTTTGAAATGGTTAGTTTCTCTAGTTTCACAGAAAAACACTTTGTTTTTCTGAGAAGTGTTGAGCGATGACTATGAGTCAGTCACTCTGATGTCACATTACGCAGATTTTCTTATTTTGTACTCACAACTCTTCTGTGAAGTAATGCTATTATTATCACTCCTTTATACATAAGGACATTGAGCACCGTTCTGTAACTCTTCCATGGTTATGTACCATGAGTCCGTGGAATAGTCCTGATTCAGAACAAGATTCTGAACTCTGAAGCCTAGAAGTTCCATTTCATTGTACTTTTGTGAAGAAATCTGTTTTCTCCCTTATTCTCCAAGATGAGATAACAAAAGTTTCATTTTGATTTCGTTTGGTTTCTTATGCCTCTTTCTTTTTCTCAAGAAAAATTAAGTGTTTTGATGGTTTGCTGAAATAAAAATCCCAGTGTTTTCTTTGTGTCTTTTCTTCTGTTGATGTCCAAATTCTAGTCCATCAGCAAATCCTGTCATCTTTCAAAATATGTCCAGAATCTCACCACCTCTCATCACTTCAACTGTTAGCACTCCGGTCCCCGCCACCATCAATTCTCACTGGGTTGTTGCAATGCCCTTCCTCCTTAACACCCTTCCCCCCACCAGCTCCACCTACCACTCTTGTGCACCGACAGACAATTCTCAAAACAGCAGTCAAATCACGTCACTCACTGCCTTCAATTCCAGCGACTTCCCATCTCACTCATAATAAAAAACCAAGCCTCTCCAGCAACTCTGCACAATTTACCTCTTCTGTCTACACCCACTCTCTGATAGATGTCATTCCCTATTCCTCTGCCATGCACTAACTCTGTCTCAGCCATGCAGTCTCCCTTCTGTCCCTTCAACACATGAAAGGCCTCAGGGCCTTTGCACTTGTCATTTCTTCTGACAGGAATACTCTTCCCCAGAACAGCTGCAGGACTTTTTCCCTCAATTCCTTCAGGTCTTTGATTAAATCTCCCTTTTTCAGTGAAGATTCCTCTGACTGTGATATTTAAAATACTACACGCATATTTATTTTTCTCTGTAGCACTTATCACCAGCTAATGTACGTAGATTTTAATTATTTATTTGTTAGATGTCTGTTTCCATCCAGGAGAATGTGAGTTCCCTGAGGGCAGGAATTTGTGTCTGTTTCATTTACAACAATATCTCTAGCACTTGTATCATTGCTTTTCACATAGTAGGCATTTGCTAAATATTGGTGGAATTAACAAATTTTATATACCTCTACATCCCAGAGTTTTCTACTTATGTCCTTCACACCAGATAAAGAAGAAATTTGTATTATTTTGAGATTGTTGACTATAGTTTTTTTTGGTTTTTTTTTTGCTGTACGCGGGCCTCTTACTGCTGTGGCCTCTCCTGTTGCGGAGCACAGGCTCCGGACGCGCAGGCTCAGCAGCCATGGCTCACAGGCCCAGCCTCTCCGCGGCATGTGGGATCTTCCTGGACCGGGGCACGAACCTGTGTCCCCTGCATCGGCAGGCGGACTCTCAACCACTGCGCCACCAGGGAAGCCCTTGACTATAGTTTTAAGTACTCAAAATAACAAGGATAATTTACTATGGTTGACTGGCTTATCATCCGCTGGTGATAAGAAATTCAAATTTTCGTGTAACCCACTTAGGAGAATTTGTGAAGTTTCCCTTTTCCCACCAATTGCTTTTAACATTCCAAACTATAGATTTGAGCTGAATGAACCTTTAGTCTAGACTTAGACTCCAATTATGGCTTCCTCAGAGATATTCACACTCAGTGTTAGGCAAACTCAATTTTACAATTGCAAATATAAACTGCACATTAAGGAGAAAACAGACATCAGTTTTCCATGAATTTCTACCAATATCGGGATGCAAACGTATTGAAAAGAAAGTAACAAAAAAGTATATTTTTGCAGTGTGTTACATCATAATAATTTAGACGCTGAATTACTTCACTGAACTTCATACAAAATCTTTCTAACTTGCAAACTTCTAATAGATTCCAAAGTATGTATTTCAAAAAGCATAAATGGGAGTTAACTCAGAATCATCTATTAAAATGACTAATTAAATAATTAAGCCAAATACTAAAGGAATGCAAAATATAAACCTTATAGTCATATTTCTTTAAGTTAAGCTGTTGTGAAGATCAATTTTTTCTATTTTTTTGTTATTTTTAATTTCACATATTCATGTGTACATTCCTTCAAGCCTTATTTATCCCACAAATATAAATTGATCACATGATATGAGCTAAGAGTATAGAAAGCATAAAAAATAAGATACAGAATTTCAAAGATCTTAAAAACTAGATAGGAAGTTAAGTCACTTTCATAATTATTTCTCATTTCTTTCACTAGACAAATACAGAAAAGTTAGCGGAGGTTCCCTGTTTGGGAAGGCAAGGGATGAGGTGGTGCCTTTAAAATAGATGTCTATGGCTGAAACAAGAATAAAGTAGTAAAGTTTGGACCCTTAAATAGTGTAAGATCCAGATACTCAGAAAATTGACATCTTCAGTGGCACAGTGAATGAAGTTTGAGGTATATGCATTGGAACATAGCAACCCTTACAACCCTTACTTTAACTTCCTTTCTCAAATATCTTTCAAAATCCTTCCTAGTCTTTCTCTATTAAGCATAGCTGATCCTGCCACATGAAAGTGGTCCATTTTTCCTCTGAAACATATTGTATCCCTTAAGGAAGAACATAGGTGTTATTTCCTGCAGGAAGCCTTCATAGCTTTTCTATGAGATGGGTCTCTGAAGGGACCTTGAGATTTTACTTCACAGCTTCTTTCCTTCTCCTGTTATAGCACATATCTTAAATTATAAGTATTAAAGCCTTACTTGTCCAGTTTCCCCATGAAGATTGTAAACTCAGAAAAGGTTGATATTATGGCCATGTTTCCTTCTTTGAGATATCAGGTTTAGCACAGTACCTGCATTTAAGTAGCTGTTTCATAAATATTAATTGAATAAATAAGTTGCTTTATATCAAATTGTACTTTAAATATTTGATTTAGAGTGTTCATCTGGAATGATTAAGGAAGTAGTTAAGAAAGTAGTTAATTTTTAATAATTCACCAATGCTATAGGTGAATAGGTTTAGACAGTTTCAAAATATCTTAGTTGAGTGGAAGGGGTGAGGGGCAGGTTAAAGCCTGCCCATGACACCTATGGTTTCCAAGGGACTTTGCAGAAATAAGTAATGTATTTATAATTATTGCTTGTATTTCTGCTCTCCAAATCTCCAGCAAGGTGGGCTGAAGGAATCTTGAAGAGAGTTCAAATTAAGAAGCATTCAAAGCGTGAACCAAGAAAGACAGAAGAAGGAAAGTAGGTAAAAATATACTAGTTCAGTCTTGCTACTATTTCTTGGAGTCAATCTCGGTTTAAAACATAATAAGCAGTACCCAGCTTGTCATACCTACTTTCTCCTGGGGGTTTGAAACTGTAATGAAAGCATTTTAACTCAGTGGTAACTGGATTAGAGTAATGCAAGAACCTGCCACCTTGGGACCTCCTGCTTGTGGCTCGGCCTGAATAAATGTGCATGGAAATTGTTTTCAGCTGATGGCTGTGCGAGATCACAAGTTATAGTAATGCTGACAGTCTCAGCTTGTAACCTGGCAAAACAGCCAAAAAAAAAAATGTGGAACAGGGATTGAAAACAGCTCATTTGCTGACATGAAAGCGGAGCTCAGAGGTGGAGATGTACCACCTCTGCGGGTCAACAGTGACAATATTTGCAAAGTGCCACCAGCGTCTCTGCTGCAAATGGAAGCAACTTAGTATGAATCTTTGCCGTCAATCTCAACCGACTTTATTTCTTTCCCAGCCTCCAGGACTCATCAGAAGCCATAAGAAGTTCCTCAGACTTAAAGTGTGCAAAAGGATAGTAAATCTTCCATCTCCTGGAAGCTGGATGGGAAATGAAAAGGTATAGTTGTCACATTCTGTCACAGTAGAAGATCGTGGAAATAATCCAATCGGTTTGTTCCCTGCAAAAGCATCCAGGGTTTCAGTGCGAGTTCCGCCTTCCTTATTTCGCAGGTTTATTGTACTGTGTCACGGAGGCAAAACATCTGTTGGGGCAGACAAGAAGGAGGAGATGCTCCATCTCTCCTATGCACATTCACAGAGAAGTTTCGGTAAATTTACTGCCAGTGAAAAGTGGCAGCTTGTCCGTTTCCAAGATCGCAGCTTTGGGGCAGCACCAAATCGTTCTTGACTGGGAGCAAACAAATTGTGTTTTCTGCACTGTGTAACTGCACCTTGGGCTAGGTGGGCACAGACGGGATGCTTTAGAGGGGACCTAAAATTAGAGTATTTTGAGTCCCCATAATTCAGAACAATCATGGAAACCAACTTTGTTTCCTGGACAGCAGAGCTGTTTCCTCAAGGAGATTCAATGGGAGTCCAATTTTCATAGAAGATTATATGGATCCAGAGAACTAATGAAATAATTCAAGTCATTTGAGCAAGAACTCCAAAATATCATGAGTTCTTCTTTTCTTAGAGGTAGTAGGATCTCCATTTTACAGATGAAGTAAGTGAGGTTCATAGGTCGTTCGAGTTTATATATATTTGTATATACATGTGTGTATAGACATGTATGTACATATATATAATATATGGCATAGCAATTCTAAATTGTAGATCAGGATTATACCTTACTGACTTAGGTAAGAGCCAGTAGTACTCAGGACTGGGTCCAGCACATTGTAGGTGCTTAGCAAACTGCCTGTTGGATTAGATCTTTCTAGACCAGTAAGCAGCATGAAAAACTCATTTTCCCAAATCCTTTGAGAAAGAATGTTATTGTCTAAAACTACCTCAAGCAGTGTATTCATTTGTTTATGGATTTATGCCTCATCTCCTTGCATGAGGACTGTGAGACTTTTAGAATCTACACCTTGTCACAACTTTAGACAGTTTGGATTCCGAACTAACTTTTTCACATTTTTTTGTGAGTTGGTTTTGAACTTTTTTTAAAATTTTACCTTTTGAATGGGGATTAAAATAATTTAAGTAGTTAATATCAAATTAGGTTGTTGTGCCAGAAGTTATCCAGGTTTTCCTTCAATTTTGAAATAGAGAAAATAGCTTGCTTTGGACTGATCCTCTTTTTTATTTTTCATCTTTAATCTCCTTTATTTTATTTTAATTTTTTACTTGAGTATAGTTGATTTGCAGTGTTGTGTTAGTTTTAGGTGTACAGCAAAGTGCATCAGTTATATGTATATATATCCATTCTTTTTGGCCTGATCCTCTTTTTATTTCTGTTTTGCCATTTGCGGGGGTATGTGTGTGTGTGTGTGTGTGTGTGTGTGTGTGTGTGTACATAATTTTTCTTCTCTTTTAACACCTTGTACACCATATCCATCTCCTGTTCTATAAATCAGAGGCTGTAACACTGGGCACAATGTACACCTCTAAATTGGATGCATGGAACTAACCCCCAAAGCTTCCCAAATAAGCCAAGAACAGGCAACTATTTCAAAGGCATATAATGGACGCAGGCTGCTGGTATATTTAGTATCTGAGGAGAAGCTTTTCCTTTCTTTCTATTTTTTTTTTTCTATTTTCCCTGAGTAGAAGCTAAAACTTTATTATAAAACCACAGATAAGTATATCAACTGCTAGGAGGCTGGCACAGCAGAATACAAGGAAATAAGAGATAAGGGAATTTGGTCAAATACAAAAAGTACTGTGGAATTTAAACCAAATGACAGCAGATAAGGCTTTCCCTGCATTTCTATTAAAAATATAATAAATAAGAAATCCAAAAATATTTCTTTGCAGGCCCAGTACTTTTGTTCCTATATTACTCATCATAAATGTATAGAATCTTCATCAGTGCTGGAATTCTATTCACAGTTGCAAAAATAAACTTTGCTGGAATCATGTTAAAGATGTGACAGCTTCAGATTGAAGCCTTGTGAATCCTTCAGTAAAGTTTGTCATTTGAAATAATAGAGCTTATTTACACACTTAAGGAAGTAATCCCATAAGCTCGCATGGAAGCCTAGTGATAAAAGCAGGAGTGACTCAATAGAAATCACCAGGAATCAAAACACAGATTTAAAAAAAAAAAGCAGTGGCAGGAACTCTGCTTATGATGCTCTTTAGGGAAAATTCATAGTGTTTTTATCTTACCATTTTATTATTATTTTAAATGTATAGAACTCTCTAAGGATTCAAAGGTTCTGTAAGTAATGGATACTTACTGATACTTCATGTTCCACTGTGGAATTTAAATTGACCTAAAGCAGATAGGTTTTACTAAAGTGAATCCCAACCCCAAAGTGAATTTGCATAGATCTATGTAGACCACCTCAGTGACTTTGGTTCTATTGACCCCAGGGAAAGGAAAGGGATTGAGATCTTGACAAAAATGGACTTTAGTGGTTCCCTGGGATGATAAGGCCTCTGGGGCCTGCAACTTGAGTGTAATCTGTGGTCTCAGGTGAAGTGGTCCATAGTGTCTGCTCCATCTCTAGAGGGCAATAGCCTTAAGTCATAAAATGTCTCCCTGCATAATATGGCACATCTGTCAGCCTTAGCATCCCACACGCTCAGTTTATATCTGTCTTGGGATGGTTCATGGAAGGAAAAGCTTACCCTGTTTGGATAGTAGATATCCAAGCCATTTTATTTGATTCTATCCTTTGTTCTTATGTGATATACATATATATACCTTTACCTAGTTGAATTTCTGTTTTAAAGCATTTATTTACAGATAATCTCAGAGCACATTGTGTATATATCTCAATATTGAAGAATAGAGCAAACCTTACATAATTCTTTATAACCGGAGTTCTTGCCACATTGGGAGGGGGAACTAGTATTATCAAATTTCAGTAATAATTTCTATTGACTGTAGCAACAATCCTTCCTCGGCATAGTAAATTCAGTGCAATAAATGGGTCACATATTACACATATAGCTCTGGGTATCAAATCGCTAGTGAGTATAAACATCACAAGCAAAACCAGAAATCCATTAGGAATAAGTCGACAGTTGTGACAGTTACAATGTCATAATCCAATACCTATTTTTAAAGAAAAGTTCAAGTTTTGAATATCCTGCTATTTTACATTATTAAGTATAAAATTTTATGGCCATAGGATGCTGTTGGTGTTCAGAAGGTACTGAGGAATCCAGGCATATATGGAACATGGAAAATGAAGATCAAATCTCCCCAAATTAATTATTAAGATGCTGAGAGAATCCTTACAACTAGAACATCTAATGCTAGTCACGTTCTTTTTCTTTTTTCTTTTTTTTTTTTTTTGCCACTCAAACTATCTAGTTTTCTTACTGAAAATAATTTAAGATATGGTATCAAAAAATATTTCCATTTATTTTAAAACTGAATTCTCATGAATCTTGTTGGCTTCTGGGCTATGATCCAGAATAAGAAATTAATGTGAGTTTGGAAGAAGGTTGAACACCTTATTCTCCATGTTTCCTACTATTTATGTGAAAAATCTGCTTCAACATTATCTCTGAATAGGTAAAATTCCTTCCTAGCACAAGCAAGAACATTTGATTAATGAGTAACTACAATCAATGAATTACTATGTACAAGGTGTTTAGAATAGCATCTGGCACATAATGCTATGTAAGGGCTGATAATCATACTTAACATTATTTTTATTTATCAATTCAGGTTTCTCAGTTAGAACACAATCATTAGGGCAGTTTAAGTTGTCTGTGTCTCTTAACAAAACAAAATCCACTGATCCTGAAACTCGTGGCAGAATGTAGATATAAGTTCTTAATCTTTTCTTACTGAAATTGGTTTGATCATTGATTTTAGGTTTTAAAAATTATTGATATGTTTAATATATTCATAACTTTATATTATATGAGAAATAATTGGTAACCAAAGGAAGTCTTGTCCCTTTGAGAACTAATTTTAAAATAATTTCATTTAATGTTTTGATTAATGAAGCTATGCTGTGATTTGGTGACATCTTGAGTTTCAGTTACAGCTATAAACCTCGTTTGTGGGTGAGTTTATATGGGTGCATATGGGCGTAATTATCTGTCCAGCTTCTATGCATGTGAATTTAGGATGCTGTGTGGCTAAACTTGAGTTCCTCCTTTGTGTTTCACAAATTCCGAGCACTACTCATATCTATGAGATTATCTGTAAGGAAAAAATATATATATTTAAAAGTTATATATGTGTAAATATGTATATTTTTTGAAAGAGAGAATTTTTTCTTAGATATTTAGTTATTAAAAAGCATGTTCTCTAGAGGTCTTTTCATATATATGTGTGTTATGCTATGTATAATATATATATATATATTATATGAATGAAACTATCATGTATTGATCCATTTAACCTTATTCTGTAGTTATCTCAAGATAACCTTTGGGACCAGTTTTAGTTGTGTTGGATGAAACAAAAATTTGGTTTTGTACTTCTTTAAAGTGGAAATATTTTGTTAAATATTTTTGGGCTTTAGCATACTGTTAACTAATTACCTAGGTTATGTAATAATACCCCTGAAAATAACAGGGTAATTATTTAATTAATTAGATAAATGTACCATCAATAACACTGCCTACTTTAATTTTCAGATTTACCTGCAACAACATCTGTACTAAAATAGTTCAAAACCTACTATTAATAAAATGATAATTAGGGAATATATAACGAGGAGTGCAATTGATTACAAATATAGTTAATTAATAAACAAAAAAATTAACAATATTTTCTTCTCAATAGCAATATCTTTGGTTTCATGTACAAATCAGATCTAAAGTCTTGGTCATAATCTTATTAAACATAATAGACCATTTTTTGGTATCTCACCATTTAAGATATCTTTAAAAAATTTAAATGATTATCTAAAATAAATCAGTGAAATTTTTGTTTGCTTTTATGTTATTAAATTATCTTAATGACATAGTGGAAAGGTCAGCATTTATAGTTAAGAAATATTTCACAGAATAGTTATGCCTTGAATTAGTTACAACTGTCTATGCTTTTTTCTCACCTTAATAGCTTCCATATTTAAGTAATTCTGCATTTCTTTAACCAATAAACTCTGTTTTGATTATAGAAGGATGTAGGTATATTTTATTGTTTCATAAGAATTCTGCCCAGTAAAAATTACATTTTAGCAGAGCTAAAGACACACACACACATCAGCTCATCAGACTGTTCCATCGTCAATACGTGTGTGTCTTTGTGTATGTCACACCCTCTAAATTCAGGTGGCCTCAAGCTGTGCCATATAATTCCAGCCTCAATTAAACTTTCTAAGGTCAGCAGTGCTGTACCAGGTCAGACATAAATAAGGTAGAGGATAGTCCTAGGATATGGAAAAGCCATATTTATTCTTTATCCACAGCTCATGGCCATCAAATGAAGCCTAGCAGAGAGGAAAGACAGAGGAAGAAAAGAGAACTCTCAAAAAGGTACTTAACACTTGAGTATAACTTTTGTTGAAGAAAATCAGCATATGAGTAATTCAAGACACATTGAATTAGTAGTGGATGTGGGTGTGGGTGTACGTGTGTGTATCTTGTTTTTTTCCTCTAAGAATACAATTTTAACCAGAGCCCAGTGAAGAATATGTTGGTATGATTCCAATATATTAACCTAGAAATCAAGAGATCTAATTTCTATTTTTTTTTCGTACCACTAGCCAGTAGAGTAATCTTAGATACATATTTTATCACCTTCGGTTTTCTCTTCCATAAAGTAAGAAGTTTAAGGTAGATAAATCTATTGAATCTTCAAGTTTTAAATTCTGTACTTTAGTCTGAGTTCCACTTGGATAATCTTAGTAGACAAAGATCCAATAAACTAAGTTAAAGAGAAGGACTTGACTGAGAGAATATATTTGTTTGTATATAATGTACAGGAATGACTTTGTAGAATATATAGAGAACTCTTATAATAAAAATAAGATAAGCTTCCAAAAAATGTACAAAAAGAATTAACAGGTAATTCAATCGAGGAGGAAATTAGGTTGGCCAAGAAACACTTGAAAAGATACTAAATCTCCTTAATAACTTGGGAAGTGTAAATTAAACAATCTTATACCATTTGACATCCACTAGTTTGGCAAAATTAATGTCCAATCACATTAGGGATGAGTTAAGAGTGAGATTCCCAAACCACGCACGAGGTGTGTCAGTGCACTGCAAACAAATCATAAGCGCTCAGCAGCATATTTAAAAATTTGGAGGACACCACAATGAGATCTGTGGAGCAGTGTGCGCTCTTCTAGCTTTCAGTAGCTCACAGTCTCAGCTTTGGAGTGTGCTATAGTCTCTTCAATGATGTCAGATCTTTGCAAAGCAAGGTTTTCAGTGCTTGCTGTAAGAAAAAGAAGGAACTGTGTGACCAATGGGCAATTATGGACACTGCTGGGGAGAAATCAAGTTTGCTGCTGTCCTATCCTGTCTGGCACAGTACTCTCTCAGTTGAGATGAGTGGAGTTTGACCCTTGATTTAAGACTGGGCAAATGGACTCATTAGTAGCCTGTGCAAGCACATTACTTTTGTAATTTCTTATGAGTTAAATATTAAATGCTAAATGGACTACCTAAATTGGGAGAGAAATCAAAGAGGAAAAAGAGAGGGAAAACGGTAGATTTCCAGGTAGATGGCACAGTTTGTAACTCGTCATCTCCCACTCAGATTTCCACTGTAAATAATATTGCCAGATTTAGCAGAACAACAACAGAAAACAATCATGGGACATACTTATTCCAAAAACTTGTTTGTTGTTTATCTGAAATACAAATTAACTGGGTGTCCTGTATTTTATTGGCAGTCCTACATTGAAATAATCAATAAGATACAGAGAAAGCAGCTAGAAGTACTCCAAATTAGGGAACTGATAGCTCCCTAACAGGACTTTTGAAGAATTTCTGTAAGCGAAGGGCAAATGATACAAGAATGAAGGGCTTAAGAGAATCAAAGAGGTGTGAGTCACAATTCTTCTCCCATGAGAAAGCAGGATACCTAAGAAGGTAATGCTACAGACCCTGTGGGAAAACAAGGAAACCAATAAGATTTCTTGACCCAGAGAGGTGAGTAGTGTTTGTGAGGCTGAGGCCAATAAGAAACAGACAGCTGAGTGTGGAGGAAGGGTGAGCTACTAAAGAAAAATCCCTCTATAAAAAGATAATGTATGTGGAAGAAGGGTATTGACTTGATGAATTCAGCAGACAGTGAATTCAGGGGAGAAGAAGGTAAACTTGAGATGTAGCTCAGATGATTCAGAGGTGAATCAAGATAAAGATTGCTACAGTGGAAAGTTTGAGATATTCAATGATTTGCTTTGAATGAACATCTACATCAGAAAACATTTGAAAAAAATTCAGCGTAAATCATGTAAAAGTAATGATTTCTTAATTATAATTTGGGAAATTTCCAGATTATGCAAATAAAAACTGATAATTGGAGAGAGAAGTGGGAAAAAGATGCAAAAGCATGCTAAATTTCTGAATATGTACTCCATCAATCTTGATGTGCATAATTAGAGAGAAATAGATTCCAATAGATTTGGGGTAATCATAATGGCAACCACTAAAAATACGTGACATTACTTAGAACAAACTAATTGGGACATAAAAAAGTCCAAAAAGAAAAAAGAGAAAAGAAACAGAAAAATCGGAAAGTTTAATAGAGAAATATTTTTCAAAATCAGAGAGTACCTTTTCTTTTCAGGTTCCTTGGAAAATTTACCAAAATGTATATAACATTGGTGATAAAATACCTCAAAATTCTAAAAAGGAGAAGCTTCAGAGATCAGAGATCATAGATTTTGATGTTTTTGCTGTAAAAGGCTCTCTAAAAATTAAAAAATGAAAGGTGAAAATATGTAAAATTATATATGGAAAAGGGACAATAAACATATAGTGAGGAAATTTTTGAGAAGAAAAAATATGCATTTCAAATTTTATTAGTCAATATTAATAAATTTGAAAACCTCAATATAACAGAGAATTTTATAAGAAAGTAAAAGTTACTGAAATTGCAGTTATTAATATATCAACAACTTTAGAACAATGTAACAAACAATGACTAAAAAAATGCATAGTCAAGATTGTTTGAAGGGTAGCTTCTTTCAAATTTATCAAGAAATATGAAAAATCATGGTCTATAAGAGAGTAAAGGAATTAGATAAAAAGATGGAAAAATTCTCAATTCGTTTCAGAATATACATAATCCTGATGATGCTAAATTTAGCACATGCACACACACACACACCCTGGATATTAACCCTGTTGTAAACTTGGTTACTTTATTAATGTTTAAAATCTCTGATAATTAAGGAATAAGTTTGAAAAATGATAATGTCCCAGCCTTTACAATGCTTGATAATTTGAAAGAAATTAATGAAAAAAGAAAGCCTCTAATGTTAACTTTTATGAAGAAAACATACAATAACTTGCTTATATTAACAATCACCCCAGAGAAAATCATTTAATGGCATGGAGAAATGTTTACAACATAGTGAAAATAGCTCATTTAAAAGAGAAAGTATAATGTAAACTAGTTTTGTGTTTAAAAACACATATATGTAAAATATAATTAGAGCATATACAAGAAAATTAAAATAATGTATTTTGGAGTCAGAATTACACTGTTTCTTCCTATTTAAGTTTTTTTTTTAATTTATGAAAATTTGTATGCATATTTATAATCCATATTTTAAGGTAGATGGAAGATAGATGAAATTGTAAAGGATGTATATCATAATTCAATAAAACTTGCTATCTGTCTACTATACTCCGGACACATTAGTGTATAATTTGGACACTCCATATATAGTCCAAGGTGTAAGTCCAATTAAGTGAGATGCCTATAAAGAATTAGGAATCACATCCTGTATCTCCATATTGCTCCATACTGTTAGATCTTACTGTAGGATCATTTCTTGAGACCTTTGATAATCACAGTCAAGGACACAGTTGTGACTGGAGCTAAATGTGGAAACTGAGAAGGAGGGCAGTTGGCTGAATTGTGCTGGACCACGTATCAAAATAATGGGACTTTGTTGTTTGTTGTTTTTTTGATTGGTTTCCCTACCAGGGCTTCAGTCTTTCATCTCTAACCCGAGAATAATCATTTCTGTTGCATAGGTTTCTTCTTAAGTTTACACCAGAAATCATTAACAAAAACTTTTAGCTCATGATAAATGTTAATTTAATCTGATACTATAAACATGCCTTTAAAGCAGAAATTTTCTTTTAAAATACAGCTTCCACTGTTTGTTTTTCACTTGCTAGTGCATTTTTTCCTTTTCTCAATCACAGCCAAATCAAGCCTATTTAAAAGGAATTTATATCAAGCAACATTTTTCTTCCCCTTGTTTCTCAAAAACATTTAGCAACATGCCTTGTAGACCCAGCCTGACACCATTAAGATTTACCTCTAAGTCTTGTGGACATTACTCAACCTCTCCTAAATATTTGATCATTAATATCAGGAGGTAGCAGGACACAATAAGCCCCCTTCACTGGTTCCCCCATCCTATTAAATTCACTTTGCTAATTTGCAATCATCTCAAATTGAGTAAAGACTAATTTAGAGATAGAAGCCCAGTACTTTCACAAGTCCAAGTTAGGTTACTTACATTTACTGAGTTATTAATTAACTTATAAGGAACAGACGAAGGTGTGTTTTGCACTTTGTTTTGTGAGGTAGTTCCAGTCTTTATCTAGAACTTTATTATGTCTGAGAGAGAACCCAACAGCAGGTATGTCAAGGCTCCTTTTCCAAAGGCTGGTCAGAGACTCTGCAAAACAGAAGTGTCCCACATTCTCTTTGGCAAATCTACTTGAAGCATGAAGATTGACACAAATTTCACAACAATCAAGCTCAACAGAAGCAAAAAGATGCAAGCAGAAAAGGGGGTAACTTCCAACAATGGTCAAGACATTATCAGTAACAGGCCTTTACCGTTGATAAAATTATCTCATATACTTAATTTGATGATTATTTTTATTTATTTATTTTTAAATTTTATTGGAGTACAGTTGATTTACAATGTTGTGTTAGTTTCAGGTGTATAGCATAATGATTCAGTTATCCATGTACATATATTCATTCTTTTTTCAGATTATTTTCCCATATATGTTATTACAGAATATTGAGTAGAGTTCCCTGTGCTTTACATTGTTGGTTATCTATTTTATATGCAGTAGTGTATGTATGTTAATCCCAAGCTCCTATTATTATATTAGCTCAGTGAATTCAGGGATAGGTTGGCTAAAACTTCATTATGGCTGTGCCATTGCCAGATATTCTGCTGGGCACTTTACATGTATTATGTTAACCCATTTAAAACCTTTTGTGTTATAATTCTTGCTTTCCAGGTCAAGATATCAATAACAATGTCTAGAGAGGAGAACTGATGTGACCAGAGCCACAAAGCCACAGACAGGCTGAGCCAGGGCTCAAACCTAAAGTAATGAGGTAGAGATAGCATTATTATTTTAATATCTGGCACTGAAATTCTCCCAGGGAGAGAAATATAGTAACAATTATGTTTGGTTAAAGTCTTGATGAAGTAGGACTTCTTGATGTCAAGGGGTAGATGATGTAGTTTATAGTGATGGGAGAGAGAAGAGAGAATAAATGAGGTAAACCTGAAAATTTGTTCAATATGTGATGGACATCCTGATCATAAATCACCACAGTCTATGAATATAGCTTTTGTTTGTTTTTAGTGGTGGACACAGAAAAGAAAATTTTATAATGGGGTAGAGGTGGTAAGAATGGAGAACATTGCTTAGAAAAGATATGGGAACTCAGGATGGCGGATTATCATCCCAGAGTCATGATGATGGGAAATGGGTTCTACTATGAATTCAATTTGACAATTAAAGAAACTAAGTCACAGACAGAACTTTCTTAAGGCCACCGGACCACTCAGCATTCCAGTCAGGATTTTAACTCATGGAGTCTGAGTCCAGAGTCTGTATGGTAAATAGTTATGAAATGGAGCCTTTCCAAATTGGTGGGATAATTACTGCTTTTAAGAACTTAAAGAATTGTAGTGCAGAAATAGAACAATTTTTGACCCACTAAAGAGGAGAAGTCATAGATCTCTGTCAAAAAGATTGTTTTCCCTGTGGCAAGACAGCTGTGGGTAAGATTAGAGACCTTAGATAATTTTAAGGATTAAAAATAAGGAAAACAAGAAATGATTCCAAGAGAGTAATTTTCATAAAAGTACATTTTATAATTACCTTAAAAAATTATACCATATGAGAAAATTACCTAGTTGGTGTATTTTTTCCTATCATAAGATCTCCAAAAAATTTCATTGGTGGAATGTACATTTAAGCAGCTGGATGCATATGCTGATTAGACTGGATAAAACAGAAGAGAGATGGTGGGGAAATAGAGCCATATTAAGTAGAATTCTTTGTACTTGGGATCTTGGCATGCAAAGGCACCCAACCTCCAGGTAAATGAGTAGGGATTGAAGACCAAATATTTCTGGGGGGCTAGCTTGGTATCCATTGTGAGAATACCTCATAGCAGCGTTGGGTGTCTGCAGCATTGATACATTAATCTGAGGCTATAATTACTGAGAATAGATACTGGACACTCTGGAAAATAAGCAGCGTCCTGAAGAAAGGGATAATGGAACCACTCACTTATAATCGACATACGGCAACACACATCACCTTAAGCAAGGTGGGAAACACTTGAGTATTGCATACCCCTCAAATGTTTCCTGGTTGACTGTTTCTCAGAACACTATCCCAGAGGTATGTCATCATAGGATCTTTATGCCCACCCTAATCACAATTTAAACCCATTTTTGCATGTTCTATTACAAAATAGAAGTAAACTAGAAACATTCATTCTTGTGATAATTCTGTACGTTCTTTAAGAACATTATAAAGCTACGCCTCAGTTTTTGGTTTTCTTTTCTGAAGAAAAAATAATCTCATCCACTTTTTTCTTTCCTCAGAGGTTCCATTTACCCACCCTTTAATCATTGTCATTGTTTACATGTGTACCCACTTTAATTTTTCCTATCTCTTTTAAAATACGTATCTGCAAATTAGATACATTACTACCAAAATTGGAATAGGTCTAAAATACCTGTTGGTCTATTATTGGAATAACTATCTCTATTCAATAAGGCAATGTATCAAAAATGTTGGTAAAGGCAAGGGAAAAATATGGAAAGATTTAACTGCTACCATAGAAGGATATTTTCAGTTCCAGAAAGTAATTCTGAGTAGTAGAACTTGCCTTAAAGAAAAATGAGAAAATGCAGAACAATGTAAGAAAATGACTCTCATGGAAGTTAAATTTAAAAAGATGAACACAAAAATTATATCTATAAAATGATTACAAATGCAAATGTATGCCTGCATACAAATGGGCAAGCACAGAAAAAGAACATATAAGGGGAAACTTTTTCTCAGAGTAACATAACTTTCTGCATTTTTTTTTCAATTTTAATTTTCTTGATTTTAGCAGCACTGTGCATTAGTAAGACTGGATTTTTCATGGTAATATATCAATAGAGAAACACAGAATACAGAATTGTTCTGTTGCAAGGCACGTCTAGATATTTGTAAGTCACAATCTATTAAATTCTGCACATGACCCAAGAGTAATGGAATCTCATTAAATGAGAGTTTGGGGACTTTATAATTTCTCTGTTGGTAGAGACCATGTTTCCTATCAGTTGATATCTTCCTCAAATGTGTCCATGGCAGGGACTAATGAGTGCTTAGTCTTGTCTTGGCTCACAAGAAAAAAAGAGAATATCACAAATCCATCATTAATCATGATTTAATGAAATTCCACAGGATTTTGAAACTAAAATGGTATTTTACTGTGTTTTAAAAGGTTTCCTTTATGCTCCTGTTAAGATAGATAGATAAGATAGATAGGTAAATAGATAGATGATAGATCAATCCAGACAGAGATAGAGATTCTTACCTGGTTAATTTTAATCACCCGTATTTTTGTTTAATTTTTAGTTGATAGCTCAAAATTCTGCTTGAAATTTTCTAAAACATTAGTGTCCAGTTTCTCATTTTCCATCTTGGATCTGTAGAATAGTTTTTCATCTTAACTTTTGATATTCATCATAAGCTCAAGTATCATTTTTCTGACCTTATCTGAATTAACAATACCAGCCCATTGTTTCCATCAACAAAATAACTGTCCCATGTAAAATAAGAAAATTGCCTGAAGTCATGAACATGGCAAAAGTTATTTTCCATACCTCTAATAAACAATGATGTAGAAGTCCAAAAGAGCTACACACGTAAGATTTTTAAATATCCTCCCTCTTTCTACCATATTCCAGGGGAGTGTTTTTTTGTGTGTGTGTATGTGATTGAAGGCTTATTTTTGAGGATCTTAAGGGCAGGGAATGCAGCATTTACAAGTCTGAACTTAAGATGGTATCATCATGAAGCTTCTGATTTAGTGACTACACCAACCTTGAAAAGGCTGAATTAATAGTATGTACTGAAATACCATACTGTCAATCAATTACTTAGAGAAAGCTTATGGGTTTCCTGGATCTCAGGAAACTTATTCTCTGTGGAGAATAAGTCTATTCTCTAATTTGAGAAAATTGGATTGTGTGTTGGCAAGTGATATTCTCTAATCTAGTAGAAATTAAGATAGAAATTGGTGGAGATTAATACTCAGCAATAATTACAGTAGTATGATCAGATAAGGGATTGTTGAAACGACGTCTGCCTCAGAATCAGTCAAGTTTTTACACGTCAAGTAATCTATCAGATCAAATAATCATAAGTTACTGGATAAAATAGTAGATTGTTCGAGAATTTTGTAAAAATGTCCTTAAAGGGAGTAAAATAGTGTTGACACTTGAAGCACTGAGGAAACATCTTGATTACAAGTAACAGCAAATATGTCTATAGTGGCTTCCAAATCAGGGGATTTTTTTTTTCTTATACAATGAGTAATACAAATAGCTCAACCTCTCGATGATTACAATGCTGAGGTCACGGCTATTCCCCTGATGGGTAGTGGATGACCGCTGAAACTCCAACCCTCAACTCTGGATTATAGCAGGAATAAGGAGGAATGAGAAATGGTGGTTCCTGTATTCAGAAAGCAAAAGATTTCTGGGCAAACACAGAATGAATTCCTGCCTCCAGTTCACTGGCTAAAACTCTGCACTGAGGCCACCGCAAATGGGAAAATGACCAAGGAGCAGGGGATTCAGAATCAGGGTTTGGTCAGCCCATAGTGTCTACCACACACGATTTGGGGAGACACGTTGAGAAATAAGGAAACAGGGTTTCCCTGGTGGCACAGTGGTTGACAGTCCGCCTGCCGATGCAGGGGACACGGGTTCATGCCCTGGTCCAGGAGGATCCCACATGCCGTGGAGCGGCTGGGCCCGTGAGCCATGGCCGCTGAGCCTGTGCATCCGGAGCCTGTGCTCTGCAACGGGAGAGGCCACAACAGTGAGAGGCCTGCATACCGGGAAAAAAAAAGAAAGAAGGAAACAGGCTATTTAGTTACTATAAGGATAACCTTCAGCTCATTAGTTTATGATGATCTGTAGGCTTAGAACACTGCTTTAATCTGAAGAGGGTTTCTACCAAAGCGGCAGGGGGCTGTGTCTGAGGCTGTCTGCACAGTTTACATATCAAATTGCTGGGTGAAATAAATACATTTTTGATTGCCCTTGGAACTATATTCTTCCCAAATTAATTTCTGTAATAGATTCATTTTTATATAAAGCTATTTCTATTATTCACCTATATTTTTAGTTTATTTTCTTGAAATCAGTGCTTGTTTCAAGTTTTATTTAACTTCAGGTTGCTTCATATTTATATTATTTTTAAAAAGGCATTTCCATTTCAAATCTTTAACCAATTCTGCTAATCTAGTTAAATTATTGACGATTTTTGATTTCAGATTGTGTTATCAGTAAAAGACAGATATAGATGGAAAACTTATATTATTTTACACATTTAGGATTATCTATCTTTTCATTTCAATATGGCTTAAGTGTATACCACAATACAGTTTCCTTTTTACATTCAATTTCTCTGCTATATTTTCAGAATAAAAGGCTGGATCACATCAAGCAGTTTCCCTGTCAAACAGAGAGAATGAGGTGGCATAAGCTATGTGATAATTCAGCAGATACCTGGCATTGGAAAATCCAAGGAATGGGTGGCTAAATAAACAAGGTTTAAAAGACTACAATTTAGAGAGCTATGGACAGATAAACTTGGCATTGAAATCTGAGAGTCTGGCAATGAATGGCCATTCTAGCCACAGCATGAGACTTCTATTCCAATAGTCCTGCAAAGAGAAAAGCAAGGATCCAAACTGAGAAATCCTATGGAAAAAGACAGAATATCAGCAGAGGGAATGAAGTAAATGATCAGTTCTTAGTAAAGAAGAAGCCATGTCTCTCCTCTGTAGGATAGAGAAAGTGTTGTGTGACCTTTCTTTTAAGGTAAATGTGTTGAGGTATAATGGCAAGAGCATGGGCTCTGGATTTTTGTTTCCTCTGGATCTATTGTTTAATAATCACGTTAAGTTCCTGAGTTTCAGTATTCTCTCCAGGAGGCCTGAGAATTTGGTAAATGGATCACAAGTTTTGGTCAACGCTAAGATGAAAATAAAACCTGTATCAAAAGGACACTTCAGTACTAAGTGTCTCTTCTTATCATTCCCTTTACTCCTAATGTTTTGTAAGTTTTAAAATATATCTACTACTAATTTTTACCATAACAGCAAATCTTTTGAGGTCAAAGTTCCAATACATTGCAACGGTAAAACCAAGCTGATATTGAATTGGCACAGCCATTCAGCTCTCCGAATTCTCTCTACCGATTGACATGTTTTTTTTCCAGTTTGCCTTTTAGAGGGAAGGCAAGTGGCTTCTGAGCAGAGTAGAAGGGGGAGCAGGGAGAAGAGGAAGGGAACAGGGGGCTTTGGTCTTTTTTCTTTTTTTTTAATCTAAACATCAGTACAAATACTAACAAAGCAAGGGAACCTTACAATCATTTTTATGTAATTTCTTTACTATGTCTCTGTCTGTCTGTGAACACAGGCTATGTCAGGCTGCAGTAACAAACAATTTCAGGATATCATTAGTATCATATAATCAAAGTTTATTTTTCATTGAAAGTTGGCCAGGGAGTCCAGGAAATTTCTAGGCATTTTGTTCTCCACATGCTGGCTCAACCATCCAGTTCACTTTGTTCTGTGACACCCCCATATCGTCACTTGCTTCCACAATGACTGCCGCAGTAAATGAAGGGTTCAGCACCAAGAATCAGAAAGTGTCATTACTCCTAAGGGAGCACACATGGCTTTCACTTTTATTTCATTGGTGGAGAGTAATCACAGAGCCTAACCTCACTTCCTATGATCAGGGAAGTCCAATGGGCTGTGCTGAAGAAGAGCTTAGTATTTGTCAACGTTAGTGAATTATACCATATATAAATATAAGCACTCAAAGACTTAGAAAATAACATCACTTTTGCCTTTAAGTAATTTGAGGATTGACTTTTCACAGTTGTAGAAACTAAAGGTCATTAGCTCTATTAGTGCTGCTGATGTTTACCAACCCATCTTTTGCGTACTGAGCATTTACTGGGGGCTAGATATGCTAAGTGCTTTATACGCATTATCTTATTTAATTCTCACTACAACTCTAGAAGGCAGGCATTCATATTTCCATCTTACAGATGAGGAAGCTGAGACTCAGAGAGGCTAAGAAAGGTGCTTAATGTCACATATGCAGTATGATACAAAGCTGGAATTTGAATAGATTTCAATATGATTGAAAGGTTGTAATTTGGTCCCTGAGATGAAGAGAAAAATTATCCAGATACTAACATTTTTCTAATCTAGGACTAGCAGTTTAAGAAAGTGTTAAGGAATGATGAGAAGGCTACTGAACATTTCTGAAAATTTATTTCTTTTAAAAAAAAAAGTGTTTGTAAAACAATATTTTTTCAAATTATTTTGGGGACACAAATGCAACAATCTGAAAAATGTTATCTCCTCATAAAACATATTCATGAAAATTACACCTAGAATATAACGATACTGCATTAAATATATTGATAACTGTATTTTTCACTCAATTTTTCATGCAAAAAACTTGATGGCTACATTTTGAGAAAAAAATTATTCAAATAAAATAAATCTTACGCTAAAAGTTAAATTAATTGAAGACGCTGCTGATGTTGGGCTACCAGTAACAGGTTGACATGCTGGACTGTTTTGGACATGATAACATGATTGACATTTTTTTTTTAGTCTAACCAAGTTTATTTATTTATTTATTTATTTATTTTTAACATCTTTATTGGAGTATAATTGCTTTACAATGGTGTGTTCGTTTCTGCTTTATAACAAAGTGAATCAGTTATACATATACATATGTTCCCATATCTCTTCCCTCTTGCATCTCCCTGCCTCCCACCCTCCCTATCCCACCCCTCTAGGTGGTCACAAAGCACGAGCTGATCTCCCTGTGCTATGCGGCTGCTTCCCACTAGCTATCTAGTTTACGTTTGGTAGTGTATATATGTCCATGCCTCTCTCTCACTTTGTCACAGCTTACCCTTCCCCCTCCCCATATCCTCAAGTCCATACTCTAGTAGGTCTGTGTCTTTATTCCCATCTTACCCGTAGGTCATGATTGACATTTTTAACATTTTGTCCATCTTGATAGCAGCGAATACCAAAAATCATGTCCACAACGTTGGTAATAGCAACAGACAGGCCAAGATCCTATGGCTTGCTTTGCCCTAGGAAAGTAGGCTTGTTTCAAGGGACACAGGAATTTCCAAGAGTTTTTGAATAAATCAATAGTTTGAATGAATAGTTTGAATGAATTAATGATGCAAAAATGAACTAATGGATATACATCCTTATACCCATTGAATAATTATCATAAATCTGCTTTTCATTCTCATATGAGTAGATGTGAACTTCAAGTGGATTCTGCAGATTTCTGCTGTCTGATATTGAAAAGAACCTAGCATTGTGCCTGGCACGTAGCTGAATTTCAATAAAAATTAGACAAAAGAAAGGAATTGGCACTTATTTCTGCCTAGTGGAAATCCATGTCCTAGGCAAGGTGACATTGGCATCCTTGTTTCCTTTCACTCCTAGAGTGGTAACTTGCCTAACAAGCCTTTGGAAGACATGTTTTCCAAATAAATGTTTAACCATATTAAAGTTATTTATGTTTATTTAAGTTTTCAAAAGGTGCTCAAAAATAAGAATGCTTCTTTGGTGTCCTCAGAGTAGAGACATCCCTGGGTATCCACGGGAATAGGGTCCAGGGCCCCCACAGATATCCAAATCCACAGGTGCTCAAATTCCTTATATAAAATGGCATGGTGCAGTCGGCCTCAGTATCCCCGAGTTCCACATCCACAGATGCAACCTACCGCAGAGGGAATTGTTACACCCATTGAATGATGCATGAACCTCAGATACCAAGTGCCAACTGTACCCATAGCAGATGGAAACCTGCAGCTTGCCATTTAGAGATAGAAGTTATTTCATTTTGTTGAGTTCTGCAGAGGAATAACTTAGCTACCAGATTCTCCATATTTGGTTCCATATATTGAAAGAAATGTCCTCAGTGCAGAGGTGATAGGACCTACTTGAAAAATGTGCTACTTTAGTGCTTTTGTGTTCTAAACCACACAGAGTTCATGTATGTGGGGTTTCCCAGTCCTATGTGGCAAAATGAAAAATCATTTTGTGGAATGTTTTGAAAAAGGCTTGTCATTGATGAAAATCTAAGAAAACTTCCTGTCTGTCTCTCTCTTTCTCTCCCTCTCATTCTTGCTTTCACTCTCTCTCACACACCAACACACACTTACACACAAAGATTCACACCATTCAATGTCTTTTTAGAAAGAACACACACACACAAAACGAAAAACAGTGCTTTTCTTTTCTTTTCATGAAGAGAAAATTAAACTAAGGCTATATAAACTTCATCAAACTCCTTTTTACATCTATAGCCTAAGATGGAAATTATGTAATAAGTAAGCTTATGTTTTATTGTATATAATATAAATCTATAATCTTTATATCCAGCCTTTCTTTCTTTTTTTTTTTTTTTTTAAAGTCCAGTCAATAGAATTAGCTGAAATACAATGATGGTCGTCCATAGCTTGGTGTTAGAAGGTAACTTTCTTTCTTTTTTTTTTTTTAGAAGGTAACTTTCTATGCCACAAACAGTGTATTGGGAGTAAACAATCTTCTATGAATGTTACTTAAAATGAAAGAATATTTAGAACAAAATCTTCAAATATTATAAAGGAAGTTTGGTTTGTTTGTTTGTTTTTGCACTTATTCACCTTGCTGCAAGTTTCCATAGGCTAAAAATTGTGGCTGAGAATATCATCTCTCAAAGTATGGTTTGTTAAAGTTGTTTGCATTTAACTGTTCTAACAGAAAATTCTGTTTTCAACTCTGCTAATTTATAAAACTATAGCCTTCTTCCCAGCCCATTTTACTACCTTCCTAAGTTAAGTGTGCATTCTCAGTGGTCTGGCTGTGAATCCAAACACGCCAGAAATAGGGATAGATTGAGATTTGAGTAGAGAAGGGAGGTTCTTGTTAACACTCTCTTAGATATGAAAAAAATAAAGTAGAACTTGAAATTTGAAAAATGGAGTTTGTTTGTTTTTAGTTCAGTTGTATTTTAATCCCACTTAAGTGAATTTCCTAGTTTTGCCATTAAGGAAATTTGGGGAGGAAGTTTTTTGGCCCAAAGAGTTTTTTAAAAATTAAATGAAAGTGCCTTTGTTCTGGAGCACCAGAGTCTAACGGTAACTCTGACCGTGATATGAGTGCTTCAGGCGAATAATTCGAGAATACTATGAGCATTCTTGCTCTTTTATCCGTGATTACTGATATTTTTATTGTAGTCTCTTGGTAATAGATTGTCCTTTATATATGGTTACTTTTAGTTTGAATGGATCTTTCTGATAGTGTTAGAAAGACATCTTTTTTTTTTTTTGAACTAGAAAAGCACGCATTTTGGAGTAAATGAGACCATATAATTTGACATCTCTTTTCCTCCCAGGTATGATCATTTATTGTACTGCTATAGAATATGAAAATGAGTTTATTAAGTTTACTTAGAAATGATTCAAAGATATCTGTGTGGGCTCCTTGAGCTATGTCAACATTTTCTTGAACGATACCTGAGATTATTTGATGTTTACTTTTTTAAGTATAGTATTTGTAAGTTAAAGTGCAAGGGGACATTTTATTACATTTTAAATGTAATTCCTGATCCCCAGATGCTGTCTATATAAATCTGAACAAACCCAAGGCATCGCTATCTATATTAGATCAACAAATCCGCTCAGTCCCTGGGCTAATGTTAAGAATAAGCAGCAAAAGTGAAGTTCCTTGGTAATAAAACTTCTGTTTCTTGACAAGTGTGATGTAAGGACATTTTTTGCTATACTGCCTACGCCTTTCAAAGCAGGTTATACACTGTACGGTCCGATTATGTCTCCCTGTAACCTCTATTTCAAAAGTGCATGCCGCGTAAATAATACACTTTTCTAACAACTGTTTTAATGGTCACTGTTTTTAAGGTCATCTTCATGTGAAATTCAAAACTGCAAAATGCTGAAAATCCAATTTTGTTTCCAAGGAAGAGATGTTTCCTTTTTTATTTTTTCCACCTTTTGGGTTTTTATTCCTATTTCTTAAAATGGCAGTCTCGATGGGAATTGGCATGCTCTTACATCAAACCTCATTTGTGCCAGCATCAGGTTAAATAATTTTTCTAAGCTTTAAGTGCATCATGAAATTGGGCATACCTATGTTCGCGATTGTTATGGACTTCTCAAATTCTTTTATTGCACTTTTCTTCTTGAAACCAGACAAATAAGATATTTTCAGGGCTAGAAGACACAAATTTATCTCTTTCTATTACCCCCAAATGACATTATAAGATTCTGTGTCTTCTGGTTTGTAGGGAAAAAACCCCACCCAGTTACTGCCAGCTAGTGCACCCCTAAAGTAATTTCTAGAGCTATCCCCCCAATTAACCACAAGTCTATAGATCTATATGTTCTTTCATAGCATTCATTATTTTTTTCTGATTGTGACATATTATTATAGAAATTTGAAAAATTACATAAAATTACAGTGGGAAAAATAATCTTTATAATTCTGCCCAGAAAATCATGATTTATATTTTGAGATGTCATAATTCTTTGCCAACTTCAGCTTTGCCAACCAAAGGTTTGAGCTGATACTGTTTTGTATTATTATGCCAAATTTAAAAATCCACAACCTATTTACATATATGGCATTCAGTTCAATTTCCTTGAATATGTGTAAAATGATGAGATCTCTTTAAATTCCACCCCTTTTATATATAAAAATAAAGGAAGGGACATGCAAAATCTGATTGCGTACAGAAGCCAAGGAGGTATTTAAATTGCTGATATCTGTTAAAACAATACAAAAGGAAAACACAGGGTAGAAAACAAAACACTAATAAAGGTTAAAAAAATTCAAATCAGAATAGAACAAAGTTAGTGGAACACATTGCCTTTAGCCAATAAACGGTGTTAAAAATAACATTTCACAGGATGATTGAAGAAGGCAAATCAGTAGTATGATTAATTACCAAAGCAGATTTTTTTTTAACTCTACATAGGTTACTTTCTATGCTTTAAGTGTAATACATTTTACTGTTTTCCAGTAAAACCCTTATTTCCCATTAACTCAATATAATTACAGTTTTCTCATTCATTAGAGTCCTGGAAATTTAACTTCCATATTGATAAAAGATACATGCATATATCCTTACAGACTTCTGGATGTATATAGTTATACTTTTTTAAATGAGATCATTGCATTTTGTAACTTGCTTTTTCTTTGACATCAGACTATAGGTTTGTCTTCTATGATGTTATATTTTCTTTTAAATTATTTTGTATGGCTGCATAGATTTCCATGAGTAAATCAAAACATAACTTCTTAAAGCTTCTTAATTCTTTTTGAATGAACTTTCACAATATTGGGTATATCATTAAAACAGTTTTACCATTTTTATAAATAAAATAGCTTATCTTCTTGTTATATTACTTTGCATTATTTTGACTACCAGGCATTTTTAAACACTCTTGATATGTTTATTTTCTATGTGGTTTTCTTTTGTGAAGGACTTTATTTTTTTAATGTTTTCTCTTGTTTTTAAAAGAGGCATTCTTTCCTAAGAGCTTTTTGAATATAATGGTTATTATTTTGGGTTTTGATTTTTCTTGAGTTGATCATTTACCTTTTAATTTCCAAGTTTTAATTAGAACTTAGAAGTTTACATTAGTGTTCAGCTAAATCCAACACTCTTTTCTTCAGTGTTTCTGTCTTTATCTTTACATAATCCAAATATCTCTAGTGTTATGAGCATAAAAATGCAAATATCACACTCAGAATAATATTCTTATGAGCACATATCCCTAAATTTCTTATGAGCATCCTTATAGATTTTCCCTGTATACTCATGAAAAAATTCATGACTCAGAGTGATCATCCTTTCTCCTGGAAAAATTGAGGGAATGGGCTCTCTTATTGGCTAATGATGTTTGCGCTTAGTTTATTCTTTTTTCCAGGTAAATTATTTTCCAGGAAGTCTTTAATTTCCTATGCAAATATGTCCTTGCTGGGCACAGACCAATAGTTGGCCAGACATCCTCTGACACTTTTGATGTCTCTTATGTCTAACTGAGACCTCAGTGGCATTTAGGTATTTGCCACCCAAAAGTTAGATACCCAAATGCCAGAGGGATTCCTACATGCCTGGAAGGTGGGTATTCTGGTGTCTGAAATATCATTGATTAATATTCATTGTTCTGAGTGATGGTGAAATGGAGCACTTTTTCTGAGTGTTCAAATGGGAGGGTAGAGGAAAAAATAGTAATCCACATTATCCTTCTGTATTCTAAACTTAGAGGTTTTCTCCAAAATTTTTAAAAATATTTTTCAGCTGGAATTAAATCTCAAACAATTGAAACATAAAATTTAACACTATAATGTATGCTAAAATAAGGTGTTTTTTTTAGCCAAAGGAAAATTATAACAGCAGATGGAACTGAGGATCTTCTTTAGGAAAGATTAAATACCGGAAACGGTAAGATCTTGGTAAACATAAAAGATTTATTTTTATATATACATATAGCTTTGAAAGACTAATGTCTTTTTAAAGCAAAAAATTATAATAATATATTGTGTGATATATAATGTATATAACAATAAAATGTAAGAAAACAATAGAACAAAGGGTAAGAAGAAGGTAGATTGAATTACATAGTTTTAAGATTCTTGCATTGTTTTAAAAAATGTATAATATTATTTGAAGGTAGACCATGATTACTTAAAGATAAATAATGTAATCACTAGAACATTCATCAAAAATAGCACAAAAATATAGCTAAATGCTTAATACATAAGACAAATGGAAAACAAAAGAATACAACACAAAGTAGTAAAGAAATGGGATAAAGATGAAAAAATTCAAGATGGAAGAGCTCAGTTGAATCATATTGATAATTAACTGTAACTTGATTAGAAAATCAATTAAAAGACATACATTTTATGACTAAATTAAAGAAAAAAGAACCCAATTATATTTTTAAAAATTATAAGCAAACATAAAATTTGAAATTAAAAATATGGAAAAAAGTGTACTATGGTGTGCCTACCTATAAAAATATTACACTAAGTGGACTTTGAAAAATAGTACTAAATTTGTTTTTCATAATGTTGAAAGGATCAAGTTTATCAAGAACTATAACAATATTAAATGTGTATGCACCTTTAACACTTTTATATACATGAGGGAAAATTTGGCAGAAGTAAAGAGGGAAATAAATGCAAAACATAGTCTGAGATTTTAACAATCTTTTCTCAGTATATGATAAAACAGGCAAACCAAAAAATAAACAAACACGCAAACAGTAACTATATAGATGATTTGAAAAGCATTATCATCTAATGTGATCTAGTTGATGTTTATTGAATATTACCTAGCAAATATACATAGAGCCTTTATCAAAATAGAATATAGACTGGATACTGAAACATGTTTAATAAATACTGAAAAATTGAAATCATTCAGTTTTAATCATCTGACCACATTGGTTCTTAATTAGAAATTAATAGTGATAAGATATAAGATAGCACTGCTAGGTATTTCTTAAAAATTCCTAAGTATTTGGAAATTTATCAGCAAACCTCTACATAAACCATGGATAAAAATTAAAAATCACAAGCAAAAATTACAAAATATTTTAGGTTAAATAATAATTAAACACAATATATTAAATTTGTTGGTTATAGTGAAAGTAGTGCTTACAGAAAAATTTATAATTTTAAATGTATATAGCACAAATTAAAGAAGATGTTTATAACACAAATTAAAGAATTATTGATCTTGTATCTTCTTAAACTTCCTCATTAAGAAAATGAAAAGACAAAAGCAAATTTAACTTAAAGTAAGTAAAGGAAAGAATTAATCAAAACAAGACCGAAAATCAATGATATAGTAGACAAATAATATAGAAAATTAATAAGGTCAAATGCTAGTTTTTTGAGAAGATTTATAAAGTTGATATCAATTATCCCTAAACTAATCCATAGATACAACATGATCCCAGTCAAAGTCCCAGAAAGTTGATTTGTACACATTTACAAGCTAATTTAAAGGTGTAGATGTACATTCAAAGGACCTAGGTAGTCAAAACAGTTTTGTAAAAGATGATAAAGCAGGAGGAGTTATACTATCTGATTTAAAGATTTATAAAGCTATGATAATCAAGGTATTGTAGTTTTGTCTTAAGAATGGACAAGTAGGTAACAAACTGAATAAGCTATACATAATTAGATTTAGATATATACAGACAATTGATTTTTGACCAGTTTCAATGAGGGATGGGAAAACCTTTTAAACAAATATTCCTAGAGCATCTTGATACCTATAAGAAAAAGTCAACTTCAATCCCTATCTTACTCTACACACAAAAATCAACTTGAGTTAAGCCCATAATATGAACTCCAAGCCATAGAGCTTCTGGAAGAACACAAAGGAGTATATTTTCACAACCTTGGAATGAAAAACAATTTCTTACACAGGCACATAAAGCACTAACCATGAAATTAACAAATATAGAATTTTTCAAAATTAGTCATTTTGGGTCTTCAAAAGACACCATTATGTACTGGAGATATATGATACACCACATACTTGACAAAAATTTGTATCCAGAACTTTTACATAACTCCTACAAATCAACTGTAAAAAGACAAAGAACCCAATTGAAAATGGGCAAAGAATTTTAACAGACACTTCACCAAAAAAGATAAGAAAATGACTAATAAGCACATGAGAAAGTGCTCAGTATATTTAATCATGAGGCAAAAATTTAAAACGCAATGAGGTATCATTTTATACTCACTAGAATGGCTAAAAGTAAAATGCTTTGAATTTATATATATATATATTTTTAATATATGTAATATATATAAATATATATATTAAGTATATATATATATTTATTTACTGAGAGAAATGACCATGTCTGAATCATAGAGAGATACCAAATAGCTTATTAGGAATGTTACTGTGAGCTGTGCCTTCTGCAATTTTAAGCATTCCAATACCAAGTACCTAGGAGGTACTTGAAGCCACAGGAGCCCCAAACCATCCTGCCTAAGATGGAGTAAGTGAGACATTAATCAGTGATATATTTATGTAATATCAAGAACTTTGGCCTAACTATATGCAACACACACACATAGCTAGCTATCATTCAACTATTACATATAATGGTGTTTGTGTATATTTATATCTGCATACATCTATATGCCATGTATGTGTGTATGTTTGCATGTATGTATGGGAAAGATCAGTCGTTAGTTGTTTGCTATGATGAGTGAGACAGGACAAATATTTGTTAAACAATTTAATTTAATTCTCTCAATAGGTTTTTGAAGTTAGTAATGTTTAATTTTACAGATCAGAAAACAGAGTCGTACATGGTTAAATAGTTGTATAAAATGTATAAAGTGTCATTTTTCCTTTATTTTAATTACTACTTTTATTATTCACTTTTATAGAAATTAAAATGGCTAGCGAATGATGGGTCTGCGTCTAAATCTAAAGTGTGTTACTTGATCACGGTGCTTTCCCATCTCTTGTTAGATGGTTCAAAAATGGATCACAGAACCAGAATTGAAACCCAGAAGAAAAGCTCATATTTAGGGGTTGGTCTCAGGACCCCACTGGGACTCAAGTTAGAAGCCAATAAATCAAAGGAACTGAACATATACATGGTATTTGAGTTGTTTTTGGTTTTTCGTACATTTTGGTATACTTTCTTTCTTTCTTCTTCTTTTTTTTTAATATCCAAGTGTCACTGAAACAGAAGCCAGAGGAAGATCCTGAAAATTTACAGCAAGTAAAGGATGGCAAATGGAAGTTAAAATATACAGTACTTATTATCAGTAATTTAAAATGTATAAAATGTCACTGATATTTTCTTTATTTCATGTGCTGCTTTTATGATTCTCTTTTACAAGACGTACAAATATTTTGAAGGCTTTTAGTTATAGGTTCATTTGCAACCTCTGTCTCTTAAATCTCATTTTTCCTGTGAATTGTTAATTTTTCCACTAGGACAGATCCCCCCACTGTCACTGGGATTAGTTGCATGGCGACCATCTGGAGTGGCCGTACTGATCCCTGGAAGCCCCCTGCTGCAGGCAGGGGCTGCTGTCAACTGGAGCCAGGGACAACACTGCCCTGCTGCTCACACCGTAGGCCTCCTTGGCCTCTGCCCCTGCACTCCATCAGTCCTGAATCATGTTGGATGGAAAAGGGGAGAGAAGGCAGACAGAAGGTAAGGCTGGCCTCCTTCAGGAGGACTACAGAGACAAAATATCCCAGAATGATTTACAAAGAAAGGAATGGAAGAAACATTGAGAAATCTTTAGTTCATCCTTTTTCCCTACAATATGCAGCCAGATTTGTCCTCTACCATTAGAAAAGCTGTGGATTGTGGGCTGTAAATTTTGGTGTGGAACTCAGGCTACCAGGAAGGCACTGAACAGTATAAGAGTCTCTCTATTGAGAAGGTGTGGCCCAGGGAACAAAAATTCCATTTACTCATATTCAAGTATGTGAAGTTATAGTTTTAGCAACATTATTATGGGCCCAAAATAATTCTCAGGAGTCAAGATGGAGCAGCCTCTAAATGGTCCATTATCTCATTGGCTTTCTGCACCACTATTACTATGATTACAAGTCTGCAGATGGTGATTTTGGCTTGAGCTGACATGATCAATAAAGATAGATGATTCACGTACGCTGGATTTTAATCTGACTTACATCAGAAAGGTGAGAAAATCACTCCTGGAAAGCCAGTGCTTGGAAGATCCCTGGGAAAAATGTTTCAACCAAAAGATTTGGGTGTGGCTCAGGTTTGTCAGAAAGGAGCCACCCATAAAACATTTCTTTGTTATAAAGCAAGCCTTGAAAGATTTTCTTACACCTTTGTTGTATGTGTTAAAAGCAGATTTGTAAAAATTCCACTACAAAACAATCTTACTTTATGAGAGACCCTCATGATGGCTTAGGATAAATTCTAATGCCACATTCCAAATAACTCTGGGATCCTGAGTCTGGTGAAGAAAGCAGGAGAATGTGGGGTAGTTAGAAACCCTGACTCCAAAATAAAAGAGGCGATTCTTACATAAGCAACATGTGATATTTGCTGTGTGTGGTAGGAAAGGTGTAGATTTAGTGAAAAGTTAAATACTAGAAACAACATTGTGTGGAGTTCCAGTTACGTAGAGGTAGGGTTGACAACAGAATTACTGAGTTTGCAACTCGATGTATCTTTAAGATCTGTATGAGATAGAGAGACACCTGTTATATTAATTATACATACTGGAGTTTTCTTCTACCAGAACTAAAAACATAATGATCAGGTGGGAACTATTCATGTTTTTACTTAGGAAAGGGATGTGTGTGTGTGTGTGTGTGTGTGTGTGTGTGTATTTTATATGCTGGTAAGAAAGATGCAGGGTGGGGCAGAGTTTTAATTTTGGGGTTATGTAGAGGTCAAAGATATTTGTGCAATGTATACAGTAGAATAGATGGTGTACATCTGTTTATAAACTGGTGGAGATATTTTCTAGCTGCTTCCAACCAGTTGCTACTGATTTGTTGGTGTTATAAAATTAATAAATAGCCTTATTGTTTAAAAACCTAATAAAAGAGAAAGATCATTCATTGTAAAGATGAGAGGCGGAGATGAAATAGCTCCTCTGTAATGCAAATTTATTAATAGTCATTCACTGATTTTCAGTAAAATACTCTTCGCGTAACCTTGACTTTATTAAGGAGTCCTTAAGGTGCATTTGGAAGACAGATAATGAGTTTGGGGAATAGTCTTATCTACATCAAGCTAATCTTTAACAGCTTGGAAAGGAACTAGCATAAAGTTTTCCAATTTGAGTGACAGAAGCATGTTAAGATGAAACCATTTGAAACGTGCTTTTAATATGAAGACTTTACGGTACATGACAATGTTTTCAGAAGCATGCTTCGTGAAGCAGTGGGAGCATAAAATAAATAAGAAATATAAAACACGATGGAGCTTTAATACTATTCTTGAGGGTCAAACGAATTGCTAGTTAAGGGAATAAAGAATTCGACTGTCCGAGGCCTCTGAGTGGCACTTTGTATCTGGGTTAATAAAAGCAAGTCAGACTTCCCCGGGGGGGAAAAAAAGTGTTTCATTCACGTTGGCTGTCTCCTTTAAAGGGAGGGACAATCTGAAGGGAGGGATTTTGAGTGGCATGTCATTGTCGACACTGCACATGCCACATTGTCAGGACTTCTATGGAGAGAAATGGGCAGGAACCTTTCTGACCCTTGGCTAGTGCAGAACTCTGTGTGTGTGTGGGTTGTGCATAAGAGGGCTGAGAGCCGAAAGCAAGAGGGATGAAAAGAAAACTAATTGAGAAGTATCTTTCTAATGAGACAGCTCATATTTACCCATTCGCAGATTTCCAAGTTCAGATTTTTCTCCTTTAGTGAAAATGTAAGTTCCCTTCTTTAGCATAAGAGTAGCCATGTCAGGAGAGGCTTATTTCTCCCCAGCTTCTATGCACCAGTTACATCACGCTCTGAGCTGAAACAGGCTACAGTTTTCAAAGCTTTAAACGTGTTCATTAGCTAAGCTTTTCATTCCTGTGAGTTCTGATCACCGTATTTGAAATCTTTTTGTTTGTTTGTTTGTTGATTGATTTTCTTTTGCTTTTCCTCCACTTGCCTCCACGACCTAGAATCCTTCCTTTCTTCTGGCTTCAATCCTTATAAATTTAGAATTTCATCCAAAATATCTGCAGCCTAAAGGCCATGACACAGGTTCAAACCAGAAAATGTCAGCAGTTTTTTGAGAATTCTCCTTCCCCAGCAATAAGGCACTCCCAAGACTTGCTCAAGAGATTTAAATACTTTCTTGATATTTACTTCGTTATTTTTTAACTCCTGCATAAAATCATTTCTTCATCTCAATAAGACTCAAATGGATAATTTATAGGTATTGAAGGCTAAAAGGTGTCACTGCAGATTTCTCTGAAGTTGGTAAGGTATAATGTAACACTGGGAAAAACAAGAGAATTTAGTCCTGGGGTAAGAAAGTTGGGATTTAGTGACTTGGTTGAGCTTTTCTTTTCTTTTCCTTTAAGAAGCAAGTGATAATTCATCTGCAAACACACCTTTCTTTGCTCTGTTGTCAATAGAAATGTTGTTTTGCTAATGGTTATCTGTCTACAAGTCCTTGACCTGCTTGTAAACACGTTTCTGCAGGAAAATCCTGGGCCATGGCCTCGGGACTTTGCGTCAACAACAAGAGATAAAGTGACCACAACTTAACCTGATGTGGCCTGGAGTGCCCTCTGCTGCCCCTGGACCAAGAGCTTCCCTAATCTCTCTGCTGAAGGGATAGACTGCTCAGCGGCTTACAGGGCTTGACCTGAACTGCTAAGTGGTTCTCGTTCCTATTCTATTTTTTAATAATTTTATATATCCCTGCCAGGAACCATTTTAAACCACCTTTCCATTAACTGGGGCAGAGGGGAGTTCTCTTGGCTGATAAAATTTGGTCAGATCTGCATCTTTATGCTTCTGAGAAAATTGGTATAAAAGAGAAAAAAGAGGGTCAGTAACTTTTAAAAACACCAAACATTAGTCCTGAGTGAAGTCAGTCAGACAGAGAAAGACAAAAATCATATGATATTCTTATATGTGGAATCTAAAAAAATGGTACAAATGAACTTATTTACAAAACAGAAATAGAGCCACAGATGTAGAAAACAAACTTATGGTTACCAAGGGGGGAAGGGAGGTAGGGATATAAACTGGGAGATTGGGATTGGCATATACACACTACTATATATAAAATAGATAACTAATAAAGAACTACTGTGTAGCGCAGGGAACTCTTCTCAATACTCTGTAATGACCTATATGGGAAAAGAATCTAAAAAAGAGTGGAGAAAAATGCCAAACATTAAAATCACTATGTATGTGTGTGGAATGAGTTATGTTTGGCTTTGCGCACAATAATTTTCTATCTCAGTATCTATTCCTCTGTGTACCTGCCCTCTGCAGTGAATATCACAAAAACTGTGTCTCTTTCCAGAGCCTCCCAATTTTCTCCTTTCCTGTTCTTTTCCTGTCAGTTTTACTTTCTCTTCTTCTTTCAAACCACACGCACCTCAACTTTCTTAGAGTTAACTCTACACAGTTAAAGCACGGCTTATATGTTTCCAAAATGTTTGGTTTCTGGTGGAATTCTATGTTGGTCCTATCTACCAGCAGAGTCTGTTTGTTTGGTGCCTCTCCAGAACCAGCATTTTTTTTTTTTCCTTCAAATTTAGAGTTTTCTTAGGATGGGACCTTCCTTCCACACTAGCCTTTTCAACTATGACTTTCATAACTCATGCCATCCTTGCCTAAATATTCTTTCTTACCTCAGATTTTGCCTCAGATTTGGTTTGTTCAAAATTAAGTGAAACCATTAACAAGAATCTATTGATGGGTGCTTTTAGAAGTAATAAAAGAGAAATAATGCCCAGGTTCTTTCCTTGAGGAGCGTCTTGATTTTGATAGATCTAAAGTGACAATCTAACTAATGAATGGATTAATTGCTAAAGTATTTGCACAACAAAGTAGATGAAAAGTATGCAATTGGTACAGTTAATTTTTAAAATTACATGGGTAAACTAAGTTATTTATTACAATAATTTAACTATGAATTATCTGCTATGGTTTTATGTTTATGCTTCATGTTTTAAGCACAGTTCTTAAAGTTAAGGCATGAACAAAATGTTTTGGTGTATTTTCAGTGGCTAAGGTCATTTTTCTCTCAATTGTGAAGCATTCAGAATGCCAAAATGATATTAAATAATGATTTCCCTTTATATGAGGTATAGCTTTTACTTTTTGTATGTCCTTACACTGAATTTGTCCTTACCTGAGGTATAAGTAAGAAGGAAGGCCAAATAAGTGATGTTTTGTATTTGTTAACATGAGCCATTAGAATAATGATTCTTTAAATATCAGTTTTTCACATTTGTGGTATAGACCTCTGATACTATAATCTACACCTATTTTTTTGTGCGTGGGATATGGTTGGTAAAGACTTCCTATGAAATATAGCCAAAAGTTGTGCAGAAAACTGTACAAGACAAAGATAAGCAGCTCAATGATTTATCACAAAATACACATCCATATAATCCCTGCCCAGGTCAAGAAATAGAACGTGATCAACATCTCAGAAGCTGCTCGCTCTCAGTTATACCTCCTATACCTCTTACCAAAAGCAGTCATTGTCCTGGTACTTATATAACCACCTTCTCCTTTCTTTATACCACCTAAGCATGCATCCTAAACACTGGTTTAACTTTTTTTTTCACTTTATACAAATGGAATTAAACAACATTTATTCTTCTGTGTCTGGTTTCCTTTGATCAGCATTATCTTTATACAATTCATTCTTGTGTGTATGTAGCTCTAGTTTCTTCATTTTTATTGCTGAATTGTATTCTGTTGTGTTAACCACAGTAACCATACCACAATGCACTTATCACTGATGCATATTTAAGTGGTTTCTGGATGTTCTCTATGCATCCATTGAAACGTACATAAAATTTTTCTCTTTAGTTTGATTAATGTTATGAATCCAAGATTACTTTAAATATTAAACCTACTTTGAACCAACACAAATTAGTTATCATGTATTACTATGTTTATATTTTGCTGTATTTCATTTTCTAAAATTTTAGCATTTAGGTACTATAATTTTACTTTCTTGTAATCTGATTTTAGTAATGAGATTATGCTATCCTCAAGAAAAGATTTGGAGAGTAAGTTTCTCTTTTACTCCTCTGTGATAAGATTGGCACTTCTTTCTTGAAATTTTGATGAAATTCAACAGTGAAGCCATTTGGACCTTGGCCTGCTTTTCTTACTTCCTTTCCTCCTCCTTCTCTTCTTTCCTTCATTCCTCCTCCCTCCCTCCCTTCCTTCCTTCATTTTTCTTCCCCTTCCCATCCTTTCATTTTTTTGGTGTGCAATGACATTTAATTATAGATTTTTTTTTCTATTTCTTCTTGTGTCAGTTTTGCAATTTTAAGGTATGTATTTACTTTATTTAAATTTTAAAAATTACTAAACATGCTTATAACATTTCTTGTGTTCTATTTAATGTGTATAACCTCTGCAGTGATATTGATATTTTCCTTTCTAACATTATTTTTGCACTCTCTCTCTCATTTTAATTGCTTTTACTATAGTTTTTTTTTTTTTTTACTATAGGTCTTTTAATTTATTTTTTTTAGTGTATCCAGGTAACAGACTCTGACTTTGTTGGTCATTTTATATTAGTTCTACATTATTTAATAATTTTTGTAAATTATTTCCATCTTTTTCTTTCTTTGGGCTTAATTTGCCATTTTCTTCTAAAATTATTAGATAAATGGTTAAATGATTGACTTCTAGCTTCTTTCTTTTCTAATATATGTGACCAAACTTGTAAATATCCCATTTGGCAAAAGCTTTACATGCATGTTCATATATGCAGGTTTTCTTTGGTTGAAAATATTTAAAATTTTCTATTGCTAGTTATTCTTTGACCTATGGGTTAGGTATAAGAGATTATTTTTAAATTTTCACACATAAGAGTACTTTCTAGCTTTTTGTTACTTATGTTTTTAATAATTGTATTGCAATCAGAGCATATTCTCCATATAATTTTGATCCTTTGAAATATGTGATGATTGTCTTTATGGCTCGTTATTCAGTCAATTTTCAAAAATGTTCCATGTATGTTTCAAAAAAGTGTATTCTGCAGCTATTAGGTGTAGTAGTCTACGTATTTCTACAAGGTTAATTTTGTGGGTATTTTTAGTGAAAATTTTCACATCCTTACTAACTTCAGTTTGCTTGTTTTATGTTTTTTGATTTTTATTGACGAGAGAGTTATATTTCAAAATATCCCACTAGGATTGTGGATTTGTCTTTTTCTCCTTTTAATTGTGTCCACATTTTTCTATATATTTTGAGGCTATGCTCTTAGGTGCATTCTAACTTGAATTCTTGGTGAATTGAAACTGTTATTTTTATGACATTTGAACTTTTCTTGCCTTCAAGTCTACTGTGTCTTACATTAATACAGGCAAACAAAATTGTTTTTCTCTTTTTGGTCAATATTTACATGTTATATCCTTCTCCATTCTTTATTTTCAATGTTTCCAAATTTATTATAATATTTTTATTATATTTTAGATATCACTTACTATAGAATATAGTTGAATTTTTTAATAGAGTTGGAATTTTTTTCTTTTATTTAGAACACTTACTACATTTATATATTATATACTAGCTGATATATTTGAGTGTAAAATATTTTATTAAATGTTTTCTATTTTTTTCTGATGATCTAAGTTTCTTTTTCTTTATATACATGTAGTGTTTTGAAATATATATATTTTAATTTTATCAGTTTGTCTTCTATTAGCTTGAAAGTCATATATTCTTTCACTGTTTTGTTAGTGGCTAGCCTAGAGATTAGAACATGCATTTCTCAGGTTATCAAGGACATATTGATTGGTGTTCTTACTTTCTTTTCAGACAGTGCAAGACATTTAGGGCACTTTAAATAAATTTCACTCTCCTTATTCATATGTTATTGCTAAAATTTAATTCTAAATATATAAACACAGGACACTATTTTTTACAGTTGATATTAATTTTCATCTATCTATGCTTTTCATTTCTTCCTGGATCTCTGAGCTTCCGTCTGGCGTTAGTTTCCTTCTCTCTGAAAATCTCTTTTAGCTCTTCTTTTGTACAGGAATGCTGGTGATAAATCTCTTAAATTCTTAATGTTTGTCTTAAAATTGCTATAATTCTCTTTTAATTTGAAAGGACAATTTTACTGGATATAAAATTCTCAGGTGGCTGTTCCTTCATTTTAACATTTAATATTATTTTAACAACAAAAAATATCCCATTACTCTCTGCCTTCTATTCTTTCTACTGAGAATTTAGGAAATTTGTACTTTCCTTCTTTGGAATTATGTTTTTAAAGATTTTCTCTTAATCTCCTGTTTTCACCAGTTGTAATATGATATATCTGGGTGCAAGTTTATTTTTTCTAATTATAATTATAGACTATCTTGAATTTGTTTGAGATCTTTCACTGGTGTTGCAATTTTTAGCCATTATCTCCTCAAAACATTTGTTCTGTTCTATTCTCTCCCTCTTTCATTCTTCTTCCCTCCTCCTCTCCCTCCTTCCTTTTTTCTTCTGGAAATCTAATTTTACATGGATTAGGCTTTGTTGCTTTGCTCTATTTCAATTTTTCTATTTGACACTGTTCTGAAAGTTTTTGTCTAATGTATTTTTCAATTCACTAATTATCTCTTCCATTTTGTCATTTCCTGCCATTAATCTCATCCAATAATTGTCTAATTCTGTTTATTTATTGCCCAACTCTAGACTTTCAATTTGACTCTTTTTTCTTTTCTTTCTCATCTCCTTTCTCTTTCTTATCCTCCTCCTTCTCTTTTTCCTCCATCTCCTCCTCTTCCTGTTCCTTCTTTCTTCTGTTCCTTCTCTTTCTCCCCTTCTTCCTCTTCCTCTTCTTTTTCTTCTGTGTTTCCATCTTTGTCTTATAGATGTCTTCCAAAATTCTCAAATATTTTAGATTTTAATTTTGTGGAACAAAGTAAGCATAGCTGCCACTTTCAAATCTGTTTCTGATGATTCCAGGTTCTAGAACCTCTATTAAACTATTTCTCCAGGGTTTGTTCATACAGTCTTGAGTTCTTCATGGGCCTGACCATGTTTTTGCCTGATATTTTATTTGAAAATTGTTTGTAGAAATACTTTGAAACATGCATGATTTTATCTTCCTCCAAAATGATTTATATTTTTTCTTTGACAGGTACTGGGGTTTTCTGGCACTCTTATACAATCTTAATGATATTTCTAAAATTAAGATGATTTGAAGAATCTTCAAGTAGATAGATTTTTATATTTTACGTAGCTTTTCTAGTTATCCTTAGCAGGAAATTTTAACCAAATAAACTACTGCACTGTAACCAGAAGCCTGGACAATAACATTTCTCCCACATTAATACCTAATGATTATACGGTAACTCTATTACCCTTAGTCCTTCCCTTTGAAAAGAGGAAACTTACTGTCTTTACTCCAGTTAAGAATTTATACTTATTAAAACCCTCTGTATGTTGATGGACTTTGACTAACTACTTTAACAATTTATATATCTCTCTGTTCAGTCAAACATAAATTATTTCCAATTTTGTGGGTGTCAGTTAAAATAGTCTTGAATTTCCCCATGGATCTGAGCTACCCATTAGGGAAGTTAGTGCCTGTCTTAAAAAACAGCAAATATATGACTGGAAATTGGGGGCACTTGGGATTATCTCTTTCCTGAAATTTATTTAGAAAATACAGACTTAGGAAAATGTTTATGCCTAATAGAGAAAAGAGGGTTTTTTTTAACCCTCTTTTAGAAATGGTTTTAAAATAATTTAAGAATGACTTTCAACATTCTTCAGGATTTGCCTCCTACCCATTTATTATAGTGTGAGCTGGTGGTGAGCACATCTCAGAAAAACCTATTTAACCCCAAAACAAATTTAGAATATTGTACACTGGACATATATTGCATACTGAAATATTGTATAAAGAATAAATATATACAGAAACTTTAAATGCCCTTTTATTTTTATATTTTGGGAATTGTTTGGTCATAAGGAAGAGAAACCATTCAAACTCACATATACAAAGGAAAAAGGTAATTTATTAAAAGAGGTCATAGAATCAAACGTTAGATATGAAATCATATTTTATTTCCATATTGGAACAAGGAAGGATAGTCAGGAACCAATATAAACTTACTATTTCTGTGGGATCCATGAAATTTCACCATTACTTCATTTTTCTCTTTCTATTTTGTAGAATAACTCCCTCAGTTTAGGTAAACAAATGGGTAATCTGCACCACCACCCCATGTTCAATCAGTTAACAGTAAGTTATTAGCATTTCACTGTATTATTTACATATTTCTAAGAGAAAAAATTCCTATTGAATTAGGTTCATCCAGATGGTCATCCATACCTCAATGGTCTATGGCTAGAGGGCCAGGATGATAATCTACACATGGACCTGGACCTTGGGATAAACAGAAGCTCAGAGAGTAAGGTGTGAGAACTAAAATTGTATATTAGTTTTCCATGTCACTATTGCTAATTCTACAAAAATTTATAAATAAAATAATAATAATAGTATTTTTAAAGAAATCAAATTTGTTCTGAATTAGTTCCTAAGACTATGTTTTTTATTTTTTTATTCCACAACTCTTTCTTTTTGTCTGCCTGAGTCAGTCATTGGTCTGTATTTGACTACCTTTTCCTCTATAAATAATGTATGCTGTCCTGGACCTTCTACTCAAAACTACCAACATCTCCATTCTTTTCCATGGATTCATCTAAGCTACATTCATTTCAAGACCACTCCAGTGTCCAACTATATTTCACTCCATCTTGATGGACTCTCTTAAAGAAAGAACATTTTTTCCCAATTAACACATTCCTCTGGTTAGTTCCTCCATGTGCCAAAAATAGCCAAAGATGGATTCTCCAATGTAATGAATGAGCCACAGCAGGGGAAAAAAAAAAAAAAAAAAAGATTAGAGATTGCACAACAAGTTGACCATCCTGATGACACCATTTGAAATGAGGAGTTGTCTTTTTCACTACTCTTCATTAGTCAGTTTAAGAAAAACTCTAGGGAATCTAAGAAGTAGATTGGGGCCAGCCAAAGCACAAATATGGCAGGATAGGGTGGTCACAGCAGAAATTTTTATGTTTTAGTGGTAGTGATTGTCAGAGGACATGGTGCCTCTGTAGCGATGTTACTGTGTTTCACTGAGGTCTATGTTGGGAGAAGAAGAACACAACCAGTTTATCAGCTTAAGATACGGCTTCTCAGGCTTCCCTGGTGGCACAGTGGTTGAGAGTCCGCCTGCCGATGCAGGGGACACGGGTTTGTGCCCTGGTCTGGAAGATCCCACATGCCGCGGAGCGGCTGGGCCTGTGAGCCATGACCGCTGAGCCTGCGCGTCCAGAGCCTGTGCTCTGCAACGAGAGAGGCCACAACAGTGAGAGGCCCATGTACCGCAAAAAAAAAAAAAAAAAAAAAAAAAGATACGGCTTCTCCACAAACTTCTACCAGGATTATTCCTTGCTGGAAACTTGTCAAAAATGGCATCATGATGAGTTAACACTTTCATTAAATCTTGGCAGCTCCTTCACAACGTCTAATGTTGACCACCTTCTCATATATTTCACAGAGGCAGAGTTATGGTCTCAAGTGGGATTTATCTCTAAATTATAAATAGGTATTCTTAAGTGGGTATTCATAACTCAGGCACTGCCATGTATACATAGAATCTGCATATAAGGATATTCAGAGCATCTGCTTTGTATATATTTAAGCAATCTGTGCCTTTATTTTGGCTTACAATTCAATTCATAAGCTAATTTACATTTAGGAAGCAAATGAATAAGTTAACAAATATTATATTTGATTATAATATGCATATATTAAATTAGAAAATCTTATTAGAATCTTTTGTTTCTTTAATTTTTATTATTGTTTTTCATTCTTAACAAAATAAGACTTTATATAGTGTTGGTTGTTGGTTTATATTATTTTTTTTCGGTGTTGTTTTCTCTCCTTGACCAAACATCCTCAAAATATTTATTAACATCCTCATTAACTGATTCCTGAATCTATCTCTGATTTCCACATCTGTAACCCAGAGACTGTCGTGACTTGAATGGTGATAAAAAAACTTCCAGCTTTGATATTTCCTACCAGATTCTATATTCAATTTTATATATTTAGTTTCTTTGAATGTTTCTGGGTCATTTGAAGGAAGTTGTGGAGTGAAAAATATAGTTTTTCCATGTTGGCCAACCTTGTAATTCCTGAGCTGACTGCACCAGCTTATCGTACTCTGTCTTCTTACACTAGACACTCCTCTGGACTTCCAAATGGTGTCATTCTCTCTATTTCCAATGCTTGAAAACTTAGATTTGGGAAGCTTCTGGCTCAGCTGAATGTCTTAACACTCAGTGAAGCAGGGTTTTTTGTTTTTGTTTTTTTTAATGCATGTGAGTCCTCTGTAAAGTCTAGAGGGCATGGTTTGAAGGGGCAAAGGAACTGAAGAGATACCAAACTGCTCTAAACGCAGAGTGAGTGGAAAATGTGCCAGCAGGAAGGAGAGAGAATAGAGGAGAGCCAAGTAAATATCTTTGTCGGTAAGAATCTGAAAAGGCACTGTGCTTCCCCCACAGTAGCACTTCCTAGAGTACTCAGTCCAGTTTTATTCAAATCTCAAAGGAAAGGACTCTCTTTCGTTTAACCTAATTCCCTAGCAGTTAGTACCATAAACTGTGACTTACTAAATTAAGAAGTCTATTGTTTGAAATTACAGCAGAACCCAAATTTGGATCTATCTAAAATCAAAGCCAGAATATTTAATTTTACAAAAGTGGACATAGTCGTAAGAAAATTTTAGCAACCCTGGCTAACCTCTTCTAGGTTGGATTGCCTTAAAATTATGTGACAGATACATAAACTACAATTATACAATTAACAAGGTGGGTAAATAAACCTGGAGTGCTTGTTTGGCACTTATAGGAAGGGATGACTTTTACTTGTGTGCCATTGACTAAAGAATTAATTTTTTCTCTCTTTGGGAAGGGCATCCAACTTAAACACAAGATATAGGGTAGGATGTGAAGAAGAGAAGGTACCTTATTTATCAGCCTGATAAACAAAATCCACCATCAATCTTGGGGGGGGTGGTCAGTCTAATCCTGAACCTAGGAGACCTTTACATGTATAACATTTACACAGAACCAAGCCATTTAAAACTATTTACAAGTATTTGTTTTCAGAATACATATCCTATTTTAAGCCCCAGCTAACCATCCCAACATTCCTATATAGTTGTTGACAAGATGACCCCTTCCTCTTTCCTTAAATCCTCTATTTAATACTCTCTTTCCCCCATAGCAAAAAATAGGAAATCAGCATATGTTGAAGTGCTTTGTGGACTTAAGTGCAATATTCAACAAAAAAAAAGATTAGCTTAGCTTTCTATCCTTGGCAGTTAATAGAAGAAGCAATGTTTTTTTCCTCTGTCAACTATAATCAAGTAGTCTCTCCAGTGGAAGACACAGAAAATTATTTTGTGAGCATTGTTTCCCACCATTCAACCATTAATAATACTCAATGACAACAGTCACTTGTAACATCACAATTAGGTGACCCTTTCTAGAAAGTGGAATTGTTGATAAACACACATCGCATTTAATAAAAATCCTTCAGAGGTTTCTAAGTGTCATATCTCTAAAAGACCTCTTATGTTCTTTCCATAGACTTTACATTGTGAGAAGATTGTACCATTGCCTAGTTCTTAAGGGTGAGCCTTTCCTGTTTTCTCATTTCAAATTTTCAAAGCTGTGACAAGAGCTAAGCCCTTTTAGATTATGACTTACATAAATTAGACATCATTGGGCCACCATAATCAAACATATGAAGATTTTGACCAGCAATAGTGTTGGTTGATGTGATCAATAGTCTTATGTGTTAACTTGACTGGGCCGATGGGGTGCTCAGACTTTTGGTCAAACATTATTCTGGGTGTTTTTGTGAGGATGTTTTTGGATGAGATTAACATTTAAACCGATAAACTGAGTAAAGTAGATTGTGCTCTCTAATGTGAGTGGGCCTCATCCAATCAGGTGAAGGCCTGAATAGAATAAAAATCTAACCCTCCTGCAGGTAAGAAAGAACCCTTCCTATCTGATGGCCTTCAAGCTGAGACATTGTTTTGTTTGTTTTGTTTTGTTTTGTTTTCCCCTGGCTTCAGACTGAACTGAAACATTGGCTCTTCCTGGGTTTTTAGCCTGCTGGCCTTTGGACTGGAACTACATCATTGGTTTTCCTGGGTCTCCAACTCACCAACTGTAAATCTTGGAATTGTTAGCCTCCATAATTACATAAGCAAATTCCTCAATCAGGAAGGATCAATCTCTTCCTTTTTCTCTCTCTTTCTCTCTCTCTCTCTACCAGATAAATAAAGTTGGGAAAGTGAAGCCATTTTAAAAAATAGATCTATTTAACATCGTAAGGAAAAACCCGAATGAAATTTTTGGCCAACCCAATACATAAACAATGTGCCAATAGTTCTCTGAAGCACATCAAAAAAGACTACCCATTTCAGGCTGGTATCCAAACCAAGTTCTCAATAAATACACTCAACTGTTGCTGTCATTTTGCAAAGACAAAATACTGTTATGGATGGAATTAGACATAGAAACAGTTTCCAGATGAAAGAGCATGATCTTATTTACTGATTAAATAGCATCCTTTGTTTTCGACTGTGCATATATGTATATTTATGCATTTATTTTTAAGCTACAGATAAGCTATAGGCATTTAAGTGCAGTTATACTTGTAAATTAAATTGAGAAGAGCAAACATATCATTAGCTCTTCAACTATGTGATTATATGGTCTTAGCATGACTCATGGTGAAACATGACAGCTTATGTGAACACTAAATATTCACAGAGAGTAATGTGTAAAAGACACTTTTCTATAATTGGTCCCAGAGCAAAGGGCTGATCGCTTGTATAAAAGCCTCCAGATATGCATTTGGTCTAGCTTCTAATTAGTGAAGCAAAAAGAGCTGAACTTTGGAAATTGTGATGAGTCCGTGATCTTTATTTTTTTCCTTTAAGGAAATAATCACTTTGCCCTTGAACTCCAAAAGGCCCTGAAATCAAGTGATTCTCCTCTTAAGCTTCTTAACAAGAGTGGGGATTAGAGGCAAGCAGTGTAGAATGGTTCATATTAGATATAAATGATAATGGACAATAGAAATTCACCTAGGAATAAAGTACAGGCACTCTGAGCAAGTTCCTTTCACTGAGTTTATTATTTTTCTACAAGATATTGTTATTCTCCTGTTGTAAAAATGTGCATAATGCAGATAAATGATAAGGCCACTAGAGAGAGTAAAGTTGAATGCAGAGTCCTGCTTAAGAGCAGTTCTTTATAAAATGTCATACTGTAAGTGGTAATAATGTTAAATTAATTAAATCAAGTATGTCATGAAAGTAAAATATAATTAAAATTACAGCTTTTTATATCTATTTCTTTTTCATTAAAATAAATCAGTGCAACTCCATCACTTCTTTACTGCCGTAAAGACATAAAGTTGTAAATGAAAAAACATTGTGCACATCTGAAAGTCTGTTCTTAAGTTTATCAAGAAGTAAATAAATACTACAGCCAAGTGATTCTTCGTACTTTATCTGTTTGGATTGAGATTCTGCTGATTTGTGGGTATAATTATTTTGCTGACTGTGGATCCTATGTTCACCTTTTAAATGAAGAGTTTGACTTACTGTTGTTCACCTTGAAGGGAGAAGACATTCTGCACACAGTCTGAAGATGCAGCATGAATTACTTCTACCCCCGTCCGCCGTCCCCCAAGAAGAGAATAAAGTGTAATGGAGCAAGGAAAAGGGTGGAGAGAGGGAAGGATGGAGAAGTGAAATAAACAGGTTTGGGAAAAGGATATAGCCTGTGTGATTAATATTAAAGTTCTGGGTTCACAGACATCAACTTTTTTCTCTCTTCCTGAGATTTGGATGAACCTTACCACACCTGGCTTGGAGCAAGAGTCTCATATTAAGTGATACTAAACATCAGGGATGAACATGTCCTTAAATTTTCTGCTTTTTAAAACACCTTAGAAGTTCAACTGAATTTTGGGCAACATCCTGTAGGCTTCAGAACTTACCAATATCATACATTCCTTTGACCGCTCCAGCCTCTGTTCTTTTTCTCCTACTTTGCATATAGACTCTCTTTAATACTTGCTTGGATTTAATGAATATTTAGATGGATTGATATACTCATCGCTTCAAAGCGAATCTGAAGCCTAGTTGATTGTTAAGTTTTTAACTCTGCGGAAGTTTCTAGTACAGAAGTTCAATTGCAGTTGTGTGTTCAGCCAACATGTACTGAGCACATACTATATTCCAAGCACTGTGCAAATATGAGATCCAAGGATGCAAAGATGAAGAAGGCACAGTCATTTGTCTCAATAATCTCACTGACTAAGGGTATAGACGAAGTGTCTGGCAGGTACAAAGCCTGAAATGGTGGATGGGAAGGGCAGGCCCAGGGGAAGTTGGTGAAGGGCATTTGTATTTGTTACATGTGAGGGAAGGGCTGTGGCAAACTGGAGAGGGGGCACCATGTTTAGAGAGGGCAGTCAGAAATCGGCTCCAGTCCATCATTGCTATGTACAAATACTAGGTAATCACCCAGATCTTCTCAGAGTTTAGAAAGTTGGCAATTTTATGAGAAACTGTAAAATAATTTTATGTTGATTTAGTTTTTTAAATGCATTTTCACAAAATGTGTTTTTTGCCCTTTGTTATGTAGCTTGTCCATCAATTCAGTTTAAGTTCATTGAGCTATTGCTGACTGCTACTAGGATCCTTATCACATCAATATAGAATATAGTTATTCCTTATTAACAGTGGCTTTTACAACAATGATGTTCTATGTTTGAGTGAGAGGTTTCCAGTTTATTCATCATGATGGCCTAAGATATGATGCAGTAACAATTGACCTCATGATTTCAATGACTTAAAACAACAAAAAATGTACTTCCATTATGTACTGATTGTGGGCTGCAGTTGTGTTCCAGGCTGTCTTCTCTTTGAGTCCAGGCTCATATACCAGTTTCTATCTAGAACATTAGAGACCATTGAGTCTAAGAGAAAAGAAGCACAACCTGACTGAAAATTTCTGCTTGGAATTGACACCCAACACTTCAAAACCCATTTCACTGGCCAAAGCAAGTCGTTTGGCCACAGAGTGGGAAATATAATCTTCAACCATTGATGTGAGAGGAAGTGGGCATTCATGAACAATTCTATTACTGAAAAAGTATTTTCAATTGGTTTAGTATAACTGAGGAGCTGTCATTTGGGATAGCTGCTAGCTTAAGTTCCTGGAAGTAAAATCCACTCTGCCCACAATGTTAACTTCCTTTGCTTTAGGAAACCAAGTATGGCCATTTAGTGAGGTGAGTAAAGGCAAACTGTAGCCTTTGTTCTAAGAGAAAACTGTGAGATTCTGTGTAATTGGCATATAGTTGTTATAAAGTGGACATGTTAAATGTACTATTTAGTAAAGCGAATTGGAGAAATGGTTAACCCTTATCAAAGGTTGAAAAGTGATCAAAAAGGAAGATGTAATGCCCTTTACATGGAGTTCTTTAAAACTTGACACCCTAGATCAGGGGTCAGCAAAGTAAGCCCTTGGACCAAAACCAGCCTGCAGCCTGTTTTTGTTGACATAATTTTTGGGGGACACAGCTATGCCCATTGATACATGGCTGCTTTTATGCTACAATGGTAGGATGAATTGTTACCACAGAGACTTCAGGGTTGCAAAGCCTAAAATATTTATTATGTGGCCTTTACAGAAAAAAGTTTGTTGACCGTTGACCAAATTTAAAGGTTATTATGATTTTCTGGATCACAAATTTATTCATCAATTAAATAAATATATGTCTATATTTACCATTAATGCTATTTTAACACTTTATTTCAATTCCCTAGGTTATATATGTCCCTGCCTTGCTAACCATGATTTTTAAAAACCTATTTCTGTTCAGAGATTCCTCACCCTAGATGGGCTGGCTTGTGGTCTAGCAGGCTTGAGATAAGATGGAGTGTGAAGGATACGATTCTCCTTAGGGCATCAGACTCCATCTCCCATTTTGATTCTCTAAACATATCCTGGGATCTGATGCCCTGTCTCTCTCTTGGTATGTACTGTGCATAATTTTCCTTCTTCCTTCTTCCTTCTTCCTTCTTCCTCTTCTTTTCATGCTTCATGACAACCAGTTCTCCACTCTGGAGTCACAACCATCTTTAAAAATGCAAGTCAGGTAACCAGAAATCTTATAGTGGTCTATGATTTAACCGAACTATGTACAAAAATTCAAATATATATATAAATTGCAAATTGAACCTTGGCCCCTCACTGTGCTTAGGATACCTAGCAAAGTCCTTGACGTGGTCTTCCAGTCTTGCGCTGTGTGATTAGTACTCTTTGTTTCTCTTTGGCCTCTTTCATGCCACTCTCTTCCCAGTTTTCTCCATTTGACTTCCCTCAATTGCTCAAATGAACCATGCCCTAGACTACCCCAGTGCCTTTGCACAGGCTGCTCCCTCTACTCAGAATGCCCCATCCACACCCTAATCTCTGGAACTTGTGAATATGTTACCTTACAAGGTTAAAGGCACTTTGCAGATGTGACTAATTCAAGGGTTTTGAGATAAATAAGGAGATCATCCTGGATTTTCCAAGTAGACCCAATGTAATCCTAAGGGTCCTTATGAGAGGGAAGCCGGAGGATCAGAGTAAAAGACAAAAGAAGTAAGATTGGAGGCAGAAGTCAGAGAGAAGGTGCTACACTGTTGGCTGGAGCCATGAGCCACAGAGTCCAAGTAGCCTCTGGAAGATGGCAAAGGCAACGAAACAGATTATACCCTGGAGTCTCAAGAAGAAACTAGCCCTGCTGATATCTTGATTTTTAGCCCAGTGAAATTCATTTCAGACTTCTGACCTCCAGAACTGTAAGAAATATGCGTTAAGTCATGAAGTTTGTAGTAATTTGTTTAGCAGCAACCAGCAAACCGCCCCCTCCTACATCCTCACTTAAACAATCCCAATATTCTTATGCCATGTCTTATCAGGTTAGATCCTGACTCCCATCTTACATTCTCAAACTACCCAGGACCCTTCCTTAAGAGCAACTGTCACCTTTACAAATTGTGAATTTCTGTGATTATTTGATGACTGCTCCCCCATTGCCTGTGTAGCTGTCCTGCAGCAAGGTCATAGTTCACCCAAGACAATGAATGAGCGAATGAATGAATGCATGAGTATTGTAGAGGTAGTGGTGTTGCTTACTTTTGTACTAAGAAAAGGTGAGAGTTGAGAAAAAAAAGCAGAAGGAGGCAGTTTGTTTTTTGTATTATCCAGCTTCATTTTTGTTTTAACCCTCTCTGCCTTGAGCAATGATCCCAGGAGAGAACTAACAAGGATGACAATGCAGACCCCCCTCCCTCCTGACAGAGGGTGTGCAGCCTTGGATGTAGTGGGCTTAGCGTACTGGCCTTTATCCATGCATGTGCTGAGCTAGATTGACAGTAGTGAGGTACAGTCCAGAAATAATAAAACTTTAAATGTCACTCTCCATAGACATAATGTGAAATTCACCTAGTGCTGCAAAATATAACAAGCTCAATTACTTTGCTGAATGCTTAAATACATGAAAAGAGCAACTTATCATCAAGTGTTTAGCAGAGAGCTCAGTTGCAAGCAACAACCAACTCTGACAAGTTTAAAGAGGAAACAGACTTTAGAAGCCACCATAGAAGTGGGAAGTAAGGAGAAGCAGGCTCAGCAAAAAGAAGCTGAAAGAAGTCAGGCAGTAGCGAGGACCTGGCCAGTAATTACATAGCTCTTGTCCTGATGAGCGCAGATGTGACAACACATGTTGCCAGGCCCCACTCGGCACTGTCCCCTATCCCCAGACACCACTGCTGGCACCACAATTCCCTCCACTCAGGGAAATTAGATGTTGCTGCCGGTGTACCTGCTGCAGCCAAAATGAATGGCACCTCACTCTGCTTCCCTTCCTGGGCATCGCTGGCTCCCAGTTCAAGTCTCAGGATGCTACCAGCTGTCCTGGGACACATGGCCATGCCCTTGCTGCAGGAGAAGCTGGGGCAATGAGTAGCCTGTCTCTTTAGCCTCTACAGTAAGAGGGGGGTTCTGTCTCCCAGCAAGGTCTAATTTTGGAAGGAAGGTCAGCCAAGAATAATTTCTTTAGTTTAAAAATCATAAAAGGTCCACGCAAGCAGCATCCTTCTTTGCTTAAGCTGAGGAAGGTTAGAATTTGGGATTTAAGTGTTCATGTTGTGAAACAAAACCCCCTTGATTTGAATTCTTGCTCTGTGACCTTGGACAACTTATTTAACCTTTATATGCAAGGAAAGTGCTGAGCCCGTGCCTTTCTTTCAAGGCATATAACTATTATTGTAGAATATAAGACGTGTCCACCCCTTTTGTCATAGTCAGCGTGAAGCAGGCATATCTCGTGTTTTTGGAGAGTCAGTTTTTCTTGGAGGAAGGGATTATGTTTCTCTCATTCTGTTGGCCCTGTAGGGAAGTGGGCACTTTTAGCATACAGGGCCCCCATTTATTTTTAATTCTACCTGGATTTTTTTTTCTGTAAGCAGCACAGAAAAGAGATCTATCGAGTCGTCCGATCAATGTAAATTTATTATTGCTTACACAAGTGTTTAATAAACCCAGCCCTGTCTTGAGCATAGCTTTAAATACTTCATTGACTGTAACAAAGCTGCTCTTTTCTTCTTGGCCAAAGTGGCCATATAAACTATAATTAAGCACTAATGATGGGCTTTGCTGGTCAGATAGGAGAAAGCAGAGTTCATTATATCACCTCCAGAACAGAACTTGGAAGGAGATATTTGTTGTTGGAAAATATTATAAAATAAACAAAATAAAACATAGGAATGAGAAAAGGTGGAAGTCTGAGTTTCCTTTTTCTCTACCTCTCCCCACCCCCCAATTTCTAGGATGTGGTCGTTGACCTCATATATTACTTTTCTGTTTTGTGAAAAATAATGATAACAGGAAAATATTTTTAAGAGATGACAGTGTTTCAGAGTCAGTAAAATTATGAGACCCTATGGATCATGATCTACCTTATGGATAATGATAAAATAGAATGATTTTTTTAAGGTCTTACTATTTGAGAAAACTCAATGTTAAATTAATCCAATGGATAAAAGGTAGCTTGAAAATCACTCTTTGGTTTGTAGATATTGAAAAATACAACGTGGTTTCCATGAGAAGTTTTCATCGGAGGGAAGTATATGATTTGAGAAGCAGAGAAGTATGGCTTATTTGGAACACACACACACACACACACACACACACACACTCTTAACAGGGCCACCTGCACGGACTTGCAGGCAGCTTGCAAACATCTCTGTGATCTCACCCTGCTACTTGTCAGGAAGAGTGTCCCGGCCATGGCCATGTGCATACTTTACAGGAGCTTAGCATAGAAAGGACATATTTAACAGTTTATAACTGTCTCGGTGACAGCAAGTTCTAATTTAAAACTCCTGTGTAATACTTGTTAGGAAGTTTTAATATCAAAAGGCCAGCCAAGGTCTTCTATGAAAAATTTCTAGACAGCGAAAGAAACTAATCCTTTTTAGTGATGTTTGTCTTCTCCTAGGCAGTAGACGATCTTGATTTCATATATTATATCCATGGTTTGTTAGTGAAATGTTCTCCATTAAAGAACAACCAGGAAAAGGAAAAATAGCAATACTCTATAATAACTATTTGAGTGAAATGTTTATGTAGAATGTAAAAACTACTTTAGAGTGATCTTTAAAAAATTATATTGTGCTTTCTTGGGAGACTTCTGCTGATTGTGTTCTTTTATACAAGGAGTGAGCTGTCTGGTTGGCGTTGGAACGTTTTGTGGATTCACATCCCTTGTAAAATCATGGTCCCCAAGCTCCTGCCTCCTCTTGCCAGTCGGCATGGGTAACCTCACCTTTATACCTTTACGTGTAAGGAATCCCAGTGCTTGTTACAATTACCTTGGAGGTGTGGTCACAGGTGAGGACAAGTATCTTCTAGTGATCAAATCCTGCTTGGCAAATGGCCATTTGTCTAGTTGTCTTGGGGCAGTACTGGCTTGCACACCACAAGAAATAAGAAACCTGATAGCCTCCTTCGGCAGTTGCCTTCTGGGAATATCTTTGTCTCTTTCTACAAAGCAAGTATACATATATCTACATGCACTGAAACAAAAGCATATGTATATGTGTGAATAACTGTGAAGATGTGTGAGTAAAACTGGGTTGACATGCACAGACAATATTCCAGTGAGGTTTTCTTGTTAAAGAATTATTATTATAATTCTTCCATGAACCTGTGAAAATGGCCTAAAAAATGGAAAACAGTTTTCTAGAATATACATTGTTTCTACGGTAATCTCAAATTTCTTGATACCTTGTTGAATGTTAATCTTCTCTAAAATGGATTACCTGGGCAAATATAACAGGAGTATTTATAGGTTGATATCTATAGAGTCCTTTTAGATTATAGGATGAAAGGCAACCACTATTATAGAACATGATATATTCATTGTTCATTTTATCATTTGTATGACATGCTATTTTTAATAGTAATATATGGCTCTCTGATTTCTTGATCTATTTTTGTCTTAATGAATTATATGCATTTTTGGTAAGCTGTCTCAAATGTTCTTTGGTAGGAATTTTGTGTCGGGGGTAAAAGGATTGCTGGGAAGAAGGGTAGTAAATAAATAAATAGTATCTGATCTGTATGGGACACTTCAATTTTTTAGGCAATGCATTTGACATCACATTAGTTCAATGGATGACACACATTGATATGATTATCACTTTCCTTCTTTCTCAATATAATGAAAAATGGGAATAATCTTTAATACTAATGAGTTTCTGTTTAAAAGCATTATTGATTTCTTCGAGCTAAGACATTACATTTCTTTATAATTCATGCTTTACTAAGATTTATTAACAAATATAGTAGAAAATGGATTTTCCAGACACCTATTAGGAGGTGGATGTCAGTCCAGAGCACATAGCATCTTGAAGTTTGTGTTAGAAGAAACCATGATGATGTTTTTGGCCTAGTGATGGGTAATGTGCATCAGAGAAATTAAACCTGGGATCTTTGGCTATTCTCTTCACTGTGGACATTTCATAAGTGGTGACCACTTCCTTTGTTGAAATCTACCACGTGTCCTCCTGACTACGCTTTCCCCATTGTGGTAGATTATATAGGGAGTTCCGAGGCCAGGCAGTGCCTTCTCCTCCTTCATTTACATGCTCTTCTACCCTCTCCCTTCTCTCCCTAGCCTTCCCTGGCCACACAACCTCCTGTGTGTGACTCCTCTGCGTGTAACTAAAAGACATCCGAATCAGAGACATGTTTCTTCAGATAAAGACATCACTAGTGATAGAATTCCCTCACATTGTGGCACTTGAGGGCAATGGCTACATTTTCTCAGCAGGGTAAAATATAGATTTCTCCACGTGTGGACAAAAGGTCACCCTTAGCTGCCCTTTCCTCATCAACTGCTCTGACATTTGCTAGGTCTCTGATGTCATCCCTAACAACTCCAGCATGGTCATTCCCCTTCCACTGAGTTTCTCCAGAGTTCACTGCAGGCATCATTTAGCAGTTAGCAATTATTATGGTTCTGTCCTGCTACTTTTCCCTGTTACTCACCCCCTTCCCAGGGTGAGAGTAAGAGTCCCTGCACTCCGTGATGACTGCATCACCTGGCCTGTGGTAAAGGCTAACTAGGCTTAACTAACTGAATAAGTGAGGTGAGGCGCAAGGCGGATTAACATTTTTAAGCACTTATTATTTTCCAGTGACATCATTAAACATTTCACATATACCCTTTATTACATTCTTAGAACAGCCCTGTGGGTGGGTGGTCTTCTTCCCAATTTATGGATGAGAGCATTGAGGCTCAAAGTCTTGTAACTTATAATTTGAAAAGATACATGCACCCCAATGTTCATTGCAGCACTACTTACAATAGCCAGGATCTGTAAGCAAACTAAATGTCCATCGAGGGATGAATGGATAAAGAAGATGTGGTACAATTATACAATGGAATATTACTCAGCCATAAAAAAGAACTAAATAATGCCATTTGCAGTGACATGGATGGACCTAGACATTGTCATACTGAGTGAAGTAAGTCAGACAGAGAAAGACAAATATCATATGACATTGCTTATATGTGGACTCTAAAAAAGTGGTACAAGTGAACTTATTTACAAAACAGAAATAGAGTCACAGGTGTAGAAAACAAATTTATGGTTACCAAGGGGAGAAAGAGGGTAAGGATAAATTGGGAGATCGGGATTGACATACACACATTACTATATGTAAAATAGATAACTAATAAAGACCTATTGTATAGCACAGGGAACTCTACTTAGTACTCTGTAATGACCTATATGGGAAAAGAATCTAAAAAAGAGTGGATATACGTATATTTATAACTGATTCACTTTGCTGTACAGCAGAAGCGAATACAACATTGTAAATCAACTATGCTCCAATAAAATTAATTTTTAAAGAAGTTTGGTAACTTGATTAGAGTTGGGCCTCTAGTAAGGAGCGGGCTGCACGATCCACTCTGTCATGCTCACCATGGAATCACATTGCCTTGATTAAACAATGCTTAAAATAGTAATTTACCCATCATTACCCACTTACTGTCAATTGTACATGGAGTACCCAGAATAATTTTGGTAAAATATAAAATAGGTAACAGCATTCTTAGGTTCAAAACCCATCAATGGCTTCATATCACACTCAGAAAAAAATCCAAACTCCTTAATCCAGCCTACAAGATTGGGCTTCCCCTGGCACCTGACTACCTCTCTGACCCACATCCTGTCTGATCCCCCTTGTCTGACATAAGCTGTCTCCAGCACCAGCCACAGCACTATTCTTCTAACACATCAGATTGGCTTCCTTCTTCCTCCAGATCATTGCCTGAATTTCTCCTTCACTTCATTAAGAACTCTGCTCAGAAACATAACCTCTTCAAAGAGGATTTCTTTGAACTTTCCTGTCTATATTAGGCCCTTCCATCTTTTAGTCTCTATCCCATTACCCTGCCTTGATTTGCTTCTGAGAATTTTATCACTACCAGATAGCACTTCATGTGTATGTTTGATAATTTTCTTTTCTTCCATCACTGATATATGAGGTCTGAAGTTCAGAGACTTTGTGCATCCTATTTACCACTGTAGCCAGCATCTAGAACAGTGCCTGGCACTTAGTTCTCAATGAATCATTAAATGAATAGTCAATAAACTAACATTCTATTAGGGCCATGTGGTCAATTGAGGGCTAACCTTGGTCTTGATGCTGAATTGGGTTGCTCGTTGTTATATACACAAGGAAGAGAGTCAGATGACATTCACAGAACCACTATATAGTTGAACATTCAATCAGGACATATGGTCTAAGGAAGTGTAGTTCCATTTAATGGGAGAGGTTTGAAATGGATTAAGGTCTAATGTGGCTCTTGCATTGCTCAACTCTTTTGCATGGGGAATAGATATCACATTGTGAGTCCCCAGGTGCAGGTCTCTCAGCATATAAGTAAGGTAAGAAGCCACATGATAAAAGGAAACTCATATGTGTTGAATAATGAATAGTCATTGCTCTATATACTCTATACATAATTCCTCATTTGTCTTCCCTGAGATATATGTTTGCCTTCCCCCTCTACCAATAAATCAAGCGACTTAAGGCTAAAAAACTTGCCTGAAGACAGACCTGCTGAGGTTGTTAGATGGGGCATTTTGCACAAGACCGTCAACTGGGGCACAGAAGCCAGGATCTGATCCAGACCCACACACCTCTTCATCAGATGTCCCCACTCCATTTACTTTCCCCAAAGTCACACCCCCTTCCTAGGCCTCCCCCCACCCCAACACCAACACACAAGGGTACACACACAACAAAGCAACCTCAAGTCTATGTAGGACAGTCAAGGATTTGAGGCTGAGGTTTCCTGTGCCAAGAACTACCCCGCTAAGCCGGGAATGTAACACCTCCTTTGGGCTTCCGTAAAGCTTCAAGACAAATCTTAAACCAGATACACTCCTTTTAATCCTATTGTTACTGTCTTGCGTGGTGCCAAAGTAAAGAAAGGACATGCTTTTAAAATGGGGACTCTAAGAAGATATAAGTAGGATACACAAAACACACACTTAGAGCAATTCCCAGTGGGGTTAAGGCATGATCTCTCCTAACCACACTTCCTCCTTCCCATCACCCCCTTCCTGTGCAGTAATAAGTAAATAAATGAACCAACAAGCAACACTCTACTCTGTGTTCTTTCAAAAGCATAATATAACCCAAAAGTTTAGTTGTTTCTTTTTTTTTTTTTTTCAAAGGAGGCAAGTACACCTACTGTGAGTCAGACCCAGGGGCAGTCCCTTTACATATTTTATTTCATTTACCTTTATCACAGCCCCTTAAATGTAGGCATTAATGACAAATGGACTGCAGCTCAGAGAGATGAGTTTATTTAATAGCAAACAGCTAGTAAGTAGCTCAACTGGGATTTGGATTCAAATCAAATGATTCCAACACCCCAAATCTTTTCACTTTCTTCCATATGCAATACAGAATAAATAAAGATGTGTGCATGGGTTGGGCAGAGAAAGGTGACTGCAGTTGATTATTATTATAACAAGAGCTCAGACTGAAGGGTTCTTTTTAAAGGCAGGGAGTAATAAAGATGGGTGTGCTAAGCATGCATGGTATTAAAATGACACGTGTTAAGATGGGCTTGTTGGAAGGTGGATATCTTTGTGTTTTACCTGCTGCCTGACCCACACATGCAGGTCAGCAAGAGTTGGCACAATCAAGCAATAAAGTGCCTGACAGGAAGTGGCTTTTGTGCAGTTCTGTGCTCTCTGGCTGGGAGAGGAGACTTCCTGGTGAGCAAAGCTAACAGCAGATGAATTAATGCTTTTTACCAGCAGGAGTTCCAGACCCCTTCGTTTCTGAGGTGAAACCACCAAATACCAACTCAATCATGTCAGTGTTATGACAGTCTTTTGTCTACACAGGGACAAGGGATTTCCGGGAGAAAGCTGGAAAGAAGCGGATATGAAATAAATGTTTAACAAAGCACATAGGAGAATAAAATAGTTAATTCTTTTTCAAAATTACTTGAGGTGAGCAACTGGAATGTAAACTGTGCAGAAAGCTGAGAATTTGATTAACTCTGTTGCAGGATTTCTCAAACCTATATGCCTCCCAGAACAAAGCGGCCATCAGCAACGCAATTCTCCTTCCAAAAGGCCACTGTGGAGTATCAAGTACCTTGATGACAATGGACAGTCAGGACCCAATGTCCACCCCTGAATGCACCTACATTCAGAATGATAACTTGAGGACGTAACTTACAGATTCACTTCGACTTTGATTTTTCAGTGTGGGCTATCTGAGGCATTAAAAAAAAACAAACATCCATTTTCTATTCCCATATTTCTTACGAAATGAATGCTCTTAGGTATGCATTTGATTCTCATTCTGGTGTAGAGAACCCAGTGCAAATGTCTCGTGGGGTAAACTTAAGAGCCTAGTCTTTTTTTCCCCTCAACTTCTTGCAATATGCTTCATAGGCTAGAACTTTAAAACATGATCTGATACCATCATTTGCCATAACTACTGAATCTGAGTGATTTCTTGGATTGAAGTCTGCACACTTCTTAATACCAAGTGTAGAGATGCTAAATGATAACCCTGGGGTCAGATATTAAAACGTACAACCTCTTTTCCTCTTGTAACGCTTGGTTGATAAGCAGTTATTGTCCTGAAAGCCAGTCATTGGAGTTGAAAGATAAATATTATTCTATAGCTTATTGAATAAAATATATTATATCACAGGTGATGGAGACAGATTGAGTCAATAAATTCTAATAGTGTATGCTGAGAAATAGTGGCAATAAAAATGCTGATGACTTGACACAGGGAGAATATTGAATGCCATTAACATGCTATTTCCTCTATTCTGATCTCCCTGTCATGTTCTTTACACTGTTATAATCTCTATCAGTGAATTTTTCTTTGCTTTTTTGGTGTGAGAAAAAATGGCATTGTTGGTACTTTAGATTATCCACTACTCCACTGATTGCAGGAATGAAGCAGTAGCCTAAATACATAAAATTAATATAGGATTTCATATTTAGCAATATCATCAGCCTGTATTTGAGCATGCTGCAAAAATGTGAGATGCCACTGAGCACAGCCATGTGATCCTCCCATGAAGTTTTGTCCAGACTCTCATTTGTGCTAATAATTTTCATTACCTGAATCAGTTTAGAATAATGAGTCAGAATTTACTTTTCGGATTTTATTTTATTTTTTATTTTTATTTATTTATACATTATTTTGCGGTACGCAGGCCTCTCACTCTTGTGGCCTCTCCTGTTGCGGAGCACAGGCTCCGGACGCGCAGGCTCAGCGGCCATGGCTCACGGGCCTAGCCGCTCCACGGCATGTGGGATCTTCCCGGACCGGGAGCACGAACCCGTGTCCCCTGCATCGGCAGGCGGACTCTCAACCACTGCGCCACCAGGGAAGTCCTGGATTTTATTTTGAAAGAGTTTAGTGACGTGGATCTTATTTCATGAGATGCAGTAAGGTACAAGTCATGGAAATTTTAAAGCTTGTTGTAATCCCAATTGTTTTTGTATATTGCTTGAGATAGATAATAAGCACACATACCATATGTTAATAGAGTTTAACTTTTGAGTCACAACCCCTAACTTGATATAAAAGATGAGTATTATGTTAGAAGAGTGGTGACTCACCATTAATGAGAGCATCCCCTCTTTGGGGACATTTCACGGGGTTCTACCCTATGATTTCCTACTCCAGTTACTCCCAGTCTTCTCTCCAGGGTTCCAGATGAAATGCTCTTAGGAGGCATAGCTCCTTAAATTGTCCACAAATACCCCCAACTCAAAATATCTTGAGCTGAAATAGTCTTTTTTCAGAAAAACCTTTTCCTCTCCCTGTCCTATTTCAGTGAATGACACCGCTCCCTGATCTGTACACCAAACCAGACTTTCACATCCTCTTTGTCCATATCCTCCATAAGCAAGCAATTATCAATGATGCAGGTGTTCCCTTCCGACTGTGTTTAGAATCTATCTAGTTCTCCAAATCCTGTTGCTATCCTCCTTCAGGTCAATATCATCTCATCCTCAGATTGCTGCAATAGTCTCTTAGCTCTTCTTCCATCTTCTAAACTGCTCCCACCCCCAACCCCCAACCTTTCATTCATTCTCCATCTTGTGGCAAGTCTGACCATGCCTTATCTTAGTGCAAATCCCTTCCCTATCTTAGTTCCTCTCCATCAGCAGCAGCGTATCCCCAGGGGCTCCGATACATCTTGCCTTTAAAGGCAGTAATGGGGTCTATTTTAATTAGTACTTTAAGTCAATAACTAAACTACCAAAATATTCCCTCTTCAAAACTGAAATACTTTGAGAGCTTCCAACGGTGACTTTAATGTCATGCATGTCTGGTACCGGTGGGTTTCCAACAACCCTGCTCATGCTGCCACAATCACCTCCATCACTTAGAAGGAGAACACCCTGGGATGCTTTGGTAACTATAATGGGCAGGTGAATTGATTTTTATTCTTAAACTTATTTATTTATGTTCATAGTGGACTATTACTTAAAGAATGAAGCCTAGAAGAATGATGTTAGAATATGACTTAATAAGCTGTATGAAAATTGTGCAGTAAGCATCAATGGATCTATAATGCTGAATTCATCCAGTCACAATATGTATAAAGTACAGCAAGATACCTGCAGTAATCAAAAGATATCTCCAGCCATCTTGATGTCTCTAGTAATCTGGTAATCAAAACCAAAGATTAGAAAAACATACAATAACATTTTCTTGTGACTTTTTAAAATTTTGTCTTTTAGTTTACTGGTAATAAAATAGTCTATGCACCCATGATGGAATAGCATCTGCCAGTAGCATCCTGAAGTTCATAGTTTAGAAGCAAATTATAATATTCATAAAACAAGTTAACCAGTTGTGTGTTTGAGTGTGTGTGTGGGGGGAGCGGATGGTGTGTATAAGAGGGACAGTGAGACAGAGACTTCAAAACCTTAAATGACAATTAGTCCAGGAAAGCAGTTTTATCTACTACTTATGTTGTAAGAAATAATTCACTTTCAATCTACATTGTATTTCACATTTGGTGCAAAAAATTATGTGACATATATCATCTTAAAAATTATTTGTTCACAATTTTTCACATAATTAATTTTCCAGTAAATAATGAGTGGCATTTGTTCTGGGAAATAGTAAACATTAGTCTTTACATATAATTATTATTTATAATAATTATAACAGGATGTTAGAGAGAGATTTTTTCCATCTCCTTTTTGGTCCCCCAGTGGTTGAGAAAAAATATAATGTTCCAAGAAATGTCCCAGCCTAAGGAGAAGAGCTGGGTCTACCATGGCAGGATGTGCCAAAAGTTGATCTGCCAGAATTATTGATAACCCATCTCCAGGTCATAAGAGTAGAGATTGGTGAGACAAAGAAGGAGCACATCTTCTGAGAGTGCAGAGAGGTGTTTTTCTTATCTTTGACTGAGTGAGAGAAAAAAAAAACCTTCAAATGGCCTGCTTCTTAGAATTTCTTGGTGTGTTACCATTACCTGGAGATGTCTGAAGGCAAATTCAGGGACATTCTGAAGCTTCTGCAGATGACTATGATGGTGTGGGTTCCCCAAGTATCAAATATGGACCCTTTGAGAGGGAGTTTGCTGGAGCGTTCCAAAAGAAACACCACTTGGAAAAAAAAAGTGTGGGGGGGAATTCCCTGGTTGTCCAGTGGTTAGGGCTCCACAGTTCCACTGCAAGGAGCATGGTTCGATCCTTAGTTGGGGAACTAAGATCCCACAAGCCACACAGTGTGGCCAAAAAAAAGAAAGAAACACCACACACCACTTGGGAAGGCTACCTGGACAGGTGAAGAGAAGCAGAGCAGGATGGTCATTTTACTTTCTGAAATAAGATTACTCTTATGACTAAAGAGGATTAGAAATCTTAAAGACCTCTCTGGTAATATCATCTAGGAGTGGGGAGTGACTAGTCTTCAGAGCAAGTGGTGAGAGAGAATAAAATTATTTTCCACTTGATCCTAATCAAGTCCTGTTTGATCAATTATGTAATGATAACTACTAAGAATTTTGTGCTTATTCAAGTTTGATATCACAAGTCAGGTTCTCCAGAAAGCAATGAACCAGAGACTTGTGGACTGGAAGTTTACTGGGACATTCTCTCATGATCCATACTTGTGAGGAATTAAAGGAATAAGGATTTGACAGAAAGAGAAATTAGACTGAGATGCATACATAGAATAAGTCTTAGCTGTATTGGGATCATCTTGCAGAGTTGCCCCAAATTAAAGCAAGGGATTGAGCTTCTTGTATAGACCCTACGTTGCATGTGGTTTACTTCAGGGAAGGGCATATGAGCTTGGATGAGGCAACACTCTTTGGTCTATGAAACTCACCACATCAAGATGGGGGTAGTGAGCTGCAAGTGAGTCATTGACACTGCCAATGACTGGGAAAATATGTGATTCAATCCTGAAGGGTGTGGTTGGCACCTCACAACATCCATTACAGTCTGCGTCTTGTACGACTAAGATCTACATGTTTCATATAACTTTAGGGATCTCCTTTCCCAGAATTACGATGGGCTCCTTTCCTGAAGAAACTGATGGGAGGACATATACAACCCTCACATTGACACTGTTCATGAGGCTGTATAACCAGTATTTGTTATTTCATTTTTTACTATCCATTCTAGGTTTCCTTCATCTTAGAATGACCTTTTTGTTGGTTTAGGTAGCTTACCTGGGGAGTAGGGTAAAATATTCTCAGTTATGAAGAGTGTGAGTGTCTGGTGACCATGCTCTGCTCAGGCTATGGCTGCTGCACTTGCTCATTTGCTATCAAAATTAGGCACAAGAATAGTAAGACATATCCAAGTGGTGACTAAACTTATTCTTCTCTGCCCCCATTGTGTAAATGAATGTCAATTACACCAGCCAGGATGGCATATTTTCCAACCACTGGTACCATATTGTCTGCCAGGTCTCATGGCCCAAGTGGCAGGGCTGCTTGCACCACAGCCTGGGTCTGCTGCAAAGCTCTTTCCTCCTCTGGGCTCTTCACAAATGTGACAGCCTTTTTATCACCTGGTGGGTGATATGGGACTTCATTTATTACCTGTTTCCCATATATAACCATACTAATAGAGGATTCCATGATGATCCTTTGGAATTCTGAATATCTATGTCAGCTCAGATACTGTCTCCAAAAACTCTCATAATATTTAGATATTTTCTTTGTTTTACCCATGTAAGTGGCTCAATTTGTAAAGAGACCGAGAAAACCATTAATACATACACTTACTCTGGTGTTGCTATAGTCTTTCCCCCTGGAAATCTGATTTTTTTTTTTTTTCAGTCAGTGGGTTCTGGACTATAAACTGGGTCAGGCTCAGTATCTGAACACGGAATTGTGATTTTTGATTGGGGTGGTTGCTCTGAACCATATAGAGTTTTTATTCCTTTTCATCATATAGATTGTACTCTTGTTAACTGTTCAACAATCCTTTTCCTAGGGAGGTGGGGATCCATTATCTATCTTCACAATTATCTGCAGGCCAGTTAACCCCAGCTATCATTTTAAACTTCTTACTTATTATGATCTTTGCATAGAACTTGCTGTGGTGGTTAAGTGCCACTACCGATCCTCTAATATTTCTGAATTCCATGATTCCATTTTATCATTGAGCCCATTTCTATAATAGCAGCTCCTACTGTCAATGCTGGTCCACACCACTCAGCCACCACTGAACTTCTCAGTGATATTGGTGTTCCTCTCATCAGTCTGCTTGCCAGTTTGATAAGCAGGGTGACCTCTGATCCCTTCTGCAGAATATAGTCAGTGGGTGGGTTTTCCAATCTTATATACAACACCAACTCTAGCATGTCCATTCTCTGAGCCATTTGATCCCTTTTTACATAATCTGCAGTGGCAGTTCTGTCATTTCTACTTAACCTACTGAGGGTAATTGATTTCCCCAAGCTTCTAAGAGACACCCTAACAGTGTGTTAAAATCATCATCTGAGGTCTTTGCCAGATTGTTGTATCCAGTTTTTCTAGGAACAATCCAATTCTGGTAAACTCTCTCTGTCCAGAATTATATTCTGTCCCACTTATTTCAGTACCCTTTGAATCCTATCCTCTACCTAGTCACCTGGCTTCTGACAGTACATGTTGACTACATCTTATAGCAAATTCCTTTCCTCCATTGGTAAGCTCAGCAATTCCCTGGCTAGATATCATTGTGGATTATCCCTAATTATTGGCCTAATGGTCAGGAGTGAATGGGGAGCAGATCCTGAATGGGCCACACTTTGTTTTATAAGGCAGAAGAACCTGCATAGTCTTCATGAAAAAAAGAGAGGTCTAGCTTTTAACAGGGAGGAATAGGCTATTTCCTTTGGCCTAGATGGTTCAGTGGATTTGGAGATTCAAGGTTTTTGATGCAAAACTTCAGATGTCCCTATCCTAATCTTTATTAAATATACTATAGCATTATGCCTTAACATTTTTACATACCTTAATTAAAACATACTTTATTGATAAAAAATGCTAACCATCATCTGAGCCTTCAGTGAGTCAATCTTTTTGCTGGTGGAGGGTCTTGCCTCAATGTTGATGGCTGCTGACTAATCAGGGCAGGGGTTGCTTAAGGTTGGGGTGGCTGTAGCAATTTCTTAAAAGAAGACAAGAGTGAAGTTGACTCTTCCTTTCATGAACTATTTTTCTGTAGCATGCAATGTTATTTGATAGCACTTTACCCACAGTAGGACTTGGTTCAAAATTGGAGTCAGTTCTCTCAAACCCTTCCGCTGTTTTATGAACTAAGTTGATGTAATATTCTAAATCCTTTGTTGTCATTTCAACAGTATCCACAGCATCTTCACCAGGAGTAGATTCCACCTCAAGAAATCACTTTGTTTACTTATCCATAAGAAGCAACTCCTCATCCATTCAGGTTTTACCATGAGATTGCAGCAATTCAGTCCCATCCAATTCTCCCAATTAGGGAGAATTGAGGGTTGTAATCAATTTCTCCCTAATTCTTGTTAATGTTGATATTTTGACCTCTTCCCATGAATCTCAAATGTCCTTCAAGGCATCTAAAATGGTGAATCCTTTCCATAAAGTTTTCAATTTACTTCACCCAGATCCATCAGTGGAATCACTATGGCAGCTATAGCCTTACAAAATGTATTTCATGAATAATAAGACTTGGAAGTTGAAATGACTCCTTGATCCATGGGCTGCAGAATGGATGTTGTGTTAGCAGGCATAAAAACAACATTAATCTCATTGTACATCTTCACCAGAGCTCTTGAGTAGCCTCATACATTGTCAATGAGCAGTAAAGTTTCAAGAGGAATCTTTTTTTCTAAGCAGAAGGTCTCAACAATGGACTTAAAATATTTAGTTAAAGCATGATGTAGACAGATGTGCTCTCATCCAGGCTTTGTTGTTCCATTTATAGAACACAGGCAGAGTAGATTTGGGGTCCACAATTCTTAAAAGTCCTAGGATTTTCAGAATGGTAAATGAGAACTGGCTTTAACTTAAAGTTGCCAGAGGCAGTAACCCCTAACAAGAGAGTCAGCTTGTCTTTTGAAGCTTTGAAACCAGGCATTGATTTCTGCTCTCTAGCTATGAAAGACCTAAGTGGCATCTTCTCCCAAAGTAAGGCGGCTGCTTCTACATTGAAAATCTGTTGTTTGGTGTAGCCATCTTCCTTAATGGTCTTAGCTAGACTTTCTGAATAACTCGCTGCAGATTCTACATCTGCACTTGCTGCTTCACCTTGCCCTTTCATTTGATAGAGATTATGTCTTTCTTGACACCTTATGGACCAACCTCTGCAAGCATCACACTTTTCTTCTGTAGCTTCCTCACCTCTCTCAGCCTTCATAGAATTGAAGAGAGTTAGGGCCTTGCTGTGGATTAGACTTTGACTTAAGGGACTGCTGTGGCTGGTTTGATCTTCTATCCAGAGCACTCAAATTTTCTCCCTATCAGCAATAAAGCTCTTTTTGCTTTCTTATCATTTGTGTGTTCACTGGAGCAGCACTTATAATTTCTTCAAGAGCTTTTCCTTTACATTCACAACTTGACTAACTCTTTAGCTCTCATACTATCTCAGTTCAACATGCCTTCCTCACTAGGTTTAATTATTTCTAGCTTTTGATTTAAAGTGAGAGATGTGTGACTCTTCCTTTCACTTGAAAACTTAGAGGCCATTTTAAGGTTATTAATTGGCCTAATTTCAATATTGTTGTGTCTCAGGGTATAGGAAGGCCCGAGGAGAGGGAGAGAGACGGGAACAGCTGGTTGGTAGAGTAGTTGGAACTCACACAACATTTATGTATTAAGTTCACTGTCTTATTTGGGCACAGTTCATGGCACCCCAAAACAATTACAATCATAACATCAAAGCTCACTGATCACAGATCACCATACCAAATATAATAATGGTGAAAAAATGGACATATTGCGAGAATTACCAACATGTGACGCAGAGACACAAAGTGAACAAATGCTGTTGGAAAAATGACTCCCATAGTCTTGCTCCATGCAGGGTTGCCACAAACCTTCAATTTGTAAACAACAACAATGCAGCAATTATTTTCAAAGCACAATATAGCGAAGGGCAATAGAAGGAGCTATGCTTGTATTCATCCTTCAGAACTGAGGCACTCATTCCCACCTGCTAGAAATATTACTCTGTTGATTCCATATTCAGGAACTGCCCCCAGCTGAGAACTACTGAGCCCATATTTGCACTTTTTCCTAGAGTGTTGGCACAGACCCAATGGTTGGTAATATAGAGACTAAAGGTGCAGGCTTCTTGCTTCAAGGCAGGCACTTCTGAAGCGATGATCCATCTCCAAAACTCTCCAAGGGGTTTTGAGATCAGGTTGATACCCTCTAAATTGCATTTCTTCCTCTGCTATAGTCCCCTTTTCCCTCCTCCACACGAGTTGATCCTGCAGGCACTCCTCAATAAACTTTCTGCATAAAATCTCTGTGTTTCTTTCCAAGAACTTGATCTAAGATATCCACCGTACTCTGTAGTTACTAAATTTATATTATGAATATCATTAGAAATTGTTTCAAATAAAATTGACCATATATTTCAAAAATATGCTTATCCAAAATGAAGTATCTATTTTACTTGGAAATGTTATAATATACTATGTAAAATGACAAAAAGTTTGGAAAAAAACTTTCCCTGAGAGTTTGTGAGATTATGCTACTGTAAATCTAAGGTTAATTAATGCTAGACTACAGGATCATCTCTTATCACTTGGCCCTCACATTCTATCCTTCTCACATCTCAAGTTATTTATTTTCCCCTCAATGTACCACACATGGTTCCTCTTTAGGGTCTTTACTGTACTATTTGTTGTTCTCTCTTCCTTCACATAGCTAAGTGAAGTGACATCAGAAAGACAGCTTTTCTAATAGTTATGTTGAAGTATTTTGCTGTGAGGGGACCATCTCCAGAACTAATTAATATGGTGATATCATGCTGGTATAACTCTTATTATTATAGGCTTGTCCTCTTCAGTTATAACAGCAGAGGCTCAGGTCAGCCAGATCCAGAGCTTCAACTTTGATAGAAAAAATATGACAATGGTGTGAGAATCAATAGAGTAATGTCCAGAACACTCTCTTGTTGGTTTATAAATGTTCTGATAAGTATGAGTGAAGTCCAAAGCCAGACTTGAGATGTCAACCCAACTCAACCTCAGCTGTTCAGGGTTTATTAGGGAGGCTCTGTCAGCCATAGGCTTCAGAACATCCGTAGCAGCTGAATAACTAGCTCAGGTTTGTGAGATACAAGGATAATAACATGAATAAACATCTGTTTCCGGGCTTCCCTGGTGGCGCAGTGGTTAGGAGTTCGCCTGCCGATGTGGGGGACGCCGGTTCGTGCCCCAGTCCGGGAGGAGCCCGCGTGCTGCGGAGCAGCTGGGCCCGTGAGCCATGGCTGCTGGGCTTGCGCGTCCGGAGCCTGTGCTCCGCAACGGGAGAGGCCACAGCAGTGAGAGGCCCGCGTACCGCAAAAAAAAAACAAAAAAAAAAACTCTTTCCTCTAACAAAAATACATGTCTTCACATGTCTAAATTAATAACATTGCACAATCCTATAATTGATTCAGGATTCTAGCTGGTGCAGCAGAATTTAGAAAGACTGGAAGTGCTCTGAGCCATCCTAAGGAGTAAGATTCTTCTCTTGAAATGGTTCTGTAATAACAATGGCTTTCTGAGTAGAGGGAAATGTGGGATTTCTATTAAAAAAAATCAGAAGCTCTAATGGAATAAGTTTATAGCTTTGTTCGTACTACTACTATGTGCAGATTTTTCAATATGATATTTAGTTCCAGAGAATGAGGCACAGCTTCTATCTAGTGATTTGAAGGGAACCAATTCCAGATGTGCTATATGTAATGTTGTCAAGACAATTTGACAAATGTCTTCTGGAAGAACAATATAATCTCTCCACAACAGATATTTTTTATCAGAAGACAATTGGTGGACATGTTATTTCTATTGTCAATATTCCTTCTTTAGGTATATCACTTCTCTCTACCCAGTATGGTCCTTGTTACCCCTCACTCATCATGTCACACTACCTCTCACCACTTTCTCTGACACGGGTGTTGGTTTGTGACGCAGACTGGGCCAATAATAAAACTACATCTCCTTAGATCCAAACATTTGCTCAGAAATTGTGTATATTACCTTACCAGTGCAAGCAGAATCTTCCCCGAGATTGCTTCATGCTTATTGGAAGAGACAATACCTATTTTTGTCTGTATTTTATAGCTAAAAAGAGGTAAACCAGAAATGGCCAGTGGTGGTCAGTGGTTATCTTACTGACACAGTGAAAGAAACCTTCATTTCAATGAAATGAGAGTTTAGAGGTAGAAGCAAAGAAAGATCCCTGACAATATTCCTTGGGTCCATGGGTCTGATTGAACATTTAGCTGGCTGTTCTCTTGGACATCTGTTAGTGAGCCAATGAAATTCTGTTCCTGCCTGAGATTGTTTGAATTATGTTTTGCCACATTAAAAATATTCAGTCTATTTTAACAAATTATTTGGATGAATTGTGCATGAGTTGGATCTACCACTGCATAATTCCTCCAGTCCACATTCTCCACACCTAATTTGTCAGGCTAATCTAGGATTGCTGCATATAATTGTTTTTTTTTTTTTCTATTTAATTGGAGATATAAACCAGGAAGTTTTTCCGACATCAGTGTCTTTAAGTGCAGAATCTGTTGTGGCCAATAGCTCAGAAAATACCCATTGAATCCAGATATACTGGCTTAATGAAAATCTGAAAGTACTAAATAAATAATTCCAATGTCACATAAGTGGTGACAAAACTAAGAATACAGGTTTCCACTCAGTAAAAAAAAAAAAATCCCAAAGAAGGATGTGATGAACACAGAATACAAAAATATGACTATAGATGTGGATGTGGAACTTTATTCTCATGAAAATAGAAAGGATTCCCTTATTTATTAGTGTTCCATCTTTCTTTCTAAGTAATATGCAATTGTTGCCTCTCTGTCACTGGGCAGAGCTAAACACTGATGAAATCACATAAGGTAGAATATCAGTAATTAGGAGGCAACACTTTATATTTACTACACTATACTTCTCCAGGTCAGAAATCAGTAATACCCCGGAGTTTCAGAATTTCTCTTCTCAGTTGTCGTCATAAGAGCATAAAAGTGAATGAAGGGGGAGAGGGTTAGGGGAGAGATGGGGTGGGAGGTTGGAGTTAGCAGATATAAGCTATTATATATAGAAAGGACAAACAACAAGTTCCTACTGTACAGCCCAGGGAACTATATTCAGTATCTCATGATAAACCATAATGGAAAAGAACATTAAAAAATGTATATATATGTATAACTGAATCACTTTGCTATACAGCAGAAATTAACACAACTTTGTAAATCAACTATACTTCAATAAAAAAAAGAAAATGAATGAAGTTAACTGTTAGAAATTGCTTGTGTTTTACCTGATTTTCATCTAAAAAGTGTTTATTTCATATGGTTCAACATAAAAATATTCTAATGATTTTAATTCTAATATTATTACTAATGTAACGCTAGCATTACTAATAAAAGAACACCTTACCAAAAAACAGGCACTGGGATAAGTAATTTATTTACTTAAAGACATATGATCTTTTTTTTTTTTTTACAGGACAGGAATAAAGATGCAGACCTACTAGAGAATGGACTTGAGGACACAGGGAGGGGGAAGGGTAAGCTGGGACAAAGTGAGAGAGTGGCATGGACATATACACTACCAAATGTAAAATCAATAGCTAGTGAGAAGCAGCCGCATAGCACAGGGAGATCAGCTCGGTGCTTTGTGACCACCTGGAGGGGTGGGATAGGGAGGGTGGGAGGGAGGGAGACACAAGAGGGAAGAGATATGGGGATATATGTATATGTATAGCTGATTCACTTTGTTATAAAGCAGAAACTAACACACCATTGTAAAGCAATTATACTCCAATAAAGATGTTTAAAAAATCAATAAGTAAAAATAAACAAACAAACAAAACAAAACAAAAAACATATGATCTTCACAACATTTACAGTTGTAAAGCACCAATAGGTGTAATTATTTTTGTACTATACAGATAAGGAAAATGAGTCACAGAAATGTTAACTTGCCAATGTCACAGAGATTGTATATATGGGAGCCAGGACTTGAACCCAATTTATCTGATTCCTAAGTCTGCAACATTAGCCACTGTGCTATATTATTCCACAAGGTAACACTTCAGATTCCATGTTTATATTTCTCCCTTTCCAGTCATAAGGCAGGTACAATAAAACAAGGTAGGACTTCTTGAAGTTTTTTATTCCTCTTCCTCTGATTTCTTATTCAGGACATCAGTGAAATAAGAGACCACTTTTTGTGTCAGAAGCTTCAGGGCTTCTCTGAAACTCTGGATGGCTCCCGGGTCAATGGAATTACAAATAAAAATCCTTACTTAATAAAAACAATTCCTTGATGATGTTGTTGTTTCAGTCACCTCCTATTCACCTTATTAGCGAGGGAGGGATTCCCACTCTAGGCTTATTAGAATGGCCAACAAAAGTCACCTGACACCGGGCAGATGAGATTGATGGCAGTTTATGTCACGTATGCTCACAGCCTGGGGGAGAAAGACAGTGCATGCTCTACAGGGCCACATGGAAATTGCATTCAGGAACAGAGTGAAAAAGTAAGTCTGTGGGAGTCAGCCTTTGTAGTATCAAGAGGGTGAGGTGACCCATGGTTCCTACAGGAAGATGTGATTGGCTTGTTTGAATAACTCAACAGACTGGCAGGGAACTAAAATCTGCTACTCAGAGGTAGGTAAGAACTATGCCTGGTCCTCTTGATAGGGAGGGTTGTTTGGCTAAGGGAATTTATACCGGTAAGCATAGTGGGGAGGAAAACCTGCAGTTAGGTCATTCAAGCCCCTCTCAGTTTCCCTAGATGTCAAGCCAGCACAGAATGTGGGGCCTTAATTTTAGCCTTTAAATGCAATTGTCTGGATTGATGTTTTTAGTAGAATCAAAATCTAAAACAAATAAATCAAAATAGTCCTTAATATGTTTGGACAAAGCAGAGTGTGAGAAAACTTTTCCTCCAGGCTAAAAAGCTTTGAGGCTGACTAATCATAAATAGTGGTTAGAGGCATTGCTTCAATGCTTTGTAATCTTAAGGTCCTAACTTGTCCTTAGATTTTTATGAAAGCACAGATGGGATACTAAATGGTTTGAGAATTTCCAAATCATTTATGCAGATGTTCACATTTTTAGGCTAACATAGGCAGAACAAGGATATCTTCAAATATTTTAAAATATCTCCTTTGAAGGTAGAATAAGTTTCAGTTTAGACTCTGCTGATTACTAGCTATGTGATATTGGGCAAGTGGTTCCATTTTCTTAGTCTCAATTGCTTTACTTTCTAATTAGATCTAATAATATCAATTTCAAGGGATTACATGAAGCTTGAATATAATAACAGATATGAATGAGCTGCCACTTCAAAAGACTCAATAAATATTAGTCCTTTCTTTCTGCCCCTTCCATTTACCAAACTACTTTTTGTCTCTCTATATTACTGACAATTATTAGATGCTACTAACTTTCTATGGTGTGCAGATGCAGTTTTAATTGTTAGATCCTTTTATCAGACCATTGTAAATGCAATATTTGAGTTAATCAAAAGGCATCATCTTAGTATTTAGTACACAACTACAAGTGCATAGTACTGCTATACCGTGTCGTCCATGAAATCCCCAAAGTCTCAACATTGAGAACAAGAAGCCACTAGAGTAGAACAAAAATAGTGGATTCCATTTGTAATGTTTAAATCCAAAACAATGACTGATGGTGCTGGTGGGAAGTGAAATGTCAATACTTCTAGTAGTTAATCAAATGTTTCATTGCTAGGTAAAGCAGAGGAAAAATGAAGCATATGATAATGGCCTATATTTAGAATCCAAGATAGTCCCATAGCACCTTTCTGTTAAAGGTAAATTTCAATTTTATTTACTCATCATATGTATGGAGTACCTGTTTTATGCTAGTGATTCTATCAATTTCTTACTAAACCTCTCCAATATGATGGCCCATGGACACCCCAAACTTAACATGTCCACATTGAGATTTCCATATTGTACCCATCCCTCAAATTCTTTCTTTTCTCCCCATTTTAATGAAGAGAACTGCCAATGTTATGTCAAACTGAATAAGAACCAGGGCTTCATGCCTGATTCCTCCTCTCTCCCATCCTTCATATCCAATCATTTCTATTGTCCTGTCAATTCTTACTCTTAATCCACTTTATTTTCTATCCCATTGCCACCTTTAGCTTTTATCTAGATTAAAACATTCGACAACAGCTCTGTTGACATGTACATGTTTCACATAGTAACCAACTACCTTTTCTTATTTAAAAAACTTCTATAGGGTAGGAGATAGGAAGGTATCAGCTTGATGCTGAAGATCCACTCTAACCTATTCCTTCTGCTAATTGCAATTAAAATCTTTGGATGAAATACAAAAATGACTACTTGAGTACTCTGAAAAGTTAACAAAGAAGGTGAACTAGAGCCAAAACTTGGAGAAGTAACTCTATAGAGATGAGTTTCCTGAATTTTTTTTTCTATCTTATCATACATTATCTCTCAGCATGGCAGCAGTTATCTCTCAGCATGGCAGCAGTGGTGGAGTCTTCAGCTAAAACTTTGAATGAAACCCTGGCCAAAAGAACCAGGAAAAGAGTACTCTCAAGATAAGATATTATTGAGAAATGGATGTTGAAAGGAAGAAAAGAGGAGCCTCTAATTCTATGTATAAGACATGCAAGTGTTAGCCTACACCTTGATCTACATCTTTGTGGGACAGACCTACAGTAGCTTAGCTAAGGCTTAGATAAATGAGAATTGAATGACACACACAACTCTTTCAGTGCAGTCCTTGAAGAGTACACATATGAAATAAATACAAACCAAAAGTTGTGAATGACTGTAGTACTCAACTGAACTATCTGCACAAGTATCTGTCTAACTTCTGAGCTGTTCATGCATATAGGGCAGACTCAAATCTGCATATCAAAGACTTAGAGAATTTAATCTAATAACTGAACCACTTCCCACGTAAGAGAAGACACAACTGACAATTGAAACCTAAATAGATTGAATGCTTGCTGAAAGCAAAACATTAATATTCTCCAGAGGATTTTAACAAAGTACAGTGTCCAACAACTTAACATTCACAATATCCAGGGTGCAATCCAAAATTAATTGATATAAAACCAAAACAAATAACAACAATAACAAAAAATAATAAAATGTGACAAAATCTCAAAGGTAAAAATTAACATGTGCCAAGTCTGAGGTTAGCCCAAATGCTGGAAATATCAGACACATACTTTAAAACAGCTTTTATTCATATGTATGTAAAGAAAAACACACTTGAAATGAGTAATAAAAATGAGAAATTGTCAACAGAAATAGGAATTATACAAAGAACTAAATGTGAATTTTAGAACTGAAAAATACAATGTAAGACATTTAAAAATTACTAGTTGGACCCAATTATAGAATACTGACCACAGAAGAAAGAGTAAACAAGCTTGAGGGTATGTCAGTAGAAATTATCCTAAAAATGAGAAAGAAAAGATTGAAAAAAAAAATGAACAGAGCTTCAGTTTGTTTGAACAGTATCAGAGGTCGATCATACATGTAATTGAAGTTCAGAAAGAGAGTGGAAGGATATTGGGGCTGAAAAAAATATTTAAAGCAATAATAGTAGGAAACTTCTTAAATTGTGTGAAAGACATGCATTTACAGATTGAAGATTGGGAAATTTCAACTTGGATAAAATCAAAGATGATTATAGGTAAGTATATTATAATCAGCTCACAATCAAAGATAAAGAAAAATCTAGAAAAATGACATTACATACAGTGGAAGAACAAATTGAATGATGGTGGATTTCTCTTTTAATATCCTTAAAGCACTGAAAGAAAGAACTGTCAACTCAGAACTGTTAACTCTTATTCCAATAAGAATATTCTTCATAAATGAAGATGAAAAATAAATTTAAAAATAAATGAAAACTAAAAAATAACCTTAAACTCAGCAAGCCTGCATTACATGAAATGCTGAAGGAATTTCTTCAAGGTGAAGAAAAATAATACAGAGATTTGAATTTGGGGGAATACAGGAAAAGTAAGAGAAATAACAAATAGCAGGATAAATATAAAAGATTACATTTACTCACTAAAACAAAAAATGTATACTTGATTATTAAAGCAAAAAATATTATATTGTTGAAATACTTGATGTATGCAGTAGTAATGTGTATGATAATTATAAGATGAAGATGAGTGTGGTGGAGAAAGGAACTAATGTAGCTGCAAAGATTTTCATTTTACATAAAGTGATACAATATCACTTTAGGTAAAAGTGATAGGTAAAAGATTAAGTATGTATACTGAAATCTCTAGAGCAATCACTAAAAATAACACAAGGAGATATAGACAAATATTCAATAAATAAAATAAAATATTTTTAAATCTCCAAGTAATTCAAAAGAACACAGAAAATGAGGAATTGAAAAACTAGATGCAATAAAAAGAAACTAATAACATCATGGATATAAATCCAACCCAATCAATGACTGTATTAAAGGTTAATGGTTTAAACACTCTGATTTAAGAAAAAGGCAGAAAAATTGGCCAGAGTAGCTTAAAAAAAGACTCCACTCTGTGCTGCCTACAAGAAACACATTTTAAACATAAAAATAACATACTGAAAGTAAATGAGTGGAAAAAAAATTGTCAAGAAAAAAGTATGCATTACTGTTTATAAAATAAAGCCAAGGAAAAAGAGTACTACTAGAAATAAAAGAAATATTTCAATAAAATTAAAAAAAATCAAAATGATAAAAGGGACAATTCAGAAGGAAGACAGAAAAATTATCAATATCCATGTACTCAGTAATATAGCTTCAAATTACAATAAGTGAAAAGTGAGAGAGACAGACAATTTCACAACTATGTAGTAGATATTAACAACTGTTGGTTCTCATGAATTAATAAAAGAACAAGACAAAATCAGTAAGAAAACAGAAGTCAGAAAGCAAAAGACAAATATTGTATATTAAGGCATATATGTGGAATCTAGAAAAATGGTACAGATGAACCAGTTTGCAAGGCAGAAATAGAGACAGAGATGAAGAGAACAAATGTATGGACACCAAGGGGGGAAAGCTGTGGGGGGTGGGGTGGGATGAATTGGGAGATTGGGATTGACATATATACCCTAATATGTATAAAATAGATAACTAATAAGAACCTGCTGTATAAAAATAAAGTAAAATAAAATTCAAAAAGATAGTGTATTAACATTGAAAACAAAAAGAAAATAGAAGACCTAAAAACCTCTATCAAGCACCTTGATCTAATTAACATTTCTGAGCATTATGTCGAACAACTGCACCTTACATATTCTTTTCAAGTACACATGGTACAGTCACTAAAACAGATCATATATTAGGATATAAAACAATTCTCATTAAATTTAAAAGGATCAAAATCATATAGAGTATATTACCTGATCACAAAAGCATTAAATTTGAAATCAATAAAAAAATATGTAGGAAAAAACAAATTTCTGAAAATTAGACAGCACACTTCTAAATAATTCATGGGTCAAGGACAGACTCATGAGGGAAATTAGAAAGTATTTTTAATAAATATACAACATATCAAAATTTGTGTGGTGTAACTAAAAGATATTAGTTATATCTAATTATATTAGCAAAAAATGTCCACCTTAATAGCTAAAATAAGCCAGGTAAACAAAGATCTATTTTACAAGAAATACAAAAGGAAGTTCTTCAGGCTAAAAGTAACGACATCAGACATTAATTCAAATCCACAGAAATAAATTAAGAGAATTTGAAATGATAAATATGTGGGTAAATATACAAGACTATATAATTTTTTCTGTTTTCATTTCCTTCTTTCAATGGCACAAGATTGCATACAGCAATCATTATAGACCAGTATGGTTGAATGTATAAGATATATCAATACAATACATGTGACAGGAACAGTAAAAATAAAGGTGAAGGAAATGAAGCTATATTGTAACAAAGTTTCTATATCTTACAAGAATTAATCTAATTTGTTATAATGATTATGAGATCCATAGAAAATAACTAATAGTATGTATGCAATCACTAGAGAAACTAAAAATGGTGATAGACAGATATAGGTACATATCTGTCATTTTGCTATTCATAATTTTTGTTACTTTATCTGTTTCTCCTTTGCTATGATCTTAGCGTTTGGAAATATATATATGTATATAATATATATACATATTATATACATATATATATATACACACATACATACATATATACCAAACACATATAATACTATATATAATACTAAATATACATATATATAATACCATGTACATATATATAAAGTATCACGTGTATTATACCATTTTGTACTTCATATCAAATATATATATCAAAATTATCTATATATATAATAACAAGGCAGGACAGGAGAATCAGAGTAACAAAAAGTGAAAGAGTAACAAAGAGAGACACAAGACATATTAAACCAAGGAGCAACATGGCACATATAAATTCAATCACATCAATAATTATATTACACATAAATGGACTAATCTTCCAATAAAAAATCAGCAATTGTCAGACTGAATAAAAAAGTAAGGTTCAACTACATGCTGTCTACAAGAAACACATTTTAGGTTCAATGACACAAACATGTAGAAGTAAAAGGAAATGACTCAAACATGTAGAAGTAAGAGGATAGATAAAGACATACCATGGAAACACTAACCATGAGAGACATGAAGTAGCTATATATAAGTATTAGAAAACATAGACTTTTTAAAAAGAAATACTGTTAGAGGTCAGTATATCCGGAAGATACGATAAATATGATGTATACGCATCTAACAACAAGACAGCCCCAGAAAACATGAACAGAAACCTGGTAGAAGTGAAAAGAAAACTATAATTCAACAATAATATTTCAATACCCTGCTCCCAAAACAGAGAAATCTCCAGTGATATAAACGACTTAGGGACTTCCCTGGTGGTGCCATGGTTAAGAATCCACCTGCCAATGTAGGGACATGGGTTCAAGCCTTGGCTCGGGAAGATCCGACATGCCGTGGAGCAACTGAGTCCATGCACAACCACTGAGCCTGCACTCTATAGCCCACAAGCCACAACTACTGAGCCTGCGTGCCACAGCTACCAAAGCCCATGCACCTAGAGCCTGTGCTCGCAACAAGAGAAGCCACCTCAACGAGAAGCCCGTGCACTGCAACAAAGAGTAGCCCCCGCTTGCCGCAACTAGAGAAAGCCCACGTGCAGCAACAAAGAACCAGTGCAGCCAAAAATAAATTAATTAATTAAAATAAATAAATAAAAGACTTGAATCACACCATCAACCATTTTGACCTCACTGACAGTTTTGTTATGCATCATCTCATGACAGCACAATATACTTTCTTTTCAAGGTCGCATGAGACATTCTTTAGGATAGACCATACACTAGACCATAAAGGACTCTGTAAATTTAAAAGGACTGAAATAATACAAAGTGTTCTGTTTGATCAAAAATAAATTAAATTAGAAATTAATAACAGAAAGATATTTGGGAAACCCTCAAATATCTTGAGATTAGATAATGCACTTCTACTAAATAATCCATGGATTAAAAAAGAAGTCACAGGTGTAATTATAAAATATTTTTAAATGAATGAAAAAGAAAATATCAAAATTTATGAAATGAAGCTAAAGCAATACTTAGAGATATATTTATAGTTTTAAAACACATATTTATTTAAATATATATATATATTATAACTCAATAATAATAAATCAAACAGCCCAATTAAAAATGGGAAAAATACTTGAATATACTTCACCAAATAATATATGAGTGGCCAGTAAGCATATGAAAAGAAGCTCAATACCATTAGTCACCAGGGAAATACAAATTCATACTACAATGAAATAAAATTACAAAATTACAAACCTATTTACTTTACTGTAATCCAAAAGATTGACTGTATCAAGTATTGGTAAGGATGTGTAGAACTGATATTTCCATATGCTGCTGTTGAGGTTGTAATGTGGTACAACTACTTTGGAAAACAGTTTAACATATTCTTAAAAAGTTAACCAATACCTACCATACAACACAGCCATTTCACACTTAAATATTTACCTAATTGATACAAAAACCTTTGTCCATGCACAAACTTGTGCTTGAATGCATAAATGCTCATGATAGCTTTATTTGTAATAGCCAATAACTGGAGGAAAGAAAACCCTCAATATCATCAACATGTGAATGAATAAACACATTATGTTATAACCATACAATAAAATACTTACTATTAAGGAAAAAAAAAAGAACTATGAAACACACCAGAACATGAGACCAAGGATAAATCTCAATCATTATGCTGTGTGAATAAAGCCAGGTCAAAAAAGGAAACATATTGTATGACTCTATAAATGCATAACACCTACAATTTATAAAAAAAACTAGAACATACAAACAGGGAGAAGTTTTATGACTGTTTGGGATGGCAGTGACAGGAATGACAGATTACAAAGGGTGATGAGAAAATTTTTGGTGGTGCTGGATATGTTCATTAACTGTGGTGACAGTTTCCATAGGAGTGTACTTATATCAAATTGATCAAATTTTCCTCCTTAAATATAAGTAATTATACCCTAATAAAACCTACCAAAAATAAATAAATAAAACTTTTATGGTACCTTACTGTAATCTGGAAAATTTTTCAATTTTTTAGCATGGCATATATCAAAGTCCTCTCTATTAACTTGAATTAGTTCTAGCTTTGAGTGACAGAAAATCTAAATGAATGGTGGTTTAAACCCAGGGTCAGCAAGTGTTTTCTGTAAAGGGTCAAATAGTGAATATTTTAGGCTTTGCAGGCCACATGCTGGCAACTACACAATTCTGCCTTGGTGATGTCAAATCAGTCATAGATGCTATCTAAATGAAGGGCATTAGTGTGATCCAATGAAACGTAATTTACAAAACCAGATGGTGAACTGGATTTGGAAGGGTGGGATGTAATTTGCCTATCCCTGGTTTAAAAAATAGCTTTTGAAAACTTAGGCAATCCAGGAATAGGATGATGACTCCATCTATCTCCTGGCTTCTTTGTCATCCTTAATATGTGCCCTCTACCTCACGGCACAAGATGGCTGCTCCATCATCAACCACATCCATATTTCCGCCAACAGGAAGAAGGAAAGAAAGAAAAGCATGCCCTTCACTTTGTATACTCCTAGAAAGTTATACACACTTTTATTTACATTTGTTTGTCTGTAAATTAAACACATGGCCATACTTAGATACAAGGGAAGTTGATAACTGTAGTCTTCATTCAGGATGACCAAGTGTCCAGATAACTGTCAGGGTTCTACTGCCAAAAAGGGAGGATTATGTAAAAGTTCTCTTCTGCATTCTTCTAAATATAATATATACAAAATCCATAATGATATGAAGGAAGCAAAAAGGAAAATACATTTTCAGATAGAAATTATAAGCTAGGGTTTATTTTGTGTTGTTTTTAAATAAAAGAAACATGTTTAGTCTTAAAAGGATATTTGGTTATGTAAAGAAATTTAGGATTTTCCTAATGATGTAGGTCAGACAAGCTTGTGTGTTGGATTCAGATAAAGCTGGATTAGAAACCTGGCTTTCACTTATTGTTTATGTGGATGTTAATAAGCATCGTCTGACTCCTAGTTTACTAACCTGTGTATCTGGGCAGATATATCTTATTTAACATATTCACATTTCTGTATTGGGACAGGGAGAGTGCTGTTTATGCTTTTTACACTGTAGATATGATATTACATAATTTTGTTTTGCTCTGCTCCTCAAAGACTGTATCATGTTACGATGATTTCCAGTATCTACATTTTATTAAATCTTCATATGCAAAGCACAGAAGAATTTGAGGGCCTGGGGAACTTAGGTGTGCCATAGACATTTTTAAAATTCACATTGGGTGTGCATCAATCTAAGTAACTGATAATATCTCACTTGCATATAAACTGAGCCATTCATCACAAAGCCATTCCTGAAACTGGCATGCCAACAAATCTCCAGAAAAATACTGAGACTGGGGTCTGAATTTTTAGCCATTCTTACATTTGTTGTGAAGAAAGACACTGCTGTTACATATTTAAATGAGATTATTACCAGCTTTTGTTTTGAAAATGATTTGCAACTATCATTATATCTTATTTTAAGACAGCTTAGTTTGGTAATCCCTGCTTGACAGGTGAGAAAGCCAAGACATAGAACAGGTGCCTGCCTCATAATGACAAGCAGACATTTATTGCTGAAGCATATTGCCACTGAGGGAGTATAAGGTATGTAAGAAATAACAGGTTGATTTGCCTTCAAGAAATTTATAATCACGATGGTACTCCCTTGATACTGGCTAGTCCACCCTTACCTCTGTGATGCAGTGGTCCTGGATGCTGGGTGTCGTAGCGGCTTCAACCGTGGGTGTAGCACTGAAACATATTTGCCTTCAAATTCCATACCACCCTCATCCCCTCACACGTTTAGTAGCTATAGGACCTATAGGAACTATCTGCCTCATGTGTAATTTTGTGGAGTAAATATACTAACGGGTAAACTCTGAAAGAGCAGCTTGTTAGTCCTGGAACCATCCCTCCCCCCAAGCTGGAGGAGGTAGGTTGCAGACTAGGTACAAAGTAAAAACTGAGGCTGGTTACCCACCGCCTCCAGCCTGACCGCAAGCTCCATGGAGATAATGTAACCCTTCTCTGCAGTCATCCCAGCTATCTGCTCACCCTCACCCAGCAATAGGCTAGTCCCCAGTTTAAATTTTGGAACTTTAAAAAGTATCCTTTAAAAGGTTTCTGGTCTTGGACCTCCAGAGTTTCTGATTTAATTGGACTGGAGTGGGGGGCTTCAGTTTAATAGGTTTTAAGAGCTCCCCAGGTGTTTTTAATATGCAGCCAAGGTTAACAGTTGCAACTGAGGGGCTTCCTGGCTGGGGCCATGGGCTGCCTCAACTTTCCCGTCTGTCGCTTGATAATGCAGACTTGGCCTTCACTGCTGCTGTCTGGCTTGCTTTGCCTGATCCTCAGTTTAGAACTCCTGCCTGGTTCCAAGCACTCAGGTATTTGTGTTTTCTTCATTCTCCAGTACCTACCCAACTTCGGGCTAAATGCCTGCCTTTACCTCACAGGCATGTCTGAGTCAGATCCAGGCTTTGCCCCAGCCTCTCCTGCTGGCTGGTTCCTGAATCTGCTCCTGAAAACCATGGTCCAAAAATTAGCACAGCCTCCAAAATTTTGTTCCTTAGGGATGCTTCCCTGAGGTTCCCCCCAACCAGGGGCACCCTCAGCATAGAACCAGCTTCTCAGGACAGCAGGAGAATAAGGGTAGCAGAATTGCTCTCTTAGATCTTCTCAGAAGTCCTCTTTCTTTTCTTCCTTTACTTCCCCCAAGGCTTTTAGCAATGCATAGTGAGATTGCATAATCTTCTCTGATGCTCCTTTTTCCAGAGAGAGAGAGAGAGAGAGAGAGAGAGGTGAGAGTTGGGAAGGGGAGCAAAATTCCAGGACATATTTCTCTATTATTGTTAGACACAAACATTTAAAGTTAATAAATTTTATGTTAAGCCTAATACATTTTTCACACTCTATAAAACCTAATGTATTTTTAGCATTCTATTAAAATCATTTAATATTTATTGATAAAGGTATAATATAAACCATTTAATATAATTTAACTAACTACAGTACCCATATTTTTGACAAATTTTAAAGGAAAAACTATTAACTATACAAAACTCCAAACTTTGACCTCAGGTTGATTAAAATTTGGGTCCCTGCAACTCATATCATTGTTTGAAAGAAACATATATGTTTGACATATGGCATAAATAAGAAAAAGAAGGGGAAAATAAGTCACTTTTCATATCTACAAAAAACTGAAAATCATACGTCTTCTGTCAATGTTTTAATACTACTCAGAGTTAGTTGAGAAGGAAAATTGGGGTCAAATTTTCATTTATCTATGTAAAGCTACAAATTAATAATGATCACTTGCTTGACATCCCCTTCCACTCATTCAATATTTCCCAAATGGAGTTAACTGGGAACAAGAAACTGGGGGTATGAGAGAAAGTGGCTCATTGACTCAAATTACTTGTCAGCTATTTTATCATTTTATGGGAGATAGTAAATGGGTAGATGCATATTTATTATTTTATCTCAATATGCAATATCATGAATATATACCATGAGTCTCATTACTCCAATGACTGACATTTACTCAAAATTTCTGAAATAATATGCTATTTACATAATTCCAAGAGATATAGTCTTAAAATAGTATCCTGCCTTGTTTCCTGTCAAAAATTGATCAGAATATGAAAATGTCAATTGATTACTTCCAGTTGATGAATCATCATTTACTTAATCATTTGTCTATGGTTTAACATTGAATGCATTTTTTTCATTCTATTTATTTTCTTTTCTATGCTGATATCAATAACATTGCATTGAATAACTTTGTGCCTGTTATTTTATATTTTGAATTTAGTTTTTGGTATAGATTTAAACATGGGTCAAATTTCATTAAACATTTTAGTCTAATTGATAAGCCTACCCAATACATCAAATTCTCTAAGCTTCCTAAGGGGGATGAGAGCAATTTTAAGACAGGCACACGTGTTGGTAAAGAGTGCTCAGATTGAGGAGGGGAAAGAAAGCAGTCTAGAGTATGTCTGCCCCTACTCCATGGTGGGTTGGTCCAATTTTGGAGAACAGTGCTTTTAAATCCAACCATTATTACTGTTTTTATGGTGTCAACAACTTGAGGTGAAGCTGCATGAGAATTCTTCACTATATAGAGTACCCAGTATGAACTTTAAGGTGATTCATAAATTGGGAAGGGGAAATATCTGATAGAACAACCTTTATTGTTTGGGGACATCTGCTCTTTGGTCTCTTCCAACTGGTCACTGCAGCCTGTGGCTGTTGGGCTAGGTTGGGTGGCCAAGTAAAGAGCTTCCCAACAGTTACTCTTATACAAGTGCTGGTATGGCCTCTTGAGGACTTTCTATTTTTTCCATTTGGGTGTCCAACAGACTTTGTGATTCACGTTCTTCACTGGTCAGTCTCTCAGCTGTGATCAGCAAGCTCTGTGATACTGTGTGGAGCTCCCAAAGTGGTACCATGGTGCACTCCACAGCTTCTTCATGTGCCTGTGCTACAAAAAGAACACAAATGCTTTCCTGGCTATTATTTTATTGGATCTGAAAGAAGATTTGATCCTGGTTCTGGTAACCAACTAGAATTATCTCTCTTCAAATTTTACATTGTTTAATTCATAACTAATCATAATTGTTCTTCTACTGTGAGCCTATTCCATGTTTTAGTGGCCATGATGAACTTCTTTCTGTTCATTGATTTCTTCTTTTTCTGTTTTTTGGCTTTTTGGGCTTTTTTGTCTCATCATATTTACTTCTTTTGTTGACACCATTTGCAAAGGTTGTCCTTTTGTTACTTCTACCAGGAGAGCTTCCAGGTAGGTGATTTTAGTATGAGGTTTTACATCAGAATTGAGTTTCTGAGTTTGGCCAGAGTAAACAAAGCTTGTTATGTTGCTATTGTTGTTGTTTCTGCAAATTCTATCCCCCTCTTTTCAAAATAAAGGGTACAGTCAAACTTTTCCAGTCAGGCTCCTCATCTTCACAATGACATTCTTCATGCCTGGGGTGAAGGGTAGAGTACTCTTTATTTTCCCTCTCCACAGCGCATGGTCCCAGCTGTGTGGCTCCCTTCATGAATATGCATAAAATCAGATATGACATTGCTCTGCTCCCATTAATAATCTTGTCATCTGACTTGCGCTCCAGAAAGCTCCAGTCCATGACTTCTCAGAGCAAATGTAGCCTGAAGAAAAACAAGACAAATCAAAACAAAAAGATCCTATCTTTTTGTTTATTTTTTTATTTGATTGGGATTAGGTATTCCAACATTTTGGGCAAGGGCTTGTGAGAGGAGCAGAGGAGGCATGGAAGGGAGAGAGTGAGCCGGCTCAGGAGAGAAGTCAGGCCCAGTGTGAATGGCGTGGCTTGTTGGGAGCTGAAAGCAGTGGGTGTAATGGTATGCGAAGTGACCTTGAATATAGGCACTGTGGGTAGCCCCAGCTTTTTTGTAAAAGAAGCATTTGCAGTGGAGGTTTGGGTTTCAGGCCTCCCAGTCATCAATCATCTCAGCCCATTCTTCTCTTTGACAGCTCAGTACAAGGCCTGACATTTGACACCCAAGACCCCAGGACTTACACACAGACACAAGCTGAGGCCCTAAGGGAGGGGAAGAGGAAAAAAAAAAAACAAAAAAGGCTGCTTTTTTTTTTTTTGAAGCAGCAAACTGAGGAATATAGAAAACAAATTCTATCAGGGGAACTAATTCTGCAGGAGAGCATCACATTGAGTTTTGCTGCTGCTTTGTGATTTTTCATGCTGTTTAGGGTTCTTAAAATAGCTCTGTGTGGACAGTTTGGGGTAAATATCTCAGCCTGGCTGGCCACTTTCCATCTGGCCAGATTGAATCCAACCTCAGCATTCAAGGATGGATTGGTGGACAAGGGGGTTATCACTTTCTGGACAATGGCTCATGACATTGTGACCCAAGTGTCATTATATCATACTGTCACCTCAGGGTGGGGGGGAAGGCCACCCTCACAGTACTTTCCCTATGGAACATTGAAAAAATAAAAAAGAAGGATAATAGCTCAGGTTCAGATATGAGCTCACTGAAGTCCAGGGTCAACTAATGCAAGTGTTTCAGGGATCAAATAATGGTAATTGGTGTTAAGAATTAGGTAATTTATGGTTCTAACTTTGAAAGAGTCTAAAAGGTTTATAACATGCAAGTCCCAGGATTTCACGGGTGAAGGTCGAGGTGGCTCTTCCTCAAATCCCTGTTCATCTACAGCCAGTTAAACTGAGTGCCAAGCCCTGAGCATGTGAGGCCAAGGGTGTGTGGTTAAATTTTTACCCAAGTCTGAGACCTGACAGTTCAATCTTTCAAGTATTTTTGACAAAGACTATATGCCCAGCACTATACTCAAATCATAGAAAATGCAAATACTCTAAGAGATGATCCCAGCCTACACAAATACTACTGTCTATTTGGAGAGATAAAACGTATGTTGATAAGATAGTGCATAACAGGGTGGTAAAAACAAATGTATTCTGATATATCAACTAGGTTGTCTCTGGGATTACTCAGCACATCTTTCATTCTGGAAGCATTGGTATCCCACACACAGACTTGAGAAACACCATGGTTCTTTTCAGTGTAAATGTAGAAAAATATTTTGGGGGTTGCTTAGGAAATATAAAAAGCTTCCTAAGAATAGTTAGCAGTATAGGTTTAGAAATGCAGAGGTCAATATTAGGTATGGTTCAGAAAAATTGAGCAGAGACTATTATAATATCAGCAGTGAATGGGGTGGCTGAATTAGAAGTGGGTTTTCTTTTTATTTTTAATTCTTTTCCTCATAGTTTATAATGAACATGTATAACTTTTTATTGATAAATAAATGTTATGAACATTGAAAAATAGGGCTATTCAGTGACTGCCTGGAATCATATACCAGTTTCATTTCATTCTATGGTTTCTCTCTCAGTGTGGAAAGTCTGTTAAGATCCTCATTTCACTACTGTCCTGGAAATAGTTAATAATGTTCATGCTCTACAAGAGCAAAGGTAAATCAGCCTCTGAGCTTGAGTGAAGCTCTTTATGCTAGATGGGGGCTCCTCGTCTGTGTTCCCACAATGCCCTGTGCACTAGAATAGCACTAACAAGTTGTATTAATTTGGGAGTAACTTTTCAATCTTGCTCATTCAACTGTGAGCTTCTTGAGGGCCAGGCCCTGTCTTTGTCAGGCAGCTTATACATTTTTATACCTCCAGAGGGTAGGTCCTCGCCTGGCCAAAGGAGACACTTAATATCCTATTGAAGGCTTAATAAGTATATGAATAAAGATCTGCTTCAATTTCTCCTTAGACAAGCTTCATCACTATAGTTTTAGGGCACTAATTTGTGCACCTCTAGGCAGGCACACATTTATTAGTCTTTGAGCTTTGCTTTGTTGTCACGCTTAGTAAATACATTTACTTCTCTGACATTTCGTAAAATTCTTGTGAAGAATGGACAGATAAAAACTTAACAGACTCTCATCTTCTTCCATTGAAAATTGCCTGTTTTTTTTGTTCCTCCATAAAATTTGCTCCTCCTTTACCTTTCTCTCTTTGTTCTTTATGTTTTAATATGCTTTTTTTTTGCCGTACGCTGACTTCTCACCGCTGTGGCCTCTCCCGCCGCGGAGCACAGGCTCCTTACGCACAGGCTCCTTACGCACAGGCTCAGCGGCCATGGCCCACGGGCCCAGCTGCTCCGCGGCATGTGGGATCCTCCCGGACCGGGGCACGAACCCGTGTCCCCCGCATTGGCAGACGGACCCTCAACAACTGTGCCACCAGGGAAGCCCTAACATGCCTTTCTTAAAAAAAAAAAAAAAAAAAGCCTTTAAATTCTCTAAGAAAAGATAATGTATTTTTTACTTTTTAAATTCTTCAAAATAGAGTGCCATTTATAATGATGTACATGTAAGTTTCAGATAGTTAATTCCTGTCCAAATAGTTCTTTTTATTTTCAAGTTATTTATTTACTTTTTCACGTATTTTGCTATTCCATCAGGGTACTCATTTATGTTTGGAGAAATCTGTGGTACTTTTACTTGCTGTGTTTCTTTTTCCCCTGGAAAGCTTTACCCATTGCTGTCAAGAATTTGAAGTCCAAATCACGACTTTTTCCCTCACTTTGTTAAAGAAGTACAGAATCTGCAGTATCTTGAGGGAAATTCTTTGATTCATAAAGTAAGAGTTATGCTTAGCCGTGAGCTTTTTGAAACAGAGTGTTCTTCGTTTTGTTCAAAAGATCCAGAGTAGAAGTCTGAAAATATCACACAGTGGAGATGATTAGTTCTAAAATAAATTGAATGGTACCATTGAAGAAAAACTCAGGATAAGTTCTTGGTTTTGTTTTAAAACTTAGATATTTCCTAGTGTGGGCAAAAAAAAAAAAAAAAAAAAAACACAACCCCCCCCAAAAAAAAACCCATTAAGTTAAACATTTGTAATTAACAATACTGAATACCATCATTTTGACACTTTCAAACTATGGTATCAGCTGACTTTCAGCGCAATCAGGATGAAGACTGCATTGTTGGGTGGAGGAATTCTGTGGCTGTTTTCCTCCTCTAGGTTCTCTGTGTGTCACCACAGAATTGGAATTCAAGAGATGAGCTTGTATTTCTAATCATGTTGATACTTCCCATGTAGCTTCTTAGTCAGCTCCTTGGATTCTTCACACAAAACTATAAAAAGGTCATCAATTATAGGGACCTTATGTAAATACTGGGCAGTTTTGTGATTCTATTCTGAGCAACATTTATATACATCTGCTCAAATAAATTAATTTTCTTGTCCCAAATGACTCATTTAGTGGAAATAGAAGTTCTCATGTTAATGCAAATAGAGAAGGGGAAAGAGGGCACAGGGAAATTAGGAGGATGGGAATTCACTTTGTAATCTAACAATTTATGAGTGTTGGCACATACTTTTTAAATGAAAAAGCATTAAGGAAATATTTATATGAGGAAGGAAAAGAGAGATAGGATTAGGAATCCGATCTTCTCACTTGGAATATAACCATCATGAGGGTTTGGTATGCATTCAGACATGCCTACATTCTAGTCCAGTTTGCACTGTTTGCCTGTCTTGAGGATCTGATTCACTTCAGTTAACTTCTCAGAGGCTTATTTCTACATATGCAAAATCATAATGTAGTTTTTCAAACTGTGATAACTGACAGCTAAATTACACAACGTTTTTATCTTCTCTAAGTGCTAGTGCCATTTCTACATGTATTAAGCATCACACAGCGGATGAAGAAAGACCTGCAGACTTTGCTCAGTCATGTTACAGGTTAAGGTGAGCCTGACAAATCCTTGAAACTCCACCTGAGGCCTGGAGTCATGGCCATATGGATTTCAATAGCAGCTCCTTTCCTGACAAGAAATGAAGTTTCTTTACAAAGCTTCCACCATGTTTCCATCAACCTATTGTAACGTGTCATATAGATTGCTCCAGAATTTATATTTTCTTCCTATCACTTGTTTGATTGCAATGAGCTTCCTCTCTTGGTATTTATACCCTCTCCCCATCCTCTAACATCAACTATCCTATTTTTGTGGTATTCACTGATAGTGTCATTTTATGAATCCACCATTCCAAAACTTATTGCCAGCCCTTTGACATTGCTTGGGATTTCTCCCCCTTTATACATGACCTTATTAGAGCATTGGCATCATTCTTTTTCCTCCAGCTGTGCCCATAATTTTTTTCAAAATTCAATTCATCTTTCTTCATCCAAGAATTCTTCCTGAACGAAACTCACCTTCTTTGAGTTGCTACTTTATTGTGTGTTCCTTAACTTTTCAGCAGAATGGATGCATTCATGTTTCTGACACTTCTTTCCCTAGACATTTCTTTTCTTTTTTTAATTTCATTTCAGTTTTTTATACAGCAAGTTCTTATTAGTTATCTGTTTCATATATATTTGTGTATATATGTCAATGCCAATCTCCCAGTTCATCCCCTCCCCACCGCTTTCCCCCCTTGGTGTCCATACGTTTGTTCTCTACATCTGTGTCTCTATTTCTGTATTGCAAACTGGTTCATCTGTACCATTTTTCTAGATTCCACATATATGTGTTAATATACGATATTTGTTTATCTCTTTCTGACTTACTTCACCCTGTATGACAGTCTCTAGGTCCATCCACATCTCTACAAATGACCCAATTTCGTTCTTTTTTATGGCTGAGTAATATTCCATTGTATATATGTACCATATCTTCTTTATCCATTCATCTGCCAATGGGCATTTAGGTTGCTTCCATGACCTGGCTATTGTAAATAGTGCTGCAATGAACATTGGGGCGCATGTGTCTTTTTGAATTATGGTTTTCTCTGGGTATATAACCAGTAGTGGGATTACTGGGTCATATGGTAATTCTATTTTTATTTTTTTAAGGAATCTCCATGCTGTTCTCCCAAAGTGGCTGTATCAATTTACATTCCCACCAACGGTGCAAGAGGGTTCCATTTTCTCCACACCCTCTCCAGCATTTTTGTTTGTAGATTTTCTAATGATGCCCATTCTAACTGGTGTGAGGTGATAACTCATTGTAGTTTTGATGTACATTTCTTTAATAATTAGTGATGATGAGCAGTTTTTCATGTGCCTCTTGGCCATCTGCATGTCTTCTTTGGAGAAATGTCTATTTAGGTCTTCTTCCCATTTTTAATTGGGTTTTTTTTTTTTTTAATATTGAGTTGCATGAGCTGTTTATATATTTTGGAGATTAATCATTTGTCCATTGATTTGTTTGCAAATATTTTCTCCCATTCTGAGGGTTGTCTTTTTGTCTTGTTTATAGTTTCCTTTGCTGTGCAAAAGCTTTTAAGTTTCATTAGGTCCTGTTTGTTTATTTTTGTTTTTATTTCCATTACTCTAGGAGGTGGGTCAAAAAGGATCTTCCTGTGATTTATGTCAAAGAGTGTTCTTCCTATGTTTTCCTCTGAGAGTTTTATAGTGTCTGCTCTTCTATTTAGGTCTTTAATCCATTTTGAATTTATATTTCTGTATAGTGTTAGGGAGTGTTCTAATTTCATTCTTTTACATGTAGCTGTCCAGTTTTCCCAGCGCCACTTATTGAAGAGACTATCTTTTCTCCATTGTACATCCTTGCCTTCTTTGTCATAGTTTGGCTGACCATAGGTGTGTGGGTTTATCTCTGTGCTTTCTATCCTGTTCCATTGATCTATATTTCTGTTTTTGTGCCAGTGCCATATTGTCTTGATTACTGTATCTTTGTAGTATAGTCTGAAGTCAGGGAGCCTGATTCCTCCAGCTCCATGTTTTTCCCTCAAGACTGCTTTGGCTATTGGGGCTCTTTTTTGTCTCCATACAGATTTTAAGACTTTTTGTTCTAGTTCTGTAAAAAATGCCATTGGTAATTTGATAGGGATTGCATTGAATCTGTAGATTGCTTTGGGTAATATAGTCATTTTCACAATATTGATTCTTCCAATCCAAGAACATGGTATATCTCTCCATCTGTTTGTGTCATCTTTGATCTCTTTCATCAGTGTCTTTAAGTTTTCTGAGTACAGGTCTTTTAACTCATTAGTTAAGTTTATTCCTAGGTATTTTATTCTTTTTGTTACAATGGTGAATGGGATTGTTTTCTTAATTTCTCTTTCTGATCTTTCATTGTTAGTGTATAGGAATGCAAGAGATTTCTGTGCATTAATTTTGTATCCTGCAACTTTACCAAATTCATTGATTAGCTCTAGTAGTTTTCTGGTGGTATCTTTAGGATTCTCTATGTATAGTATCATGTCATCTGCAAACAATGACAGTTTTACTTCTTCTTTGCCAATTTTTATTCCTTTTATTTCTTTTTCTTTTCTGATTGCTGTGGCTAGCACTTCAGGAACCATGCTGAATAATAGTGGTGAGCATAGACATCCTTGTCTTGTTCTTTTTTTTTTTTAACATATTTATTGGAGTATGATTGCTTTACAATGGTGTGTTCGTTTCTGCTTTATAACAAAATTTATAACAAAATTTATAACAAAATTAATCAGTTATATATATACATATGTTCCCATATCTCTTCCCTCCCTCCCGCCCTCCCTATCCCACCCCTCCAGGCGGTCACAAAGCACCAAGCTTATCTCCCTGTGCTATGCGGCTGCTTCCCACTAGCTATGTACCTTATGCTTTGTACTGTATATATGTCCATGCCTCTCTCTCACTTTGTCACAGCTTACCCTACCCCCTCCCCATATCCTCAAGTCCATTCTCTAGTAGGTCTGTGTCTTTATTCCTGTCTTACCCCTAGGTTCTTCATGACATTTTGTTTTTCTTAAATTCCATATATATGTGTTAGCATACAGTATTTGTCTATCTCTTTCTGACTTACTTCACTCTGTATGACAGACTCTAGGTCTATCCACCTCATTACAAATAGCTCAATTTCGTTTCTTTTTATGGCTAATATTCCATTGTATATATGTGCCACATCTTCATTATCCATTCATCCGATGATGGACACTTAGGTTGTTTCCATCTCCGGGCTATTGTAAATAGAGCTGCAATGAATATTTTGGTACAAGACTCTTTTTGAATTATGGTTTTCTCAGGGTATATGCCCAGTAGTGGGATTGCTGAGTCAAATGGTAGTTCTATTTGTAGTTTTTTAAGGCCCCTCCATACTGTTCTCCATAGTGGATGTATCAATTTACATTCCCACCAGCAGTGCAAAAGGGTTCCCTTTTCTCCACACCCTCTCCAGCATTTATTGTTCCTAGATTTTTTGATGATGGTCATTCTGACTGGTGTGAGATGATTTCTCATTGTAGTTTTGATTTGCATTTCTCTAATGATTAGTGATGTTGAGCATTCTTTCATGTGTTTGTTGGTAGTCTGTATATCTTCTTTGGAGAAATGTCTATTTAGGTCTTCTGCCCATTTTTGGATTGGGTTGTTTGTTTTTTTGTTATTGAGCTGCATGGGCTGCTTGTAAATTTTGGAGATTAATCCTTTGTCAGTTGCTTCATTTGCAAATATTTTCTCCCATTCTGAGGGTTGTCTTTTGGTCTTATTTATGGTTTCCTTCACTGTGCAAAAGCTTTTAAGTTTCATTAGGTCCCATTTGTTTATTTTTGTTTTTATTTCCATTTCTCTAGGAGGTGCGTCAAAAAGGATCTTGCTGTGATTTATGTCATAGAGTGCCCTGCCTATATTTTCCTCTAAGAGTTTGATAGTTTCTGGCCTTACATTTAGGTTTTTAATCCATTTTGAGCTTATTTTTGTGTATGCTGTTAAGGAATGATCTAATCTCATACTTTTACATGTACCTGTCCAGTTTTCCCAGCACCACTTATTGAAGAGGCTCTCCTTTCTCTACTGTACATTCCTGCCTCCTTTATCAAAAGTAAGGTGATCATATGTGCGTAGGTTTATCTCTGGGCTTTCTATCCTGTTCCATTGATCTATCTTTCTGTTTTTGTGCCAGTGCCATACTGTCTTGATTACTGTAGCTTTGTAGTATAGTCTGAAATCAGGGAGCCTGATTCCCCCAGCTCCGTTTTTCATTCTTAAGATTGCTTTGGCTATTCAGGGTCTTTTGTGTTTCCATACAAATTGTAAAATTTTTTGTTCTAGTTCTGTGAAAAATGCCAGTGGTAGTTTGATAGGGATTGCATTGAATATGTAGATTGCTTTGGGTAGTAGAGTCATTTTCACAATGCTGAATCTTCCAATCCAAGAACATGGTATATCTCTCCATCTATTTGTATCATCTTTAATTTCTTTCATCAGTGTCTTATAATTTTCTGCATACAGGTCTTTTGTCTCCTTAGGTAGGTTTATTCCTAGATATTTTATTCTTTTTGTTGCAATGGTTAAATGGGAGTGTTTTCTTGATTTCACTTTCAGATTTTTCATCATTAGTGTATAGGAATGCCAGAGATTTCTGTGCATTAATTTTGTATCCTGCTACTTTACCAAATTCATTGATTAGCTCTAGTAGTTTTCTGGTAGCATCTTTAGGATTCTCTATGTATAGTATCACGTCATCTGCAAACAGTGACATCTTTACTTCTTTTCCAATTTGGCTTCCTTTTATTTCCTTTTCTTCTCTTATTGCTGTGGCTAAAACTTCCAAAACTATGTTGAATAAGAGTGGTGAGAGTGGGCAACCTTGTCTTGTTCCTGATCTTCGTGGAAATACTTTCAGTTTTTCACCATTGAGGACGATGTTGGCTGTGGGTTTTTCATATATGGCCTTTATTATGTTGAGGAAAGTTCCCTCTATGCCTACTTTCTGCAGGGTTTTTATCATAAATGGGTGTTGAATTTTGTCGAAAGCTTTCTCTGCATCTATTGAGATGATCATATGTTTTTTCTACTTCAATTTGTTAATATGCTATATCACTTTGATTGATTTGCGTATATTGAAGAATCCTTGCATTCCATTCCTGGAATAAGCCCCACTTGATCATGGTGTATGATCCGTTTAATGTGCTGTTGGATTCTGTTTGCTAGTATTTTGTTGAGGATTTTGGCATCTATGTTCATCAGTGATATTGGCCTGTAGTTTTCTTTCTTTGTGACATTCTTGTCTCGTTTTGGTATGAGGGTGATGGTGGCGTCGTAGAATGAGTTTGGGGGTGTTCCTCCCACTGCTATATTTTGGAAGAGTTTGAGAAGAATAGGTGTTAGCTCTTCTCTAAATGTTTGATAGAATTCGCCTGTGAAGCCATCTGGTCCTGGGCTTTTGTTTGTTGGAAGATTTTTAATCACAGTTTCAATTTCACTGCTTGTGATTGGTCTGTTCATATTTTCTATTTCTTCCTGATTCAGTCTTGGCAGATTGTGCATTTCTAAGAATTTGTCCATTTCTTCCAGGTTGTTCATTTTATTGGCATAGAGTTGCTTGTAGTAATCTCTCATGATATTTTGTATTTCTGCAGTGTCAGTTGTTACTTCTCCTTTTTCATTTCTAATTCTATTGATTTGAGTTTTCTCCCTTTTTTTCTTGATGAGTCTGGCTAATGGTTTATCAATTTTGTTTATCTTCTCAAAGAACCAGCTTTTAGTTTTATTGATCTTTGCTATCATTTCCTTCATTTATTTTTCATTTATTTCTGATCTGATTTTTATGATTTATTTCCTTCTGCTAACTTTGGGTTTTTTTTTTTTTTTTCTTCTTTCTCTAATTACTTTAGACTCAAGGTTAGGTTGTTTATTCTAGATGTTTCCTGTTTCTTAAGGTAGGATTGTATTGCTATAAACTTCCCTCTTAGAACTGCTTTTGCTGCATCCCATTGATTTTGGGTCATCATGTCTCCATTGTCATTTGTTCTAGGTATTTTTTGATTTCCTCTTTGATTTCTTCAGAGATCACTTTGTTATTAAGTAGTGTATTGTTTAGCCTCCATGTGTTTCAATTTTTTACAGATCTCTTCCTGTAATTGATATCTAGTCTCATAGCACTGTGGTCAGAAAAGATACTTGATACAATTTCAATTTTCTTAACTTTACCAAGGCTTGATTTGTGACCCAAGATATGATCTATCCTGGAGAATGTTCCATGAGCACTTGAGAAAAATGTGTATTCTGTTGTTTTTGGATGGAATGTCCTATAAATATCAATTAAGTCCATCTTGTTTAATGTATAATTTAAAGCTTGTGTTTCCTTATTTATTTTCATTTTGGATGGTCTGTCCATTGGTGAAAGTAGGGTGTTAAAGTCCCCTACTATGAATGTGTTACTGTCGATTTCCCATTTTATGGCTGTTAGTATTTGCCTTATGTACTGAGGTGCTCCTATGTTGGGTGCATAAATATTTACAATTGTTATGTCTTCTTCTTGGATCGATCCCTTGTTCATTATGTAGTGTCCTATTTTGTCTCTTCTAATAGTCTTTATTTCAAAGTCTATTTTGTCTGATATGAGAATTGCTACTCCAGCTTTCTTTTGGTTTCCATTTGCATGGAATATCTTTTTTCATCCCCTTACTTTCAGCCTGTATGTGTCTCTAGGTCTGAAGTGGGTCTCTTGTAGACAGCAAATATATGGGTCTTTTTTTTGTATCCATTCAGCCAATCTGTGTCTTTTAGTGGGAGCATTTATTCCATTTACATTTAAGGTAATTATCGATATGTATGTTCCTATTCCCATTTTCTTCATTGTTTTGGGTTCGTTATTATAGATCTTTTCCTTCTGTTGTGTTTCTTGCCTAGAGAAGTTCCTTTAGCAGTTGTTGTAGAGCTGGTTTGGTGGTGCTGAACTCTCTCAGCTTTTGCTTTCCTGTAAAGATTTTAATTTCTCTATCAAATCTAAATGAGATCCTTGCTGGGTAGAGTAATCTTGGTTCAGGTTTCTCTCCTTCATCACTTTAAATATGTCCTGCCAGTCCCTTCTGGCTTGCAGAGTTTCTGCTGAAAGGTCATCTGTTAACCTTGTGGGGATTCCCTTGTGTGTTATTTGTTGTTTTTCCCTTGCTGCTTTTGATATGTCTTCTTTGTATTTAATTTTTGACAGTTTGATTAATATGTGTCTTGGCGTATTTCTCCTTGGATTTATCCTGTATGGGACTCTCTGTGCTTCCTAGAATTGATTAACTATTTCCTTTCCCATATTAGGGAAGTTTTCAACTATAATCTCTTCAAGTATTTTCTCAGTCCCTTTCTTTTTCTCTTCTTCTTCTGGAACCCCTCTCTGAGACTGTCCTCAGTTCTTTTCATTCTTTTTTCTTTATTCTGCTCTACAGTAGTTATTTCCACTATTTTATCTTCCAATTCACTTATCTGTTCTTCTGCCCAAGTTATTCTGCTATTGATCCCATCTAGAGTATTTTTCATTTCATTTATTGTGTTGTTCATCGTTGTTTGTTTCATCTTTAGTTCTTCTAGGTCCTTGTTAAATGTTACTTGCATTTTGTCTATTCTATTTCCAAGATTTTGGATCATGTTTACTATCATTATTCTGAATTCTTTTTCCAGTAGACTGCCTATTTCCTCTTCATTTGTTAGGTCTGGTGGGTTTTTATCTTGCTCCTTCATCTGCTCTGTGTTTTTCTGTCTTCTCATGTTGCTTATCTTACTGTGTTTGGGGTCTCCCTTTTGAAGGCTGTAAGTTCGTAGTTCCCGTTGTTTTTGGTGTCTGTCCCCAGTGGCTAAGGTTGGTTTAAGGGGTTGTTTAGGTTTCCTGGTGGAGGGGACTAGTGTCTGTGTTTTGGCAGATGAGGCTGGATCTTGTGTTTCTGGTGGGCAGGTCCACGTCTGGTGGTGTGTTTTGGGGTGTCTGTGGACTTATTATGATTTTAGGCAGCCTCTCTGCTAATGGGTGGGGTTGTGTTCCTGTCTTGCTAGTTGTTTGGCATAGAGTGTCCAGCACTGTAGCTTGCTGGTCGTTGAGTGAAGCTGGGTGCTGGTGTTGAAATGGAGATCTCTGGGAGATTTTTGCCATTTGATATTATGTGGAGCTGGGAGGTCTATTGTGGACCAGTGTCCTGAAGTTAGCTCTCCCACATCAGAGGCACAGCACTGACTCCTGGCTGCAGCACCAAGAAAGAGCCTTTCATCCACACGGCTCAGAATAAAAGGGAGAAAAAGTAGAAAGAAAGAATTAGTAGAAGTAGAAAGAAAGAAGGAAAGAAAGAAAGGAAGCAAGAAAGGAGGGAGGGAGGGAGGCAGGGAGGAAGGAAGGAAGGAGGGAAGGAAGGAAAAAAAGAAAGAAAGAAGATAAAGTAAAATTAAATAAAGTAAGCTAAAATATAATAAAGTTATTAAAATAAAAAGTAATTATTAAGGGAAAAACAAAAAACAAAAGGGCGGATAGAACCCTAGGACGAATGGTGGAAGCAAAGCTATACAGACAAAATCTCACACAGAAGCATACACATACACACTCACAAAAAGAGGAAAAGGGGAAAAAATCATAAATCTTGCTCTCAAAGTCCACCTCCTCAATTTGGGATGATTTGTTGTCTAAAGGAGGGAAGGAAAGAAAGAAAGAATGAAGATAAAGTAAAATAAAATAAAGTTATTAAAATAAAAAGTAATTATTAAGAAACAAATTTTAAATAATTTTAATTTTTTTGTTAAAAAAATAAAAACATTAAAAACGAACAAATTTTTAATTAAAAATTAAAAACAAACAAAATTAAAAGTAATTATTAAGAAAAAATTAAAAACAACCAAAAAAACAGACGGATAGCACCCTTGGACAAATGGTGGAAGCAAAGCTATACAGACAAAATCTCACACAGAAGCATACACATACTCACTCACAAAAAGCAGAAAAGGGGAAAAAATCATAAATCTTGCTCTCAAAGTCCACCTCCTCAATTTGGGATGATTCGTTGTCTATTCATATATTCCACAGATGCAGGGTACATCAAGTTGATTGTGGAGCTTTAATTCACGCTTCTGAGGCAGCTGGGAGAGATTTCTCTTTCTCTTCTTTGTTCTTACATCTCCCAGGGGCTCAGCTTTGGATTTGGCCCCACCTCTGCTTGTAGGTCGTCGGAGGGCATCTGTTCTTCAGCCAGACAGGAGGGGGTTAAAGTTGCTGCTGATTCAGGGGCTGTGGCTCAGTCTGGCCGGGGGGGAGGGTGGGGCAAGGAAGGCGGGGCGAGCCTGCGGCGGCAGAGGCTGGCGTGACGTTGCACCAGCCTGAGGCGCTCCATGCATTCTCCTGGGTGAGTTGTCCCTGGATCCCGGGACCCTGGCAGTGGCGGGCTGCACAGGCTCACTGGAAGGGGGATGTGGATAGTGATCTGTGCTCGCACACAGGCTTCTTGGTGGTGGCAGCAGCAGCCTTAGCATCTCATGCCTGTCTCTGGGGTTCGCACTTTTAGCGGCGGCTCGCGCCAGTCTCTGGAACTCCTTTAAGCAGCGTTCTTAATCCCCTCTCCTCGCGCACCAGGAAACAAAGAGGGAAGAAAAGGTCTCTTGCCTCTTTGGCAGGTCCAGACAGTTCTCCGGACTCCCTCCCGGCCAGCCGTGGCGCACTAACCCCCTGCAGGCTGTGTTTACGCTGCCAACCCCAGTCCTCTCCCTGCGCTCCGACCAAAGCCTGAGCCTCAGCTCCCAGCCCCGCCCGCCCCGGCGGGTGAGCAGACAAGCCTCTCGGGCTGTTGAGTGCCGGTCGGCACTGATCCTCTGTGCGGGAAACTCTCTGCTTTGACCCCTGCACCCCAGTTGCTGTGCTCTCCTCCATGGCTCCGAAGCTTTCCCTGTCCGCCACCTGCAGTCTCTGCCTACGAAGGAGCTTCCTAGTGTGTGGAAACCTTTCCTCCTTCACAGCTCCCTCACACTGGTGCAGGATCCGTCCCTATCCTTTTGTCTCTGTTTATTCTTTATTCTTTTGCCCTACCCAGGTATGTGGGGGGTTTCTTGCCTTTTGGGGAGTCTGAGGTCTTCTGTCAGCGTTCAGTAGGTGTTCTGTAGGAGTTGTTCCATGTGTAGATATATTTCTGGTGTATCTGTTGGGAGGAAGGTGATCTCCGCGTCTTACTCTTCTGCCATCCCTTGTCTTGTTCTTGATCTTAGAGGAAATGGTTTCAGTTTTTCACCATTGAGAATGATGTTTGCTGTGGATTTGTCATACATGGCCTTTATTATGTTGAGGTAGGTTCTGTCTATGCCCACTTTCTGGAGAGTTTTTATCATAAATGGGTGTTGAATTTTGTCAAAAGCTATTTCTGCATCTGTTGAGATGATTGTATGGTTTTTATTCTTCAATTTGTTAATATGGTTTATCACATTGAATTGTGTATATTGAAAAATCCTTGCATCCCTGGAATAAATCCCACTTGATCATGGTGTATGATCCTTTTAATGTGCTGCTGGATTCTGTTTGCTAGTATTTTGTTGAGGATTTTTGCATCTATATTAATCAGTGATATTTGTCTGTAATTTTCTTTTTTTATGGTATCTTTTTCTGGTTTTGGTATCAGGGTGATGGTGGCCTCGTACAATGAGTTTGGGAGCATTCCTTCCTCTGCAATTTTTTGGAAGAGTTTGAGAAGGATGGGTGTTAGTTCTTCTCTAAATGTTTGGCAAAATTCACCTGTGAAGCCATCTGGTCCTAGACTTTTGTTTGTTGGAACATTTTTATTTACAGTTTCAATTTCATTACTTGTGATTTGTCTGTTCATATTTTCTCTTTCTTCCTGGTTCACTCTTGGAAGATTATACCTTTCTAAGAATTTGTCCATTTCTTCCAGGTTGTCCATTTTATTGGCATAGAGTTGCTTGTAGTAGTCTCTTATGATGCTTTGTATTTCTGCGGTATCCATTGTAACTTCTCCTTTTTCATTTCTAATTTTATTTATTTGAGTCCTCTACCTCTTGTTCTTGATGAGTCTGGCTAAAGGTTTATCAATTTTATTTATCTTCTCAAAGAACCAGCTTTTAGTTTTATTGATCTTTGCTATTGTTTTCTTTGTTTCTATTTCATTTATTCCTGCTCTGATCTTTATGATTTCTTTCCTTCTACTAACTTTGGGTTTTGTTTGTTCTTCTTTCTCTAGTTCATTTAGGTGTAAGGTTAGATCATTTATGTGAAATTTTTCTTGTTTCTTGAGGTAGGAATTTATTGCTCTAAACTTACCTCTTAGAACTGCTTTTGCTGCATCCCATAGGTTTTAGATTGTCATGTTTTCATTGTCATTTGTCTCTAGGTATTTTTTTGATTTCCTCTTTGATTTCTTCAGTGATCTCTTTGTTATTTAGCAATGTATTGTTTAGTCTCCATCTGTTTGTGTTTTTTATGTTTTTTCCCGTGTAATTTATTTCTAATTTTAGAGCATTGTGGTCAGAAAATATCCTTGATATGATTTCAGGTTTCTTAAATTTACCGAGGCTTGATTTGTGACCCAAGATGTGATCTATCCTGGAGAATATTCCATGTGCACTTGAGAAGAAATTGTAATCTGCTGTTTTTAGATGGGATGTCTTATAAATATCAATCTATCTGGTCTAATGCGTCATTTAAAGCTTGTGTTTCCTTATTAATTTTCTTTCTGGATGATCTGTTCACTGGTGTAAGTGAGGTGTTAAATCCCCACTATTATTGTGTTACTGTCAATTTCCTCTTTTATAGCTGTTATCAGTTTCCTTATGTGTTGTGGTGCTTCTATATTGGGTGTATATATATTTATAATTTTTATATCTTCTTCTTGGATTGATCCCTTGATCATTATGTAGTGTCTTTCCTTGTCTCTTGTAACATTCTTTATTTTAAAGTCTATTTTTATCTGATATGAGGATTGCTATTCCAGCTTTCTTTTGATTTCCATTTGCATGGAATATCTTTTTCCATCCCCTCACTTTCAGTCTGTATGTGTCCCTAGGTCTCTTGTAGGCACCATATAGATGGGTCTTGTTTTTGTATCCATTAAGCGAGCATGTGTCTTTTGGTTGGAGCATTTAATCCATTCATATTTAAGGTAATTATCGACATGTATGTTCCTATTACCATTTTCTTTATTTTTTGGGGTTTGTTTTTGTAGGTCGTTTTCTTTTCTTGTTTTTCCCACTTAGAGAAGTTCCTTTAGCTTTTGTTGTAGGGCTGGTTTGGTGGTGCTGAATTCCCTTAGTTTTTGCTTGTCTGTAAAGCTTTTGATTTCTCCATCAAATCTGAATGAGATCCTTGCTGGGTAGAGGAATCTTGGTTGTAGGTTCTTCCCTTTCATCTGTTTAAATATTTCTTGACACTTCCTTCTGGATTGTAGAGTTTCTGCTGAGAATTCAGCTGTTAACCTTATGGGAGTTCCCTTGTATATTATTTGTTGTTTTTCCCTTGTTGCTTTAAATAATTTTTCTTTATCTTTATTTTTTGTCAGTTTGATTACTGTGTGTCTCTGTGTTTCTCCTCGTGCTTATCCTGCCCGGGACTCTCAACACTTCCTGGACTTAGGTGGCTATTTCCTTTCCCATGTTAGGGAAGTTTTTGACTATAATTTCTTCAAACATTTTCTCGGGTCCTTTCTCTGTCTCTTCTCCTTCTGAGACCCCTATAATGTGAATGTTGGTGCATTTAATGTTGTCCCAGAATTCTCTTAGGCTGTCTTCATTTCTTTTCATTCTTTTTTCTTTATTCTTTTCCATGGCAGTAAATTCCACCATTCTGTCTTCCTTGTCACTTATCTGTTCTTCTGATTCAGTCTTCTGCTATTGATTCCTTCTAGTGTAATTTTCATTTCAGTTATTGTATTGTTCATCTCTGTTTTTTCTTTAATTCTTCTGGGTGTTTGTTCTTTAGTTCTTCTAGGTCTTTGTTAAACATTTCTTGTGCCCTCTCAATCTTTTCCTCCATTCTTTTTCCAAAGTCTTGGATCATCTTCACTATCATTATTCTGAATTCTTTTTCTGGAAGGTTGCCTATCTCCACTTCATTTAGTTGTTTTTCTGGGGTTTTATCTTGTTTCTTCATCTGGTACATAGTCCTCTGCCTTTTCATTTTGTTTATCTTTCTGTGAATGTGGTTTTCATTCCCCAGCCTGCAGGATTGTAGTTCTTCTTGCTTCTGCTGTCTTCCCTCTTCCCCTAGACATTTATTATAGCTTTTCCTTCTTTTCTACCGAGAATGCAAACCCTTTAAGTGATAGCATTCAATTTTTAAAAAAATTATGTGCATTATATCCCTAGCAGAGCTCCTTATATTGGATAAAAATTTTAATAATTGCTTCCTGAATAATATTATAGTTAGTTAAATGCTACTACAGATTCTCATTAGCTATTACTATTATTTTTGCATGCATCCTGCTTTCTCTATATCCCTTCCCTAAGTAGGTAGAAAAATTGAATTATTCATTTGGATATAAGTATTGATTGTCATCTATCTGTATTTTATTTTTTAAGTTTTTTTTTTTTCTTTTTTTGCAGTATGCAGGCCTCTCACTGTTGTGGTCTCTCCCGTTGCAGAGCACAGGCTCCGGACTTGCAGGCTCAGCAGCCATGGCCAACGGGCCCAGCCGCTCCGCGGCATGTGGGATCCTCCCGGACCAGGGCATGAACCTGTGTCCCCTGCATTGGCAGGCGGACCCTCAACCATTGCGCCACCAGGGAAGCCCTATCTGTATTTTTAATTATATCATGGCAATCTCACTTGAAATAAAGGTTCATTTTTAATTGTGAAATTTCTTGGTCTTAGAATGGGTCTTTGTACATATAGACCCAAAGTAACACATTTCTAATGGAAATTAATTTGAGCAATTTACTGGCAGAACTTCAAGTTTCACCCTTTGTTATTTTCCAATGCCAGTGCTACAGTCCTAGCTGTATCATGTGCTTTTATGTACTTGTTTAATAAGACCTCAATCCAGGTTCAAGAAAAAAAATGAAGATGCATCATTTCAGTTACATTCTTAAAATTCTTAAAGCTGTATTGTTATTGTATAGATGAGTGAGTGACTTGATTTTCACCTCACTAAATAAAATACGGGGTTGACTAGTTCACTCAGGATCATCTGTTCTTTGAGTCCTGATACACAGTTTTGTGCACTCAAGTATAAAGACAACAAAACCTGGATAATGAGGAAGAAAGTATGTATATGCTTAAAAAAGAAGGAGGGAGATAAACAGTAGAGCAGAGGATTAGAAATATTGTCTCTGGAGCCCCAATATTTGGTTTGAATACCAACTCACCATCCCCTAGTTATATAGGTTGTCTTTGCCTCAATTACCTCATGTGTAAAATGGAACTAAAATGCAGTTTTGCCGGGTTATTGAGAGAAACCAATGGCATATGGAAGTAATGTGCTTATACAGCATGTGGGAGTCTGTGGCTTTTACTCCATCCATGCTAGCATTTTTATGATTGTAATGGTGAATTAATCAGGTGGACAGTCTGTCCACTTTGGCTGTGGGTCAGTCCAGTTGGGTCAAGCCGCAGTCAAGTGCATGCTTATTAGACCAGCACAGCTGCCCAGCTTCCAGCCCCCATGTTTCTTAGTTCCATCTGTGTGGGCTGAGTGTAAAGGAGGATGGCAAAACTGAAAGGGAAAAAAGACAAGGCCCCTGAGCATTAAACAGAGTATATTCCCCACGCCTACTCCAAGAGATTAAAGAGATGGATTGTCGAGGTTCTTCAGACTGACTAATTTATATGTATATCGAGGATTCAGCTGGAGAATTTTTTTAAAAGGAGCTGGGGGAAAATATGATGCTCTCACAGTCCCAATGGTGTTGCCACATTCATTTTACTAGAGCATTCATCCTTTAGTATTTTCATGGATTGACATGAGGGAGGAATTCGCATGTCATGGAAGATAACATCTCACTGTTGCCAAAGGAGTCTATTCAGACAAGCATGTTAGTGGGTTGATAACTTATTCGGTATTGCAGAGGACTCAGAGATAGACGTTTCGCCTTTTATCTCCATCTCTGTGCTCCCTGCATACTAAAGATAGTGCAAAACAGCCAGATACATCTTAACTAACCCACGTAGAAAAGAGGGACTTTTGCTAGCCTGCTGCCAGGGCTGCAAAGTTAAAGGAACAAGGTGTCACGAGGCCTAATGACAAATGAATTAAACATGTTTATGCCCCAACTTGAGTGATCTGTGAATGTATTCTTAAAGCTCAAACCTAGTGATAATTTAGCAAGAAGAGGTATAAAATAAATGGGATGTAGACATTTTGCAGCAGTCTGTGGTGGAGGGATGGGTGATTAAAAAGCAAATAGTGAGGTTGTGATAAAAAAAAAGTAGGTAAACTCATATGAATATTTATATTAGTTGACAAATATTTTGAGGAGAAGGAAGGAAAAATGAAACTAAACAATGGCTCTAAATATGTATTAAAACAGAGAACATTCTAATTCTCTCTGCATTCTCAGAAAGGTAAAGATGCAGGATTCTTTGTTAGACACTGTACAAAAGGAACATCTATCTTTTTGTCAGCACCAATCATTGAGTATTTATCCTTTACTCAAGTAGTATATTTCCTCTCTCAATTACCTATGGGTGGTAGTGAAGTGGGATCATTTAAGATTGTGTTCAAGATAAATTTCAAATATACAAGGTGAAGTTGACAATGAAGATAGTGATTCAATTATTTTAGATCAGGAAGATCATAGTATATGATGACATCAGAAAACTGAAGCCCAAAAGTGACATTTTGGTCAAAATTTCTAACTCACCTTTTGTATTTAGCTAGAATTTGTAGCTATGTTAATAATATAAAATATAATTATCTAAATGAAAAATTAATATTTTAGAGAAAAGTGAAACTCTTAATGGTCACTGTTACTCTATTTAAAGGGCTTGAAAGGTGATTAAAAGAATATGAACCAAGAGGGTAAAAAGTGGTTTATTCATTTGGAAGATTTCAAGTGATTTTTATCTTTTGCTTTCTAGCTTTTTCCTAGATTTTCTAAATATTCTAAACTTAGTACATATTTTTATAACCAAGAGAAAATAATGTGTAAGTGCTTCTTAAAAAATATTTTCTGTATTAAAACCCATTGTTTGCTGATCCATATGGTTGCCAATTATATATATATATATATTAATTTTTTTTATTTTATTGAAGTATAGTTGATTTACAATGTTGTATGAATTTCTAATCCAACATTTTACTTAACATGCTTACATGTTCCTTTTAAACATCTTTGAAACAAAGAAATACTATATTTGAAAAAGTTTGTCTCATACAGACACCATTCAGGAAAACATTTTTCATGGCCAAGTAAATGAAAAGACTATTTTGAGACTTTACCAGGTCCTTAACGGAGTAAACAGAACACTCAAAAATGGGTGCAATTTTTTTCAAATGAAATTTATAATTCAGTAGCTTTAAGTAGAGTACTAGGGATCACTAATACACATAACTTAAAATATTATACACCTAAAAACATGCAATCTGTTCACACTCTTTAAAGTGTTTGTGCTGGTATTAGGAAGTCTATGAGCCATGCCTCCTCTGCCTAACTCCCTCTTCTGCCTTCAGTTGATTTTTATAAATATGTTTATACTTGTCTACAGGTGAAGTGGAAAACAAATGTTTTGTTTATTTGATCAATATAGGGAACTAAACTGAACATTTCAGGTACCTGTAAAATTTTGTAATCTCATTTAGCTACACGTATTTAGATAGAAATAGTCCCTCTTCAACTTGTGTTGTGTAGAACTAGCCATCCTTTAATGGAAAGTTCCTTTGTCTCAGTTCTAGTACCTTTGATCATTTTCCAGAGGGACATAAGATTCCTTTCTTTCATTTTCCTCTCTAACAGTGAGTGAGTTCTGATTGGTTAGGAGCTTCATCGAAATCCTTGAGTCCACAGGGTACTTTACTAACTCAAGAACTATTTAAAAATAAATTATAACTGTAAATGCAATTTTATAGTAAGGCCATTAGCTTGGAAAATATAAATCTGTAATATTTATATATGGGCTGCCATTGCACAGAAGTCATAACCTCCCATAAGAATGTATAAGGGGCTAAGCCTTTGCATCCCACCTTGAATGATTTTAACTTTTCTTCAAGAGTACCCAGATTGCACCTGTGACTTATGGTTTCATCAATTCATACAGAAATGTGTCATACCATTGCAAGGGAAGTAGTTCATCTTCTACATGATGACACCTGCACATCTCCAAAACCTGAAAGGACTCTGGACACGCAAAGTCCAAATGGCTTTAGAAAGAATCCAGGGTCTAATTATAAATCTGATGAGAAAGAATTTACAGAAATAGAACAGAGCCATGCTGGGTGATATGTCTTTGCTGATTTGTCTATTTATAAATTGACATCGGGCTAAAATCCTGGGTACTTTGACCCACTCAAATATGTGAGAGTACAATACTGATTTGAAAAGATTTGGTTAATAACTGATCCTCTAAATTTTTCTTTGATTTTTCAAATTAATTAGTGAGTTTGAACACAATAGCATCAATATGTTCAGTATTTTAATTTCCCATTTAGAACTGGACATATAACATTATAAATTATTTCTCCATACACTTACTTATTTCCTAGTCACTAACATTTGGAGTTTGTTTATATTTATAAATACATAGAATTTGAATATGCCAAAGTATACTAATTCAAAAGAAATCCCCTTTCTTGGATATTTATGAATATCAATCATGTGGGAATTTCTTTGATGTTTCTGGTAAAATCCAAGTGCATTTCAGTTGTATCGTTAGTGGTGTCAGGATGAAAATAGCCATGTGTTATGGTCAACTTCACATCCAATGAATTGTGTCCATAAATTTATACTTCCTTAATACCTCTGGCTATAGATTTGAGCCTGATAAATGTGACACCATTGGAGGTCCATTAAAAATGTGGCCACATTAGAAAACATCCATTAGATAATAGTTTATTCATTGACAGCTAATTGTATCTTGGTTTAAATTGCTTTTGCTTATGATTGAACAAGAAAGAGAGCAAACAATACTTGCCAGACATTAATTTTCAGTAGATGATTAGTAAATATTGTTCAATGAAATATTTTTAAATGTCATTTTGCACTGAGACATTAAGCCCCATGACTTCAACTAGAGTCTTTATGTAGCTAACTCCCAAATATAAATCTCCAGCTGCCATATTTTTAATGAGTTGTTTGAATTTAACTGCATGATGAGCTTTCTAAATGGGTGTTTCCCTAGCCTGGCAATATCATCATGTCCCTTTCAAGCTTATGCCTTCTCTTCTGTGCCTTATATCTGTGAAAGTCACGACCACTGCCTTCAAATCCTTAAACATCATGTTGCTTTCTCTCTTTCTTCTCTCTACACATACCATGAGTTGCAAACTAAACTTGTTTGTCTGTCTTTTCAGTTTTTCCCATGCCCACATTTTCCTTTCTATTTCCACTCTTGCTACATGTGCTCAAACTTTCAGCATTTACTGCACAGACATCAATAACTTTCCAGTTGATTTTCCCTCCCACCATCTCCTTTGACCTTAGCATACTTTAGCACAATGGCAAATTAATATTTCTTTAACATATATTTGGGATGTTAAGGACTGTTTTTTCAAACCTTCTGTGGTTCTCAAATCCAAACTTCCACAATAAGCCCTTCCAAGTTTGGCTCCAAACTTCTTTTCTTTTCTTAGTTTTTAAATTTATTTATTTATTTGTTTGTTTATTTATTTATTTATTTGTGGTAGCATTGGGTCTTTGTTGCTGTGTGCAGGCTTTCTCTAGTTTCAGCAAGCAGGGACTACTCTTTGTTGTGGTGCACGGGCTTCTCATTGTGGTGGCTTCTCTTGTAGCAGAGCATGGGCTCTAAGTGCATGGGCTTCAGTAGTTATAGCATGGGGGCTTTGGTAGCTGCAGCATGTGAGCTCAGTAGTTGCAGTGCACTGGATCAGAGTACAGGCTCAGTAGCTGTGGTTCACAGGCTTAGATGCTCTGTGGCATGTAGGATCTTCCCTGACCAGGAATCAAACCTGTGTCCCCGCATTGGCAGGCAGATTCTTAACCACTGTGCCACCAGAGAAGACCAAAACTTCTTTTCTAAGGAATTCTGCTTTTAGCTTTGACATGAAAAGAGCTTGGAAATAGTCATGCCCATCCTTCCAGCAAGAAGCTGGACATCAACAACTTTTCTTAGACCCACCAGAGAACTGATGTGACAAGGCAAAGTGCCATCCTGAAATTGGAAGACAATGAGACATCTTAAGAGTTATATCAATGCAGATCTGTTTACCAGGAACAGAAGACTCTGGGTCCATAAGCTGATAGGAACACTAAAATGGTAATGCTAATGAATTACTGAAGTGAGAATGTGGATAAGTATGAGAGGGAAAAAATCTTAGAGGGCATCCACACTTTTATTGGGCTTTCTTTCCGGGAATTCTATGAAGATACAAGAAAGACCCTGCCCCCCCTCAGTGGTTCTGGCAGGGGAAGGGGAAGAGAAAACCTTATGAAACATGTCCAGAGCCTTTTCCATAGCAAAGTTTTGCTCTTTAGGGAAAAGGACTTTGCCAGAGTACAGTTCTGAAAACTTACTCCAGCTGGAAAAAGGGAATTCCTCTCTACCTCAGCCTCATACAGCCTTCCTGTTTGACCTAACATGGGGGGGGATTACAATCAATTGTGACTTAATCAGAAAATTATAGAGCATTTCTGCCCTCTGTACCCTACCACCACACCAATAAGGATTTAGGATAATAACAGTGGATTACAGCTTAAAGAGCTGTAAGACACAAGCTCTCTCTAAGGAACAGTACTTAGGAAAGTCCCCAAATCAAGAGAAAAGACAAAAACAAGGACTAGAGGATTTTTAAACCTCTGGTACCTATAGCTACAGCAAACATGAAACACCCCACCTCTCAGGCAGATTAATGTAAATCCTTACATTAAAAGCCTATTTACTTCAGTTCACATTCCTTGATACTACATCTATAGATTTAAAGTAAAAATAACAAAGCATGGAGAGAGGCAAGGGAAAACAGTCTGAAAAAGAATCATCAGAACACAGACTGAGTTATGACACGGAAGTTGGAATTTTCAAACGGGATTTAAAATAACTGTTTCATATGTTAAGGGCTCTAATGGAAAATGTAGACAACATGCAAAGAAAAAAAATTGAAAACAAAACCAAATAAAACAAAAACAGAGAGATAGACACTCTAAAAAATATATAAAGGAAATGCTAGAAATCAAAAACTCTGTGATAGAAGTGAAGAATGCCTTCAACAGGCTCATTAGTAGACTTGACATAGCCAAGGAAAAAAATAATGCACTTGAAGATATGGCAATAGAAACTTCTCCAACAGAAAAGTAAAAAACAAAATAATAAATAAAAAGAACAGGAGATTTAAGAACTGAAAGATAATATCAAAATATGCATAGTGGAATAACAGAGAGCATGAAACAGCAGTATTTTAAGTAATAATAGCTGAGAACCTTCTAAAACAAATGACAGACACCAAACCACAGATCCAGATGCTCAATAAACACCAAGAGGGATAAATACCAAACACACACACACACATTATATTTAAATTTCTGATAATTAGATACACAGAGAATTGACGGAAGCCAGAGTGGGGTAAAACATCTTAACTCTAGAGGAATAAGGATAAGAATTACAACAGACTTCTTTTCAGGAAGCTTGCAATCAAGGAGAGAGTGAAGTGATATAGTAAAATGTTGAAAGGAGAACACTATCAACCTGGAATTACATATCAAGCCAAATTATCCTTCAAATATGAAGGAGAAAGCCAAATTATCCTTCAAATATGAAGGAGAAATAAAGACTTTCTCAATAAACAAAAACAAGCAGTTCATTGTGAGCACACCTCCTCCATAAGAAATGTTAAAAGAAAATTTTAGACAGAGAAAAAAACTACATAGTTCAGAAATTTGGATCAACATAAAGAGAGGAAGAGGGTAGAAGAAAAAATTATTATTATTTTAATTGATCAAAATGCTCAATTAAATACCAAATATGTGAGTTACCTAGAAGAGTCAAATTCATAGAGTCAGAAAGTACATTGGTAGATGCCAGGGGCCATGGGGTTGGGGTGGAGTAGGGAGGGGGAATGGGGAGTTAATTTTCAAAGGAGACAGAGTTTCAGTTTAGGAAGGTGAAAAATTCGGGAGATGGATGAGGGTTGCACAACAATGTGAATGTACTTAGTGCCACTGAACTGTACAGTTAAATATGGTTAAAATAGTATGTTTTATATTATGTGACTTTTACCACAATAAAAAAAAAAAACGCTAAAGCAATAAGAGTAACACTGCATTGAGTTACTCTAGCATATATATGTATACATTTATACATACATATGTATATGTGTGTATATATATATATATATATATATATATATATATATATATAAAATGAATGACATCAACAGGCCAAGGGATAGGAATTGGGAATATTCTGTTATAAGGCATCCATGCAACATGTGAAGTATACAACCTGTTATTTGAAGGTAGATGTAGATTATTCCAAAATTTATATTGTAAACTCTAGGGTAATCACTAATTTTAAAAGAAAATTGTAAGTGACATGATAAAAGAGAAGATCAAATGAAATCATGTAAAATGCTCAATTAAGACCAGAGAAGGCAAAGCGGGTGGGGGGGCAACAAACAAATTCAACAAGTAGATAGATGGTAGATATTATTCCAACCATATCAGTACTTACTCTCAATGCGAATGGTCCAAACACAGTTAATTGTCAGAGTGGATTAAAAAAATCAAATAAATACTCATTTTCATCTTTTGGACTTTCTCTATTCCTATTTTAAATATAGTATACTATGATGTTAAAAAAAAAACAAAGTCACAAATGGTAATCTCCTAAACTCTACCCACAAATCCATTTAAACATATGGATTCAATTGAACTGGTTGAGGTGAGTAGATATTTTACATTTGTAAGCATTTATGAGTAATGTTTCCTAAGATTAAGAATTAGGTCAGTAGAAAATTAAAACCTAATCTATTACATTCTGCTCATTAAAGATTTTTAAAATGTATTTATAAAGGTGTGCTTTCTGAGATGTGTTTACTGTAATAACTAAAATAAAATATCTAAAAATACAATTCATCTCCATATTGAATTTTATCTTTTTAATTGATATGAGCAATGACTTCTCTTATTGCATCTAAGTAATTGGCAGGTATAATTATTTTGCCATAAAATGTAAGTTAATAGTGGTATAATCCTTGAAAACTTCCTTCCAGACAGAGTCCATAGAGCTCTGGGTCTTTAGCCCTCAAAAGACACATATGGTGCATGTTTAGGTGAACTCATAAAGATTTTGAGAAAGCAGAGATGGAGAATAAAGAATCCTATTGATGTGCTTCTGCTATAGGTTTTGTCTGTTAACCTGGGGGAGAATTTATTTATAATTAAGCTACCAAAATCTTTCTTGGCCAATGTGTTATTTATTTTGAAAGATAAACAAAAATGGTCAAATCATAGGTGTTTCAAATGCAAAAAAAGTACTGTTTTTATAACTCTATTCAATACACTTTTTCCCTTTTAAATAGGTCATTACATCTTAAGCATTTCTTTTAGCAAAATTTGCTTTCTTCTTTTTTTTTTAAATCTCAGCATAATCAGTAGGACTTTAAATAACTTTATTACTTGCATTTAAAATTACAGCTGAAGAGAGAAACTGACGTTGGTTTCCAAATGTACAGTAAGGAAAAGGAATTAACAGGGAAACAAATTTTACCTGAAGCATTTTTTTTACTATTAATTTGTAATATCCTAAATTCAATATAGTCCAAAAAATGTACATTTCTGTTCTTCTTTAAATTTAAAAAAGAATGAATAAATTCTGAGGTCAAATTGAAGCATATGGGCTCATGCACCTTCTTCCACAGGAAAAAAAAAAAAAAATACTAGGTGATTATTTAAGCACAAATAGATTGATATAGCTACTCATTTCAAAATGCTAATTATCTGTGAACAGTAGATGCAGACAAGTGTGGGTGCCTGATATCAGGGATACAAGATAGATACAAATGCTATCAGCAATCTTGTGCATTAGGAGCATGTGCCACTGCTGCTGAGTTGACACAACCAGGGTAAATGCAAAAACCTTTTCTTCTTCAGAGATTTTTAGTCAGACTCTGGTATTCTTCTTGATATTCTAGATATCTTTTACAGTAGAGTTTTGTTGTTTTTCTTTTCAAATTTGAATGTGTGTATAATCACCTAGTGATCTTGTTAAATGCATGTTCTGAATCAGTAGTCTTGGGTGGAGTCCAAGAATTTGCATTTCTAACAAGCTCCTAAGTAATGCTGATATTGCACTTCCTAGGACCATACTTTAAGATGTAGTGTTTTAGAGGATTACTCTATACATTTAAGAGGAGCTTAGCAACATACACATTGTTATAAACTGTTGCTTTATATTAAATAGCATTTTTTTCCTATTTAAATACATAATAAAATTCACAATGATATCCTCATTTATATTTTGGTAGCTTTCGATACTGTAGATAATAAAAAAGAAATGACTTTGCTTTGGTGACTCAGGATTTTTTTTTTTTCTTTGCAATGATTTAGATTGAATCCCTTTGTAGTGAATTAGATTTGAATTCCCAAAAGCTAAATTCTGTGTTTGTCAGTAGAACGATAATCGTTTTCCATATGGGCAAAAATCACTTTGGGCTTTGTTTCTTCACTTTGCCTTAGCTCATATGTCATCATCCACCATTATATGTGGAGAACACAAGGTGCTTTAGCAAGTAGGCATGTGCTGATTTTGCAGTTAACACCTCACTACATTAGATGCTAATGATATAAAAACAAATAAGACATTATCCCTGACTTTGGGGCTGGAAAATATAGCCAAATAATTTCAAGGTAGTTACTGAAATAACTAAATATGTAGACTACTCTGAGGGAAAAGAGATCTTCTAGCTATCATCTAATTAGGGGAGAGTCATGGAAAGGTTAATGAAAGAGGTTCAGAAAAGCTTAGAGAGCTGAGAAGAACTTGGCCACCTAGAAAAGGCCTTCAATGACATTGAAATGGAAATCCATGCAGTGTTCTAGAAGTCTGTGAAAGTCTGGCTTGTTTGAGGCAGTGCAAGTCATTTGGTACTAATGGAACAATCAGTGGAAAAGAAGGCAAAAGGTAGAAATGAACCAAGTTATGGAGGGATGTTCAAAGTTGTGTATTTTATCCCGGCAATATGGAATCACTCATGATTTTAAGTAGGGTAATGATGCAACAAGATTATTTTACCGTAGGTCCTTTATGCATCTTCTTTTCAATGCTATGCAGAACAGATTACTTCCACAAAATGTAAGTTTCTATCATAGCCTTTTAAGAGTTTAATGTTTGTTAAACAAAAAAAGAAAGACAGAAAGAAAAAGAGAAAAGAAAAAGAAGTAAAATTATTAAAAAATAAATTTAAAAAATATTAAAAATAAAAAAAATAAAAAGTAATAAAAAAAGAAAAAAGTAAGAAAGAAGAGAGCAAACAAACCAAAAAACAAATCCACCAATGAGAACAAGTGCTACAAACTATATAAAAAAAAAAAGAAAAAAGACAGAACCCTAGGACAAATGGTAAAAGCAAAGCTATACAGACAAAATCATACAAAGAAGCATACACATACATACTCACAAAAAGAGAAAAAGGAAAAAAATATATATATATAAAAGGAGGAAGAGACAATCAAATAAATAAACAAATCTACCAGTGATAATAAAGTCTAAATACTGAACTAAGATAAACATAAAACCAGAAACAAATTAGATGCAGAAAGCAAACCCCAAGTCTACAGTTGTTCCCAAAGTCTGCCATCTCAATTTTGGGATGATTCGCTGTCTATTCAGGTATTCCACAGATGCAGGGTACATCAAGTTGACTGTGGAGATTTAATCTGCTGCTCCTGAGGCTGCTGGGAGACATTTCCCTTTCTCTTCTTTGTTTGCACAGCTCCTGGGGTTCAGCTTTGGATTTGGCCCCACCTCTGCGTGTAGGTCCCCTGAGGGCAACTGTTCTTTGCTCAGACAGGACAGGGTTAAAATAGCAGCTGATTAAGGGGCTCTGGCTCACTCAGGCTGGGGGGAGGGAGGGGTACAGAATGCGGGGAGAGCCTGCAGCAGCAGAGGCCAGTGTGATATGCAACAGCCTGAAGCGTGACATGTGTTCTCCCAGGGAAGTTGTCCCTGGATCACGGGACCCTGGCAGTGGTGGGCTGCACAGGCTCCCTATGCTATGCAGCTGTTTCCCACTAGCTTTCCATTTTATATTTGGTAGTGTATATATGTCAATGCCACTCTCTTACTTCATCTCCACTTACCATCCCCCTCCCCATGTCAAGTCCATTCTCTATGGCTGTGCCTTTATTCCTGTCCTGACACTAGGTTCTTCAGAATGATTTTTTTTTCTAGATTCCATATATATATATATATATATATATATATATATATTAGCATATAGTATTTCTTTTTCTATTTCTGACTTACTTCACTCTGTATGACAACCTCTAGGTCCATTCACCTCACTACAAATAACTCAATTTTGTTTCTTTTTATGGCTGAGTAATATTCCACTGTATATATGTGCCACATCTTCTTTAGCCATTCATCTGTTGATGCACCCTTAAGTTGCGTCCATGTCTGGGCTATTGTTAAATAGTGATGCAAAGAACATTGTGGTACATGACTCTTTGAATTATGGTTTTCTAAGGGTATATGCCCAGTAGTGGGATTGCTGGGTCGTATGGTAGTTCTATTTTTAGTTTTCTGAGGAAACTCCATACTGTTCTCCATAGTGCCTGTATCAATTTAAATTCCCACCAACAGTGCAAGAGTGTTCATTTTCTCCACACCCTCTCCAGTATTTATTGTTTGTAGATTTTTTGATTGATGCCCATTCTGACCGGTGTGAGGAGATACCTCATTGTGGTTTTTATTTGCATTTCTCTAATGATTAGTGATGATGAGTATCCCTTCATTTGTTTGTTGGAAATCTCTATGTCTTCTTTGGAAAAATGTCTGTTTAGGTCTTCTGCACATTTTTGGATTGGGTTGTTTGTTTTTTGTTTTTTTTTAATATATTGAGCTGCATGAGCTGCTTTTATATTTTGGAGATTAATCCTTTGTCAGTTGCTTCGTTTGCAGATATTTTCTCCCATTCTGAGGGTTGACTTTTCATCTTGCTTATGTTTTACTTTGCTGTGAAAAAGCTTTTAAGTTTCATTATGTCCCATTTTTTTTGTTTTTGTTTTTATTTCCATTTCTCTAGGAGGTGGGTCAAAAAGGATGTTGCTGTGATTTATATCACAGAGTGTTCTGCCTATGTTTTCCTCTAAGAGTTTTATAGTGTCTGGCCTTACATTTAGGTCTTTAATCCATTTTGAGTTTATTTTTGTGTATGGTGTTAAGGAGTATTCTAATTTCATTATTTTACATTTGGTTATCCAGTTTTCCCAGCAGCACTTATTGATGAGGCCATCTTTTCTCCATTGTATGTTCTTGCCTCCTTTCTCAAAGATAAGGTGACCATATGTGCGTGGGTTTATCTCTGGGCTTTCTATCCTGTTCCACTGATCTGTATTTCTGTTTTTGTGCCAGTACCATACTGTCTTGATCACTGTAGCTTTGTAGTTAGTCTGAAGTCAGGGAGCCTGATTCCTCCAGCTCTGTTGTTCTTTCTCAAAACTGCTTGGCTATTCAAGGTCTTTTGTGTTTCCACACAAATTATGAATTTTTTTGTTCTAGTTCTATAAAAAAATTACATTGGTAGTTTCAGAGGGATTGCATTGAATCTGTAGATTGCTTTGGGTAGTAGAGTCATTTTCACAATGTTGATTCTTCCAATCCAAGAACATGGTATATCTCTCCATCTGTTGGTATCATTTTTAATTTCTTTCATCGGTGTCTTATAGTTTTCTGCATACAGGTCTTTTGTATCCTTAGGTAGGTTTATTCCTAGGTATTTTATTATTTTTGTTGCAATGGTAAATGGGAGTGTTTCCTTAAATTCTCTTTCAGACTTTTCATCATTAGTGTATAGGAATGCAATAGATTTCTATGCATTAATTTTGTATCCTGCTACTTTACCAAATTCATTGATTAGTTCTAGTAGTTTTCTGGTAGCATCTTTAGCACTCTCTATATATGGTATCATGTCATCTGCAAACAGAGACAGTTTTACTGCTTTTCTGATTTGGATTCCTTTTATTTCTTTTTTGTGTCTGATTGCTGTGGCTAAAGTTTCCAAAACTATGTTGAATGATAGTGGTGAGAGTGGACAACCTGGTCTTATCCCTGATCTTAGTGGAAATGGTTTCAGTTTTTCACCATTGAGAACAATATTGGCTGTGGGTTTGTCATATCTGGCCATTATTATGTTGAGGTAAGTTACCTCTATGCCTATTGTCTGGAGAGATTTTATCATAAATGGGTGTTGAATTTTGTTGAAAGCTTTTTCTGCATCTATTGGGATTATCATATGGTTTTTATCCTTAAATTTGTTAATATAGTGTACCACGTTGATTTGTGTATATTGAAGAATCCTTGCATACATGGGATAAACCCACTTGATCATGGTGTATGATCTTTTTAATGTGCTTCTGGATTCTGTTTGTTGTGTTTTGTTGAGGTTTTTGCATCTATGTTCATCAGTTGATATTGGCCTGTAGTTTTCTTTTTTTGTAACATCTTTGTCTGTTTTTGGTATCAGGGTGATGGTGGCCTCGTAGAATGAGTTTGGGAGTGTCCTCCCTCTACTATATTTTGGAAGAGGTTAGAAAGATATGTGTTAGCTCTTCTGTAAATGTTTGATAGAATTCGCCTGTGAATCCATCTGGTCCAGAGCGTTTGTTTGTTGGAAGATTTTTAATCACAGTTTCAATTTCAGTACTTGTGGTTGGTCTGTTTATATTTTCTATTTCTTCCTGGTTCAGTCTTGGAAGTTTATACCTTTCTAAGAATTTGTCCATTTCTTCCAGGTTGTCCATTTTATTGGCATAGAGTTGCTTGTAGTAATCTCTCATGATCCTTTGTATTTCTGTAGTGTCAGTTGTTACTTCTTTTTCATTTCCAATTCTGTTGATTTGAGTCATCCCCTTTTTTTTCTTGATGATTCTGACTATCAGTTTTGTTTATCTTCTCAAAGAACCACCTTTTAATTTTGTTGATCTTTGCTACTGTTTCCTTCATTTCTTTTTTATTTATCTATTATCTGGTCTTTATTATTTCTTTCCTTCTGCTATCTTTGGGGGTTTTTGTTCTTCTTTCTCTAATTGCTTTAAGTGTAAGATTATGTTGTTTATCTGAGATTTTTCTTGTTTCTTGAGGTAAGATTGTATTGCTATAAACTTCCCTCTTAGAAATGCTTTTCCTGCATCCCATAATTTTGGGGCTGTCGTGTTTTAATTGTCATATGTTTCTAGGTATTTTTTGATTTCCTCTTTGATTTCCTCAGTGAACTCTTGGTTATTTAGTAGTGTATTGTTTACTCTCCATGTGTTTGTATATTTTACAGGTTTTTCCCTGTAATTGATTTCTAGTCTCATAGCATTGTGGTCGGAAAAGATGCTTGATACGATTTCAATTTTCTTAAATTTACCAAGGCTTGATTTGTGACCCAAGATATGATCTATCCTGGAGAATATTCCATGAGCACTTGAGAAAAATGTGTATTCTGTTGTTTTTGGAAGGAATGTCCTATAAATATCAATTAAGTCCATCTTGTTTAATGTATCATTTAAAGCTTGTGTTTCCTTATTTATTTTCATTTTGGATTATCTGTCCATTGGTGAAAATGGGCTGTTAAAGTCCCCTACTATGATTGTGTTACTGTTGATTTCCCCTTTTATGGCTGTTAGCATTTGCTTTATGAATTGAGGTGATCCTATGTTGGGTGCATAAATTTTTACAATTGTTATATCTTCTTCTTGGATTGACCCCTTGATCATTATGTAGTGTCCTTCTTTGTCTCTTGCAATAATCTTTATTTTACAGTCTATTTTGTCTGATATGAGAGTTGCTACTCCAGCTTTCTTTTGATTTCCATTTGCATGGAATATCTTTTTCCATCCCCTCACTTTCAGTCTGTATGTGTCCCTAGGTCTGAAGTGGGTCTCTTGTAGACAGCATATATATGGGTCTTGTTTTTGTATCCATTGAGCCAGTCTATGTCTTTTGGTTGGAACATTTAATCCATTTACATTTAAGGTAATTATCAATATGTATGTTCCTATCACCATTTTCTCAATTGTTTTGGGTTTGTTATTGTAGGCCTTTTTCTTCCCTTGAGTTTCCTGCCTAGAGAAGTTCCTTTAGCATTTGTTGTAAAGCTGGTTTGGTGGTGCTGAATTCTCTTAGCTTCTGCTTGTCTGTAAATGTTTTAATTTCTCCTTCAAATCTGAATGTGATCCTTGCTGGGTAGAGTAATCTTGGTTGTAGATTTTTCCCTCTCATCACTTTAAATATGTCCTGCCACTCCTTTCTGTCTTGCAGAGTTTCTGCTGAAAGATCAGATGTTAAACTTATGGGGATTACCTTGTATGTTATTTGTTGCTTATCCCTTGCTGCTTTTAATATGTTTTTCTTTGTATTTAATTTTTGATAGTTTAATTTAAGATGTGCCTTGACATTTTTCTCCTTGGATTTATCCTGTATGGGACCCTTTGTGCTCCTGGACTTGATTGACAATTTCCTTTCCCATATTAGTGAAGTTTTCAATATAATTTCTTCAAATATTTTCTCAGTCCCTTTCTTTTTCTCTTCTTCTGGGACCCCTATAATTCAATTGTTGGTGCATTTAGTGGTGTTTCAGAAATCTATGAGACTGTCCTCAATTCTTTTCATCCCTTTTTCTTTATTCTTCTCTGCAGTAGTTATTTCCACTATTCTATCTTCCAGGTCACTTATCTGTTGTTCTTCCTCAGTTATTCTGCTATTGATTCCTTCTAGAGAATTTTAAATTTCATTTTTTGTGTTGTTCATCATTGTTTGTTTGCTCTTTAGTTCTACTAGGTCCTTGTTAAATGTGTCTTGTATTTTCTCCATTCTATTTCCAAGATTTTGGATCATCTTTACTATAATTACTCTGAATTCTTTTTCAGGTAGACTGTCTATTTCCTCTTCATTTGTTTGTTCTCATGGGTTTTTACCTTGCTCCTTCATCTGCTGCGTATTTCTCTGTTTTCTCATTTTGCTTAACTTACTGTGTTTGGGATCTCTTTTTTGCAAGCTGCAGGTTCGTAGTTCCCATTGTTTTGGTGTGCCCCCAGTGGGTAAGTTTGGTTCAGTGCATTGTGTAGGCTTCCTGGTGGAAGGAACTGGTTCCTGTGTTCTGATGGGTGGGAATGCATGTTGTCTTTCTGTTGTGTAGCACCAAGTCTGGTGGAGTGTTTTGGGGTGTCTTTGAACTTAGTATGATTTTAGGCAGCCTTTCTGCTAATGGGTGGAAATGTTTTCCTGTCTTGTTCATTGTCTTGCATGGGGTGTCCAGCACTGAAGTCTGCTGGCCATTAGGTAGAGCTGGGTCTTAGTGTTGAGTCAGAGATCTCTGGGAGAGCTCTCACTAATTGATATTACATGGGGCCAGGAGTTCTCTTGTGGTCTAATGTCCTGAACTTGGCTCTCTCACTTCAGAGTCTCAGACCTGACACCAGGCTGGAGCACCAAGGCCCTGTCAGCCACATGGCTCGGAAGAAAAGTCAGAGAAAAAAGAAAGAAAACAATAAAATAAAATAAAGTTATTAAAATTAAAAAAATTAAATATTATTAAAATAAAAATTAAAAAATAGTTAAAAAGAAAGAAAAGAAGAGAGCAACCGAACGAGTAAACGAGTCCACCAGTGATAACAAGTGATAAAAAATAAACTAAGATAACCATATAAATCAGAAACTAGTCAGTCAAATACAGCAAACCTGAAGTCTACAGTTGCTCCCATAGTCCACCACCACACTTTTGGGATGATTCATTGCCTATTCAGCTATTCTGCAGATCCAGGGTACATCAAGTTGATTGTGCATATTTAATCTGCTGCTTCTGAGGCTGCATGGAGAAATTTCCCTTTCTCTTCTTTGTTCACATGGCTCCTGGGGTTCACCTTTTGATTTGGCCCCGACTTTGCATGTAGGTCACCCTTTGGCGTTTGTTCTTTGCCAAGACAGAAGGGGGTTAAAGGAGCGGCTGATTAGGAGGCTCTGACTCACTCAGGCCTGTGGGAGAGATGGGTATGGAATGTGGCATGAGCCTGCAGCAGCAGAGGCTGGCAAGTCTTTGCAACAGCCTGAGACATACCTTGTGTTCTCCCGGGGAAGTTGTCCCTGGACCATGGGACCCTGGCAGTGGCCAGCTGCACAGGCTCCAAGGAGGGGAGGTGTGGATAGTGACCTGTGTTTGCACAGAGGATTCTTGGTGTCTGTATCAGCACTGTTAGTGTTTCATGCCCGTTTCTGGTGTCTGCGCTGATAGCTGCAGCTCACACCCATCTCTGAAGCTCGTTTAGGTGGTGCTCTGAATCCCTTCTCCTCACGCAACCCAAAGCAATGGTCTCTTGACTCTTAGGCAGGTCTAGAATTTTCCTGAATTCCCTCTCAGTTAGCTGTGGCACACTAGCCTCCTTCAGGCTGTGTTCACACAGCCAACCCCAGTCCTCTCCCTGGGATCTGACCTCCAACACCTGAGCCTCAGCTCCCAGCCCCCACCCACCCCAACAGGTGAGCAGACAAGCCTCTTAGGCTGGTGAGTGCTGGTCAGCACCGATCCCCTGTGCAGGAATCTCTCCGCTTTGCCCTCTGCACCCCTGTTGCTTCACTCTCCTCTGTGGCTCCAAAGCTTACCCCCACCACCCAACCCCCATCTCCGCCAGTGACGGGGCTTCCTAGGGTGTGGAAACTTTTTCTCCTTCACAGCTCCCTCCCAGAGGTGCAGGTCCCATTCTTAATATTTTGTCTCTGTTTTTTTCTTTGTTGTTTTTCCCTACCCAGGTATGTGGGGTTTCTTGCCTTTTGGGGAGTCTGAGGACTTCTGCCAGCATTCAGTAGATGTTCTGTAGGAGTTGTTACACATGTAGATGTATTTCTGATGTATTTGTTGGGAGGAAGGTGATCTCCACATCTTATTCCTCTGCCATCTTAAGGGTCCATCAATGAGAGATTTTGAGCAGAGAAAATATTAGAAAAGATAATAGCTGATAATATTCCAAAATTAAAGAAGGTATACTAATCATAGATTAAAGAATTCCAGAGAACCCAAACAGTATAAATACAGAATGTAGAAAAAAGAAAAAAGTAGATAATTTCTAATCAAATTGCTGAAACCAAAAATAAAGTGAAAATTTTAGACAACTAGAAGTCATATATATTTTCGATCTTAAGAGGAGAAAAATAATTTATTATATTTACCATTTGTGTTGCTCTTCTTTCATTCTTGAAGTTACAAGTTTCCTTCTGGTATTATTTCTCTTCAGTGTGAAGAACTTCTTTTATTACTTATTTTAGGGCAGATCTGCTATTAATTAATTCCCTTAGTTTTCTTCATATGAGACTTCTTTTCTTTGCTATTGTTCCTGAAGGATATTTTCACTGGATACAAGATTCTGCTTTAGAAGTTGCATTTTTTTTTTTCTTTTTGGTGGGGATGGGAAGCAAATTAAAGGTATTCTACTGTCTTCTGGCTTTCATAATTTCTAATGAGAAGTCCAGAGCCATTGCTCCCCAATATATAATGTATCCTTTTCTTGGCCTGTTTTCATGATTTTCTCCCTCATCTTTGGTTTTCAGAAGTTTTATTATGATATTTGTGGGCATGGTCTTTGACATTTTTCTTTTTGGATTTCTCTAATTTTCTTGAATTTTTAATTTATGTCACTCATCAAATTTGGTAAGATTTTCTGCTATTATTTTGTCATATATTTTATCTTCACCAATCCCTCCCTTCTTTCCTTCTGGGGTTCCAATTTGCAAATGTTAGGCCTTTGGATACTATCCAATAGAACCGTGAAGTTTGGTTTAAAATACATTTTTGTTGTTGTTGTTCTCAGTTCTTTGGGTTGGATCATCTATTGATCCACCTTCAGGTTCACTGAATCTTTCACCTGTCATTTCCATTCTGCTATAAGTCTATACAGCATTTAAAAATTTTTAGGTATTGTATTTTATAATGCTATTTCCTTTTGTTTATTTTTAATAGTTCTTCCTTCTCTGTTGAGAATTTATACCTTTTCAGTTACTTAAACTGCTTACCTTTTTCTTATGGAGAATAGTCATATTGCTTCTTGTTCTATAATTTCAACATCTGTGTCATTCAGAGACTGGCATCAGTTGATTATCTTTTCTTTGAAGGATTGTTCAAATTTTCCTGGTCCTTTGTATGCTGAAGAACTTTGATTGCCTCCTGGGAATTCTGAATATTATGTTGTGAGGCTTTTGGACTCATTAAAATCCTCTGGAGAATTTTGAATTTTTTTTATAGCAGTCAGTCAACCCAGTCAGCTTCAGATCACAAATTCTGTTTCACCTTCTGTGGGCAGTTGTTCCAATATTCATATAGTTTTGAAGGGCTTTGCTATGCTGTTTGTGTCTGTCCCTTTGGATGTACCACCAAAGATTCAAGTAGGACTTGATCAGTACTTTGCATCATAGTTCAGCTCTTACAATGTTTGCTATGCTTCTTGGATGTGTTCTGTGCATATACAACTTGGAGGGAGAAGGGGGACTCCTGCCAGTTCATACACATAATTAGAGTATTTCTTCTCTCATTCTTAGTATTTTCCCAACACTCTCTAGCTTCAAGAGTCCCCTTTTCTCAGTTTTCTGGCTAGGAAACCAGTGTTTCTCTCAGAATTTTAGCCTCTGCACTGCTGTTCATGGGGGAAAAAAAATCAATTAAAAAAAAAAAAAGGACTGAGTATCTCCCCCATGTTCTTCAGATAACATGAGTCCCTTTTCCTGGTTCCTCTATACATATTGATAAGTTTTTTCCTCAGGGTTTTAAGTTTCCTATGAATCAGCTATTTCATCGAAGTGAGCATGAAGTGATTAGAGTAATTTATATGAATATTTACTCTCTTTTCATTAGGAAATCAAAATACAAGAGGAATCTTATTTACCTATCTTAAAAAATAGTTTACTACAAAGCCACTTATAGGAATATATTCTCTAATCATGGAATTTTGTCTAGGCATACCCATGAATTTCTTACACAACCTATCAGGATTTGCCTTAATGTTTAGTAAGTTCTTCCTACTTAGACTGTCTAAAATATGTATGAAATAGTGAGAATTTTATCTAGAGAAATATATAGAATTTCTTAATACATTTATTTTAGGTGGCTTAAAGATCAATATACCATTTTGACTTAATGTTTCATATAGTACTAAAGATTCTCCATCATATATTTCTTATGTTAATATTTATTTCTGCTAATGTAGTCCAAAGGTTGTGCTAAAAACCTGATTTGGATGCTCTTATCCATTATGCTATAGTGATACAAGAGCACAATTTTTTTGTTACTGAAATTAAAATGTCTTATTATAGGGTATTTATGCTATGGATGTTCTTAGTAAAGTGGAATTTTTATATTATGTCATTAAAAATGAATATTAAAATGATATAATGGAAAAATATAGATTTTCATATTTATCTGGCATAGAGAAATTCTAATGTACAGTACAAGTGGCATATTGTAGAAAGATCTGAATTGGAGTCTTTGATTTAAAAGGAGGGCTATATGATTTTTAAAAGATTTACTTTAAATTTTCCTTAACAATTTCACTAATTAAAGTGATTAAAGTATAGAATAAAGTTTATATATACTATTACCATCTTATTTTTTCCCAAATATTGTATTCATGAATAAAACTGAACTGCTGACTTCTGAGCTTGGTTACAAAAGAGTACCAGTCTAGGTATTACACCTTACTTTTGGTAATCTTAGGTTTCTGGGTTTTTTTTAATCCTAGGTATTTTTGACATATCTTCTTGACTGGCCATTTTCTACTCCTCTCTTTCTGGTAAGAACACTCCAGATCACTTTTGGGAAACCAAGCTCACTGATATGGTGTGATCTGGGTCCTATCTAGGGAAATTGTTCTCAAACTTTAAGTGTACCCAATATACCTGGGGTACTTGGTAAAGCACAGATTCTTGGGCCCACTCCCAGAATTTCTGAGTCTGTAGGTCTGAGGTGGGCTTGATAATTTGCATTTCTAACAATTTCTTAGGTACTGACAATGTTGCAAACCCAGAGACAACATTTGGAGAAGCACTAATCTAGGATAAATCACTCTCTTTTCTCAGCCCTGGGCAGTGGTTCCTCCAGTATCAGCTGAACGATCAGAGCCTAGGTCATTGTAATACTCTCCATGCTGTGTCAGAAACACTAAACTATAAACTTGGTGTATGGTGGTGTTAAAATACGAGTAGGTTGTTTATTAGAAGTCAAAGCTTAGTCAGTTGTGTGCTGTAGTAAGAATCACAGTGAGGGCATATGGTATAAGCCAATGTCCAGTGAGATAAGTGTTGTATTCCCATCTTTGTTAGGAGGGTAAATCAGAAGGCCGTCTGTTTGCCTGGCTAACATCACTTCACTGAAGTCTTCCTTGATCTATCCATTCTCCAAGCTGGGTTATAGATAATTTCCTATACTTCTCTCAAGACATTCTGTGAACATATCTATCATTGAACTTTACTATTTTAAAAACTTATATTTTAATGTATCTGTTGTCTTCATTAGACATTTGGTCTTTGAGGGCAAGGGTCATTTCTTATTAATCTTATTACCCTTTTAACCACAATGCTTGGGACAAAATCTTGTGGGTGGTTGCACCCAATAAATTTTTGTTGAATAGAAGAAGAAATTCATGACGGATGATGAGTGAAAGGCAAAGTCAAAGAATAACCTGTCCAAATGATTTCCTGGGACAGTGATTTTTACATTTCTTCATATACTCATGCAAATCTGCACATGAGAAGTTATTGTCACCACAACAGTCTTTACTCTTCCAGAAAGTATCCATGTGTTTGTGACTTGTACAGAGAATGACAAATAAAATGCTCAAGGGGATAAGAGGTGATAGACTGGAAAATTTAAATTCTAGCTGGAAAGGCACAAGCTGAAGAGGAACATGTCTTAAGTTTAAAATTCATTGAAGGCATGGGTGGGGAAGGTGGATTTAATAGTCACAGTAAAATAAGCTAGAATTGGGTGTCCACTGGGATTTAAAAAATTACATTAGCACACATTTAAAAAAAAATACTGCTTTGCATTGTGATAAAGGCAGAGCACATTCATCCTCTACTTACATTTTTGCGCTTTTAGAACATTCTCTCCCTTTATTTATTTATTTTTTAATTTATTTATTTTTGGCTGTGTTGGGTCTTCGTTGATGCATGCCGGCTTTCTCTAGTTGCAGTGAGCAGGGGCTACCCTTCATTGTGGTGCACAGGCTTCTCATTGCAGTAACTTCTCTTGTGGAGCATGGGCTCTAGGTGTGCAGGCTTCAGTAGTTGTGGCATGCAGACACTAGAGTGCAGGCTCAGCAGCTGTGGTGCACAGGCTTAGTTGCTCCGCGGCATGTGGGATCTTACTGGACCAGAGCTCAAACCCATGTCCCCTGCATTGGCAGGCGGATTCTTAACAACTGCACCACCAGCGAAGTCCCCATTCTCTCCCTTTAAATTTTAAGTCATATTTCAAGACCCAATGGAAGTTCCCAGAATTCACCTCTGTTCCTGTTCCCACCTACTGTGATCTCTCCCTCCATTGAACTAATATAGCACACACTTCACTTATCAAAATTCTGCCTTAATATACATAAACATCCATAGATTATGAACTATCTTCATCTAGACTGAGTTATTTGATATCATATATCAGGAATGGCAAATTGGATGCAACCTGCCTGCTGTTTCTCACCAAATGGCAATGGCTCTCTGAAGTCCTAGGGTCAGAATAATGCTGAAGTTATATAATATTCTCCCAATTGTACTTAGAAGGATAAAATTTCATTACTTAATGCCAGATATGGTATGGTCATTAATTTTTGTATCTCCAAAATTTTTAGGGCAAAGTTCAGCACAGAGAAAGACCAATATGTTAAATGAAGAAATTAAAAAGAATATAACAGCTACTGAATTACTTATATAAAAATATATGTTGAGATTGAAAGCTATTTTTTAAAAGTTCAACAAAAGTTAATGTTATTCCTAAATAATAGATATATAAGAAATATTAATGAGCTCATGGGTACATATGATTAATTTTTGGAGAATATATTCTCCACCAAAATACTCTTTGCTTGTAATACCCAAAATTAGAAGAATGGTGTCCTTAAATATGTACTTTAGGTAAGCAGATATGGCCCCAAATAAATATTAAACTTTAATCTGGAATCTCTGGTCTATATCCTTCTGTAATTGTTAGTTTTCTATTATGTATCATATATTATACAACTGTTTTCAAAATGAGGAATTTATGCTCTAATTGTAGAATATTAGGGTTTAAAATGGGAATGAATTTAATAGCCTATCTCATGTATTTATTTCTGTATTCACACAGGACTTCACAGCATGCACAAAAAAATTTGAATCTACTTTGGTGATCTTAAAAACTGGAGAGTATTGACTAGTAACCCAATTGTTGATTTTTTTCAATAAAATTAATCTATTGCTCTTGCAGCAGAAATAAGAATTCTTACTCATTTTCAATGATGAAAAATTGCTTCTTCTTATACATCTCAATGACAACTGATTAAAACATGAATGAGCAATGCTGTTAAATTCATTTTCTCCCAGAAGTGAGAATGCCATGCCTACTCATGGGCTTAGACTTTTAAGCCTGGAAAGTTTCAAGTCTCTAGTATATGCATAAAATATAACTCAATTGTTTCACTTCTTCCGAATGACGTGTTTTTACTTCTTTATCTTTCTTTAGTTCTTATTCATAACTGTGTGTTCTCAACTTATGTTTATTACATTTTTTCCTTTGTGCCAGACATTTTGCTCAGTGGGGAGCTATAAAGATGAAGATGACATAGATAATGCATTCAAGAGATCATAGACTATTGAAAAGACAGATAAATAAACAGGCATTTAGACTAAAATTTAAGCGTCATTATAGAAGTGTTTTCCAACCCTTTAATCTTTTATCCTTTGTGTCTCTCAAGATTTAGGGCCCCCAATATCAATACAATCTGTATACATCATTAGACTTTTTTTTTTTTTTTAGTTTTTCTAACTCAATTTTTTTCACTACCATCTATTTCATAGCAATCTCTCATTCTTGCTGAGCATCACTGAATTTAAAACCTTTAATTATCCCTCATATACAGTACCTACTTCTTTGATGTAGTGATAATAGCTGTAATGAGGTGTGAGAGCAAATCTAAACAAATGATATATGTCCCTTTCCAGGGTCTGGATTAATTGATATATTTAAAGCACAAATTACCTGTGGAGGAGAGGTGCATAGTTGGAGTACAGTAACTGGCTCCGATTTAAGACTATTCTAAGCAATATTGTACTGATTCAGTCTCATCCTCAGTGTCTCACCCTGGATATGCTCTGGCTCAGATTAGGAAATAGCCTCCTTTTCCTTGCTTTTGCTTTATAGCTTTTCATTACTCAGTACCTGCTTTGTCCTTGTAACAATCCAGAATGTGGGGCAGATAAGGTTCAAAGGGATGGAAATTAGGTGAATATTTGTACTCCTCACCTCCTAATCCTGAAAAGTGCACCAAACTCATTTTAAAATCTCTAACTTCTGTAGAAAATGGGAGAAGAAAACTATTCAGTGCTATTGTGCTCTGAAAAACATGTATTGATTGAATACTATCACTTTGGGCAGGCTAAAAGGGTAGACATTTTGTAAGGATAACATACAGTGTGTGCTGCCATATATTTTATCTATAAATATAGGCATTCTATTTCTAGGTAAAAGTGCAAGGTTGAGAGCATATTGTACTTGCTCTTTTGTAAATATTTTGTTCATTCAACAATATTTTGTGTTTTCTAATGTCAATACATTCTATATGATGAATATTTTTACCTACAGAATAATTAGTGCATCTATCCCATATCTATATACATGTTAATGATTTAATCCATGCCTTGTTGTTAGACCTTGAATTTGCTTACATTTAAAATATTATTTTTGAAAAAGGACAATTATTTTGCACATCTCTGGCTACCTCTTTTGGGTAAATGCCTTTAAAAGGAATTATCTTTTAAAGTAAATGTTTTTCAGTTTTTAAAAAATTTATTGTCATATTTCCCTTTAGAAACATTATTTCCATTCCCAGTAACCATCTCTGAGATTGTCCTAAAAAGTCAGTTAGTCATTTATAAAATATTTATTGGGCATTTAGAATAATTGGAGGTCTACTTTAGGTTCTGGGGGTATTTCAATAAGGCATAAGTCTGGGCAATATTTTCAATTGCATGTTCAAATTCCCCAGTAGTTAAAGGACTATGCTCACTGTCTATTTCATCTTGTGTCAGTTAAAATTTATTAACAAAAACATATTTATAATACCATTCTATAATCATTTTAAAGTCTCAGGATATATAATGATGTTCTTATTTTTTTATTCTTAATATTTGTAATTTTTGTCTTCTCTATTTTTATTGTCTTTTCCAAGAATTATTTTTTGGCTTTGTTGGTCTTCTCTATTGTACGGCAACTTTCTATATTATTAATTTATTATTGCCTACTTTCTTTGGGTTCATTTTTTGTGTTTTTCTTATTTTTCTTATGTACTTGGCACATTGATTTTCACCCTCCTTGTGAACTGTAGACCTTAATGTGAAAGATTAAACAATAAAACTTTAAAAAGATAATATAGGAATATAGGAGTAATAGAAAAGGATTCTTAAACAGAAGACAAAAAACCTTAACCCCAAATTAAAAATTGATAAAGAAAAGTTAATACATTAGCTTAATTGTGTTTATGTTCTTTAAAAAACTAAAACATTGAGAGTGAAAAACGAAGGTGCAGAAAGGACAAACCTGTTTAAAGTACACATAACTAACAAAAGAATCTTATTTGACATATATTGAGAACTACTACAAATTAATCTTAAAAAGCCAAACAATAGGAAATACAGAGAACTCAAACAGGCACATTAAAGAAGAAGCTACTGAAATATCTTATAATCATATAAAAATTTCTGCTTATCGTTAGTAATCTGAAAAAATGTCAATTAAAATTATAATGAAATGAATAGTACACATTCACCAGAAAGGCTAACAAGATTGACAATTTTACAATAAACACAGTGTTTGTAAAAGGAATTATGGATGGTATAAGTATTGAATGGAAGATAGCAGGGGACAGGATATTTTCTGGCTCTTTTACCTCCTTGGTACAGGATACTGAGTCAAACTTACGGTGTTTTGCAAGGAGTGACATGAGCCATGAGGGCTTTAATTCCAATGATCTAATATTTCATCAGCAATCCTGTTTCCTTTTCTGCTGTTTATTTGGAATTCTCTGAAAGAAATGCAGAAAGACAGATGAGGAAACATACTCTAGTAGCCTCAAAAAGTATCATTTGTACAGAAAAGGGATAGTTACTCAGCGTTCTTCATGGAACAAAAACTGGGTTTCTGAGATGGGAAGTAGATGGTATGGCATCAGAAAAAAAGGCTTTGACTGATTTTAGGATCATGATCATGAGACAAATCATGAAACAGTCACTTGCTATTTTTCCCATTGCAACTCAATTGATTTTATAGCCAATAGAAATTCTTCCAAAGATATTGTAATAGGTTTTTGTGGGTTTGTTTTAGTTTTATGTTATTCACATTTTGACATGTGTTGGTGTATATTTTAAAGCATCTATTTTTCACCTATTGTAATAATCATAATATATTATTGTAATTATTTGTCTTTTCCACTAAACTTTAAGGTCCATCAAGGTAGAAGCTATGTTTATTTTCTTGCTTATCATAATTTCTTGGCACAGTGTAGATGCTTGATTTAATTTTTGAAGGAATAAATAGATCAACCATACATTCATGATTTTATCATGAATGAATTATTTTATCATGAAGTTTTAAGAGAATTAATCCATATTTACATTAAATTCTAGAAATTATACTATTAATATTCTTGGCATTCAAAGGGAGCACTCACATATAGCTGCATATATTAGTGATACACTTATAGTTGAATAATGGATAATATTGCATAGAGTAGTTTGGAGCAAAAACATTCTGGGTTTAGTGGAAGTGGGAAAAGGTACACTATGTTAGATGAATGATAAATTAGTTATCTTGGCTGAACAAGTAAAACGACTCAGAAGATATCTTATAAAAGCTTATAGAGCATCTTGAATTTGAGGCTACAAAATTTGGCTTATTAAGCATGATAGAGTAGTCAAATTTGTTTTTATAGGCAATGTTATGACTTAAATCATATTTTAGTGAGAATTAATTCCATAGCCATGTACATGGTGGATTATGGTTAGGCAGGAAGATGGGATAAAAGTCTTGTAAGAAAGTAAAGAATTGGCCAAATGTCAGAGAGGTTCTTAGTGATTGGTTAGATGTAGAGGCAAAGGAAAGAAAAGGAGTTAAATGTGGATCTTGGCAAGTAGATCACTGAGATTTAGGGAATGCACTCTGCTTGGGGGTTCTCTTTTAAATTTTCTGCTACCACGTGTATTCTCTAACTATGGGGCTTTCTCTTCAGGTCTCTTTTACCCCTGTCCTCATCTGCTCCTCTCTCCCTCCTTCTTCATCTTCTTATTTTTTATTAATTCTCTCACACTTTCTTCATCTCTTTTCCTTATATTTATTTATTTTATTGTATATTTTCTCCCTCACTTTCCTCTATAATGAACCAATTTAAGATTGAAATTCATCCTTCTTTCCTTCATTTATTCAATAAATCAAGTAAAATGAATTACCTGTACACTATAATATGCCAAGGTTCTAGTTGATAAGAATGCAAAGATTAATAAGACATAATATCTTGCCTCAGGAATTTTACCATCAAACATTGGTAGACATTCATTCGTTCCTCTATTTATTCAATCATTATTTATTTACTGAGGATATATGTTTGAATAATACATGATCTATATTAGCAAGAAATTCCAAGTTTGGTCTAAGAATATTTAAAATACTTTTAGTCTTTATCATGATAAGATGTGGAAGGACACAATCCACAGGGCAGCACTGATTCCAAAGGGATAGGCTTAGAGGTGGGGAAAGGTATAACATTATTTTTCTCCTATATACAACTTTTATCTCAATGAGAAGATATCATTTTATAATTTCACAAATCTTATCAATAAAAAGTCTCAAATACAATGTTATGTTTCTGAATAAGTTTGAGTCTTCCCATTTCTCTAGATCCCTTTATCTACACAATCACCCTCAGTTACTATAAATTTTATTTCTATGTACTTCAATTTACCCTTTCACTCTTTGATTCAGGGTGTGTTAAAATGGGAAAAAAAGTTTTCCCAGGCATTTTAAGCATTACCATATTACTGCTCTCACTTAAAAAATTGTATTGTTTACATAAAATTGTCATACATCTATTTTCTTTTTACTCATGGCTTTAATATTTAAAATATCCTCCAAAATTATTGCTTTGGTGATAAAATTAACCTTATTTATTTGTTATGTCTTTGAAATTCTTTGAAATACAATGTGCTTTTCCACAAACATTTTAGTCAATAGTTAATAAGTTTCTTTTCCATTTCTCTAAATTCTGGGCAGCCTGAAACAGTAAACTTCATTCAAGAACTCTGTACATCCTCTTCTGTCCCAATTACTTTTCATCTTTAAAAGAGACAGAAGTTTATCTTGACATGCTTAAGCTCTTGACAAGAAACCTGTTTCGGCCGAATGTGCAATTACTTCCATCACATCTTTCCTTTTCTTTTTAAAGCAGTTGTCCCCGAATTTCAAAATTGAAATAAAAACCCATCATATTAAAGGCATAGGTTTCCAGGTTTCAGTGGAACTTCATGGCAAGGAATGTATCTTCATAAACGTGTTTGAGCAAGAGAAAGTATTGTGCTCCAATTGGCAAAGCATTGCCCTCCTTGTCAGATCTGTACGTTTCTCTGGCTCTTTCACCTCCCCAGTAATAGATGCTGAGTCAAGCATATGGTTTGCTGTTGTAAGTGACACTGCACTGGTTTTCTTTACTCCTCAGGAGGATCTTCCCATGCCAAGTCAATTTGCAATGGCTTGGATCTTTCAACAGTCCTCTGGTCTGACTCCAGAGTCCTTCTCAAATATCAGATGATAGTGACCTCTTCATGTAAACTTCAGTATCTGAGAAACCTAACCTAAAATCCAAGAAGGTTTTGCAGTTTTTGAACTTTAATCTTTGGACTCTACATACTGTCCTTTGAATCCACAGAGGGATTACTTGGTAACTTGCTAATATGCGATCCAATTTGTCTGGAAGCTTTGGCTTATAGCCCCGCAGAAGGATAAACACAAAGACTTGGAAGATGAGAGGCAGATGAAAGCTGGCAGTGCTACTGCATCCAATTAAGATTTATAAGTGAGGAGGCAGGAAAAAGGTGAACACAAGAGAGGTGCAAAGCCAAGAATGAAAACCAACAAACAAACTGGACAAAACAATAATATGGCACTTTATTTGTAGGTAGAGAATCTCAAATGTGAAGTGAATGTGGAAGAGTGTGCTACAAATGTGGGTGGTGGGAAGCAAAATAGGGAGACCATGATAACCAAGTGTTTCTAGAAACAAAGAAAGTAGAAATTCATTATACAAATTCATGAATTATAAAAGACACATGTTTGTATTTTTTAACATTTAAATTCTCTTTAGGGTAAACATGTCTTAGTGTTAATATTATCTACTGCTATTATCTGGCCCACTTTTCGTTTATTCTATCTATGTAAAAATTAAATTGATTGATCAGAGTTGTAATATTCATTTAGATAATAACTTAACATCAATATTTCTCTGCTTAGGATGACTGAAAAGGAGTAAGATGTAAGAAAAACCTTTCACCTCTCAAACAACTTACTCTCTAATGGGAGAAAAGGCACTTCTACATTTTAAAATAAAAGACGAGAAAGATACAAACGAGACATACTCACTACCACCACTGTTTATAGGTTCAACACACTCATGTGCACCCCCCCACACACCCTCCTTTCATCTTTATTGTCAGCATTGTCATCGTTAACACCACCCTATCTCCAAAACCATTAAAAGCTCCCACTTTCTTCTTTTTGTTTCAATTAATAAACAATTTTTAAGAACAATATTTTAGGTTTACAGAAAAATGGGGCAAGAAGGACAGAGAGTTCCCATATATTATCTCCCAACCCCCAGGAGTCCCCTATTACTACCATCTTGAATTAGTGTGGTACATTTATTACAGTTGCTGAACCAATATTGATATATTGTTACCAAATAAAATCCACAGTTTACATTAAGGCTCAGTCTTTGTTTTGCAAGTTCTGTGGGCTTTAACAAATGAGTCATATCATGTACCTATGATTACAATTTTATGCAGGGCAGTTTCACAGCCTTAAAGCCTTAAATAGCTCTTTAAAAGCATTGTTACACATAGCTCTTGTGTGCAGTATATATGTGTATTTCTTATGATAGGTGGTCAACGAGATGTGGAATGGCTAGGGCACTGGATATGCACTTTAAGAAACAATGTTAATAAAGACTGAAAGCTTTCTGAAAAATAGACACCTGAACACTCCAACCAGCTGTTTGAGAGTTTCTATTTCATTTTGCTGTTTCCAACATATTACCAAATTTTAAAATTTTTGCCAGAGGACTATCTTTTTCCAATCGGCATTTCCCCCAGTTACTGGTAATACTGAGCATCTTTTCATATGTGTAATTGACTACTTATGTTTATTTTCATGTAATTTGTCCATGAATTGGGGGTGGTTATTTTTTCATTTTCTTATTAATCTTTTGGGTTTTTATATACTCTGGATATTTATCCTTGACTGCTAGGTAGGTTGAAATACTGCATTTCAGTTTGCTGCTTGCTTCTTAACTTCACTTATGATGTCTTTTATTGTACATAAGTTTGAGTGAAAAAAATAAAGATGAAAAGGAAGTCTAGAACCTAACATAGTAAAATGGCGTAGTAGTTGGGAGTGGGGGATGGAAGCCAGGAAAATAAAAACAGATGCTATGGTCCTAGTTTGACATAAAGCCCATCCTTGTTCTGGTGACGAGTTTTCTCTTGCTTTTTTGAAGAGCATAAGCCATACTTTCCCCCTTTGTCTTCTTTAATTTTCTGCAAACAAGTTTCATTTGGTTTTTCTGCCACCCAGCCATGTCATTCCATGAGAAGTCCCCCAGCTGTTCAGATTTCCTTATCCAGAGACCTTGTCTTCTGTGTTTAATGCTCTATAAAGAACTGTGTACACTCATAGCTCCCTATAAATAATTGAAAGAGTAATAATTTGCATATACAGTGGCCTGTAATTGGTTGTGATATACTCACTAGTAATTTTGCATGAGAGATACTCCAGTAAAATAAATTGTGCTTGTCTGTGTTTACTTTGCACAGGTAAAGTACTGTATGGCATGCTGAATTTTTATATCAAGTTTTAATTAGGTCATCTCACTTGAGTTACCAAAATAACCTGCTCTCCCCAATAATGAGAATGGGATTTATTTAGAAATGAATATCAATGACTCATCTCTATATTTCACAATAGGAGAGAACTCTTCTCAGTAATAGATTCAAGTTAAATATTTTACATCCTAATCTAGTCAGGCTTACTGATTGAGTCTCTGCCAAGAAGAGCTCCTGCCAAGCCAGAGAAGGGAGATATCGAGGTCAGGGCTCCACTGCACACCCAAGAGAGCACTTGGAACCCACTCTGCAGGGATGCAGGAAGAGATCAACCTCCTCCTTTTCTGTAAACCTCCCTCCAGCCAGGAGCTGGTAAGACTGGAAGGGAACATACCCCCAACACCATTTCACTTTTGGCAGAGTACATTCACACTAAAAGAGTCCTCTATTTCAAAATGAGGGACTAGAGACTTTGTTTTCCTTTTGTTCACAGAGGAGAAATTTTCTAGTTTCCAATTTCAGTTTTCACAAAGCAGAGTGGATTCTCTGAAACTTGTTATTTTCAATTTGAAATTCAAAGCATGGAGGATGACAGGAAGAAGTAGTTTTAAGTTATTCTAATACATTTTTATAATCGTGATTATGATTTTTAACCTCACACAGGGCTTTTAAAAAAAATTCCTACCCCAACTAACCAAGGCAAACTCCTCCAAAGAAGCAATGTTCACAATATTGTTCAAAAGGCTAAGGTACAGTTTGCACATGATTTGAGGTCTAACCTAGTCATTTAATCTACACAAACTGGCATTTGTGTCTCTGAAAGATGTGCAAGGCACAGCCCATACACAAAGGAATAAGGGAATGGTTTATAATCTAGTTAGATTATCTGAGATGAGAGACATTCTTTCATAGATACAAGACAGGAAGGTGGTATCCAAATTAAGAAGGCATTTGTGCCCAGCAGTTCAGACTTAATTTCGCCTTGAGAATGTTTTCTCAAGGAGACAACAGTAGGTATCAAGAGTTCATAAGCTTTGTTGGAGCTATGACTTTGCCCTTGAAATACAGCCATCAGGTAAGGAAGGTGATGCAATTAAAGTTCTATAATGTCAGGCAGACATGTTTTTGTGGATGTTTGTACCGGGAGTTCTGACAAATACTGGTCAGATAGAATGAGGGCTGTAGGATGAGAGAAAGATGGGGTGGGAGCAGGAGGCTTGTAAGTAAGTCAAAATGTGAGAAGGAACAATAGTAATGGCCAGATTGGAGATCACCTTCCAAGGATTCATGGAGGTCTCAGTTTCTTGACTGAGATTCTCTGCTAATGAGTTGGTTAGGTTGCCTGGATAAGCCAAAGAATACTATTTCACTCTCAAAAAATATATATATATATATATTTTTTTTTTTGCGGTGCACGGGCCTCTCACTGTTGTGGCCTTTCCCATTGCAGAGCACAGGCTCCGGACGCGCAGGCTCAGCAGCCATGGCTCACGGGCCCAGCCGCTCCGCGGAATGTGGGATCTTCCTGGACAGGGGCACGAACCCGTGTCCCCTGCATCAGCAGGCGGACTCTCAACCACTGTGCCACCAGGGAAGCTCTCAAAATATTTTTTAATTCCTCCCCCTGCTCCAGATTCAATTCAGTTCTTTTTGGTGAAAGAATATGAAACTTCATGTTCTCATGAAGTTCAAAACATGATTGTGATTTCCCCTCTTTCTCAAACTAGTGCAGGTATTTCCTTCTATCTATTTCCCCAACAAAACACAGATTACCTTAGAGAAGGTGTCCCCAACTCCCAGGCCACGGACTGGTACCAATCTGTGACCTGTTAAGACACGGGCTGCGCAGCAGGAGGTGAGTGGTGGGTGAGCGAGCAAGCGAAGCTTCATCTGTATTTACAGCCACTCCCCATCACTCGCATTACTACCTGAGCTCCATCTCCTGTCAGATCAGTGGTGGAATTAGATTCTCATAGGAGCATGAACCCTCCCATGAACTGCACACGTGAGGTATCTAGGTTGCGCACTCCTTATGAGAATCTAATGCCTGATGATCTGAGGTGGAGCTGAGGCAGTGATGTTAGCACTGGGGAGCGGCTGCAAATACAGATTATCATTAGCAGAGAAGTTTGACTGCACAGAGACCATAATAAATCAATTGCTTGCAAACTCATATCAAAACCCTATCAGTGAGTGGCAAATGACAATTAAACTGCATCTTATGGAGTAGACTGGACATAAGCAACACACTTCAAGGGTCACTGTCTCCCATCATCCTCAGATGGGACCATCTAGTTGCAGGAAAACAAGCTCAGGGTTCCCATTGATGTTGTGTTATGGTGAGTTGTATAATTATTTCATTATATATTACAATCTAATAATAATAGAAATAAAGTTTACAATAAATGTAATGTACTTAAATCATCCCAAAACCATCCCTCCCCCTGGTCTGTGGAAAAACTGTCTTCCATGAAACTGGTCCCTGGTGCCAAAAATAGTTGGGGACTGCTGCCTTCGAGGACTTAAAATCATGTACACGTTAGAGGAACAGCACTTGCAAAATCATGTACACGTTAGAGGAACAGCACTTGCTTAAACCATCAAGTATGACAGTCAGTAGTACCACACTCACGCTCTTTAATTGTTTCAAATAGATGCTTGTTAATCTAATGATTCTGTAGATAATGGAATTTCTAAGTACATTTAAGAAATGGGTTACGTAGAATAATTTTTTGAAAGGGGAATAAAAGTGTCACTACTAGATTAACTTTTACTAGAAATGGGCTCTTGTACTCCTTTGAGAAATTTTAATTTACATTGTTGGTTTTACTCCTGTGTTTCTAAATTCACAGTTTTCATTAAGATATGAAGTTCCTTTTTGCTGTTGTTGTTTTTGTTATCTTTTTACTTCTTTCATCATCCCTCAGCATACTTAGTCCATCTGGCACCCTTAGAGACTGCTCTCCCCACCACAGACCTGAAAGCCCACGCCGGACTCTGCACAAAAGCAGCATCATACATGATGCCTAGTGTTCAGAGTTCCTCGTGTTCTGAGCCACCCTGTCTCATGTGCATTATTCCTGTGGTTTACAGCCCTCCCTAGCTACTTTTTCTGTCTCTTTTCCTTCACTTGTGACCTCACCCGTTGATTTGGTGAAATGTTAGCCTCACTAGTTTTCAGTCCTCGGCTCCACAAACATTTTTCCTTCTTTTCTTGACTCCACTCACCTTTGAGAGTTCTTGGGGGAACATCATACTCAGTACCTGTCCCAATGCAGCCCTGAGTTCTTTCCTTCGTATAAATTGGTCTGCAAGAAAGACCCAGAGAGATGTCAGCTTCAGGACCTTCACCAGAAGACATTTCATCAAGCCCATGTCTTGTAGGAGTACATCATTGGAAGGTGGGCATTGCTCATCTGGCAACAATGATGGGAACTCCAGTGAGGGGCTGAGAGAGGGGAGTGTAAGCAGTGGTGGTCTTTCATAAATGTAGGTAATTACAAAGTAAAGTGTTTGTTTATAGGGGTTCACAAACCATAATATTCATTAAGGCAGTGGTGTCACAAAACAGTTAATATCCAATGCTAAAGTGGTGATTTGTGAATAAAGGAGTAAGGGGAGCACAGATGAGCAGTTTCCTTATGAGAATGAGAATATAGCTGAGTCCTGAAGTTGTCTCAATGGATAGGAATCGAAGACAGCATTTCAGATGGTGAGACTGGGTTGGCAACTAGCATTGTGAAAGGATGAATGTATTTTCGTTAGATATCTAAATTGAACCAAATGAAATGACCAACTTTCATAGATCAAAAGTGGTCAGGGCTTCCCTGGTGGTGCAGTGGTTGAGAATCTGCCTGCCAGTGCAGGGGACACGGGTTCGAGCCCTGGTCTGGGAAGATCCCACATGCCGCGGAGCAACTGGGCCCGTGAGCCACAACTACTGATCCTGCGTGTCTGGAGCCTGTGCTCTGCAACGGGAGAGGCCCGTGCACCGTGATGAAGAGTGGCCCCCACTCGCCGCAACTAGAGAAAGCCCTCGCACAGAAACGAAGACCCAACACAGCCAAAAATAAATAAATTAATTTAAACAAAAAAAGTGGCCAACTATCAGCAATTTCATATGGTTCAACATGTAGTTGAGTAATGCTGCTGAGGGCAGGGCTGGGTTGGGATGGAAGGTTGAGAAGATGGATTGGAGTCATTGTGGCAGGATTTTTTATCCTAGGCTTAGGCTTTAGGAGGCTTCTTTATATGTATGTATTTGGGGAAAGACTGAAGATTTTTAAGAAAGTCCAGAGCATGATAAAATGGTGTTTTTGGAAAATGTCCCTGGAAGGGAATTCATTGAAGGGATATGAAAACTGACAGCTTTAGTGATATGATTAACTTAAGGCAATAAAATTATTTCCAAGTCCTAATGGATGACCTTCCAACATTCAGTGACACCCTCCTCCTTATGGGTGACCTTTTCTGTGAGTTTTGCATATATGTTCTTACCCATTTTTCTTATAAAGGAAAAATGAGTAAATCATCTGATAGAAAATTAAAATTAAGATGTAGATTAAAATTATAAAAGAAAAATAAAGCAGATAAACACAGGAAATTATTCTACTCAGTAATAAAAAAAACACAAATTAAACTTCAATGAAGGGCTATTTTTGCCCATTTAATTAAAAACTTTTTAGAGCTAATATTCAATATTAGGGAGCCCTCATTAAGGTGACTCTCCACATATCACCACTCTGAGGACTAAGTTGGTAGAGTCTTTCAAGAATTTAATAAGGTCTATCAAAAACCTTAAAAATGTTCACATCAGTTGACTCAGAAATTCTTCAAGGAATTTGAAAAATGAAAGAATCAGAGAATTGGTAGAATACTGGCACATGAAGATATTCATCCCAGCCAAACATGAAAGACAACTTTGAATCTTTAGGGTTCTTAGATCAAAGAAACAAAAACAGAACCCACCTTGACTGGTTTAAACAGAAAGGAATTCATTACAAGAAGCACACAGAATTCTGGGGAGTGCTGAAGTCTGACTTAAGGACTATATGGTCACAGTAGGTGGTCACTCCAGTGAAGACCCCCAAAATGCCATTGTTTGTCATAGAACACACAGCTCACACCAGAGGCTCAGTTGTACTTGCCAGAACCTGAGACATTATTACTCCCTAAAGTCAGATACCAGCATCACTGTTGTCAACATATATAGATCTGCCCATTTTCTTATTGTTTTCTTCCTAAGTGAAGGGTCATATGTGTGTATCTGATTGGTAGAGCATGGGTCTCATGCCTCCATTTACTTTGCAAGGGAGGCTAGGAGGATGAATTTAGGTTTCTTATGGTGCAGAGACAGGACATATGCCAGAAAAATTCCTCATACATAGGAAGGAGGTTCAAAAGCTACTGGGCAGTCAAAGAATAACAAATATCCTCCATGAACCTAAATATCCCCAAATAGAAAAATAGTTAGATAAGTTATATATATGTATATTATATATAATATATTTACATATATAGCATATGTACAAATAAATTATGTACAGGTTATAAGTATAAATTATATATACAGATATTACATGAATTATATATATATAATGAATTATATATATATGAGAGAGAGATGGATTGATATAGATGTATTTCCATTTTATGGGGTCAACTAAAAAATCCTATTTTAAAAACATTTAATAGCATGATACATGAAAAAAATATGACAACATATAGATATAAAACTACAAATACAGAATGGTTCCTTTTTTAAATATACATAGGTAAAAATATTATAAAACATAACAAAATATTAAACATGGATAAAAAGGCAAAGTTTTTATTTTCTTTCATTTTTTTGTATTTTATGTAATTAATATACATCACTTTATAAAAAAAGTACCTATTAAAATCCTAGTTCCTTGTGTGCTTAACTATAGGTATAAATAAGTTATTACATTTACCTGGGCAAAGCAAAGCAAGTCTGCCTAAGATGCTCAGCTCTGACCATAGCCAATAAATACTTGAAAAGGGAGAAAAGCATCTGTTGCAAATCTACCCACATGCCTGGCTGCCAAGACTTTTTTTTTTTTTTGCGGTACGCTGGCTTCTCACTGTTGTGGCCTCTCCCGTTGCAGAGCACAGGCTCCAGACGCGCAGGCTCAGCGGCCATGGCTCACGGGTCTAGCTGCTCCGCAGCATGTGGGATCTTCCCAGACCGGGGCACGAACCTGTGTCCCCTGCATCGGCAGGCGGACTCTTAACCACTGCGCCACCAGGGAAGCCCTGCCAAGACTTTTTTATCCAGACATTTCTTGAAAAGAAATTCAGCAGCCTATATGTTGCTGCCTTCTTTCATTTTTCAGCATTCAACAATCCAGTTTCTCCTCTCACTGCTCTGTTGAAAGAGCCCTCAACCAATTACCAATTGGCAAATCCAATGTCTTTTTTCCTAGTTCGTCAACTGCACATTCTCTCAGTGTTCCATTTTTCACATCCTTCTAAGGGTATAAGACATAAGCTCTACTTCTGTGCTCCTGTGATACCACATTCTCCAGGTCTTCCTTTTACCCATCCATTAATTTTTATTTGTAAACACATATTTATTTGGGATTCTATTATATTCCAGATATATCTGTAAGCAAGTCCTTGCCCTAACAGAACTTACATGATGGGGGAAATGGAGAGGAATGTTAAAGAAATAAATAAACATAAAAACAAAGCAGTTTAATTCTATACTTCTGAACCTTTCTTGTGCTGCATACATAGTTTTCTCGTTTACACTTGGTGTTTTCCAGCTTTCTCTCTTTACGTCTCTTCTCATTCCTCACACTTTTCTATCTCTTCTCATGGTTTCTACTATCTGTTTAGTCTTGATCTCACCCCAGTGTTCATGTATACAACTGTCCATCCACAGATAGCTCCACCTGCATGTCTGGCATGCATCAAAATCAAGAAATGTCAAGATAAATTCATCATCTTCCACTTTAAACCTGCCTCTTCACGGGTATCTCCACTGCTAAACAGTCTGCTCTAGCCTAAGGACTACAGGATAAACATGGAGGAGGCAGTGATGATCATTCCTAGTGTCTCCAGTCTCCCAGGCTACCAAATTAAAGGTCCCTGGGTAGAATAGTCCATAGCATAAGAATAATCCATAGCATAATAATCCATAGCATAAGAACAGTGACTTCTTTATTCTAAAAATATATATGAATACGTGCAACATGAACTACACAAATGCACACTAAATTCTTGGAGGTCAGGTCAAAGCCACCTGTTCCAATCTAATTCTTTTCATTTGGGGACATAGGTGTTCAAAATAAGATGCTAACATCAGAAATCTTGATTTTAGATGCCCCCACTCCATCTATAATTCAAGTTTCCAGGTAATATCAGGTTCTGAGCACCATGGCATCTCGCTCAGGACCAGGTACACAGTAGGCACTCAATTAAAGGTATGTAGATTAATTCTTGTGTTTCCTGAGAGACCCATTGTTATGAGGCTGCTGGTCACTCACTCAAGAAAGAAAAGAAAAACTGGTAACTTGCTTTCTGTTTCAGCATAGGGTTTTGCATATTTTTACTGGGAAGTAGAGGATGGATGTATGTCTTTGATTAAACATTATGTGATATATTGTCTGCACTTACCTCTTGGCTTTGTTATTGTCAAAGATTATTTAAGATCTCTTTTTTTTGGTTTTCATTTGTTTCTTTGATTTTTCCTTTAATGGATATTTGGCCATGAAGTGAATGTATTGTATTTTCCATTGTATATTCTTTTCTTTTCCCTTTCTTAAAAAAAAATCTAATTCAGTGCAGCAGCCTAATGTGAGCTGGGCTGACACTGACACCCCAATCCAATTGAGCACAGATTTCCATCCTGCTCCCTAGCAGCTGGGGATGCAAGTGGTCTAGCTGGATAGGCTGACAGTCCCTCATCCATCTGAGATGCTGACTGAGGGGAGATGCTGTCCATTTTCAAGAAAGAAAAGGCAGCTGTCATAGGCCATGGTCCCAGTGCTGGCCAGGGGCACTCTGTGCCCTGTTAGTGAGACCCGCACTATACTGTCCTCTAAAACCTCTTCTTTACTGGCTGGAAAATGCTTGCAAGGTGAAGGGTGAAGTCCATGCATATTTTATAGAACAGGTTTATTACAGCTATTAGAATCCAATTCCAGTCTATATCATCACCTTCCCAAAGCACTTACACTCTTCTTCCCTGCAAACTTCTGCATGCCGTTTTCACTTTGACCAAGGTGAACCAAATGCCCCACTCCTCCCACAAACCGGTCTGCTCTCTCTTCCCACCGTCTGTATGTTTTCATCCCCGGCTCTGTTTTTCTCTCTCCTGTCTCCCTCTTTCTCTCTGCTGCAGCCAGGAGAAAAGAGGGTCAGGAAGGAAGGTGGGAAACAGGTTTCATCTCCTTTTACTACTTCCAGAACAATAAAAACTCTCATAACAACAGTACCCACAATAATGAAGAAACCAGGCCAGGAAAACTCTAACTTACATTAGAGGGGTATTTTAAACCCCAGCACTGATCAGAGCTCATTAAGAGAGACAGTGTGTGACAGTCATACACACAAATGAGAATAAGAACTTTTTCAAGGATTTCTTCCAAAAAAAAAAAACAAGAAAGAAAAAGAAATTCACTGTGTTCTGACACAAATGCACAGACATGGGAACTGGAGCAATGATTTGCTAAAGATGTTTTATTTTCCCATCACCCCCCTTTTGGGGATCGCTGTATACCCATGGCAGCCCCAGACAAAAGGAACGGGGCAGGTTTTAGAGGCCTCAGAACTGGGGGCCGAGGAGGCGAGGGAAGAGAGGAGCATGATTGATGGAGTTCTGGTTGGCTTATAAAGGGCAGCCGGGAGTGCAGAGAAATAATCAGGGAAAAGGGCGTCCCGTGCTGGCTCTCTCAGAGGGGCGAAATGAATTCTGCTCCTCTGCATTATTAAGTTGTCAGGCGGGCTGATGATGAAAATCTGAAGGTCAGGCATAACAAGAAGCACCTTATGGGGGGGTCACGACCTTTCTGGAAGTGCTACACTCATGTTTATCTGCACCTAACCCTTATCCACAATTCTTCATTTGATAAGAACATTGGGAGAGAGGGAGGCCGGGAGGGGTGTCTCCTCATATGTATAAGCAGTGAACGAAATTAGGCTTCCCGTGAAACTGATGGTAGAGGCTCAATTCACAGTGAAAGATAATAAACCAAAAGGACACACGAGGGATGCAGGCAGAAATTGTTCACTACAGTGGAACTCAATAAAGGGAACAAGAGCTTCCCTAAATGACAAATTTGGTACAGTGGTGCTAAAATCAGGATTCTCCCTGGAATTGAAGCAGCAATTCACTCTTGGCAGTACCACTTTTTATTTACTTTGGAGGTCCTAATGGCCTGGGCGGGGGGGGGGGGGGGTGGTGGTGCTTTGGGTGAATGTTTATTTCTTTATCTGCTTGTTTTAAATTAAAGACGGGAGGTGAAAGACGATAAGACAGAAATATTCGATTTGATTTGTATTTTTGTTTGTTTCCGAATGGACAACAGAGCAGCAGCTCTAATGCATCTTGTCTGCATGTGTTTGGGGTGAGAGTTTGTAGTTTTCATTGAGCGAGTCCTCTCCCAGGTGTTCTCCATTTCTTGGGAACTGAGGAAGTGCTTGGGATTCTCAGCTGGGACTCATAGACCAAACCTCTCACTGATCACAAAAATAAACATATCACTTGTAAAAATAACACTGGAACAATTCACAACCTACAATGCAGGCTTCTATTGACACTTCCAAATGGAGTTGTTTATCCCTGTCTGTAAAAGGAGAATTCTTCAGATTTAGAGTCTTTGGCAGTTGTGTGTAAAACACGGCATTTACAAAATCATTTACTTCTAAAATGGAGATATGTTTGAAATTGTACAGAAAGGGGAACATTTGGTAAAACAAGGACAGAAACAGATTACCTGTGGAATAAAAAGTGAATCACTCTGAAAGTCAGTTAAGGACTTTAACCTTCCTGGAAAAGAATTCTCTAAAATGTGGAAGGAAGGAACATTTTATCTACTGCTCGTGTATATTTTTTGCTTATATCTCTCTAAGGGGTAAAGCCTGAATTTCAACAAGGTACTCTGAGATAGTTCATTGACAAAATAAGTAGATTGTGACTTGAGTGGATGATATTCAATTTTGATTTACATTCTTTTATTTACTAGGACATTTAAAAAATATTTTGGTCAGGTTCCTTAAGTTATTTCAATAAGCTACTTGTCATCCCTTCTGCCAACTCATATGTACAGAAACATTATCCCAATAGATAAGCCATAGATAAACTAGGAAAAAATACATTTTAGTTTCTCAGTTCTATGTAGGAATAAAAATACAAGATGTATATGTAACTTGACATAGCCATCACTCATACCCTTACATTTGAAGACCACATCTGTGCTTTTTCCTCACTGGTACCTCCCACGTGGCTGAGGTGAAATCACTACCTTCCTATAAGTGTCCATATCTGGAAAGTTTGTTTAAAAATTGGATTCCCACTATAAAAATAACATTGCAACATAAAGGGAAATAGGAATATTCAGCAGCAATATTACGCTCAAACAATTTTTCTTCTCTTTTCCATCCTTTTTTTTTTTGGCCAGAAAAAAAAAGTTTTATAACTGATAAGATTCTCTCATTTAGGCAACATTGACTCAGAAGCCAAGATAACAGAAAGAGTGAGCCCATTATTGCTAATGTGGCTGCCACATCCGGTTACACCAAGGCATGAGTTTACCTGCAGAGTGGAACAGGTGTTGAGAGATGAACCCACGGGAATAGTCCTTGTGCAGTAGTTTTAAATACAAACTAATCCTTTTTGTCCTTTTGTAGGCTAAAGTAAGTGTGTCATCTGGAAAGAATTTTCTATAATATCAATCAGAAAATATTAACATTACTTGTTTCCAGTTCAATCAAATCTTTAAAAAGTCACAGTTCAGCTTGCCATGAGCTCCATTTGTCAGAATGCATCCATATAATGAGCCAAGATGTCTTTAGGACTTAAGGTGAATTCTCCAATACCTTTGTCAATGATCAACCACCGAGCCACCACTTGACTACACAGAATGTCACAAATAATAACTACCCTTTTGTTACACAATGAGGGAGAATGAAATTTTATTTTGTGTGTGTGGTTTTTAATTGTTTTTGAATCTATGGATATCTTCTGTAACAAGTGGATTTGAGCCTGCTTGCAATAAAAAAATATATATATACACATTAAACGGAATTAGATCAAAACATCGACAAATAAAACTGAAGACATGGAAAGTGATGCCCTTACCAGCTGATAACTTTGAGCATGGAAGAAGTGCCTCTGGATCTCCTCTTCCCAGACATTGATTATCTTTATGAGTCTCAGCTCTTTACTTTCTTGCTTTCACTGCCTCGTGTTTGGAGTATGTTGTCTGACCTCAAGAAATGCTTTTGATAAGATTGTGTCTGTGGTTCGGGGGCCATGACTTTCCATTTTTCTAGGATTGGGCCCAGTTTTCTATGACATTTAGAAGTTTGTTTTAGAGTGGGTGACTCTTGAGTGAAAGGAAGGGGCCTGATCTATCAAACGGTGGTACTCAGGGTATGGTCCATGGAAAAGCAGCATCCGTCCTTTGGTTGACCATCGATCGGCTCCCAAGCTTGTTAGAAATGCAGAACCTCAGATCCACTCACTCAAGACAGGCATTTTTAACAAGATCTGAAGTGATTCATAAGCACATTTCAGTTTGACTGAAGTAGGCGCTGTTTGGCACTTGGGGGCTTCATTTGGCTGAGTCGAGAGCCAGTCTGCCTTTGATGACCTGGCAGTTTCAGATGCCTGCTGCCTCTGTGGTACAGTTCTCACTAGGGACCAAAATTGACAAACATATTAACTTTCTCTGCTTGTCTTCCTCCTGGCCGAGCAAAAAGCATCAGCGTTGAGAAGATGCTGGGGAGACTTCTTGTGGAATCACAAATCCCTAGAGAAAAGGAGGGCTCCATTTCTCACTAAAGTGTTTACCCAAAAGGTAACAAATAACACATTGTCAAACAGCAAATACCTGTGCATCAGGTTAATTGTAAGTTGTAATAACAATAAAAAACCATAAACTCTTTCTTTGCATCAGTGATGCCCAAAGAAAAATGCATTTTATTCTCATGACACCTTTTATTAACTGCTTTCTCTTTCCTCACCTTTGCATAGGGCAAAAAAATACTGCCTGTGTTTTTAAAGATACTGAGAAGTAAATGCTACCTCTCAGGATATCCTTTATTTTATTTTCACCTCTGTAAGAAAACTCTACTGTGACTTTTTACTGCTTCCTTTTTTTATCCATTTGAAATTTCATAGGCCAATCGATTCAAATCCATTTTAAATCTCAATGGGGTGGATCTTGGCATGCAAGTTAGTTGGCCAGGTGCAAGTTTCTCTTCAAAATATGACAAAAGTCATGGCTGAAATATAGAGCGGCAAAAATGTTTGAGAGTTTTGCCAAGCTGCAGCCAAACAAGGCTGACTGTTATTAGCAAGGGGCAGAGGGGCAAATGGGGGAGGGGGAATGTGGGCAGTGTGCCATTTGCATAATGATCAACCTAGCTTTTTTTTTTTCTTTAAAAAGAACATGCTGTACTACCATTCATTCTTTGAGCTTTTAAAATTTTTCCATTAAAAAAAAAGAAAGGATAATTCAGAGAACAATGCATTAAACAAATGAAATAGGAGAGGTGAGAATGGAAACATTTTAATAATCTTCAGCCCAATATTCAGTCCCCTAGAGCTTCTATCCCAAAGACACCCCCAAATTCAGTTTCAACCTCCCAAACATGAAGTCTTACTATGGCACACGCAGTTTATGTACCACTGAGCAGATGCTGCAAAATAAGGATGAAACAGTTGCTGGTTCGTCTTAGATAATCACGGCAGATTAAGCAGTAGTTTCATTACAGTGTTTTTACTATGCATTATTTTTACTATGCAGCGTCCTTTGAAATAATGGGAATTGATTTCACAGATCTTTTGCATATTACTGATACTCAGTAATGTTGCCGAGTAAAACCTTTTCCATCCTGCCGCTGTGAAAAGGCACTAATTGGGGAAGAAGAAGGTTCCCCCCATGGAAGGCTCTCTCTTCCGCAGATTTGAGGCTGGGAAGCAATTGAGCCAGGGAAACTATATGTGGGGCTTTGTGGTTTAGCAGCTGGAGCTTTGTGTCCTGATTTAGCTGACCTAAAATTCACACGCTCCCAGATCACAGAGCATCGGCTGCACTGCCCTTGGTTTCCCCTTCTTGGCCCTCAGCTCCACCCCTCACCACTGTATTTCTCCTGCTGGATTAAAAAAAAAAAAAAAAAAAAATTAGAGGTGGGTTGCTAGTGAACAGGGAGGCCAGAGAATGAATGCAGAGACAAAGATCACCCGTATCTTCTGCAGTCAGACACCAATATTAAAATGCATTGAATTGTTTACCTTGACTGGGTTACTTGGTGTACATTTCATCTCTACCTGGCCTTTTGGCTCATTTCCCTGAAGAGCATACCTGCAAACATGTTCTCTAACACACATGTGGAGGGAAGATAGAATTTCTTACTCTGTCTCCAAAGTTTCGTCTATCACTTGTTGACTTGGCAATAACTGTTTCATCCCTCCTACAAATAATTTTTATTGGAAGCCTCTATGTTTTTTTGTTTTTTTTTCTCAAGCCTTCATCCCTAAGTCAATGGAAATTTCCTCTTGCTGGGAGTGTGAGATCTTCTGTGGTGGGGAAAGAGTAGTGAGAGGAAACAGACCATCTGGTTCCACTGTAGTGTCTTGTCACAAATTAGCTACGGGACTCAGGCAAGACACTGATCTTTGCTAGTACCTCACTTCCTTCCTATATAACTTTCTCTTTGGAGTGATTAAGGCTGCCTTCACCTTCACCACTCTTACCTTTGAGGAGTTTGGTTATAAAAGTTAAACTCCCATATAATAATTTATTTGCATCACAATATCAACATTGCATGCAGGCCAGGTTTTACTGAGCTGAAGGCATTAGGTAGAGGCTGGAAGATTTACTCAATTTATCTGTCAATTTCTGAAAACAGGACGTGGAAAGGCTTTTTCCTTCCATTTAGTATGTGGAAATACTTCGGCAGGGAAAGTATATAGCACATTAAAATGTTTTAAATGATAAAGTTGGATGGATTCAGTAGCAACATTCTAAAATTATTTTAAGTATAATTTGGGTGAGAGGAATCTGTTTCTGTACACTTCAAGGATAAAATGATTAACAAAGACCCGGAAGTATCTGTTGTCCCAGAAGGCTTTGTGGGGAGTTCAAAGCGACTGGTTCCATCCAAAGTTACAACTGCAACAGCTCAGTAATAGCTCTGGAAATTTCCCAAAATATGTTCCCTAAAATACTAAGTCAGTGAGATGTTAATGGTTATTCTAGACACACATGTGCGCTCACGCACGCGCACGCACACACACACACACACACACAGAGTAAATTTTCATGGTGAAAAAAAGTCTGTGAGAGTGGAGATGAAATATACTTAAGCTGGTTTTTTGATTGCAGTACATTCAGAGCTTTTTATCTACAGATGTGCATCGTGAATCTCCTCAAGAAAGATGGCCCTCACAGCATCTTTACAATGCATATGACCATTAAGTCTTTGTGAAGAAACACCAGTTAATACCTTACTATGCACCTCAGAACACCATTTATTAAACACCAATATAAACTCAATCTGTTGGAATTAAATGGAAATACAGATCCAAGGGGACTCCTAGACTTTGCTTTAAATATGTGAAATTCATATTTGTTGGACAATGCTTTGTAGGCAGACTCTTAGTTACTGTTTTATATTGATACCACTGTCTCTCTTGGTAAGGAAAGACTATAGATAATGGCTTTGTGATGGGCGGTTTTAAGAGGTAAATAAAGATGGTGCATGCATTAACTTTTTGGCATAACTTCTTATGAGTTATTACAGTATTACAGTCTGCCATGAGGAAACCCTAATATATTATTTCAACCAGATCACCCATTACACATAGATCAATCGAAATTTTAGTAACGTCAAACTCTCCTCCATTCTCCAAACCCACTATGTGCTTCCCTGTTGTCCTGCCTTGGCTCACTACAAGCTTTCTTCTAAAAATTTCTTCACCCTTATGGCTACTTTTTCAAATCCTCTTCTTCTTCCAAGAACCACACCAAATGCTAGGATGGTTCCTTTTACCTTCTGATAACTAATCTTTTCCCTGGTTCTTAGCAGTTTGTACTGCTACTGGTATTGGACACACATTTCCTCTTCTTATACTTAGCTCTTAGTATTATTTTAATTTCCATTTCTTAAGCATTTTTCTGAGCTTGTCACAATGCTAAATTTGCATACAGGTTCTCATTAATGTGTAATCTATGCAATGGTGAATACCTATCTGTCTCCCTTGCATCATGCTACCCTCACCCCCCTGTAATCACTCTTTAATAAAGAAGGGGATTTAGTGAAGTTTTTTGACATCAGTGGGCTGTACTAAAATTGATTTCAAATTTTGGGACGAAATATCTGAGTTGAAAATCTGCTATCTTTCCAAGTTTCTTTTGCCTTGGTTAATGTCCTGAAGATGTCCTGCATAAACCCCTTGCTATGCTCATTGATTTTTTTTTTGTTTGTTTGTTTGTCTGTTTTGCTGCTGTTGCTCTGGACACCCTTTTAGCTCTGAGAACCCTTGAGAAGTTGATGAAGGATATTCCTCTCCAGCATGACACATTCCTTTTGAGGACCAAAGGTTTATTCCTAGGGTTGCAGGAACCATTTTTGGAAAAGCAGCATTCTCTGTGTGATCCCAAAGGTGTAGAGATGCCATCCCTTGGTTTCTTTGAACTGAGTAAAAATTACCACTCCTCTTCAGCTCACTTTTGTTGAGCACCTATAATGTGACAAGGCTTATGTGAAGCATCATGGGTACAAAGTTAATTGAGACATGTCAGTGGAGTCTAATGGTGAAGACCAATAAAGACATTATTTTGACAAAATGTAATAAATTCTAAGGCTGAAGTACATACCGGGTGCTACCTAAGTTCAAAAAGAGGCATTTGCCCAAACATGAAGGTTTAAAAACCCAAAGTAATCCCAATTTCTACCACCCTTGGACTTCTAAGTTTTGTCTATGTTTATACCTAAAATTAGGAGAATTAAGTTTTTGGCTTCTCACATCTCTTGTTGGAAAACTCCTACACTGGTAAAACTCAATAATATAATCCTAGTCCTGGAAGTTTTTCCTAAGTAGTTTCTGTGTTACCCACTTCAGGATCTCCAATTGAAGAGGGCAGGGAGCTAGTTTTCCTTCAGCTGGAATCAATTTTTTCTACCCAAGTCCATTTACTAGAATTAATCGTTTTGAAAGAAGCTCAATTTTGCTGGAAAATCCAGAAAAGATTTTAGTTACAGCTCCACATAATAAAGCAATTGTGTAATTAGTAATACATTTGTCACTCCTTTACCGAGTGGAAAAAAAAAAGAGTAACACATGTGTGGCTTTAGTGTAAATCCTGACAGTGGAGATTTTTTTCCAGGGAATTATACCATTATAACTATAAAAAATGTCAAGGCACAAGTTTACTGTTCCTACTAATATTCTAAAATAGTCTCTTAGGCTGACATCTCTGTCAATTAAAATTAAACAAAATTACATTCTGCCATCTACACCTCAAGGAGGAAGCTTTCGAGTTTATGGCTGCTCTTTGAATTGATTTTTAAAATGGCATCTGTAAAACTTGGCTGAAACAAGATGAGGTGGGATGTATTTAAAGACCAGTCAATTTAAAAAATGTTTTTAAAGATCATAAATTGACAGCAAGAATAGACTGCACATGTCTCCAGGTTTCTCAGCTATTAAAATAAATCCAGCGATTCTTTTGAATGGAATGTTTGTCCTGACATAATTCAGTGCCAACACGCTTCTGACTTGTTTTGGGTTTCCAGTATTTTTACAGAGAATAACATAAACAAGGAAACTGGTGAGTGTTGCTTCCAGTTACTCAGTTCGCACAGATTTGGGAAGAGTCCTCCTCCTGGTGTTTCCCACAGAGCAGCACTGCGAACGTGCTTTCTCACGGGACTGTGGTTCTCTGGGAGGAGAGGCAAGAGCCCTGTGGACAGTGGATGCTTTTGGCAGGATGAGGCTGCCAATAAAGTCTTCAGGGAGATCACCCTCTGTGATAGGAAGAGGAGCAAAGTAAAATCTCCATTCCAATTCCTCTAAAAGGAATTGAAGAAGCCATCTTTGGGCTCAGCCTTCTGATTGCCAAACCTTAATGTGCAATGTTCTATGGTTGCATTTAAGGCAAATATTATTTAATGATCCAGAGTTTCTTAGGGCCCAAATACCTCCTTCATTTTTGGTGAAGCACCTTTTGGAAGCTCAGTGAGCCTTTTCAGGTCACCTGGTTACCACTTAAGGGAAAAAGATAATATCCTAAGCAGCCTAAAGGGGTTTGTGCCCTTTCAAGCAGGTTCAAAATGGTGTTCTGGCTTTGCTGCTGTCTTGAGTAATTTGTGGGGCGGGGAAAGGGTAAAGGATGGTTTGCAAGATTGGTGTTCTTAATGGGCAGATGCTTTGTCTAGACACAGAGGAAACGGTACCCAGGAAAAAGCAATAAGGATCGGGGGAAACTTTCTTCCTTGATTTCAACTGAAGAGACTGGGCTGTTTAGGGACTATCAGGTAAGGAGCATTTTGGTCTTGTCAAAAAGGATGACATCTTTCTCAGTGGTCATGTGTAAACTTCCATGAATTTTAAGGGAGCAGCATTATGTCCAGTTTTTTTCTGTTTGTTTGTTTTGTTTCATTTTTTGTTGTTTTCTGCTGAACTCCCCATAACCTGGCATACAACAGCACATAGTATGGGCTTCATAAATATTTTTGAATATAAATACTATTTATTTTATAAGTGAATGAATGAATGGATTGGACCCCTGTGCCCCAGTTTCTTAAATATCTCTGTCATAGAAGTAGAGTAGCTGAAAATGCCTCAGGAGAGAAATATGTGGGGGAACACTACCATATTAGGTCTCATGGAGACTCATGGAGATGACAGGAATATATGACACTCTGGAGGAAAAACCGGGAGACAGACAGAGGCTGCTTTCAGCCCTCTGGATTTCATTCTCCTTCTTCTCCCTTTCAGTCTTGAACACTCAGTAGCCATGGTTCCTGTGTCTTCTCTCTTTTTTCTCTAATTCTGTTTTTGTTGGGTTAAGGTGTTTTTAAAGGATGTCTACTACACGCTACGTGTCCAGATTACATTTGTGCATGGTGGTCAGTAGAGGGACTGAGCTCAGGAGAGGGATGGAGATGGAAGGTGCCACCCAAATTCATATGTTGAACCCTAATCCCCAATATAATGGCATATGGATGTGGGATCTCTGGGAGGTGATTAGGTCGAGGGTGGAGCCCTCATGAATAAGATTAGTGCCTTTATAAAAGAGATCTCATTGAGCTTCCTAACTACTTTTGCCATGTGAAGATGCAATGACAATATAACCATCACTGAACCAGGAAGCAGGTCCTTACCAGACACCAAATCTGCTGGCCCCTTGATCCCAAACTTCTCAGCCTCCAAAACTGTGAGAAATTAATGCTTGTTGTTTAAGCCACCCTGACTACAGTATTTTTGTTACAGCAGTTTGAACTGACTAAATGTCCAGACACAGGCAGTGTTGGCAAGGTGGATAGATCGAGGTTCCCCTCTTTAACCAAGTGGCCAAGGACCCCCCTAAAGTATTTGGGGACCCACAGCAAAGGCAAAAGGACTGTCTTAGAAAACCTAGCATCTGTTCTTAGCCACACTGCATGGTTGACCTGAAAGTTTGATTTATAGCAACTTCTCCAGTCTGACCTTCAATCTGGAAATAATAACAGGATCATTTTTAACATAAAGCCATGTTACACAATTACCTGGAATATCTGACATGGTAACACAGGGTCTGTTTTAGTTGATTATTGACTCGCTCCGCTTTTTTTATTTGATAAATATTTATTTGGCTCCTACTATATGCAGAGGCACATTTCTAAGCGCCCGGATACAGACATGGGGAATGACTAAAGCCTTTCTTGTGGAAGTGATATTCCAGTGGGGAATATGGAGAATAAGCAAGATAAATAAATAAAACCAGTTAATATCTATGTATGTATATGTACATACAAGAGTGTGTGAGTATGTAAAGCATGTGTTGTGTAAAATGTGCTAGATGGTAAAAGTATTGAAGGAAAAAATAATGTGGGAGAGTGAGGGTGGGAGAGGCTGGGGGAGGTAGAAATATTTTCAAATAGTGTCAGGGGAAGATGCCCTATAAAGGTGACCTTTGCATAAAGACCTAGAGAAGATGAGGGAGCAAAGCCTGCAGATTCCTGGGAGAAGTGCCTGTCAAGTAGAGGGAATGAAGACAGGAGTTATCACTGACATCTTGGAGGAAAAAAAGTAGGCCAATATGCCAGAACATGAATTAGCAAGTAGGAAAGGAAAGAAAGATGAGGCCAAAGGGATTAAAGCTTTGTGAGTCATTGGAAGGACTATGGGTCTCACTGGGTGTGAGGTGAGAAACCACTGAAGTATTCTTAACAGAAGACCTTCACAATGAAACTTTTTATTTCAAAGGGCACTGTGTTGCTGTCTTGTGAAGAACTAAAGGTGGGCCAGAGTGAAAGCAGGCAGGCCAGTGAGTGGACTCTTGCACTAATCCAAACAAACATTTATAATTTGGGAAGAAATATGCTTTATATCTTCATAAGGGAGGAGGAGGATGATTATAGAGTTCAGGGAATCAGAAGAAGATCCAGGAATAGGAACACTAAACTCTCTTCTATGGGCAATTTTGTCAAGGTCCAATACTTTAGTTATCATCTTTGCATGGATAATTCTTCAATTAAATCTACAGGCTGTGTCTTTTCTCTGAGTTCAGATCTGTATGTTCTATTGAGATGTTGTGGTGAATAATTTATGTGTCAACTTGACTGGGCTGTGGGTGCCCACATATTTGGTCAAACGTTATTCTAGATATTCCTGTGAGGGTGTTTTTGGATAAGATTAACATTTAAAAATGTATTTGTATACTGAATAAAGCAGATTGCCCTCCCTAATGTGGGTGGGCCTCACTTAATCAGTTGAAGAACTGAGTAGAACAAAGAGGCTGACCCTCCTTCAAGTAAGAGGGAACTCCTCCTGACTTTCTGCATTTGAACTGACATATCAGGGTTTGGTTTATTTTTTTCCTTCCTTTAGACTTAAACTGAAACATTAGGTCTTCTTGATTCTCAAGGCTACAGGCCTTGGGACTAAAACTATACCATTGGTTCCCCTGGGTCTCCAGTTTGTCAGCTCATCCTGCAGATCTTTGAGCTCATCAGCCTTCATAATTGCATGATCAGCTCCTTATAATAAATTTTATATATATATTCTGTTTCTCTGGAGAACCATGTATAATACAAATTTCATCTTGAGTATCTCTAAGCTTTTAACATAAAAGCTTATTTAACATAAAAGCTTATTTTAACATAAAAGCTCTAATATTAAACTCATGATCTCCACTCCTCACTACCCCATCCACCACCTCAGAACTCTGCCACTTCCCCCAACAAGTGGCTTCACCATCGATCTGGTTAGATAAACAATAAAGGAGTCATCCTTGTCTCTTCCCTCTAATTCCTCTGCTAACCTCATCTAAACCATCTGCATGTTCAGTTGTTTGATAACCTCAATAGACCCCTTAAATCTGAATGCTTCCATCTATTTCTATTGCCTCACTCTAATATTTGCTACTATAGTATGTCTTGGACTACTTTTTTACCTACAGTCACTTTTGGCTCCTCCACAGTGTACTGATCTGTGAGAACTTGTCTTTCAAAACATACATTTGATTATTCTACTTTATTTGAAAATTCCAGGGTCTTCCCATTGCTCTGAGGATAAGGAAAATAATCCCTAACTTGACCCACAAGACTCATAGCTCCCTTTGCCTGTGACAAGTGTATGCTTGTTATCCCAGAGTAATTCTTATTAGCACCTCCTTTCAATCTCAAAGGTATCTAAGTTTGGACAATAAATTATATGGTCACTTTTCCCATGGCCAAGATTAAAGTGGGCCAGTTTATATTCTCAACTGATGAGCCCCAAAATCATTCTCAACTTCTTAAAGAAATATTTTCTGAACAAGCAGACCCGTCTTGATTGAGACAAAATACAGGTGCTAGCAGCTCAGGAGCTATGTTTTCAAAAAAGTATTTCCCAAAGTTCCCCAGAGAGGAAAGAGGAGGCCATGGGGCCCTTGACCCATTGAGTAGGGAAAAAAGAGGTTGGTGACAGAAAGCCATTAATTCATGCCCTGTGAGTTTGAATGATGTGTTTTCTTTACACCTTCAAGTAGTTAAGATCAACTGGAAGTCTAAAGCCCAGTTCAACCTTCCTGGAACAGTTACAAACCATGGAAGTTAGTCCAAGCCTCAGGATTTCTTCAGAAATTCAATGTTTTATATTACATGAAACCCAAATGTATTGTTATTTCATGATAAATTGAAAAAGATGGTACAAGTCTCTATTTTCAGATGTGAAAATAGAAAAAAATTCTAAATAAATAGATATTATTTATAACGCTATTGAGTGTTACTTGAATGTTGGCCTTTTCACACATTTATATTATTTACTTATCACTTGTGTTTGAAGATTGCTAAAGTTTCAAGAGAATGGTAAACCATCCATGGAGGCAGTGCTGTATGGAATTTCCCTTACTTACAGTAGGGGGATAATATATCTTTTATCTCCTAACATAATTGTGAGGACTAAATGAGATAACTTGTGAAAAAGGTATAAAATGTTCTGTGTCAGGTGACAGACTCAGTACATTCCAAGGCTGTAAGTTGTCTTTATTACTATTTATTGAGTCCCTAATATGTAACATCTATACATACACTTACTCTAATCTTCATGACTATGTGTTTCATATTTTTATGGAAAATCTTCCCACCTAATTATCAAACAAGACCTCAGTTGGTGGCTATTTAAGAAATAGTGAGCACAAATAACAATATATTTAGAGTTCTGAAATGACAAACCTTTTCTGCCACACACAATCTTCTAAGTCATGTCCACCTCACTTCTGAAATGTTGCTTCACTCACTGGCAACCATGAATTGTAAATAGAGCTTAAATCTCCAAAGAGCTTATGAGATAGTTACGTGGAAAAAACATATACGTAAAACCATAAGTAAACAAGCAAAATAAATGGCTACAACATTGTTTTCTGTATTTTAAAAGAATTAGTCATTTATGTACATTCTTTATTCAATTTGCCTCTTGTATGGACATTTTGATTGGCAGTTCCTATTTCCCCAAGTTCCTTAGCCTAACTGATTTTTATTTCCCTCACATTTAGATTTTGTTAATAGCTCTGCATATTCTGGAAATGATTTCCTGATTTTTTTGTCCATAAATCTGAATTATTTGGTGAACGTCCAATCCTTGATGTTCTGCATATGCTAGGTTGAGAACATAAATATCAGTATGTTTATATCAACTTAAGATCTCTAAAAATTGACTTGGACCATCATAGAATTCTGAAAGGCACTTTGAGACGAAAGTATGTCTGTCTAGTTTGTTATTGTGAAAAAAGATCCCCAGAGGAGTCTGGCCTGACCCCAGAATATTTTCCTTCCTTGCTGGAGGAGGACATGCTTGGTCCACTCTTATGCCTGCCCCCCTGCTCACTATCTAATTGTTTATTATGATTCCCAGGCAGACCTCTATGATAAATAATGAAGATTTGCTTTACATGTAGATATTTATATTTTATAAATGTAGTCCAGGTTTCCCAGCTCACACCATCCTGGAGGGGATATAACCAAATGGGTGAGGATAACAATAAAAACAGCCATGAAAACCTCCCACAAGCAAAATGGCTGGATTTCTCATCCCTAATTTAAGAGCTTCCCTGATTCTGGCAGAGCCCCAGCCAAAGTCAACATCCTTAACCATGGTGATTTAAGTTATTTTTCTATTACAAGTTAGTTCAGCTCTTTCTTCTGTCATTTCCAGTGGCTACTTTGTCCTCAACAGTCTCCATTTTTACTCTCCCACTTTCTGTCCCATTGGTTGCTGGTTTCTCCTGAAGATATGGTTGAATCTAAGTTTTGTTATAGTTTCATAGTATCATTCTCTTCATCAGGGTTATTTTCATGTACCTGGTCACCCATGTTGCCACCACTGTTGTAGCAGGGAAGAATGCTAACCAAAATTTAGCCATTACTATTAAGCAGAAAAACTAGGGACTTCATCTCCCAGTTTCTTTACGACAGTTTTATTTGACTATTTTTTTCAGTTGATGCTGCCAATTTGCCCCAGAACTTGGCAGAATCTGTTAGAAAGACAGGGCAGAAGATAATATGAGCATCAGTGAAGAACTGACAGTCAAATCTATCCATCCTCACTGTCATTTGAGCATCCTGATACCAGGTGGAGTGCCTCTTCTCTTTCTTTGCTCAAATGTGCTGCTTCCTCATCCATTCTAGCTACCAAGGAAGGTAGGGGACAGCCGTTGGCATGTCACCTGAGAGTTACTGTTTTAGGGGACAGCTGATGATGTCAATGTATCCAGTTGCTTTAGGTAACATAGAGTATTGTGCCTAGAGCCATGGGTCATAACACATGTCACAGATGCTCTATAAACTCTACAGAAGTTCCATCAAATTTCTATTGATTGGTCAAGTTTCTCTTTGTTATAACTACATATACTTATCTGCATTAGTTGGTGCAGAGACTAAACTTTGGTAATAAATAGAAGCAAAAATACAATGACTCAAAGATAAAAATTAGTATCTTTCATAGTGTAGTGCAGAGGCAAGCAGGAAGCCTGGGTGGGTGCTGGGTGATTCTGCTACATGAGGTTGAAGAATCCCAGCCTCCTCTAGGGTAATAAATTCTGCTGCCCAGCAGTTCCTTAATACAAAGCCCTTAACTATGTGGTCAAACCTGGCTAACAAGTTCCATGACCTTGTTACAGCCCACAGGAAGGAGAAAAGTCAAGTAGTAGAGAGCAAGGGAGGAAAGAAGGAATTGTCCACATGATAGTTTGCTTACGTTCCATTGGTAAGAACGTGCACGTGGCTACAGAAGTTTCAAGTAAATCTGAGAGATGTATCTTTTACATGTGTGGCCTCTTGCTACCGAAAACTCAGGATAGAGCGTGGATTATATTACTGAAAAGAGAAGGGCAGAAGAGTGACTGGATGGCAATTAGCAGCTTTCATCACAGTACTCTATGGAGATGCCTCTTGGGTGGACTGCTAAGCTAAACAGCTCATGTGATATAAGATGCACAACTACCTTGAGTTAGAAGTAATGCCTCAGGCTGATATTAGAACTTGGCTTGCAGAATCTCTGAGAACAGTGAGCTGTAACTGAACACAGGTTCAGCCTCTCACCACTCAACAGCCAATAGAGGGGTAAGCTTCAGTAGAAAAGAAAGTACTTTATTTAGGAAAACCGGCAATCTGAGGAGATGGTAGATTTATGTATAGAAACCAAATCCAAAGATTCTGCTCAGCAATGACAATTTTTAACAGAAAAAAGGAGAAACAATCTCAGTTAATCATTAAGGCAGGAGGTCGCAGTCTTTGTCATCTTTCCATTGTGTGCAGATCTGCTGACTTCTCCCCATCTTCCTTGGGATGCTGTCTTGCTCGCGTGGTCCATCTGCAATTGTATGTTCTTTTGCCTGTATGGTCTGCCTGTGCCTGCGAGGTCCACCTGCAAATTTACTAAGTGGAAACTAGAGGTAGAGGGTCAGTCATTCTTTAACTACTTCATTCTTCATTCTTACTCCTTCTAATCCAGGAAAGGAATCAACAGGGTGGGTAAGGTGTTGTATATATTTAGTAAAGCAGAAATCAGGAGCTAAGTTAAATGTTGCCTAATGATCTCATATTTATGATTAAGGACTAGAGAAAACAGGGATGATCAAACAGAAAAGAGGCAAAGGAGCTGCTTACAGAGCTATGGTGGTCTCCTGGAACAGCTAGATAGGCAGTGTGGAGGGATAAACAAGCAACCAGAGGAATAATGGTAGATGCTTCGTGGAAGTGATTAGACTCTCTCAAGATTGTTTGAGTCTTCTAATTTCCTTTTCACATGCTGTGAAAAGTTCTAGACTTCCAAACAGTGCTGAGGACACAAAAACATTGTGAATGACTAGTGTCATAAGTGAGGCAGGGGGCCAAACCTTATGGCTACAATGATGAACAGGATGGACAAGGTGACTCCTCCCAAGACACAGAAGGGGAAAAGAGGAAAATAATTACAAGCCATTAAATGACTGCAAATGTGTGAAAGGCTACGAAGGAGATGTCCAGGCTGCTAACAGTGTGTGTGTCACAAGTAATCTAATCTAGCCTGGGGTCATGAAAGGCTTTTACAAGGAAGTGATGTTTCAGCTCAGTCCCGCAGGATGGGTAAGGATTAGTGGGGCTGACATGAAAAAGGTTAAGGGGTGAAACAGCATATGTGAATTCAGGAGGGTAAGCTGGGAAAATTGTTTTTGTTTTTGTTTTTGTTTTAAATCTCAGGTTTCTCATCTATAAAATGGGGATAAAAATGTCTCCCTCTAAATGCTATTATTAGGATTAAATTAAACAATGCAGGTAAAGGCTTAATAACAAGCCTGGCAAGAAAGAAAGGGCAAAAACTGGTAGTTTTTATTGTTATATTATCATTAACATTTTTACTCACCTAGGAAGCTGAAGATATATTTATGCAAATGCAGTTTCTCATCTGACACTGGAAACATCTTGGCATGTCTTAATGCCATATATATCTTCATAACACATCACTTAGCAAGCATAAACAAGAAATCAGAGAATAAAATTAAGCAAATAAGAGTTTTAGCGATCTATCAGCTGAAAGTAACAGCATATCCAGTTAATGATGGCTAAAATAATAAAGGTATTTAATTATCTTCCCATCCAGAAAGACCAGAGATAGGTAGTTCCCTGGTCAGTGTAAGAGCTCCAGGATGTCATTAAGGGCTTTTCAATACTCTGTTCCAACTTCCCTAGCATTGTCTCTTTATTACAAAATGGCTGCCACAGATCCAGGCAGCTCAACCTTCCCCAAATGCATTCAAGACAGAAAGTGAAAGCCACATGCAAAAGGAGGCTTTTGTTTCATCAGTAAGCAAAATCTTTCCCTGGAGCATCCTAACAGATTTTTCCTTTGTGTAGTTTTCCAGCTCTGGCTGCAGGTTAACACTGGAGAACTCACCAGTGTTGTTGTGATACAGTTAGGCTCTCATTAGTGGCTGGGGTTGGGCATATTACTGCACCAGAAAAAATTGAGCCAGACAGGAAGTGAGCTTTGGATGTTGAATGTGCCACTAGCAATGTCTATCACAATGATTTGGAGATGGTTTGAGAAGGCAATGCTTGGTTGATTTTGTAGGCTAACACAAGAAGAACAGTCCTGAAAAAAAGTGGGTATGTAAACAGTCAGGACAGCATTCCAACTTTACACATGTGGGGAAGGATGAAACAGATTTTGATTCAAGTCGACATTTTTTTAAGTGCTAGGAACTTTTCATATATCGTCTCATTTAATTCTCACAAAATCCTGGAGAGGAAGGCATTAGGCTTTACCACAGATAAGAAAACCTCAGCTTGGAGAGCTAAGTTCCTGGGTTCAAGGTCACATGTTGGGTAAAGGACAGAATTGAGATCCCAATTCAAGTAAGTCTAACAACAATTTCAGGTTATTATTATCTAAAGGAATTTATTTCTCCAAATGATGGAAGAACCTGTATTAAAAATGTGCACATGTGGGCTTCCCTGGTGGCGCAGTGGTTGAGAGTCCGCCTGCCAGTGCGGGGGACACAGGTTCATGACCCAGTCCAGGAAGATCCCGCATGCCGCGGAGTGGCTGGGCCCATCGGCCATGGCCGCTGAACCTGCACGTCCGGAGCCTCTGCTTCGCAGCAGGAGAGGCCGTGGCGGTGAGAGGTTCGCGTACCGCAAAAAAAAAAAAAAAAAAAAAAAAAAGTGTAAATGTGGCTCAAAGAGAATTAGACCAGTATGACCTTGAGGTACAATAATTAATATGAGCTAGAATTTTTTGAGCACCACCCTACAGGTCAGGCACAATTCTAAGTTCTTTGAATATAGATAAATATCTTAATAATATATGCTACTATCTATTATCCCCATTTTATAGACCAAGGCACAGACAATTAAACCACGTGCCCAAGCCCACTTAGCTGGTCCATTGAATGCTAAAGGTTTACCTTGAAGCTATCTGACTCTAGAGCCCAGTCCCACTAACCACTATGCAAACTGCCTCTAAAGATTTCCCAGTCAATGCTGTGAGCTCTGGAGTGTTCTCTTTAATCATCAGTGCTCCTGGGAACCCCTTTAGAGTGTACCCCAGGCAAGTCTACGGTGCCTGCATGTCACCTGCACGTGAGCAGGACCGCCTTCCTCCATCAGGACAGAACCCATATTAGAAAATGAGAACTCATATTAGGATGAGCTACGGAGTTAAAAAACTGTTGATAAAAGGAAACAAAGGAAACCCTAATAATTTAATTGTTTGTTAGAACAAAAAAACAAGCCAACAGAGAATTCTTCCAAATCAGTTATTACATAGTTATTACAATGAGAAATATAATCACTCTTATGTTTTAAAAATTCATCATAGATAACCAAACATTTTGGGAGAGGAGAATGACAAATCCTTTTATCAATAGTTTTGAGATATTGAAGGTTCCCATTAGAGTTGAGTTTCAAGAGTTTCTAACTAGAACTGTGTCCTTAGATTACTGTTTGGGGGGTCTGTGTGAAGCTGATCTATTTCCTAGGTGTATTAGGATAAAATTAAGCTTTTGGAACAAAGGACACAACATAATTAAGAAACTTAAGAAAGATAGCTTAGCTAAGTTTGCAGGAAGAAGAGGAAAACAGTTTCTCTGTCACTGGGAGATAGAAGAAGTCAATTCAATTGACACAACCCTTGACAGTAGCAACAGACCACAACAACTGGTTGGTGTGAGTTTATATTTGTAATCCCAAAGTTGTCAAAAGGCCAGATCAAGGTTTAGATGATGAGGAGAGTTAATAGATCTGTTTGTCCCTATTATATCTAATACTAATCCAAATTTTCTATGTAATTTTCTTAAATGGCAATAGTGGACAGAAATAGACCACAGACATAGAAAACAAACTTACTGTTACCAAAGGGGGAGGGAGGCATAAATTAGGAGTTTGGGATTAGCATATACACACTACTATATATAAAATAGATAAACAATGAGGACCCTGTATAGTACAGAGAACTATATATATATATATATATATATATATATATATTCACTTTGCTTTGTGCACCTGAAACTAACACGATATTGTAAATCAACTATACTTCAATAAAAAACTAAACATAAAAAAAATTGTGGGCAAAGTGGGTAATCACCATCATCAAAGGAAATGGAATAGCAAAATAAGTCAAGAAATATACAAAAAAGCAGGTGTGTAATAAAGTAAAATTGCCCTGCAAACTGGGTCTATGTCTTTATGGTATTAAAAAAAAAAAAAGACAATTCAGAAGGCCTCTGGCATTGATTTTGGCAATCACATAATGAGTGAGATGAAGAAGAGGATGAGATATGTTGGGATTGAGAGGTGTTTTTCTCCCATCTTTAGGCATGGATTCACAAATTTAAGGGGCAAAGAGACAGCAAATGATTTATAAAAGCCCAAATATGGGAACATATGTATATGTATAACTGATTCACTTTGTTATAAAGCGGAAACTAACACACCACTGTAAAGCAATTATACTCCAATAAAGATGTAAAAAAAAAAAAAGCCTTTTGTCTGACTGTCTTCACATTTGCATTGTATTTTCTTTGTGAATATTTTTGCCTTGATCTTTCTCTCACTATAACAGCAATTTGCAATTGAAGTGTTCAAAATAATCCACATTGAAGTAAGGCACAGAGTGTCACTCCCCAGGTCACCAAAAGCCAGCACTCAGTGACTTAGCCAGAGGAGCCCAGCCTTTGCAGGCATGTTCTCAGCTGATTATACTCATTCAGGGCTGGGCTGCTGGAACAAAAACAGAAAAGTAACCTCCTGTCTTCTGCCCAAGTTTTTTTTTTTTCTTTTTTGAGCAAGCAAGCAGATATAGAACAGTAGAAACATATCTACTCTAACAGCAAAGAAAGGAAATAGGAAGAAGACAAATCATGTGTACATACCTGTAATATATACCTGTGTGTGTGTGTGTGTGTGTGTGTGTGTGTCTGTGTGCATGTAAGAGATTACATTTATTAATTAACATTATTCAGGCAATGAAAGAAAGTAAATGGCTAAATGTTTTACAACTTGAAGTTAATAATATAGCATGTAAATATAAATAATGTTAACATTTAGTTTCAAAAAACATGGCTTTGTTTCTCTTTCCTAAACTAAATTGCAGCATGGAAAATATAATAATCAATTTAAAGAGTTTTCCAATAATTATCAGGATAGGTAAACAAATACTGAGGGGAAATAAATTGACCCAATAGTTACCATAATTCTCGTCTCTGCTTGATATGGTAGGAGTTTTTATAGGAGTAGTTCATTTTTCCTGTTTAGAATGAGGCTGGAATTAATTTAGAATTAATTTGAAAACAATTCCACTTATAAAAAATATACCATAATATTAACTGTGGTTACTTCTGCAATTGGAGATCATGTAGAAAACTTTTCTTCTTGATATTCTTCCATCTTTTCCAAGTTTTATATAATAAGCTTGTGTTACTTAAATAATCAAGTAATTATGAGAAGTTACTTTAAGGGAATAAACTGTTCAACTTCATATTTTCTTTGTATTGAGAAAAAACAGTTGTATTGAATCAAAAGATTAAAGAAAATTAGAGTTCATTTTCACTCAGTAAACTACCTAAATTCAGAAAATAGCCAACTGAATCAAGTAGTATATCACAATTGAGGCTGTTTAAATAGTTGTTTTGGGGGAAGGATACGCATATAACATATTATGAGGGGGCCTGCTCATAACGTATTGAAATTCTTTATGAATTGTTTAATTCTTCAAATGTTTTCTACCTTTACCTAGCAAATTTAAGAACATTTTTTTTCTGAGTGATAATATATTTCATTTGCATGTAAAAATATTTTTTACCTGTTTCTGAACTTCATAACTTTTTCCACAGAAAAAGCTTGCATTTTTCTTCACTCTGTGAGTATAAAAAATTTGTTTCCACTTCATAGGCATTTAGTATATTTGGATTTGAACATGTATGTATTCTCCTGGTTTAGTACCTACAGGGATTTTGGAAGATTCTCACATACTGACTTCTTATAAATTGCAGAAACTCGTTCTGTCCTGGATCTGTGTCCCCCTCCCCCACCAATCTGTTTTGTTATTTTACCATCATTTAAAATCTCCTTATCTTGTTAGCACTTACAGAGACTCTCTCAACTATAACTTCAGGAACAGATTAAGTTGGCTTTTCAAAACCATTCATCATCAGAGATATGTCTTTGTTAGTGTTTTCTTTTGTAAATCATTTTATTCTTGTAAGGTGCTTCTGGATGCTGGCATGATAATAGGCTATATAAATGATTTTGTCCTATATTTGTGTTGTGTATACTTTATTGTAATAGCACTCTCGGGTCAAAAGCAGCCAATATTATTCCGATTAATTCCTGTCTAGACACTCATAAATTGTCCTTTAATTTTCAGAGAGAAAACGAAGTCATACGAAGCATAACCTTTCCAGGCTGTAGGAGTTGCACCTGGTTTTTCTGGGCGAGAGGAGGCCCGCCTCCCTGCGTTCTTCAAAGCAGTAGGCTCACTGCTACAAGGGTGAGCATTGGGTTTTCCATGCTTGGCCCATGTAGCCAGTCAAGGCCTGCCAGTTGGCTGGAAAACACAAAGCCTAATCCCCCCAACACAGCTTCAAACACTCATTTTATTTACTCATATTCATTTCCCCAGAAGAAACAAAAAAAGGAGGCGAAAATAGCTTGCTTAATCCCAATACTAACACAATGTTGATTCACATTTATGTTCTGTATTTACTGACGTGCATTGCATACAATGGGGGCTCTCATTTAGGCAACTGTGTTGGGGGGAAGTCGCGATCACATTAGAGAAAGAGATGAAGCACACAGTTTATACAGCCCTAATTTTATGTAATGTAAACCTTTCAAACACTGCACATAGGAGTGAAAATGCATGTCCTGATGAAAAACCAAATGCATACCAAATGGATTTATCTTAAAGCTAATTATAGCTGCAGAATATCTGTCCTGCAAAGTCCACCATTATTTCCTAAACTTGTATAATGAAATTAACTTCTTTGGCTTTGCAACAGCTTTCTGTATATCTCATTAACCAATTGTAAATGCTTTTGTGCTTGAGAGCAGAGCACGGGGTTTTGTTTTGTGACATCTAGTGTTCAGTGTTTTGAAATTATGCAGGTGGTGTGTAACACTGTAGGCTAACTATATACAGAGCTGGAGTATATATTGAACACCAGACAGCATATACGTATTACTAGCATATGGCTTCTGCAAGAAGAAAGCAGATATGAAAAACACCACACTCTTTTTTTTTTTGCCACTTGGAAATTTTTATTGCCTAGTGGCAGCTGTATTTAATAAAATATTAGTAGCCACTTGAGGTTTAAAGGTGTAACACAATTCCATTTCAATATAACAATTCCATAAATTCAAATATGAAAACTTCATAGAAGCATGATATGGCTATAATTAAAAAAAAAAGACTTGGTATATGCTTTCAAAAAACAAATTTAGGACACATTGTACCTGTAGTCAATCTATAAAGTGGAGTTCGGGTGATCATTCACATGTTTGAAAGTTGGAAGTGATTCTAGAGACCTCTATAACAGAGACTGATGGTTTAAATTGTTGTTTTTTGAAAAAATTGCTATACCAGCAACACAGCCGTCTGCCCACTGCCTGCAAATAAGTTTCTTCCCTTCCCTATTGCTTTCTTCATACCTCTTTAAGTCTTCTTTCTTTTGAGACTATCAAGTATGAAAGTGCCTAAGGAGCTGTCAAGCACCACACCAATCTTAAGCTTTACTGTTGTTATTTGCAAGTTCATAAAGACATAATACACCCCCTTAACTACCCTGTCCAATCAATCCTGGTACAGTCAGGGCCCCAGAGAGACAGAGACATAGACTGACTTAGAGGCTTGGGGTTTGAAAGGCTTTATGTGGCCCCCTTTATCTATGAAATTATCCAGAGAAAATGGAGAGAGAAAGCGCTTTTCAGGAGGGAGGCTATCCCTTTATAGGATATCTAGCAAAGAATCTAGAGGAAACAGTACATGAAAAGGCTCAGAGCTTTAAGAGAAACTAGTTCATTCACAGAGTGTGAGACTTTGAGTGTGGCCAGAGCAGAAGCAGAGGTGGCAATGCCTTCCAAAGGGGTCATCTGGCCCACAGAGGAGTTTTGATTGCCTAGCACAGTGTAAAAGAGTATTTAAATTGCTTCAGGTTGTACACACTCTTTCTAGTTTATTACAGTCCCCATGACTCCCTATCAGCTTATACCTGCTGGAGCACCTAGGAGACATTCTAGGTCAAGACTCCTGATCTAAGACGTGGGGAAAATGAAGGACAGGAGAGGGGCACATGTGCAAGAGTGGAGATTTAAGTGAATGGGTGAAATGGTGTCAGATCAAGACAATAGCCCTCCTGGTGCATGCTAAGGGAAGGTCATGGAAGGATTCTAAGCACGGTCCAACTTTTATTCTAAAGATTATTGGGGGCAGTAAAAAGGATGGTATGGAAGAGGGAGCAGGGAATGCAGTTCACGAATCTTTGGAAATGGCCCCAGAAAGAGGTGAGGAGGGACAGACTAAAGGCTGCATCAGGGCACATGGAAAAGGTAAGAATTCTGGACGTGTTAAAGAAGTAGGACAAATAAAAGTTGATAATGCCTGAAAGGAACCTGGAGGTTAAGGGAAAGTTTCATATAACTTCAAATATACAAGTTTAAGTACAAAAAAGAATGAGGAGCAACTAACAGAGATGGAGATGAATTTGAGGTAGATGATGGTGAGTTTTAGGTATAGGTAAGATGTCAGGTGGAGATAATCAGCTCAGAACCAGAGTGGAATTGTGGAGAGCAGTCTTGGCTGGAGATACACACTTGATGGTGAACTGTAGCAATTTCAGTAACTAATCTCACTTGGGAAAATAACACCTGATGAGGAGGGAAAAGGGTGAGGTATGGCACCCCTGGGAATACCAGTGTTCGAACATTGAATCAACGAGGAAGTAAAAAGAGATTGAGAAAGAATAATTATTAAGAAGGTAGAGAATTAAGAGAGAGGATCTAAGGTGATACTGAAATACAGTGATTGATACTGCCTGCCATCCTGTATGATGCCAGGGAGATGGATTTCCAGAGGAAATAATACTCTAATCCATAGCTTCTTCCTTTCTTTCCATAAGATTCTTTTTTTTTTTTGTCTATAAATTGATTTAATGTTTAGCCAAATGAACAGAGCCCATTTTGAACACATTGAGAACAGTTCTTATTAGCTAACCCAAAAAATCAGGTTTGCTGAAACAGCCTGTTTGTTTTGAGATGCATTTGATTCCTGTTGTGTGTTGACTGGATTACAATGTCCTAAGTGATCCTATAGCTGATTAATTTTTTTCAAAATGGTATTATAAGGCTGGAGTTCAGGAAACAGGGGCTTGAGAAATACAGGATTTAAATCAAGATGAACTTTAAAATGGAGAATTTGAACCAAATTCCCATCTCTAATCCCAGGAAAGAAGAATCACATGACCCAATCAGGTTGGACTTTGTTTTGCAGCAAAATTCTCCAAACATGGGTCAGGAGCTGATATTACTGTTGCTATGGTAACTTCTGAGCTTTTAGCTTGTGTGTGTGTATGCGTGTTTGTGTTTTCTATATTGCTTCTGCAGTTCCAAAGTAAGATAAAAGTTGTTAAAAATTCAGTGTTTTCTTCTAGTAGCTAGAAGGAAAATGCCTATCAAATTTTACATTGAGGTCAGTGTTTTTTTCATATATATTAAGACATGATGGAATTATTTAATTACCTTTGCTAACAAGTTTACAGACAAGCATACTCCCCTCGTATTGCATATCTGCAAATAGGATTTTTTACGTCCAATCTAAGGAGTGCTGACTGGTGCCACTGGAAGCTGAAGCTGTATCAGCATTTAAATTCCCACTTTTCTGGGCAAAAACCCAACTGAATGATTCAATTAAACTCTTTATGTTATATATTATCCAGAAGTTTACAATATAAAATGATTCTCCCAGTCTAAACCCCTGCCTTTATGATTGCAATTTGGTAGCAAGATAATTTCCAAGGACTATTTTACTTGAACTGCAATGAAAACGTCAGACCATAACACACTTTTTGATGCAGGTTTTATGAATGGCACTCCAAAATCAGCCATTATTTCAAGCACATGCAATAAATAATCTTCATTGTTCATCAGAGTGTAAATATGCCCTTGTGTTTGCAAATATCGTGGTTTCCTGAGCAAAGCAGCCGGCAAGCCACAGATCCTTCAGCCATTGAAGGAGGTAACAAAAGGACATCAGCCTCTCTCATAGGGAAAGACCATCTCCTGAGAGACAAACAGCTCATCCTTCAGCATAAACTTTCTTTATTTCTTGTACCTAGTACCTAGGAGCGTGTCATATTGCAGACACTCAAGTAATATGTATTGAATAAATGAGGCAACCCAGATCCCTTAGTGACTTTGGATATGTGATTTTTCCGATGATTTTAAAGGAAATTTTTCTGTTTCTTTTGAAATTATCAAACCCCCCAAAACTCTTTTAACAGAATTAACCAGTTAGATAGACTTAGCATATTGTAATCCTGAGACTGAAATGCTAAAGAATTTCTTTGAAGATGCTGTTGCCAGCTGCCTAATATAACTTTTCTTTTTAAGAGAGGGAAAGACAAAAATATTTATACTGCAATTCCAAAAGTATATAAACACAAAAATAATATACCAACCACACTGGATGGATAAATCCAAGATGCCTGGTAAAGCCATTTGGTGTCCTTTGCTTCCAGCATTTAGGAAAGACACTTTTCTTCTCTAATTCCTTCTGCTCCAGACCCCATCAGATTGGTTTCTTTGCCAACTTAGTATTTCTTGCTCCTGCCTCCTGAGCTGATAGAGACATTTCAGTCTCCTCTGTGTGACTCTGCAAGTTTACCACTCCAGCTTCTTCACTACAATTATGTTGGGTGGTTGGTTTGTCCATGCATTTATCCAGAAAATGTACTAAGTGTCTATCATGTGTCATCTGCTGTGCTATGTGTTACACACTTGGGATACACAGATGAGTAACTGTTATGGACTAAATATTTGCCCCCCCCCAAAAAAAAATCATACATTGAAGCCCTAACCCCCAATGCAATGGTATTTGGAGATGGGGTCTTTGGGAGGTAATTAGGTTTAGACAAGGCCATGGGTAGAGCCCTCATGATGGGATTAGTGCCCTTATAAGAAGAGGAAGAGAAACCAGAGCTACTTCTCTCCACTATTTAAGGACACAGAGAGAAGTTGGTGGTCTGCAAGCCAGGAAGAAGGATATCATTAAGAATCCAACCATGCTGGCACCCTGATCTGGGACTTCTAGCCCCCAGAACTGTGAGAAAACACATTTCTGTCATTTAAGCCACCCCATCTATGGCATTTTGTTCTAGCAGCCTGAGCAGACTAAGGCAAACTCTAAAGTGACTCTACATCTCAATGCCAAGGATTGATATATAACATCAGCCATATTCAATGTAGTAGTGTAATAACTCCAGAGAAGAAAGAAGTTAACTGCCTGGGGCAGTCACAGATGAGTGAATATTTATGATTGGTTTTGAAGGCATGCACTAAAAAGAGAAATTTGGTGGAGTGAATTCTGGGCAGAAGATGCAGCATGTACAGAGGTCTGGAATTGTGGAAAGGTGTGACACTTTTAGGGAACAGCTGAATGCTTAGTGTAGGTAAGATATAGGAGTGGTCAGACCAGAGATGAAGATGAAAAAGATAGGTTAGTCAGATTGAGTAAGGTCAGGACTTCTTTGCTAAGGAATTTAGGCTTCATCTCATCCCATTAAAAAAGGGGTGGGGGGAATTATTGTGGATTCTTAAGCAAGCGACAAGGGCAATTTTCTTTTTACAATAATGACAACACTCAACATGAGATCTATCCCTAACAAATGTTAAGTATATATACTGTATTGTTCACTGACGGTTCAAAGGTGTGCAGCAGATTTCTAGAACTTAATCATCTTGCGTAACTGAAATTTCATACCCGTTGAATAGGAGCTCCCCATATCCCCTTCCCCTCAGCCACCAGTTCCCATCATTCCATTTCTGCTTTTGTGTGTTTGACTATTTTGCAGACCTCATATAAGTATAATCATGCAGTATTTGTCCTTCTGTGATTGGCTTATTTAACTTAGCATAAAGTCCTCAAGATTCACCCATGTTGTCACAAATAGCAGGACTTTCTTCTTTTCTAAGTTTGAATAATATTCTATTGTTATGTATTCACCACATTTTATTTATCCATTCATCTGTTGATGGACATTTAGGTTGTTTCCACAAGGCTATTGTCAACAACGCTGCAATGAACATGAGAATGAAAATATCTCTCCAAGATCCTGATTTCAATTCTTTTAGATAAAGAGTCAGATGTGGGATTGCTGGGTCATAGGTAAGCGTCTCTTTTTGAAGGATGGTATGCAGCAGACAAGGGTAAGATAGATAACACAGAAGCTGGTTAGAAGCCTGTTAAACTAGTCTGTGGGAGAGAATGAGAGCCTGAACTGCACTGAGGGGAAGGAAAGGAGCCAACAGACTTGTGTTGGCCTCTGCAGGACTAGCCTTTCATGCAAGGCAAGGCATCAGCTGTCTACTTTCTCCAGTTGCCAGAAGCTTCTCTGTTCCCAAACTTCTGCCTTTGCCAAAGTACCTGATAATCCCACTGCATCCCACTCTTTCTTGAAATCAGTTCCAGAAAGAAAGGTCCCTTGAAACAAAATAAAACAAAAGAAAAACTGGTTTCTGGGAGGCATGACACATTATCAATAATATTACCTTACATTGACCTGGAGAAGTATTTCCCAAAGTGTTCTGTGGGACACTAGTGTCTGGCAGATGTTAATACTTATTACATTAAAGAAACAAACAGACAAAAAAGATTTGTGATGAAATTTCTTGGGGGACTCTCTGGGTCAAATAGATTTATTTGCTGCAAGATTTTTAAGCCTCTAATTCCGAATGTGCACTATAAATATCAAAAATAGGGATATAGTGTATTTTTCCTCAAGCATATTGGACCCCTTTTTTCATAGAGCTTCTCCCATGAATACATTTTTAATGGACAAATTTGAAAACCTCTCATATACAGAGGGCTTTGTAGTGATCAAAGCACTTTCCCTCAAGAGTTTCATAATTGGGGCAAGGCAAACATTACTGTGGATATTTTAGGAGAATAAAACAGATGCTCAGAGTTGCCACAAAGCTTCTACGAGGAAGATCTGGGACTCAAACTCAAATTTTCTGACCTCAGGATTACAGAGTTTCCTGCTCTACCACAAATATCATTGCCACCATAGCTAAAAGCAGTGGATGGAAGGAGACTCCAGGTACAATAAGTGAATGGAGCTCAGGGGAATGGTTAAGGAGGTGGAGGTAAAAAGAATGGAAAGACTCAGGCATCCATGTCATCTGTGTAAAATCTTGGAAGGCTGTCAGCGCTGATATCTAACACGTGGCCTTCACCAGGAGAATGCAAATGTACTTAGCACAAATTATACCTACTCCTTGACATTACCTCCTGAAGTTACTACCACATAAGTTGGAGCTGGTGGTTCAAGGGTCCTTGTTTCCTTGTGCATTCATTTATTTGTTCAGAAAACACTTATGAACACATAGTAATTCAATCATAGTGTCCTTCCAGCCTAGATATGGCTCTGACTCCCCATAGCTGATACAGCTATTTCACAAGACTCTTTTTAGCTGAGTACTCTCTCTGGCTATATAGCACTGGTAATAGGAAAGGTCACCTCATTCTAAGACTAATCCATCCCAATTGGATGAGGAAGGTTATGCCATAATTAGGCTAATTTGGAGGGGAAGCTGGGTATAACACAGACCTTGCCTGCAAACTCTCACCAGAATACCATTGGTCAGGTAGTCATTCAACATTTTACAGCATCTAACTCAGTGCCAGATGGATGCTAAGTGCTAGGAAGAGTAGTAGACAAAAGAGGCACGGCCTCTGCCTTCACAGGAAATTGAAGTTCATCAGGGAAGGCAAATGTGGAATACATCATTTTAAGTGATTGAGTAAATAATTTAAAGTGAAAACATGATCCAAGGCACAAATACTAGGAGTGATGAGAAGCCATAAAAAGGAACCCAACAATTTTCTCTAATAGGTTGGAAAGGAAAGACTATGTTGAGTTTCTTAAGCTTACCTTGACTGAGGATATCTGCAAAATGAGGTGATGGGACTCAAGCAATATTTTCCAGAGTCCTCTACAGACTGTGGTTCTACATATTTGGAAGTCACCTTGATTATACAAAGTTCAGCTGGTTTCTTGACTGAAGAACTTATTGGTCTTTTGTATGAGAATGTGCTTTTGAATCTCAAAGGGAAGCTCTGGAGTCAGGCAGCTCCCAAACTTTATGGGGAACATGTTTGTGCAGAATATTTATTGCAGTGGTGTTCCAAGGAAAAGCATTCAAAAACATAAGAATAGATGTCCAAGGTCTCACCCAGCTTTACAATTCAATTATTTTGTCTTCGAGCATGTCTTTCATTTTATAATGTCCAGCCATTTTCAACTAAGCTTGTTCCCAGACTGTAGACCACTTGGCAGGTTGCTGTTACTTTATATTACCTGCTCCCTGATCCAGAAGTCTGGAAGGAACGTGTTGAAAGCCAGAACTCTGGGAAATCCTAGAATTTCTTCTTAGTAAAATGGCATCTGGGTAGCAAGAAGCACATCTATCTTTCTTATAAACCTACTCTCTATACCAACTACCCAGTGTGGATTTGAGGGCTTTCTCCCTTGTACTGCTTCCTATAGCACCAGGAGGGAGTCATAAACCATAACTAAGTGCAGGCCGTGAACCTCACCTGTTCTCCTCCTGTAGTAACAGAATGACATCTAGAGCCTCTTGCTACAGCATCAGTGTTGAAAGGGATTCCTGGGTGGACAAAACCTGCTGGCAGCCCTGTTGGCCCACCTCCTACAGTTTATAAATGTTAGTGGATTCTGTCAGAGCTTCTCTACTTATTATGATGCTGTGCTGCTCTCACAGGAAGGAGAATCATGACTCTCAAAGTCTTCCTTCAGTCTGTTTTTATATGTGTCACATAGAGCAGATCACTCAAAGCTTCTGTCATGTCAGTCTCTTCTCGCATGGATGATAAAGGCTTTTCCCTAGTTAACAAAACTTTGATAATTTTACTGATAATGCTGGGGGCAGCCGGAATAGGGAAAATTTAGATGCTCACCATCCAGTGGCCATTTTAACCAGAAATATACCCATTGGTTTGAGTTCCATCCTTTGGGACCAAAGTCTATTCTTCATCTTTGTTCCAAAGTGAACACATTTATTCTTTCTCCTACGTGGTGATTCTGTCAGTAATGGAAAACAGTTTTCAGTAATATCCACCCTGACCCGGAGATTCTCTTCTCTGAGTGATACAGACCTGTGTTCTTCATATGGGATGGACTGGTATTTTCTCACCATTAGGGTTTTGTCTTAGTGTTTCTATGTGTTTCTTAGGATGTAGCACAATAAATAAACACAACACTCTAACTGTGTAACTGACCTTAAATACAGTGCCTCTATTTCTATAACCAAAGCAGCATTGTATTAGCTTACTGGGTATCACATCATATAGCTGACACCTATGGCTCTATTTCACAATTGAAGCCACCAATCTTTTTCAGAGAGGCTTTGATTAAGCCATAATTTTCTCATCCAATAATTTCAGGCCTTTTGTTTCTTTGGATAAAAGTGCAAGACTGTACATTTGTCCCACTGACATGACTGTATATTTTGGCTCAACATTCACACTCTTTCATTCACTGTGCTCAAGATCCTTTCTGGGTTTGTGTAAGAAAATATGATGAGCATGTCTGCTACATCATCTTTCTGATCCTGGATAAAAACAAACCAAAAATAAGATGAGGCTAAGTGCAGGGTGGTCATGACATTCTCCTAGAAACATCACCCCTCGGTGACATCAATTCACTTAATCACCCACCTCTGGGAACAGATGTTCAGCTAAATCCAGGACTCTCTCATGAGCTCAAATTTTACCATTCTGACTACTAGTATACCAGGAAAGGCTTTGTATACTCAAAGGTACTTTTCAGAAGCATTTTTAAGTTTCTCTGCGTGTGTGTGTGAATGTGTACAAAAAGATTTAGGAGCTCCCAAATATCATAAGAAGAAAAAAGTACTTCTTTTAAAATAAGAAGCATTATGAAATAGTTTATATTACAGGAGTGAAGTCCCAGAAAGTCATCTTTGTGATCAGTGTCTGCATCATCTCTGGGATTTGTCACAAACTGATTTGACTCAAAAGTTATCTGGAAAAATTAAGCTCTCAAAGAAATCTTGGCAGTCCTCTACCTTTTCCTGGATTTCAGGGAACGATTTTGATTTGTGATCTCTTAAGTCCGTAACAATTTGTTATTTCTAATTTATTGCTTCATTTGTGACTGCTGCTATGGCAAGGTAAATTTATTCTGATTTGCACAACCTAAGTCCTTCCTCTGACAGTGACTAATTATTACCTGAGTTAAAATAATGAAAGTGTCGGAAAGTGTCCGAATGTAATTTGTTAGGAAAACATGTGACATGCTGTGTTACTGCAGTCCAGGAAAGCCTAAGTGATCAGAAACCATGGAGAATTAAGAAATGCTTTTTTCCCTCAAAGGTTATAAATCAATGTAGAAAAGTTTAAGAACTTTCATGGCAAAGAACTGAATTTGGTGACATAAAGAGTGCTTGTCGATTCTTAAATGTCTTATATCTTAATAAAAGTAACTCTTTACAGGAATCCACCGTAAAATGACACAATAGCACCATAAAAGGAGTAAAGAGAACCAATATATGGTGAACGCCTACTATGTTCTTGATTTCACCATCCTACACATGCCAGGTGCTTCTTCACATTTAATTCTCACAACAATTCTTTCTGGACTCATTTTAAATTTTCTATGTAACTGTCTCAAGGACAAGCTGATAAGTATTAGAGCTGTATTTTCAATGCCAGTTTCTCTGACTCAAGAGCTGCCATACCAAGGTTCCACTTAAAGTTGATTCCATTTAACATGTACAGCAATTTAAAATATAAAATTACCCAATAGAGATCCTATTCAAGAAACTAGATGTACAGAACCACAGGTCTATATAATAGAATTAATTATTAAAACAAGGAGTGATAAATGCAGACCTGAAATGAGTAACAGAATTTGACAGAGAAACAGGAGAACCAAAGAATTCCTCATTTGTATCATTCCCAAAAGCAATGTCTGGCCCAAAGTTAGATATTTTCTGACTTCCAACTGCTCTGTAACTTAGTTATTCAGTCTCCAAGTATATATTTTTTTTAAATTTCAAGACTCTCTTTAAAGATTTATGACCCAAGTATGTTAGATGTGTCAGGATTACTCCAGGTAAAATATGTATAATCACAACAATAATTATGATAATGATGAAACTAAGTTTCCAAAAGGGGCTTCATTTTAAATTAATGGTATAATTTTTATGTACATAGTACATTTATAAAAAGCACTAACTAAATTTTGGCAATTTTAAATCACAATGTAACAAAAATGTGTTTATCCTGGAAGCTCAGCTTTTTCATGTAAAAAAACTCTGTTAAGTTATTAAGATGAATACTTAAGTATCTCTCAGTTAAGATATTTCTGCTTACAAGGCCCTTGAAGATACTTGTATTGTTAATTTAAGGCACTGCTTCAGCTGTATTCTGTATTTTGTGTTAAGCAATATTAACCAAATGTTTTAAAAATATTGTAGGTAATGTTCATACAGAGGAAGAATTTCTTAATTTGATCATGTTTTTAACTGTAAATCAGTTAAAAAAAATTATTTCCAGAGTATTCACCCACAGATGCTAACATATGTTGTAGACGTGGCTGGGAGGGAGCCTCACCAGTGCAACTTATCGATGGCATCTGGCTATCACCACCTTCAAAATTTTTAAAGGGAACCTCCTACCAATATGGTTAATCAAAAATGATTCTCTATGGCACAATTAACTTTCAACCCAAATATTCACTAATGCAGTAGATGTGGTATGCACATGCAATGGAATATTATTCATCCCTGAAAAAGGAATGCATGCTGACACATACTACAGCATGGATGGACTTCGATGACATTACGCTAAGTGAAATAAACCAGATACAAAAAGACAAATGTTGTTTGATTCCACACATATGAGGTCCCTAGAAGAGTTAAATTCATAGAGATAGGAAGTAGAGTGGTAATTTCCAGGAGCTGGAAGGATGGGGAAGGGGAAGTTATTATTTAATGGGTAGAGTTTCAGTTAGAGCAGGTGAAGCATTTCTGGAGATGGATGGTGGTGATGGTTGCACAACAATGCGAATGGACATAATGCCACTGAACTGTACACTTACAAGGGTTAAAGTGGTAAATTTTATGTTATGTATGCTTTATCACAATGAAATATAACTGATTTTCAGTTTAAGAAATCTATGGTCTTGTAACTTCCTTCCTAAAATATATTTTCTGGTAGGGAACAAGTTAGGATAGGGTCAAAGCGAAGACAATTTTCAAAGCTAGGCAAAGTTTCTTTTTTAAAACACTATATTGTTGAAAAGGTAATATATGCATATGATAAAGATGTGAAATTTTTAACAGAGTTCATGGTAAAACATAAGTCTCTCTTGTCATTGGAGGCAGCCATTATTATCACTTTTTGGTATAGTCTTCCAAGAGATTCTCACATAAATATATAAGCATTTATGCAAGTTTTTTTTAATTCCATGCTTTCTTCACATAAGAAATCTTAGAAATTCTCCATTTGTAATACTGCCTCATTCTTTTGAATTGCTGCAGTAGTTCATTGTATGAATGTATCTTAATTGATTTAACAGTCTCCTAGGGATGAATATTAAGATTTGTTTCTAATATTTTAGAATCATAAGTAATTCTTCAGTTACTACCATTGTATGAATACTATTTCCCTCTGTGGGACATGCTTCAGCTTTCTAAACCTCGGTTCCCTTGCTTGTAAAATACATATAATATAACTTATTTTGTGGACAAATGAAACAAGTACATAAAGCGCTGAGCATGGTGTCAAGTTTGTGGTGTATATTCAGTAAATGCAACTTCCTGTCAACTTCCTCCCCTGTAGTTCCGAGTACTTTTTCCAGTATAAAATAATCACAATTGGAAGTTAATGGAAGATGAAGATCTAAGATTTTTGGTGGTATAGGGAGGTTAAGAGCATATACTAATGGAACCAAACTGCATGGATCATATCCAAGCCTTGCTATTCATCAAGTATGTAACTATAACCTCATGCTTTCACTGTTATTACCCACAGCCCCTGCCCCGCCCAGTTCCATGGAGATAACTAAGGTACCAGTTCATACAGTTGCATGGTTGGCAGAAAGCCTGCGCGTGTAGTGTTTTTTATAATGTAAGCTCTCAGAAAATGAGAGTTGATGAAAGAATTTACTGGCCTGGGAAGGAGGCTGCTCTTATTCATTTGCTCTAAGTAAGCTGGGTTGTTTTTCTGCATTTAATTACCTGAAAAAACTGCAAAGAGCTCTGTAAATGAGTGCCTATTTAATTATTGTCTAAAAGTATGTCTAAAGAGAGTGCAAATCATAGGCTCATAGACTTGTGGAATGTTAGAATAGGGAGAAAAATATTATCACATCCTTCCTTTTTGAGTGGTAAATAGAAGCTAAGTGGACAGTTCTGTTATATTTAATGTGTTTGAGCACTCTGTGTAAAATCTGCTTTAACACTAAATATCTATTGAATATTTCTTCTGAGAACAGGTCTTATTATTAGATTATATTGTACAAGATGAGTCAATAAAGAATTTTTTTTTTTCCAACCCAGCTTGCCAATGGAAATACCTGTTTTAAAATTACTCCAAGACCTTCTTTGTAGGCAGCTACAAAAAATATGGCCATGAATCATAAAAATGACAAGCCCTGGGGCTGAGTGGGCCTGGTGTAAGAGAAGCAAAGAACAAAGATAAAGGTGTGCTACAGGTATGAAGAAACAGGGGGAATTAAAGATAAACAAAAGAAGTAGCTGTTGGAGGAGATGGGTAAGCTAGAATAGTACACTCAGAATGCAAAAACAAAAACACAAGATGAATTTAAAAAGCACTTGACCTGGAAAGAATAAGAGGACAACCTTTACTACAAATGTTAGGAGAGAAAAAAAACACAAAAAAACCCAGATGATTTCATTGCATAATTGAAACTTACTTAGGCCAGATTATGCTGTATTTTTACTACTGTTGCTTCTATTTTTCAGTTTAATCCATTTTCAATCACAAAGGTTTTTTTTTTTTCATTTTTCTTAATATTCTATCATCACCAGTAACAGCTCACCTGTTTTAAAAATATCTTGACCCGAATAAGAAAAGCCCCTTTTGAATTAATTACTCCTCTCTGAGAAAGTGAAAGTACTGTCCTTAATTCAAAGTTAAACTTGCAAAGTAAAAGAAAAACACACACACGCACACACACACACAAAAACCCAAGACTCACAGCTTTCCCTTGCTGGTCAAACCATCTAACAGGAGAGGGAAATGGGTTGCATTTACATACTTGTTTTACCTGTAAAGATTTCTCATATCTCACAAAACCAAATTCTTCTGTAAGATTGACATTTCAGAAGAGGAGGGAAGGGAGACAGGTGAACTCAGATCAAAATGGATTTTGCCAACCTTCCATTTTAAAGGTCAAGGTTGTTGCAGACTCCTGTTGTTTTTTAGTCTAAAGCTGTCGCCTTCATTTCCAGCATTCAGGAAATGCCCATGAACAAAAGGAAGAGAATTCTTTCCTTGTTTTGGCTGAGACTTCAGATGCCTGCAGAACGCCTACTTTAGAAGAGCAGAATGACTTCCTGTCACGTGTGCTATTCTTCTAGAGGAGGAGGGAGGATGTTTAATTTGTTCATTTACAAATTCTGGACAATTCTGGAAAAACGACACGTTAGATAACCTTACCTTGCATTCTACACTGCCCCAGGCTGCAGTGGTTCATTGTGGTCAACGTTTGTGCCGTAGTCTTCTGGGATGGTTGGACCTCTGCGTTCTTGCTTTCACCTGTAAGACCACTTACTCACTCTGGAGTTCGTTCCAGGAAACTGTAAAGATCAGTCAAAAAGTACACACATTCTCTTGTGAACCAAGACACCCAACTTAAACTAATGTGCATTTATCTGTCCTGGCTTTCTGTTCACATGGAACACTGGCCACACAACAAGAATTTCACACAGCTCTTGACCACAGCCTATCAGGGAATACCAGTAAAAAGAGGAAGTTGGGAATCCCTATCTTTAAAGGAGATGAAATCTTTATGTAAAAAGTTCCTAAAACTGCCACTTTCGTAAGAACAGAGTCATTCACTTGAGGGTGGTTTTAAAGTTTGGCCTAATTGTTCTATAGATGCTCTCTCTCTTTTTTTTTTTTTTTTGCGGTACGCTGGCTTCTCACTGTTGTGGCCTCTCCCGTTGCAGAGCACAGGCTCCTGATGCGCAGGCTCAGTGGCCATGGCTCACTGGTCCAGCCGCTCCGCGGCATGTGGGGTCTTCCCAGACCGGGGCACGAACCCATATCCCCTGCATTGGCAGACGGACTCTCAACCACTGCGCCACCAGGGAAGCCCTATAGATGGTCTCTTTAGACTAGCATAGAATGTGAGTTTAACTCCTAGGATGTTTTAAATATTATTGGAAAATATTATATATTGTTGTGATATATTTTGTGGTAGTATTTTGTGATATATTATAATTATTTGTAAGGTAGGAGAGGAAGAAATTTTCCTAGGCTCTCTTAGGGTCCCTGGCTAGGTCCGAAAATTAAACTGATCAAGACAGATTAACAGGAAAAGAGATACAAATTTATGTAATACAAGTTTTATGGGACACGAGAGACTTCCTAAGGAGATGAAGACTTGAAGAAAAGGTTAAACTTGAGTATTTATATGCTAGGTTTCATGGAGAGTGGACAGTTGTGGAAAATTACTATAGGTCAGAGTATGAGGCAAGTGTAGGAAACTGGCAGAAACTTAGCAAGATCTGTCCATTCAGAGTCTTCTTGGTGTCCCTTTGTCTTCCAAGATAAAGATGTTCCTTTCCTCCATATAAGGTGGGCACCTCTCACTTGGCTCACCTGAGGATTTTATGACCTGTTTCAGGGGAGAAAGGCCAGGGGAAGGTCAAAGTGACTTCATCCTGCTGCTGATTTCTCAAACTACTTCAGCTTAAAATATTCAATATGCCCAAGTGCCATATTTTGAGGGAGCATGTTCTGATCCTCATAATTCATATTTTAAAATATTACAAAATCCCAATACACAAGCTTCTGTGCTATATTACAAATATTTGGTATACCATATTCCGCCTTGGACACTCTTATTACACACTCATACACCCACACTCAAGGAGGAAAAGATGCTGTTCACTGAACTCAAGTAAGATATAAGCTAATGGAATGTTAATGCTAAAAGGGTCCTCAGAAATGATCAATAATAGCCCTCTATTTTAAAAATGACTTAACAGGGACCTAGCATATTCAGAAAGGTGGTCCAATGGCACACGGCTGGTTAACGGCACGGCAGAAAATGGACCCTGGTACCCCTGGGTCCTGGCCCTGCCAGCCCTCAGCTCTTGGTTTTCAACAACTACTCAAATTCTCTGTAGACTTGAGATGCTCAGCAAATGTCTTCAACACCATCAGATTGCACCAACTAAGCACGTGCAACTGAACCACTTAGGTTCCTAATATTTGACATTTAACACCCCATACCGAGGAATATCTTTGACCCATCAGTGCTACATCTGAACCTGAAAGAAAAATGTTTATGTTGGTTATTAGACATCTATATGCCTGTCTCCCTTCCCAGCTCTTGGAGACATATGCCTCTATTGTCAGCTCCGTTTCCTGTGTTTAACCCATGCTATGTCTCCTCTGATTGCCCCTAATGGAGCTTGACAGTTGTAGAGTTAATCTAAGCTCTGGTTTCCAGGTCTCAGTTCAGGAAACAAGCGGTCCCCAGAGCGTTGGGACTTCTTGCAAGGCTATATTCCCCCAGGGCCTTTCCCAGCCCAGCTGGGGAGCCTTCCCCATTGTCTGCCAAATGGACACCAATTAAGTCAACTGTTCCCCAATTAGAATTTTGCAGAATTCTTCTTGTTCTCTGGCACTCTGGCTCCCAAACAGGGGTCTGTTTTTGGAATTAGTTACACAGGGAGGAAAATAAATAAATAAATGGCAGCCCTCTCCTGTAACCCGATCCTCCTGGGTTTTTCCTGTCAGCCATTCACACAACACGATCCCAGGATAGATGGCAACTGCTTGGTAGCGCTGAGGTTTATCGTCTGCATAATGCTTCCACCAGGGCTGTTCTTAGAGTAGGGCTCAGAGCTAACCGCTGCTGTTCCCCTGGAAGGGGTGCGCAAGTCGCTGGGAAGAGGCGGGAAAACTCCTCTGTGCACCAAAAACGTGGGTGTGCTTTGAAGAGATGAAAGCGTGGTGTTTTGCCTTCTGGAGGAAGTGCCCCTCCGTTTGGCAGCCGACTCTCGGGCAGATGTATTCTTGTGATGAAGGATTTTGCAGAGCGCGGCATTTCCAGGCAACGTTTAAGATGTCAATCAGCGGTGTTTGAAATCACTCAGGCTGTCACAGCTGGGTGACACCGGGGCTGAGTCTGGGAGTCTTTAGAGAATGGGAACGTTGTTGACATCAGAATGCACTTGTTTGTGAAACACAGTCAATCACAAATAAGATCTTCTGCAAAGAATCCTATTTATTGTCATATATTTTTAAGCATTTACTCAGCATGTTCATTTGGTATGCTTACAAAGAACAAAGAAAGGCATGTGGTTTAGAACCACACTTCTCTGAGACTATAACATGTACACATGGCCGCCTGGGCTCTTATTAAAATACAGATTCTGATTCAGGAGTTCTGGGATGGGACCTGAGAGGCTGCACTTTTCATAAGTTCCCCAGTGATGTTGAGGCTTCATATCCTTCATCACAGTTCAGGTCGCAAGAGTTCAGATTGATAGGAACATTACTGATAAGTAATGAAGTCGATAGGAAAAAGATACATCTTTCTTATTGGATTGGGTCCACAGCGACTAAATAAAATTAAAACTTGAATTATGTGCTCAGATATTTCAGATAAAACATCTTGTCAATCTGTGGTTGATTTTTCTTTCTAGTAGTACCAGATCATCTATCTGCTCATTCATTCATTTGACCTTATTAATTGACAATGTATCATGTGGGTAGCATTCAGCTATGTGCTAAGGTACAAAAGAAACAGACTGTAAAGGTCTCTGACTTCCAGACAATAAGTAAGGAAGCGGAAGTTCAGTATTTCCAGATGTAGCAATTGCCACACAAGGGACAACTGCCAAAAGGTAGTGGTTTTTAGATGGTGGCTAAAGTCTCCCTAGAGTGCCAAGCACTGGCTTTATCCACTTTAGACTCCGTATTAGCAGCACAGCAGTCTACTGGCTAACACCAGTCACAGGCCCAGACTTGATCTGGCGAGGGAGGAGACTACCCAAGGTCACAGATCCTGGGAAGCAGGGTCCATTGGGGGCCATACCTGGAGACTGACTGGCAGCCCCAGTATAAAATGGGCAAAAGGAAGAGCACAAAATTAAGTGCTGTAGAAGTTCAGAGAAGAACTGAATCAGTGTGAGCTAATTTTTAGGAGAAGGCTTCAGCCATAAGCTAGGGGAAAAAAGATTCATTTACGATAGTTTTATATTTATTACTTCCATTATTAAAGTTACATAAACCTTTACGAAAATCAATTAGAAAATAATGAAAAACAAAAAAGTCATCTATAAGCAAATTAATAAATGTATAACTATTTTAAATGGCCCTTTATCTTGATAAAAGCAACATAACATCAAAGAGTAAGATCTGAAACAAAAAATCTAAAGGCCATACAGAAAATTGTATGTTAAGGGGAAAGGGGCCCTCTTAAAAGCACACGAGGACAATATATCAATGATCTAGGTAGGTTTTAAATAATGTGCTTCACGCTTACAGCAGGCCGCCAAAGGAATTCCTTAGCTTGTCACAAATCACCCACAATCCCACCAGACTTCACTCAACAGTCACATACAATAATGTGAAAATTCCTACCTCTGCATGCTTTGCAGCTATATGCCACAGCCTCAAAGAAAATACCAACTATTAGCGAAACAAGTCTGACTCAATTTTCTCTGAATTATATTTGTTTGGAAAGTAATCAATAAACCTTGTATAAAAGGAAAAATGACCTCTACATTTTAAAAGAAGAATGACAGCCTAAGGAGCCACTTTTCTCTCTCTGTGGTTAAACCTCAATAAAACAAAGAAAAAAAATACAAGTGAATGTATCTTAGGCCTGTGTTCATAATAGTCAAACACCAATCATTCATCAAGCTTCGAATATTAAGAAATAATGACTTCACAGTGTGAAATACACAGAGCTGTTCATTTTCTCCTTTCTTTACATTCGATGTATTTCTTTGCCTTCTCTTTCTATGGCTCTTCTGTCTCCAGCCACCTCATGCTATATTCTGGGCAGTATTCCAGGCCTGATGTCCCTTGCTATCTTCTTTCTGGTTGTTGTCCTAAGAAAGTAATGGCATAGCATTATTAAAATATCATTACTTTCTATGGGGAAAAATAAGAGGAGACTTTTATTTAATTTTCCACTAATGAGGTCACCTGGAGAGGTGCCCAAAGTATCTGTTTAAAATGATAGGAAAATATCCAGATCTTGGTGGGATGTGGCAACAAACGTTTGGGGTGTGCTGGGGGACTTCAGACTACCCTGTTATTCTTAACCAGGAACTTACCCCTACTGTCTTAATTCACATACTCAGCAGAGGTACAGAAATCAGGGCAGAGGGATATAGAAGGGATATTTCTTCCTTGACCCAAAACTGCCCAGCCTGAAACAGTTACAAGAAAGTTTGTTTTTAGGAAATTTCCAGTCCAATTATGCTCTCCCCAGAGACGTGAATAGTTCAGATAGCATTCAGATAAGCATCCACAATTTTGGGAACTTCATAAAAAAACAGAACTAGCAACTTTTTGAGGCTTGGACTTCCCTGACTAAAATAGCTCTTTCAGGGAGAGGCAGCCTCGCCTGGTGGTCCCAGGATCAAGGTTAGAATCAGGAGATTCCAAGGGTTTTGATTCCAGCTTCCTTTCTCACGTGATGGGTGGCTTGAGGAGTAAAAGGAGAGTTAATCTCTCGATTTGAGACAAAGGGACAAATAACAATCAATTTTGCTTTCTTTTTGAATTGATTGATCAGGCTGATGAATGGAGCTAAAAGAGTAATTACTTTTCAGCTTGAAGAGGACACGTGGAATTCACAGGAAAGTCACCTGAGGTGGGCTCCAACTCTCCTGGTAGAATCCCCCTTGCGTCATTCACCTGTACAATTATCTAAGATTCCAAAAGCAGTGGAGGTTTGGTTCTTCATGGCCTCTGGTCAGTTGCACTTTGACTTTGGGAGGGTATTTTTAGACAGATCAACATGGTGACCTAATATTGGCTGATGGACATGGCACATATATCAGGCAAGTTTTGGCAGAGAAGACAATGGTACTTTTGATGGGAAGAGCCACAAGAGAGATCTACTTCCCAGAGACGCAATGGAGATATAATATAATTTGAGGGCAAAACTCATGTATTGAGTTCTTCCTATTTTCTTTAATAGGTAACTTCCCATGCCTACATCAACTTTATGGGTAAGCATATAATGTTTGATGATCTAGGCTGCAGGTGAGAAAAATCCAAGTCAACCTAGTTTAAACAGGAAGTGGAATGTGCAACTAGAATATCCCCACATACAGGAAGGAGAGGTTTGATCACAGGCTCCCCTCCATTTCTTGGTGAATCTCTGTACTCTCGCCCCTCTGCCTGTTGGCTTTGTCCATAGGTCAGCTCCCCTAATGGTGGAAAAGTGACTGTGAAATTTCAGAATCTGCATCTATACACAGTATATCCACTAGAAGAGAAGAATTCTTGTTCCATTTTCATTCAGTGACCTGGCTTCATTGAGATTGGATCAATATCCCATTCCTGAACCCATCATGGTGGCAAATGGACAAGATTAGGCTGACTGTCCTGGGCTAATTGAGACTTGAATGAGGCTGAACCTTAGTCAATCCCACCCTACTGATGGCTGCTACTGGTGGGGAAGAGGTACGATGAAAACTGGAGGAACCAACAGTGTCATTTACCATAGGAATGATCACCTTCTATTCAAGGTAAATTAATTGTGTGTGTAGTTAAATGATTCATTGAAGATCGCAGTCTATCTGTGTGAAAGCCAAGGTCTTAATCAAGACCTAAGGTTGAATAATACCTAATATCTCTCCATGATAAAGTGATCTTTCAAAATGCAAACGTGCTCCCATTATTCCCACCTTCACCAACAGCTCCCATGATCTTCAGGAGAAAACCCAAATGCCCTGGCTTGACTTTCAACTACCTTTTTGTCCTGGTTTCTGTCTACCATCCCAAACTGATCTCATACCACATATTAAGCAATTTGACATTCCCTGTGCACCTTTCTAGATTCCACTTCCATGCTTACCCATATGACACCCTCATACATTTCACTATTACTTTAATGTAGCATATGATCAATTTCTAATTGTTTGACAATTATCCATTTGTCCATAATATAGAATCACGATGGAAATCAAGGTCTTTGAAGTCAGCCAGGTTAGAGTGTGAACGATGAACTCCCAGCTGCCCAAAGGACTTGCTCAAACACTGAGCTACCAAAAGACAAAATGTACATTGTCCCAACCCACTTTGCCAACTCTTCTTCAGTATTTCTCCACTTACTCCACTTCTGTAATGTTCCACTAAATCCCTCACTTATGTCCTCCTTTTCACCTCCCCATAACCCTTTTAAGTTCTCTCTCTGTTGTCCCTTTAAAAATGTCAGTCACCTTTGTGTTAGTTGAACTAGAGCTCAGTTTATGCTGGATTCTCTCTCCCCTATTGCAGCAGTCTAAATAAAATCTGTCTTGCCACCTTTGGCGAGTGTCCAGGGCTGATTCTTTTTAACAAGTGTTAGACTCCCAGGTCTGCTGCTTAGTAGTAAAGTGATCCTTAGAAAATCAGCTTCCCTAAGCCTTCATTTTGTCCACCCATAAAATGAGAATAATCGTGCTTACCTCACAAGGATAAATACATTTAGAACAGGCCCTAGCACTTAGTAAGACCATTATAAATAAGCCCATAATAAATACTACCAATTATTACTGTTCTATTTCCATGTTTAAGAAACTTCCAAGTCTGAAGGTCAGGGTTATGTTTTCACCTAGCTTCTCTCTTTGCTGCTGAGCTCCTGATCTGCCAAGATACCTAGAGTGTCTTCATGGTTTTCTGTAAATTGTATGTGTCCAAACCACACCCAAAAGTTTCTCCAAAATGTCCTCAAGACTTTATTTCTTTGCTTGCTTATCTGTTGCTCTCCCAGACCTTTCTCTTTCAATGCTATGGTTGCTACTTGGTGACTTTTGAATTTCGCTGAAGAAGCCACAACTCTGATACAATCTTTGCCCTGAGGTTCTTTAATGCACTGAGAGGGTTCCAATAGAGATTTCATGCCCTTAATCTGACCTTTGCCTTGGCAGTCTTTAATCAGCTGAAAGGTTTACTTGGCATTTGTCCCTTGAAGTCTTGTTAATTCTATCTCCAGAAGCCATCCTATTTTCCAACCTCACAAGTTTTGGAATATCTGTAAACAACCTGTTTCTTTTCATTGCTGCCTGCAAACTGGAAATTTCTTTCTAGAGCTCATCTAATTCTTTTAATATCTTGCCAAATTCTGTTAACAGCAGCTAAGCATTCTGTTTTCCAACTTCTTCTCTTAGTGCAATACATGGAGTCCATCTTTCAAATGAACCAAAGTGGCAGTTTTCCCATATATTTTCCCTTCGCATAATGAATATCTTCCTATTTCTAACCTATGATATTCGTTTCCTCACCTCACTGCCCCATTGCTAAACCAATGCCACCTATGCTTAGTTTATGTGATGATAGAACCTCACTTTCAGTACCAATTCCTATATTGACCAGAATAAGAAAGGCTGCCCATGGTAATAAACTCCAAATTTCCATAGCTTATCATATAGAAGATGATTTCTTGCTTTCTCAGAGTCCTTGACTCAGAGACTCATGCCGCTTGCATTTGGTAGGTCTACCTTCTAGAACACACATCTTTCTAGGTCTCTGTAGGAGGGAAGGAAAGAGCATGAAGAACTCACACACTCACTTAAAAGCATCTAACTAGAAGTGACACTGTTTATTTTTACTCATCTTATTGACCAGATTCTAGTGATCCCAACTGGACGTGAAGAGATTCTTGGGAAATGTAGGGAGCAAATGGAACATCCATATGAGCAATTCTGCTTTGCCCCATCTCCCATTTTACCTCTTTCCCATTCTTCATGATTTGGAGTTGAGAGAGCATTCTTTTAACATACCTTTGTCTTTGGACTTCAAGAGAACAGCGTGGTATCAGAGATGAAAAACCCATGATTTATGAAAGAGGGAAAAATGGTGTCTTCACAATTCCAACCTGGCAGGGAAGAACAGCAGGAGAGATATTTTTCTAAGCGTAACATAAATACATTTAACTGGAGTGGGTTACTGTTCTTGAGTACTGAGTCGATGTCATCAGGGGAGGTTGTTTCAGGAGAGAGGGGGATTGTGTGTGGTTTCATTCATTTATTTGCTTTGTTTTTGCTTTTTATTTTGATTTATTTATTTTAACTAATACCTATCTGGGCCCGATCCTGGAAATCTAGCAATCTCAGGTGAGGCTCAAATTTCAATATTTCTCCATGTAGTTTGGATGATCAGTATGAGTGAGGGACCACTGGACACAAGTCAACCAAGAATGTGTGAAGTTACCAATAGGGGACCCAGGATAAGGGGTGAGAGTTTGAAAATGCTGTCAGGAAAGTAGCAAGATGTTTAAGGAGGCAGAGGATATAACACTTTGCCAGTGAGCAAGCCTAGTCATGAGAAGAAGGAAGATTTCCCTTCACCTGCAGTAGAAGAGAAGGTGGTAAAGAGAAGACATTGTGAAATTCACAGCCCCAGCAGCTTCAGATTCTCCATTTACTGTTCACTTACATAGTCAACATTTATCTATAGCTCCAATCATCAACCAGGGACTCTGCTAAGGTGCCTCAGATACAGTGCTGGAGAAAGTAGCCATGGCCGCTGCCCTCAGGACACTCCTATATGGTGGACATGGAGGTAAGAACACAGTGTGATGTGTGCAGTGATTTTGGAAGAACAGGGAAGGGGCCTGAGTGGATCAAAGGAAGCCTTCTGGGAGAAAGGAAATTCTTTCCAGAGCTTTACATGTGAAATAAGTATCATGGGCCACACTTTTGAATCTTTTCTGCAATAGGTGAGGTATGCAAAACAAACAAACAAAAAAGCTGGACTTGGACCTCTTTGTCCACAAGGTGCTGGAAGGAACACACACAGGGAAGCAGCACACCTGGAGGCAACACCCCAGTGTCAGATGTGGGACCTGAGCAGGTGACCCTCCTGGCCCCCCTTCCTCAGTTATACAATCACCCTTTTAACACCTGTTTACCTGGCTAGAGCAGCTGGACTCAGGTCTGGCTTAATGACCATCTCTTCCTTCCTCCTCCCACCATTCTTCATCTTCAAAATGAAAAGGAATACTAATACTGATAGGAATAGTAATAATGCTATCAATAGATAGCACTACTAATACTAATAGAGTAAGTTCCCTACATACGAACAAGTTCCATTCTGAGAGCAAGTTCGTAAGTCCACTTTGTTTGCAAGACCAACAAAGTTAGCCTAGGTACCCAACTAATACCATTGGCTTATATGGTACCGTACTGTAATAGGTTTATAATACTTTTTGCACAAATAATGCACAAAGAGAAAACAAACACAAAATAGGTTTATAATACTTTTCACACAAATAATACATAAAAAACAAACACAAAAAATAAAACATTTTTAATCTTACAGCACAGTACCTTGAAAAGTACAGTAGTGCAGTACAAAAGCTGGCATACAGGGGCTGGTATCAAGTAAACAGGCAAGAAGGGTTACTGACTGGAGGAGGGAGAAGAGGTGGGAGATGGTAGAACTGAAGGGTCGTCAGCAATAGGAGACGGAAGGCAAGCTGCAATTTCACTCATGCCTGACGTTGATGGCACAGGTGCTGGTTCCTTGCTGGAACCAGATGCACCTTTGCATGTGTGAAAGCTCACAGCTTGAAGGTCTGTACGTAGGGGACTCACTGTAGTGTAAATTCATCATATTTATATAACAATCTACAATTTACCCTATACTCTCACAGCCATTATCATCTGAAGTTACCACTGCCTGTTCCCTCTTCTCCTTCGTTCCTCCTTTCCTCCCTCCTTCCTTCCATCCTTCTTTCCTGCTTTCCTTTCTTCCTTCCTTCCCTTAATGTCTTTTCCCACATAGCATTTTGACTGGAGTGAACAGTACGTAAAATAATAGAGTAAATGAATTAAAATCAAAGAGATAAAATATACAGTGAAAAAGTGATACCAGTAACAATATTGGCCATGATGCCCTTATTTATACTCTGGGCAGATTCAAGAGTTGGATTTCGGTTTTCTAGAAGCTAAAGTAAAAAGATACATATTTTCAGATCTATAGTTAATAGAATCCACGAAATTAATAATTACCAGTGCTTTGGAGATTTACAGCTAGTACTGGCACAAATTTCAGACCTGTATTTCCTCCTGGAGGGGGTCTCATAAATAAGACACTGTGCACTGGAGTGAAGAATGTTCAAGGCAACCTCCCAGCAACTTGCCCTTGCAAGAGCAATGCTGGGCTATTTCCTCCAAGATTCCTAGTGCAGGCTATGTTTAACAGAAATTCTTTTGGGGAGGAGAGAAAGATGGTGTGACTTGCCTACCAAGCCTTCCTTGATTTGGGTTGACCTATGGACAGATACAATTTAGAGCTTGGGGAGAGCTGGATAAGCCATGCATTCTGTAAGCATTCCTCGTGGGTTCTCCATAAGTGTCAAACAGCAATGAGCTCGAGATACTCCTGCCTAGTAACTCACACAAAATTGTTTCTCAAATTTAGTTTCTCCACCTCAAAACCTTGGAATCTTTTCATTAGGAAACAAATTATGTTGAAGGGTCATGAGGTACTCCCTTTCTGTATCCTTACTCCCATTCTTCCTCATTGGCCTTGAGTCTTCCTGCAGGGAAAGCAATGAGTATCACCCTCCTCCCTTGCAGCAAGGCTAAAGCTTTGCCTGGGAAATGAATTCAGGTTATTTTACACAGGATGCGCCTCTGAACTCTGTCAACTCTTCTCTGTATATTGATTTGATGTCCTTGCAGTTTGGGTAGTTTAATGGTGTTTTTAAATAAACATTACTTTCTAATAGTATAAAGAAGAGACCTCACTGAAATCAATTTGGGTTCAAGGAGGCCCTTTAGACCCCTACTGCTCAGTTAATCAGCTGATCATTGGCACACAGATGGCAACTGTTCCTTTGCAGTGCAGCCTTTGGCATGGTTCTGGCTTATTGAACCAGTGCCACCTGGAAACATCCTCCATGCCTGAGGATGTTCTCAGAAGAGGAAGAAGCAACTTAAGTACAGATGTTTGGGTGGGAGGTGCTGCAATGCACTGCTGGTGTCACAGTATCCATCACACCCATAACCTTCCAGGTCTACAGATAACTTTCCCTGGCAGAACCTATATTCAGTTCCTCAACCAGAAAATAGATCCCCTGGCAACCACTCCAGAGGGCTGTACAAGGAAGCTTTAGTCTTTGTCATCTTTGGGCAGTTCTAAAATAGCACCTTCTTGACCATCCTTTTTGTAACCATTATCTTCAGATGCTGTGGAAGCAGCAAATGCCAGACCACCATGGAACCCCATAGAGAATCCGACCCAGAGGAAGAACCCAGAGCTTGTGCCCTGAACCCAGACTGCCTGGGTTCTGTATAGTGAAGGACTCCACGAGCCAGTCACTTAGCTATTTTGTGCCTCAGCTTCCCAGTTTATCAAACAGAGGGTGGTAACTTTATAGGGCTGTTGAGAGGATTAAATGATTCCATACATATCACTGTTTAAAACAGTGCCTACCACAGTGTACACATGCTTTCTGTTTTTAAGAGCTGTGGTTTGAGCTGCTACAAAGGTTTATAGAGTATGCCAGAGACAACTTTGAGTAGCAGCTGGCTCTCCTTTCCCTTCCCTATGGATATCAAATTAGGGACAGTTCTAGGGAGGCTTAGACTTTCAAACTCAGTAAACAAATGGGAAATAATCATTTCCATTTTTTGTGCTAACCCCCTACCATATACTAAGTGCTTTACATATACAATCACCTATAGCCTTCCTGGCTCCTTATGAAGTAGGTACTGTCCCATGTATTATAAAGAGGAAGCTGCCTTTCTCCCGATGGAGTATGATTACCACCCAACACTTAATGACTTTAATATTTATCTCACCCAGGTAGGGTTACTAGTAAAATATTGGATGCCCAATTAAATTTGAATTTGGGATTTAAAAAAAAAAGACATTTTAATACAAGTATATCCCAAGTGTCGTGTGGGACATACTTATACTAACAAGGCATCCATTTGTTTACCTGAAATTCAAATTTAATTGGATATCCTGTGCTACATCTGGGAACCTAACTACAGGGAAATAATTATCTTCTGGGTGCCAAGCACTGATATTAGTAGCCCTTTATACAGTTTATAACATTGAAATCATTGGACATGAGGCAGGTCATGGAAAAGGACAGCTATGGATCAACTTATATACCTCTTTGCCCGCTAGTCTCATCTTTCACCCAGTATTCTGATTGCCAGCATCACTTCTGGCATTAGAGAATGTTGTCATATCACAGCCCATCTTCCACATAATTAGCCTTCAACTGTGCTGGTAAGATTCTTCAATGATGACCTATAGGCAGGGCTATTTTTTAGAAAATCACTAAAAATAATAACAGGCAGTTTGAAGGAAAGAGAAGAGTCTTGAATTTAGACAAACATAAGATTCAAGTTCAGAGTCTCCCACTGGCTGTCTCTGAGCATCAGATTCATCATCTGTAAATTTCACATCCTCCCAGGGGTGCTGAGGGGTTAAAGAGGGATGTCTGTATAAGCACCTGCCTCAGTGCAGCACAGGGTGAGTGCCCATCAAGGGGCTATTCCTTACTCCTTGTCTTTCCATTTTCTAGTAATAGGTAACAAGTGTGAAGATGTTAAATTCTTCACATAAGTCAATATCTCCAGAAAAAAAACTACTTAGATTATTTCCTATAGTGAGGGCCCCATCAATAAACAGAACTTGGGAAATTTTGTCAGGAACCATCCCAACTGGGCAGAAACTTCAACAGCGGGAGGAGAAAAGGGCAGTTCCCAGAGCAGGCTCACCTTTCATTTGGTGTGTTCATGGGAATTCTTCTCTGGAGTGGAGAAAGCAAGGGAGCTGGAAGGTTGAGGTTTTATTCAGGTGTCTGAAGGAGAGTAGATATGAAAAATGCAACTTGAAGCCTCTACCGAAGGAAATGCTGAAACTCAAACTACCTCCTTTTGAGATGGGAAAAATGGGTATGCCAAGTTCTGGCCAAACGGGTTGCTCCAAGATTTCCCCTTTGTGTGTTATTTACAGAATTCATTGCTATACCAAAGGATGGCTTGGTGATGAAATCTGCATGAAAATAGCAGGTGATCCTAGTGGTCCTCCAACCAAACCCTCTGGTGGAGCCACGCTGCTAGGACAGCCATGCTGTGCAAGCAGAAAGAAAGCTCTGGTTAAGCCCAAGTTTGTTTATCCAGAGCCTGTCTGTATGATGTACCCCCTTCAGCAGAGCCAACCTCGCTTTCTAAGGCCAGATGCACTACTGCACACATATCAGCTGGTGCCCTCTTTTTTCTAGGGGCAGCATGAAGGAAATGAATATGAACTTCAGTTTAACTTCCCCCTACAACAGCTGCATAGGCTAAAATTCATTTCTCTACCTCAGCCAGGCTTTGCAGCATCTCCAGCATTATATGAAATTTGCTTGTGAAATAAAGACAAACACAGTCTTGACAGAAATGGTATAAATAATCAATCCTTCGTATGTTTATATAGAAGTCAGGTGCAGCTCATGGATGATTGCTTTGTACTTTATTTCTTTACTTTTCCAAGCAATTCAGATAGATGTAGTGGGGCAGTTTGGGAATGTCCCCTCACAGATACCTTGAAAAATAATCAACTCTCAATTAGGTCTGGTTAATGTGGAAGGAAAACAGAATGGAAATCTAAGAAGAATCGTTTTCAGAGTAAGTAACAATTGGCATTTTCTCATCCTCATTTGATCAATTTCCCAAGCATTGTAATGTGTGTGTATCACATGACAACTTCACCACTGAAAGTCTTGTAAGAGGAACTGGAAACTGGAAACGTATTATGAGATGAGCTTCTTGGGGAGGTTTTCAGCCTCCGTATGCAATCTCCAGACACCAAAATCACTTGGAACCCATTCAGAAAATTTTAACAACATGTGAGGAATGCCAAGTTCCACAGAGAACGGTGTGCATCCCATGCTTGTTGAATACACATCTTCACAGCAATATGGTATTCCACTTATTAATTCTGTTTGCCACAGATGGCTTCATTATGTGTATTTAATTTTAGTGCTTAAGTAAACATACATTAACGGTGTATGAGGAATACTCAAGATATCCTTAAGCAAAAAACAGAGACTGTATAATGGTGTAGGAGAGCCTGCTGGGAGTAACTCTAAATCTAAATTTAAACCGGTTTGCGGGGAATCTCTTCAAAGGCCTTGAGTGTGTGTGTCTCCTTATTTGTGATGAAGTGGAGAGTTTGAGGGGGAAGTAAGATACTAATCAATGAGGCCATAATTTACAACAGCAGTTACAGGGATCCTATTTTTTGCACAATAATTGCCACATGTTGACTGTACAGATGACCGAACACATGGGAGCACTTCTCTTTCTGAAGACAAATGAAGATTTTCACTTTGTTTGGTAAATGTGTCAAGCTTTATCACTTAGTCATGTGCCATACATTAGGGTGTTTATAAAATTTGGCTTTCTGCACTCTGATTATGTCGCTTTATGATTTCAACAACATGGCAGTGATGAAATCAATATCTTATGGATTCAAGTGTGTCTCAAGTCTCAGGGTAGAGTTTGGGCAGTGCTTCAGAGGTTAAACACAGGAGAGCAAGAAATCCCATCTATGGACATGACGGCCAGAAGAACATGCCAGTGTTCTTGCCTTCTGTGTTCAGGAAAACAGGGACCAGGTAAAATAATCTTGTCCAATAAGCTTGGAATAAATGAGGCCCTGGCCAATCAGATGTCCCAGCTTTTTATCGTAGATCGAGACAAAATGCAGCTTCTAAATGCGACAGAATTAAACAGAACATAACTTCCTCTTGTGAGATGCACAGATGAAGAGATAGGTTCTGAGGAGACAGTGAACACTAGCCGAAGATGAGCTCAGAAATAGGATAAAATCTAAGGACAAAATAAATCAAAGGGCAAAATAAAACATTTCAGAAGCACACAAATCTTGCCCCTGTTTCAATGTCAAGCCAATGCTCATCCAGGTGGAACAGAACCCATTGTGTTTGAGATGACTTCCTTCTGAGCCAGAAACTAAACTTAATCTGAGTTTCAATGGCTTCTCCAAAATATGTTCAATTCACAAATACGGTGCTTTTAAAAAGAATTAAAATACCATCATTGGTTAGGGAGATGTTGACTTATAGTTTAGGCTTAATATTTAGGAAAACTCAAAATAGCCAGAGTAATAGCAGGCTTTCTGCTCTCTCAGCCACTCAAGGAAGGGCAGGGGTCATGGAAATGAGAATGTTCTGAAAATTGCTCTGGATCTTGGATACTTTCATTATCTGCATTGTACCAGAAGCATTTAGTTTCATAGAAATTGAATACAATTTTTGTTTAACTTGTGGGAAGGAAGTAAAATTCTGTAGAATGGAGAAAAGGATGCTTTCCTGTATTTCATAAGTTTTCAGTATGAATATCTTTTTCTTCAACCAGATGAAAATCCACAAAGGCAGAGGAATCCTTTTGATTTTCTTATATCCCCTCATAATAGTGATAGGCATACAGTTGATACTCTTTGATTATCTATTGGTGGAATAAGTATATCAATTTCGTTAAGCACCGTAGGTGCATTATTTAATACAGTACCTAGAACAATGTAGGAACACTATGTTTTTTGAGTGGCTGAATAGCTGAGCTCAGTCCAGGGCAAAGAGTTGTGGCACATTGGAAACTCTGGTGATGGAGGCATATGAGCACTTGTGAGCATACCCCCAGAAACATCTAGGCTCTTGCCCAAAGGCACTTTATTACTAGACCAGAATTTTCTTTAGGTGGCAAAATATGTAGCATCTGATGGCTTCCCGGCTCTAGTTGGTCTCAGTTCAAGGTGATGGTTCAGTCCCTGACACTCAGTTTACCTTAAGTAAGTAAGTCTACTGAGCACTACTGTTAATGGCAAATAGAAAGTATTTGTGGGAGCTGCAGAAAGTTTGCACCATCCTCCAGACCCCATCCTTTTTTTTTTTTTTTTGGTACGCGGGCCTCTCACTGTTGTGGCTTCTCCCGTTGCGGAGTGCAGGCTCCAGACGCGTAGGCCGCTGGACCCAGCCGCTGCGCGGCACGTGGGATCTTCGCGGACCGGGGCACGAACCCGTGTCCCCTTCATCGGCAATCGGACTCTCAACCACTGCGCCACCAGGGAAGCCATGGATCCTGTTTTTGAAGAGCCGGTTTTACCCTATCAATGTCTCTCTTGCTCGGCAATAATTACCTGGAAAATGCTACCCAATAGCATGGGCACCTTGGTAGGCCTCTGCAAAACTTCAGAAACATTCTATAAGTTTATGCTTACTGGAAGGTTGATAAGTGGTTCTGGCTTTAGAAAACAGCATTTCCCATTACCTTATAAAAAAGTCAATTTGGAGAAATGGAATTCAAAAACCAAACCAAAAGAATAAGGTACAAAGAATGGCTGCATGCTGGAGCATTGTTTAATGCAATGAGGCAAGGATTTTAGGACAATTAACAGTAATGGATTATTCTTAAATATTTGAAAAATGTGTCATTACTACTAAAGAGAAATTTAATTTTCTTATATATGCACCCCCATGATGTCAAATGAAATATCTTAAGGGTGGTGTAGGTAGCAATCAGTAATTTCCAGGGAAAGAGTCCCAAAAGAAAATAAAAACAATTTCACTAAAATACATTTCAAATAGTGTACGGTAGAAATGGCTGGAACTGAAATGAAAAGACTTTTTAAAATTTATATTCATTTTTTTACCCCCATCCTACATCTATTCTCTATATAGAGAATTTATTTTTTCAAAAGCCACATACTCAAGTACTCAAACAGGTAGGCAAAGGCTGCCTTGAGGAGGGCTTGAAGAAAACACCTGCCCTTCTTTCCTGTGGTTCTTCCACAATTTATGGGTGTCTCAGATGATAACAGGGAATTCTTGTTTGGGAGATATAAGTACTCTTGCTCTAAGGTAGCTGCAGGAGTTTTTTGTAGACTCTACTACCATTGCAGAACCCTAGGGAGGATGATGAGACCCCCTGATGTTGGAGAAAAAACAATGATTTATTCTGTTGGATTTCTCTAATCAGAGGCATTCTTTATGAAAGTTTTGAGGAAGGATGGGTTGGTGGAGACAAAGAATTCAGAACTTCCTATGAATATATATAAGAATAATAAATATTTCTTAGACAAGTATCATATGATATTACTTATACGTGAAATCTAAAAAAAATGACACGAACTTATTTACAAAACAGAAATAGACTATATAGACATAGAAAACAAACTTATTGTTACCAAGGTGGAAAGGGGGAGGAGAAATAAATTAGGAGTTTGGGATTAACAGATATACACACCACTACATATAAAATAGATAACCAACAAGGACCTACTGTATAGCACAGGGAACTATACTCAATATCTTGTAATAATCTATAATGGAAAAGAATATATATATATATATGTAATATATAACTGAATCACTTTGCTGTATACCTGAAACTAACACAACATTGTAAATCAAGTATACTTAAATTAAAAAAAAAGAATAATAAATATTTCTTTTTTGTGAACTAAACAGACATCACAAACAAATGAATACATAAACTGTTAAACAATGAAAACCCACTGCCATCCTAACCTTGTCCGTCTAGATAATAGCAGTTTTTTCCTGTTAGTGTCTATCATGCCAATTCAAGAGATTTATGTGGATCTTATTATGAAAAAGTTATATAAGTGGTTCTACCTAAGAGTTTTATCAACCGAGAGGTTCGACTTTTATACTTCAGCATATGCACGGTTCTCACACTGGGACTTTGCTGCAAAGAACTAAAACGCTTGCATTATATTTTTTGCACAATTTGCTTTTTGGTTTCTTAAATTCAGGATAGCCATATAAAATCTCCATGGAAGCCATAAAGATGTCCCTTTTGGAAGTTGCGCCTTTGTGCCTACAGTTGGGGGTGGAGTGTGTATGGTGCAAAGAGCCATCACTATCTTTTATCAGACAAAGAATGTAAAAAGGTCCAGGAAACATCCCAACACAAAAGCCTGAACTCTCTGTCCTCTGGGGCCTGAGGCCTAGACAATCATCCAAGGCTGGATTTTTCCTGAGAACTGCTGCCAGGCAGATCTGAGAGAGGACAGATATTACATCTTTTAGAAGCAAAGTCTGAGGTCTGAGGATCTAATGGGTTCAAGCTGTACAAAAAGCAGGGTTCAGAGCTCATTGTCAAGGTAGCTGAAAAAAGGAAGAGAATCAGCAGTCCAGATCTTAATTCTTTAAAATTTAAAAGCTAATTTTGTGTCTTTTAGTCAATTTCCTGCACAGGAAGGATTTATTAACTGCCTTCTGGTATTAAATGGAGTACTAATGAGTAAGTACAACAATTCAACAGGTGCCAAGGAGATCTATGGAGGCATTATATCAATTTTAATCATAATGTCCTACAAATACATTTGTACACTGAGAGCTGCTTCTCCCCAACCCTCTCCCTCCCACTGAATTTATTTTGGGAATCTATCTCACTCCAAACAATAAAATGGCTGTTATATCATTCTAGAGAACAGAATGCTATAGGATCTTATTTATGAATTGCTTCTATGGAAATGTTATTGCACAGTTTAAGTAACTTGAAGTAGCTGAAGACAATTGTTCAGCATTTAAAAAAATAAAGGTGACCAATGCAATTGAGGGTTTGAATCAGGCTTAGGGAGAAATTTGCTGATCCAGAGCCCAAGATTACCATGCTACACCATGAGTATTTATATAAAATGCACTACAAAATCTTAAAAGAAATGACTTCTCTACAGCAAAAAGATTAATGTTCACTGTTTTACAGACTGCATTCTATTTTTGTTCTTCATCTTTGTGGGTAGAAATTTAGCTGGATTCAGGTGTCAATAAGAACCAAACACATAAAGACACAAGTTTCATATAAGTTGATGAAAACACAAAGGCCAACAATTAGTGCCACGCTCAATAAACTTGTTTAGATTAAGGTGTTCTCTTACATGGATTAGATGCCACTTAGAAGAACAAAAGAGAGATTTTCTTTAAGAATGAGTTATTTTTTATACCACACAGCAAGGCCATTTATTATTTCTGCAAAAGGTGTTGCTTTACTGCTGTCCCCACCCTGTACCCCACTCTTGGTCATTTTCCTGTACAAGCCATATAACCCCATCTCCTCCTTCCTAATGGAAAGAAGGATGATCTCAGATGGGAATCACTGGACCTTTGAGTAATCCTATTTTCTTAGAGATTTAGGATGGGAGGAAGTGGATAAGACTTTTATCCTTTTTGGTTTTTCTCCCCAAATTTCTTTGAATATTAGGATTTACCTCAACTTCCCCTTTTGAACAGTGAACCTTTATTCTTTATTTTAATGAACAAGAAAAATAGCACTGATGATGGAAACTTCATCATTAGGTGAACCTGGAATCTTAAGAACGAGCAGAGAAGAACCTGGGGAAACAGAGGGTCATGGAATTTTTTAATTACGGAAATATTAGGAGTTTGAAAAATAAAGAAATAAAGGCCTATTTTGATTAATGGTCACATCTCCTCTACCAGACCACTATGTAGAGACAGAAATTCACGATGTGGGGAGGACAGAAATGTGGAACAGTTTTCAGGCCACACTGTGCATCCCTGAAGACTTAAAGACTCATTTAAAATTTTTCCTCAAACAAGCATGTTGTATGATCACAGACACTGAAGATGGAAAGCACTTAAAAACATCTTTCATGGCTATGCACACCAGCTCACCGGAAATTACAATTTTGCTTGGACCCATTTAAATAGAGTGCAATGATCTCAGTAAACATTCTATCACCTACATCCCTTTTCTCAAATATAGCATCCGCGGATCTTTAATGGTCTTATGTTTGGAGATACAAGTCTAAGCATGAGGTTTTAACTACTGAGAGAAAATTTCTCCTTGTTCTATAATATAGTAGACCAAAATTCTAGAACTCAAGGTTCTAGAATTAATATTAGTATGAAGGGCTTCTAATTTGTACTAAAGATGTGAAGCACTAATCTGAATTATAAATCTGCCTTATTGACTAAAACTGTATTTTTTTTTTTTGTGGTATGCGGGCCTCTCACTGTTGTGGCCTCTCCTGTTGCAGAGCACAGGCTCCCGACGCGCAGGCTCAGCGGCCATGGCTCACGGGCGCAGCCGCTCCGTGGCATGTGGGATCTTCCCGAACCGGGGCACGAACCAGTGTCACCTGCATTGGCAGGCGGACTCTCAACCACTGCGCCACCAGGGAAGCCCTAAAACTGTACTTTTTTAAAGGAATATTTTGCCTGTGATATCCTCCATAATAATATTTTTGGTGTAAATTTGTAAAATAATATTTAAGTAGATTCATTAAAACCATATCTAACATCAAAATACTCACTGTGGATTGTTCATTTCCCATCTAAGAAAAACTAAGTTCCAAACACTAAATGCTAAAAACCAAACCAAACCAAACAAAAAATATGCCCCAAAACAAGCACACGCACACACAAAAATGTTAGTCCTCAGTTAGAAAACTTTAAAACTTTTTTTCAAATTTCTAACTAACCAAAGTGAAGAATAGCAAGCTTACAATGGTAATAAATTCAACCAAGTGGGAGGAATTTGAGAAGCAATAGCAGTAGAGTATAAATTACATGCAAGCACACAGACATTGCCACACAGATGTAAATAATCTTGCTTCAAATGGACCATGAAGTTTAAATTACTTTCCACACCAACAATATAAGGCCAAGAAACAACAACAACAACAACAACAACCCCCCCCCACTAACCTTGGTTAAAATAATACTGTGACCCTCTAAAGAAAAACACAAAAGAAGTGTAGCTGATAATTTAATGGTTGCCCTGGGTTTTCATAAACATGTCACTTGCACCATTAAGAATATCATTTGCTTCTATTTTCCCAGTGCTCAGAAACAAGAGAAGAGTCGATTTTTGGCTATTCACCTGCATATGTCTCAAATTGTCATCCGTAGGATATAAAATTGTTGTAGGACTTTCACAGTGAGGGCATTAAAGTATCAGTGTGTAGCACCCAGTGAAGACCTTACTATTTTTTTGAATTTTGATCAAAAGATGTAATCAAAATTTTTTACACATATTGAACTTTCACAGTATGTAGGTACTCATTTCCATAAAAGAGTAAAAAATTACATTAAAATATTTTTTTAGTTACAAAGGCAATATATAATGATATGAGGAAAATAGAAAATAAAAAAGTGAAAGAAAGAAGAGAGAAAAGCATTCAGCATATAACTTTGTTTCTCATATCAATTTGTGTGTGTGGGGATGATCTCCTTATACACACATATACTCAAAAACATGTAATCAAGTTGTTCATATTGTTTTGCAACCAGATCTTTAAATTCACATTATAACACGGGTAACTTTTCATGCCATTTAATAATAATACTTTTTCAATAGTATTTTTTATGTTTGGAAATAGTTCAAATATATTGTCTTCAAATAATCTAATATTTCTATAAATCTAAGTTGTTTTCAAACTTTAGTATCATATATATTATTGCAGTTTTTGTCCTTGAACTTATTTCTTAGTGGATATCCCTCATTTTTCCCCATATAAGAAATTCCCCAAAGTGAAATATCTAGATTCAAGACTATTGTCCTCCAGAAGGTCTGTATCTCTTTCTATCACCACACACAACTTATCACTCACTACACTAGTTAATGCCAATCTCAAAAGTGAAAATTGTAGCAAATTATTGTAATTCACATTTTTTTTAACCTGCAAAATTGTATCTACACTGGTAAATGTACTGGCCAATTTTCTATCAAGGTGCTAGTCATCTTATTGATTGTAAGAGCATTTCATTTATAAAGGATGTTTATCTTTTGTTGAGTCAAATATTTTGAATATTATACTCAGGTTTTTATTTGCTTTATGTTTGCTTATGGTGATATTTTAATGCAAAACATTTTTTTTCTGATGTAATGATATCTATCAATCATTATTCCTTTGGTGTCCTGCTCAGAAAGCCCTTTCCCTTGCAGTAATCATAACTGAACCATTTATTGAAGGCTTACATTGTTAACTGAATGAAAATAATTATTCATTTGTTTCTTCTTTACTTTTTCTTCTCTTCATTTAAATTTTAATATATCTGGGATTTATTTTGGTAAATGATATAAAAGAGGAATCTAACTTTATTTTTTGCCCAATGATAGTCCCTCAGTCCAAAAGGATTTACTGAATAATTTAATCTTTCTCATTTGACTTGAAATTCCACCTTTTTCATGTGTATTTTAACAGCCACATGCAAAACAATCAAGTGTCATACATCAAATTCTTCCATGACTGTAGAAGATATCACTGTTAATTTCACCTTTTAAAAATGTAAGTGCATGCTTGTTACTTCCGTGAATTGTATGGTCCCTAGAGAAATTCCATGATATCAATTAGAAAGTTCAACTTTCTTTTATAAAGTGGCATCCTCAACTCTCGTACTCGTATAAAATAATGTTGACTAGTATTTTTACTATAAAAATTGTAAGTAGAATCAATGGCATAAACTTTCTTCTAGTCATTCCAGGGAGACTCTACCCAGTGAAAATATTGTATGTTTATGTTGCATATCAAGGTATTAAAAAAGCCATAGTACAAATACTACCAGCTTGAATGCAATTTAGAGACCTTATTTTATGTGTGTGAAAATACCGAAATACTTTATCTCAGATGAAGAATGAGCGTTCCTGTCAGGAAAAATTTAAATTAAGACTTCTTGGTTTACAACTTGGCAAAATCGCATCTGAAATCCATTTTTTGAAGCTCTATAAATCAAAGGAGCTTAGCAGAGCACAGTTTTGTTGTTGTAGTTGTATGTGAAAATATTTAGATCTGGACTGGCAGTGTTTCCCAATAGTGCCAAGTAAAAGCAATCACTTAGATATTAAATTCTGAAAAAAAATCAAGGAATATAAATGCAGGGGGAAAAAAAAGAACCTGACTTGCTATTTTTTTCCATAAGGGTATGAATGCTAAAAATAAATGATGGGCAGAATCTCTAGAACATAATCGATTACTCTTTTTTAAAAATATAAATATTAAGACAGTGGAAAAATATTGGTTGAAAACAAATTTAGCTGAAGGAAAATATTTAGAATTTTCCTTTTACCACCTTTCTTTTCTAGACAGTAAATCATCTAGGTTTATTTGGGGGGAGAATAGGGGTTGGTTTTTTGTTTGTTTACTTAGATAAGAACTGTCTCTAGATATAAGCCTGGTTATATCTGATGTTTCTGCCCAAGTGTCCTTTTGAAGAGGAGAACAAGAATAGGCACACGCTTTGGGTGGATGATTACAAGATAACTTTCACATCTGTTTTATCACCAATGGAAAAGGAAAGCTTTCATTTTCCCATTCCCTATTGAATGCAAAGCGGGTTCTGTCATATCAAATTAGAACCACATTAATTTGTACTATAGTGTAATAAAATCTCTTGGTAAAAGAATTCATGGAATATACTTTCTCAGAAGCCACAAAAGAGGTAAAAAGCAAAAACTGGACCTGCCCACCTGCATTCCTTACCCCAGCTTTTCCCCTTAGAATCTGTGTGATGTGGGGAAGTTATTTAATCTCCCTGAGCCTCAGTTTCCACATCTATAAAAGGAGAATTAAAAAAATTTTTAAAGGTGCTTATCGATAAGGTTGTTGTGAGACTTGAATGTATAAAAGCCTTTGTAACTGTGCCTGGCACCTTCCAGGTGCTAGAAGAGGTAGAATCATTACATTTTAAAACTATACATTCTAATGGTTTTAAGGTTGGCTTTTTTAGTCCTTTGTAGTTTTGAAATTGACAGCAACAATGTAACCAGATTTTGCTGTTTGATTGGAACAGAAAATAAAAGAGCTTTAAGAAAATGGCAGAAGATAAGAAGCCAACCAAAGCTAGAGAGTCATCATGCTCTAGGATAACTGAAATCAAGTCCTGAATGTGACTTTATGGGTAACAGAAAAATGGAAATTTTTAATATTTTTTTCTTTTCTTAAAATAATACTAAGGAAAAATAAAGCAACCAGGCCATACTTTATTCTTATTTAACCAAAAGATTAGCACAGTGGGTTGCTAGTTTTCTTCTACTTTTTTTTTTTTTTTAATTTTCCATTAAGCAAGTTCTTTTAAAACAAATTTGAACTTTTCCCATCCCAGTGATTCCCACGGACAGTTGGCAAAGAATCTTGGATTACTTGCAAAACTGGGATTTTTTCCAGACATGAGTAACTTGTTAAAAAGGCACTATTTCCTTAATACTAACAGTAAATAGAGTTCACATCCACATAAATCCTCAGTGGCCCATTGGGGAAAGTTTGTGTGTGTGTGTGTGTGTGTGTGTGTGTGTGTATGGAATCTTTTTTTATTCATAAAACTCTTGGCTCTCAGCATGTCTGTTTATATTCCACTTCTTAAAAATAAATACTCACGTTTATGCCAGTTGAGGTTAAAAGGTATCCTTTTTCCAGTTTCCTGCTGTGTGCCAATGATTTTATGATGGATACATTCAGGATACTGGGCTAGAATTCCTGAAGAGTGTTTCTCTTCTATTTATTCTAATTTACACACACACACACAAATAGGATAAAACCTAATCACCATGTAATTAAAATACATGTTTTCATGAAATTTAATTTTATTGCAAAAGCTCAAATAAATATTTTCAAGACTTACAAGGAAAATTAAATGTTGAATTCTAAATTCAAATAGCAAAGTTGGTTTCCTTTTGTTCATCAGGATGGCATAAGTTACTGTGGTAATCTTTAGCAGTTACTACTCTGGGTATAAATTATATCTTATTTATCAGTGGGCAATAATTATAGGACTCTTCCCATTTACAAGATATTTTGAAGGATATGTACCTTAAAGTTATTCTTTATTAAGATTTGTTTTGTAGATGTTTTTCATGAGACTGGCAGCCATTCAGTGAGATTTTACAAGGCCACACAGTGACACAGCAGTGGGCCAGGGACTAAAACATATGAGGGACATTTCTCTCCTCCCTCCTTTCACAATGATGTGTGCATACCAGAATTCTCTCTGATTCTCTTTATCTGGGTGACAAACTCCCGCTGTCTTTGCAATGCCGGACTGGGTATATTTTGATAATAGGCAGTCCCATGAGATATCTTGCATTTCCTGCTTCCGGTCAGATGTTCCACAAGAATAACTTCTCTACATATGTTTTTGCATTTTTGATCACAATCCCAGCTGGAATCAGGAAGTTTGGAGGCAGCATGGAAATGAAAAATAATTGAAAGTCACAGCAGCACTTTTTTGACTTTCAAAAATATTTAATTTTCTGGCATTCCTGAAGGGGGGAAAAAAAAAAAACCTGTATCATCTATTATCTACTTAAATGTATGCTACCATCTCAGTTCTTGATTCAAGGTACATTTTTATTTAAAAGAATAAGAGAACAGTTATAAGGGGATAGGAGATTTCCCAAGGTCAGACAGTCGATCACAGGGAGTTACGGGGCTGGAACTTTTAAAATTGTTAATTGAAGGCTTAATTGAAGCAATATTAGTCATTATCACTAGCCTCGGTTACTTCTCATGCCGATAAAACACATACCATCATATAACTTCTCTAATGAATGTATTTAAATAATTTAAATAGAGAAATAGAACAGAAATAAATAGTCTTCTCAAAAGGCTTAAAGATGAATTCTAAACATGGTTTTGCTATGTCATTCTATAAAACTGTCCTCTGAGCTTCATTTTACTTCTCTGCCAAATGGTATCATAACTTTGCACAGGAGGTCTATTAGAATTAATTTAAAATGTGGATCAAGTGCTTAGATGGTGTGTGGCCTCTAAAATGGGCAAAAAAATATAAACCCCTTTGCTGATCCTCTTCCTTTTTGCTGTCCTCCTTTCAGAATGTAAACCCGACAGTCCTTAACAAGATGGGATCTTCAGAGACACAACTGCATCCTTGGATCATGCCCTTCACCTAGGCTAGAATCTATTCCATTGGCCAGTAAGATTCAGACTGAAACAGAAATAGACAAAATGCCAGTTTTACTGTTAATTTGTACCACCACTATTTATATCACTAACATTTTATTAAATTTAAACAAACTGCTTAAGTAAAATAAACAGTAATCCATATATTTACTCCTAAAATTCTGAACAATTCTCCAGCTAGAGACCCTGCCCCATGGCTGTCATTGTGATTCAGGTGGCTGAGCAAACATAATGGAGATGTCCCAAGTCTTCTCTCTTTCTGGCTCTTTCCTGGGCTCCATTTGAAACTCCAGGAAGAGCTTATTTTTATTGTTTGTTGTGTTCTGTTTTGCTTTTGGTTTGGGGGTTTCTTGTAGAGATTTTTTTTTCTATGAAAATTCCAAGGTGTTTTTTTTTTTCCTTCTTTCTTTTTTTCTTTGGTATGGAAGATGTAGAATGAAAACCAAAAGTTACTGGGGATCAAGTATAGTTCAGGCTCTTTGCATACCTTACCTTTTAAAAAGAGCCCAATGACACAGGTATTCTTATCTTCTTTTATAATGTGGAAAGGGGGCTCAGTGGCAGTTTAGTTGGGTCAATTTCATGATTGCGAAAATGGCAGAGCTTAGTTTCAAATCCAAGCTGTGTGCCTCCAAAGACTGTTCTTTGTTCTTAACTTTCTGTCCTTCTGTGTCCATTAAGGGATGGGATTCTGAGCACCTATCATTAGAGTTTATAGAGAAGAGTTCACCAAGAGTAAAATCTCTCAAGTAGAGCACACTTAGGAATCTGGTTTTAAAATGCAGATCAAATGGTGCTTTAATCAATGCTGAGTTTCTTGAGTGAGATAACCATTTTTGTGATGATGTAGGAGAATGCCCTCTTGCTTGGAGATGCCTGATCAAGTGTTAGGTACTCAGGATCTTGCTATATACAGCTTACTGTCAGATGATTCAGCAAAGTAACTGATCAATCCAGCTGTAAGGGTATGTAGGTGTTCATTGTATTAGTCAACATTTCCTTGACTTGAATGTTTTCCAAAATAAAAAGTTGGAGAGTGTTACTTTTGTGCATTTGGGATACTAGAGAATTCTTAATCCACCATGTGACCTAGGAAATAAACTTTCCTATCTCCAGATTTTCCTATATCTTCATTTGCAATCAATGTGACAATAATAGTTTGTTTTTGTTTTTTTAATTCTAATTTACAGAAGACAGACTAGGCAAGCAGATTTTCCTCTGTTGGTTTTATAAGTTTTAGTGGTTCTGTATATTGACAAAATGGTGTATATAAAAAAAATGTTGTGGCAGGTTTGGGGATTCCCTTGAGCAGTAGTGAAGTAAATGAATGGGGTCCATAGGTATCATTTAAAATGTAGTGACCTGAGCTTGGGGTTCTTGATTCATCATTGTGTTGCTACCCAGGTCCGTATCTGAGCTTAACACATGCTGAATGTTAATTAACTGGGGGACTTCACGGGCCTCTAGGAATTTGGGAGGGGGGTAATCATTCATACTTATGAATGAAAGAGCAGAACGGAAAAAAAGAGATAGCTTAACACAGAGAAGAGGTGTTGGAGAGATGTTGAAAATGTGAACCACACTTAGTTGAGCACCTATGTACCAACTACTATGGGAGATTTTCTTAATTATTCCTTCCAGTGACCCCATGAGACAAGAGTTTGTAATACTCCTCTTATAGAATGAGCAGTTGAGATTTAGAGTTTTAGTAAAGACTAGCAGGTGGTGGATTAAAACTCAAGTTATTGGGGTTCATAACCATGGATTGTCTGCTATATACCAGGTAACTGATCCTTGCCAACAAGGAGCATGTTCACTAAGTGTGGGAGACTTTAGTTTCAGAACCCATGCTTTGGGAAGAAGGAAGAACGAGAGAAAGGAGGCAAATATTTATTTGGCACCAGCTATCTGCAAAGCATTAGATAAGCATTTATTCTTTCATTATGTTAGGTCAAGCTCATCAGGATATGATTCCTTCTGGAATCAAGAAGACTTGGTCACATGGAGTTCACCATCTGGTTGGGGAAAGATACCTACAGTGTTATTCAGATAAAGAACAATGGCACTGGACTGGGAGTCTGGATACCCTAAATCTAGTAGCGTTGTATTCATAAATGACACCACACTTCTATGTTTTATAGTCCTTGTTCAACCATTTTACAGACCTAAGGAGCTTAGCAATCATATAGTCATGCCAGGGATATTTTATCAATAGAGCATGCCCAATTAAATTGTATGGAGAATATAATTTTGTGCAGAGCTAATGTGCATCTTAAGCCTCTAGGCAGGTCAAAGAGTTCTTATCTTAAAAACAGGTTAGTGAAATATGGAGTCAAGGCAAGACTAGGCAGGGAAGTAGCAGATCATCTGGTCTTGGGAAGCTAGGATGCACATAGTGTGTCCTTGAGTTTGTCTTTTGACCCAATCTCTTTGGATTGAGTGGACAAAACTGGACACTAAATGGGAGAGCTGTGGAATCATGGCCACTGTTCGGGAACCTCCAGGCAGCTCCTAGAAGGAAAATCATCCTCACCGATACTGAAGCCAGAGTAGACAACTGCTATCAGGTTGTACCGAACTGTACCCAGACATGTCACAAGTATATAACACCACATTTTTTGTTATTGAATTTCTTGGCTCCTACTTTCACTATGGCAGGACTTTGCCTTAATTTTCTTAAGAGTGTGTAGCTGAGGTCTATTCTATTTTTTTGTAGAAAAAGGGTACTAGAACAGTGGTACCCTGTTTTCATGAAATGAAAAGCCATTTCATAAAAACTGACCCCATGCCAAAACTTCCTCCTCTATATTGGATTGAAAGAGAACTGGGTGGAATATTATGTGGCTAAATAAAAGAATAAGAAAACTCTTTATTACTGATATGAAATTATTTAAATTAGATATTACTAAAAGTAAAACAATGAGTATAGCATATTTGTATCCATGTAAATATATGTATGTTATATACACATATACACATATATATTTATTATATATATACACATATATTTATTTTATCTGAATAAAACATCTTTTGAAAGATACACAAGAAACTTACAGGATGACAGATGAATGGCTGGAACACAGGGGTGAAAGAAAGATTTTTCATAATATAAACTGCTGAATTCTGAAGCAAATAAATGTGCTACTTATTCAAAGGATAGATACAATATGTTTGGAGGTGAAATAATGGAAAATGAAATGACTTTATAATTACATGTTCTAAGATATTCGTTACCCTGTTTTGTGCCACTCGAAATTACCTTATGCTATGCTTTGGAAAGAACTTGAAGTAATAAATACAAAATAGTTGACAGATTCTGGCACTTCGAAATACTCATTAAATTAATGGTACTTAGCATTACATATAGGTTTGTTTTTTAAAATCTTCCTTTTGAGATACTATGTCCCACACACTCACAAATATTGGGAAGAGGTTTGATAAAGGGGGAGACTGAATATAAACTTAAAAGGATACTTTAGCAAAACATGGATGTATCTACTAGGTTTCAAGGGCTAGAGCTCAACTGTAATTAATGAAAGAACTATTTTTGTCAAATTAGTGCAGCCACTGTGCATTTTTATCCTCTTGTGCTATCATGATATCCTTTATGCCATCTCAAAACTATTTTTAAACCATGTATTATTAAAAAAAAGGGATCCAACTTGGGCATTCATTAGGTTAAGATGGATGAGAATGAAGCTTTATCCTCAACAGATGCCCCACTTTGGCATAACGGTCTAATTCTATTTAATTTAGTCACTGACATCCTCGCCTCCTCCTGTCAAAGTGAATCAACCTGAGTGCTAATTTTTGAAGCAAAACCTCTGTGATCATTTCACTCGTGATTTAATCCAGATCTAACCTCAGGCCTTTCGAGGTTCGAGGTCAATGACCCAGTTTATTCTGCCATCGGCCTCTGTATCAGTAACCATTGTTATTCCTCTCAGGTTTTTTACTACATGCATTATTCCCCGGGTGTGTATTCCCACAGGATTATGCAGGCAGTTAAAGGTGATTTCAGATTGCAACTTGGAGAAACTTGGCAAGTGGTTTTGAAGTCTTCAGTAAACAGAGGGAAAAGCACATTGAGTATAATCTTTGCCTCCATAAGCAGAAACCAACAACTAAGGAACTATTTGACTTTCTCAAATAAGAAGAAACTCAATCACTGGCATCCATGCCAGTCACCAAAGAGTTTTACAAAGAAATGCTGGAGCTTCTATACGCAATATAAAATCTATAAAGAAAATAAAGTTATGGGTAGTATGCTAAATGTTCTTAGAGATGAATGAACATACATGAGCTCAAATCTGGGGACCTTATTTCACTTTTTTTTTTTTAACAACTAGTACATTTTAGTCTCCTTCATCCATAGCAGTTAATACATTTTGTGAATTTCCCTTTATGTTTTAAATAATTTTCCCTTCCCTGGTGTCCCACCAGCACGTCTGCAGGGAGCAGCATGCACATTGGAGAAGCTCTCCTTAAGTAAAGGAGAAATCCCAGGGATGTGCAGCTCCACACAGGAATCGCTGCTCAAGGGCTTCACCTGTCCCAGGAGGAGTTAAACTGGGTTTCTGTGTCAAAGATGCTGAATGAAATCAGGGGTGGAATTGTTAAAATTGGAAATGACCTATTTAACGATATGCGCATTCCCATGATTGGTATAAATCCGTCCAACTTTCTAATTCTCTCATCAGAATTAATTTATCATACACTTTGATGCAGGCAGGCTTCTTAGCGATTTGTTAAAGGAAAAAGAATCTGTATCGTTACTCTTTATAATTCTTTATAATCTTTATGATTTCTCATTCTCACTCTTAATAATAACAGCACAAAGATGGCTTAAATCCCCCTGAAGCTTGGGGGAAGAAAAAATAATGGAATGGGAGTTACTAAGAGAAATCATAGAAAAGAGCTTGCACACTGTAACAATTTATTTTGGCTCCATCACAGATCAGAAATAGAATGCACAGTTACCTGATAATTACAATATTATGTCAGACTGTACTTTATTTCCCAAATTTCATTGCTGTGTGTGAATAATTTGATTTTTCATAAAATTAAATACTTGGAAAAATCACCTAACAACTACTATTTCACCCTTCCTAAATCATTCAGTCATCAGCTATAAATCTAAGGAAAATCCCAGAAGTTATTACTAAGGAAGGTTAAACAGTATTCCCCACATGTAATGAATATGCTTTTATTAATGCGACCTGAGTATATTTTGGTATCCACTTATTTATTCTCTAAAGAGAATATTTTGAAATGCCCTGAAAACAAAAATGTATAGTTTAGGCAGAGTTTAACTGAGCAAAATCAGATTGGAAGGACTGTAATGTATCCCAATCAGTGATATTACCACGAGATGTAGATTTTTCAATTAGAGGCCTGTAACATCTATTCAGACGAATTTTGCATTTAGAACTTCAAAAAATATATCTTAAATTTTGCATTTGGCTATGGACAAATAAGTGTTTTAGGTAACATTTCATCACAGTTGACATGAACTTCACATAGTTCTGCTTTTCTTTTTTTAACCAAATAATATTTTGTTTTTAGAAAATTGCATTACTTTCTTTTTGTTTTTGTTTTTTTTTTGGATATGTGACCTTTAAGAAAGGGTTGTGCTATATATTTCAGCCATCAAGCATTGAGAAAATTGCATTAACAGTAAAATAATATTCTTACTGCCAAATGTACAAGTATTCACTAACAGTAATCTTGGTCTCCAAGGCCCAGAGCAGTGCTTCATCATGCTAGCATGGCGGCCTTGACAGAAATCTTCCCTGAAATCCATCCTCCTCTCTGTCATTCACAGCTTTCTGATTCAAACCAGCTTGGCACCCACATAGGCTGGCTGACCCGTTGCCCCAAAGCCTGACGTCCCCAGAGTTGGCAAGTGATTTCTTCAGGGACCTTCTGTCCTGGGCTGACTGGCAGCCCTGACCGCTGGGGCTGGTGTCCATGACATTTTTGGACAAAAAGTGGGGGACTTACAGAAATGTAATCCTGTGTCTTGGTGTATAAATAATACGAATATGCTTAATATACATTTACATTGTTTTACAAAGAGCTTATAGCTAATACATGAAATAAAAATGTATTTTTCTAAAAGATGTATTGTTTGGGAAAAATGTTACTGTTATTTTTTATGGATTTTTTTGTCAAGTTGCTGAGAAGCTCATGTAAATGTTGATGATCCCCATATGCCTAAAATTAGACTTGTTTTACAAAACTAATATTCAATGGCTTAAAGGAAGATATAAATAGATTATTTCTGAGTCCTAAATAGAATTATTCTATCTAAATCAATGAAGAAAAGAACGATGAACAATCATGCTATTTTATATGATTTTCATTGGTAACCAAAGAATTCAAGTAAAAACGTTTAAGGTGGCAACTTTGATATTTTTCTCAAAATTCAGACAGCTGCAATGCTCGTGTATGTGTATGTGTGTGTGTGTATGTATATGTGTGTCTGTGTGTCTGTGCATGTATGTTCTTATTTCCCTTCCCTGTACAGCCCCATCTATGACTGGGGGGGGGGGTCAAATCCATGGCAAGTTCATTTCTGGGCAAGTTCTGCCAAATTATATGATGTGAATTGATGTCCACTAGGATTTAGAACAGACCCTGACTGAAGTTCTTAGATTGAATTTGTCTACAATTGTTAGGATAAAAGGCCAGTTCAAACCCATTGATTAGTCTAATTCATCTCAATCTACTTAATTTTATACCTTTCAGGGAATATAGCTATGTGGGATATATTTGGAAAAAGTAATGCTGTGGAAATACAGAAATACAACCATTCCCTGGAAAACAATTACTACCAAGCTATGTTCTATTTTTTTTTTTTTAAGATTTAGAATTTTAGACAGTTTTGTAAATGAATTCTTGGTGGTGACAGAATAACTTTATGTGAAACAGCATTGGGTAGAGTATCCTGTGGGCACTGAACAAAAATATTAAAATCAGTTGGAGGAGTCACATGATTTTGTTAAAACCTATGGCAGGCTGGGATTCTGGAAAATAATTTGTCTTCCATAAAGGCTTTCTTCCCAGTAAAGTAGTTCCATACAAGTGTTAAATCTCAAAACAAATTAGTTCATGCCTATCACTTGAAATTTTTACAATTTAGACATTTAAATATCAGAGTTCGACTTAATGGTATGAACAGGTTGTAGAGATTTGTTAATTTGAAATTCCATTTGGTAACAGATGCAATAACTTGTCTGGCATTAAAGCTGAGTTTAAGGTAATCACTGCACTTGCTCTTTTGTTCTAAGTGCTTTACAATCCTTAATTCACATAAAACATCTGTGAAATTTAGTTAGGAGTGTGGTGAGTAAAATCGAATCCCTGTTTTATACCAGCATGTTCTGAAACATGCTTACGTATATTTCAATCTTCCTGTGTGAAAAATCCATGTGGGAATCAAAAGGAAATTGTTTTACTGATATTCTAAACCTTTTGGGCAATAGAAGATTAATGCACTAACAGAATTAAGACTACGCCAAGCTGAAGACTCTTTCCTTCTTTGATTTTGACACCAATTAGAGGAACAACTGTAGAAGCAAATGAAGATTCGAGGATCGTTTTGGTGGCTAGATATGTCTTTGTTAAAGTGAAAGCGGTTGGTTTCTTTTTTATGTCATTGATTAAATAGAGGCAAAGTGGAGTAAATTATTTTGCTGAGGACATCACTGTTAGGTAGAAATGGTGCATATGTGCCACATATGCTACCACTGGCTCCTCCTACGTCCAATGCAGACAACACTAAACAACCTTGTTATTTTCTGAGACCCTGGGAGCAGCCTCAGACCCCTTCTCAGAACAGTGTTTCTGGCACCCATTAGCAGATGAGCAGAGTTACATACCAGCAGGAACTTTTCTAAGTTACTAAGAGTAAGAGATAAAGTGTAAGCCTTGGAAATGCTTTCCAGTGTGGATATAACATAAAGAATACCACTAATAAAGCCACCAAAGAATTTAACATGGAAGATGTTTACTGTAAATCTCATCTCCCCAGGTACTAATCTGGAAATATTTATCTAGCACCTTCTATGTGGAAAGTACCATGCTATATAGACACTATGACACACACACATGCACACACAAACACTGTATCTTTATTTCTGTGCCACCTCATTTCACAAAGGATTTGTGATTGTTCATAAGTATTTTACATATAGGTCTATACTTATGTATACATATATATATGTGTGTGTGTAAATACAGGACATAAACAAATGATGGAGGGACTCCTGTTAAAGAAAAAAGTAGATAATGGAAAAAGTTAGGACAGGATAAAATTACCAAAAAAGGTATACCTTCTACAAGGTGTTGTAAAGTTGATGGAAGTACATCAAAATTTTGCCCTCCAGCTTACTTCTCAGTGATGAAAGCAAAGAAGGAAACATATTCAGTTATAAAGACTTACTGGATAATAGATCATATGTTAAATTCAAACAAGAGAGGTTTTCCAGATATTGAGACGAGAGGAAAATTTTTCCCATGGATTTTCACTTAGAGAACCTTGTACTGTTTGATGAATGGGAAGCTTGCCAACATCCATCCAATAATTAAAATATTCAGATGGATGTGAAAATTCTTCTAACAGTCCTTGAAGTAGACCAGTGACCTAACACCCGTGTAAAATACAGTAAAAGGAAGTCTATGAAGAGGTAAAATATTGCAGGAAAAAATGTAGCCCTCTTATGATCTTTCATTTACGAAGAGTAGAATTTAGAAAACTGACGTTCAGATCAAACTACATAGAGATGATCATTCTGGTGGGCAGGGGGAAATGGTGGTGAGTGAAATCCAGAGGGTGGGGAATACATGCTCCCATTCCCAATAGAGAGAACTGTCGTCTTTGATCTGTGTTACACATGAGCCTTGTGAGTATTGCATCTCACATTTACATATCTGATATGGATAAAAGAGCAGAGAGCCTGAAGGTAGTAATCTTTAGCAAGAATCTGGGGTGCAGATATATGTGGAGCTAATTAAAAGAGATTAATAATGCTTTGATAACTGATTCTGGGCAGCAAGATGTGAAAGTCCTTTTGTCATATGGCAGATGTTTTTCCCCACCTCAACCCAGAGGAACCAGAGTCTTCCTTAGGAACTCTTCCGAGTCTGTTCTAGATGGGAAATTTGTGTGCAATGCCTCCAAGTTCTTCTCTGCATAATAGTGTTTTCCAGGAAGCATTAATTTTAAAGGATGATATAAAAACTTCATGATCAAATAAGTTTGGGAATCAATGGAAAAAACAAAGTTCAACAAGTTATCTTCTTGTAGGACTTCTCAAAGCCTTTACTAGGCTTGTGTAAACTGCAAATTTCCAAGAACAATAAGGTTTTCTGATGCTGATTAAATTATGGGCCACTCTTTTCACAAAATGTTTCAGTGACATAACTTTCTAGAACAGTCATAACACAACTCAATAAGTATTTTTTTTTTTTTTTTTTTTTCCGATACACGGGGCTCTCACTGTTGTGGCCTCTCCCGTTGCGGAGCACAGGCTCCAGACGCGCAGGCTCAGCGGTCATGGCTCACGGGCCTAGCCGCTCCATGACACGTGGGATCTTCCCGGACCGGGGCATGAACCCGTGTCCCCTGCATCGGCAGGCAGACTCTCAACCACTGCGCCACCAGGGAAGCCCCTCAATAAGTATTTTAATCTAGAACATTATTTTAGTCGACATTGCCAACTTTAGCACAACGTTTGCAAGGTTTATCTACATTGTAGCATGTATCAGTACTTCATTCCTTTTTTATGGTCAAATAATATTCCATTGTTTAAACATATCACATTCATTTGTCTAGTCATCAGCTGAAGGACTTCTGCGTTGTTTCTACCTTTTGGTTATTAGGAATAATTCTCCTATGGACATTCATGTACAAATGTTCGTGTGAATATATGTTTTCATTTTTCTTGGGTACATACCTAGTTGTAGATTTCTGAGTCAAGGGTAACTCATGTTTAACCTTTTAAGAAACTGCCAGATTGTTTTCCAAGTTGGGGACACCATTTTACATTCCCATCAGGAACATGCATGTCCACATCCTGAACAACTCTTGTTACTCTCTGACTTTTCAATTATACCATCTTAGTGGGTGTGAAATAGTATCCTAATTGTGTTTTGATTTGCATTTCCTTAATCACTAATGATGTTAAGCATCTTTTCATGTATTTATTGGCCATTTGTATAAATGACGATAGTATAAATTGGAGAGTGGGGCTGCTTGCATTTTTTTTTTTCTGCTTGCATTTTTGACAGTATCAATTTACATGTTCCTTCAAATTAAAATGTGGTTCTATTTTAAAAGGGAAAATCAAACTTATTGTTTCTAAATCAGAATATTTACATTTTACTTGAAAGGGGGAATGTATTCTATGGAAATAATCTAATAGAAAAATGACCACATAATAGGGTTTGAACTTGTTCCTAACATAAAGAAAACTAATAAGATTTTACTTAACCCCTGCCTTATATTTTGGCTTTAAGCAAAACTTGACACCAAGTAAAGATTCACAGAGTGTTTGATTAGCTTTTCCTTCTCAAAGCAACATAATTAGTTTTAGGAAAAAATAATATAATAAAGACAAGTACTGTCTGACCAATCTTTCCATTTCATTTTTCTCTGCTTCTCATCTTCTGCCAGCCCTAGGGATAGAGGTTGTTTTTTGGAATCTTGAGCAGGAAGAAACTAAGGAGATGATAAGAGGATAAATGAATGGTAGATTCAGTGTTTCATGCCTCAAAAATGTCTTATTTTATTTAAAAATGGTAGAAGAAGTGAAAAGATCTCAGTAAAGATATGTGATCCTCTGAAGAACTTTTCAATTCCTAGATCATATGCTTGACTCTAGATTATAAAACTTACAACACAGGCTAGAACAATACACAAGATCAATAGGAAAATTTCATTTGAACCATAGTTTTGCTATCCCATTTTACATGGGAAATGATGTCTTATATTTCAGCCTGTTCACAGTATCAAAATAAGCTTACTGTTCTAGAGGTCAGGACTGCTCATTAGAACAAGACAATCACATACAAAGAGATAGGGTAAGGGGAAGGTGGGCTTCAGAGATTCAGTCAATGAGCATGAAATCTACAAAATTGAATTCCTAAGATCATGGGAAGGAATCCTAGGGAAATTTAAAGACATCTTGTAAAGACTAGGTTTGCTCTCTTTACATCCTTAATTGTAACCTTCATTAGGGCATTGTCAGCTCATCAAATAGAGATGTACAGATAATTGTGATATTATAATTGTGAAATCGTGGCCTTTCTAATATCATATAGTAGAGAGAGAGAGTCAGAGCTACTAACTAACCAAGTACATGGGTAAGTGATCTAAATTTCATTCTCTGTTTCCTCATCTTTAAAGAGGGAGAAGAGCACACACTTTCTATCTCCACCACAGAGAGTTTATGAAAACCAAATGAGGTGATGAATGTGAAAACACTTTGAAAACTGTAAAGCCATATTATTAATATTAATACTATTATTACACAGTTCAGTCACATTTTAGACTTCTAGCTACTCACTGGTAATCATTCTGAAGAAGAGAAGGCTGAAACCATGGCCAAATTAAGATTCAAGATTAACCTGTGAATCCTTCTCTTCTACCAGATATCCCTGGTAATTGAAAGTTGATATATGATTCCATTTGTAAAAATGGAAGAGACACTCTGACACTGACTTACTGAGTTTTCAGTAAAATAAATGTACCTTTGACAGGTGTAAAATAATGAGACCTGAGAATGGGGCTGAGTGAGGAAAGCTCCAACTTAGGTGGCTGAAGTTTATATACAGGCAAAGTGGCGATACTGTCGTGTGACAAATAAACACAGAGTGCAGTAAAATATTTCCTTCCCCAAACTTCTCGATTTCCCCCTCCTCTAACCCTTTGTTTTTACCCACATATTCCTGAGACTTGCCAAATCCCACTGGTATAAAAGGAGGCTGCTGTAAAGAGTAGAGGCTACTGACTCTGTATTTTCTCCTGGTGTCAAGGTCTCAACTAAAAGGGCAAAAGAGAAACTCCAAGAGAGGTCGAAGAAATGTCACTGCTGGTAAACAGTCTTAATGAATGCATGGATTTAAAACCTTATTTATGCTGAGATTTATTTAGTATGTGCACTGCACTTGGAGTCTAAACCCTGGAACAAACTGTTTCTTCATTGGTTTAATAACTTCAAGGCCCTTGCTACTTCTAAAAGGTAAAGAGTGGCTTCATTCACTTACAATTCAGAGTCACGCTCCTCAGGCTTGAATAAAGTGGTAATAATAAAACACCAACACAAACACAGGCAGATCATTGAGTAAGTGGCTTTTCGCTTTGCTTTAGCCCAGTGAGGTTGAAAAATCATCCCCAGTGAAGCCTGGCCAAAACAAAATATCTCTCCCAGTGGCCCATTAGATGCCTTCTTTCTTAAAATAACATACCTTAGGTTATATACCTTCAGGGAATTTACACACCTGTCCACCCATATTAAGATGTTTTGCACTGGTATTCTATCTGCCAACAGATACTATTTTTTTTCCCAAGGATGCCCTCAGAAGGACTCTTTTACCAAATCCAGGCCATGAGTATTTTCTGCGTAGTAAACCACTGAACAGCCAATCGAAGTCCTTAGATTGCCAAACAGGAAGAGAGAGAGAAAAAAAATAAAACAAAAACTTTTCTTTAGATGACATACATGCTGAAGTAAACGATGTTGACCTTTAACCCAGAAAGTGGCAAAAGAGGCTCAGACATTGGGAATATGACTCTTCCCTTTTCGTTTGTCTTCAGTGTTTTCTATTGGTAGCAGCATTATGCTGAAGATGGTGGATTTCAGCAGTGGATTTGTGCTGTATGGGTTGGAGACCTCGATGTTCCTCTAGGTGATTGGAGACTGCCAGTCTTCAACAAAGTGCAGTCAAGTCTGCTCCCCATCACAGCAGTTCTGGTTTTATATGCTATATGTAGTGCACCTCAATTTTAAGCTTTCCTTGAGAAAAATAAATCTCCATTGCTTAAAAATAAAGATTGAAATTCTTTTTTGTAGTCCAAAACACTGCTTTGTTAATTTTGCTGTGCCCAGCCCCTAGCCCAATGACAAGCATTTATTGAGCCCATAGATGGTGTTCCACCAGTTTGTTTAGAAATATTGGTTGTCTCCAAAGTCACCAGGTAAAGCAGATGGGAGTCCAGGTTCTATGTCATGTTCATGGTCTTCAAGGTCATTGTCTGGTCATGTCTTTGGGTGGGATAGTGAGAAGGACTATCAGGTGGGAGGTGGCAAGGTTGCCAGAGTTAGCAAATATTTGGCATGTACTTATGCTAAAAAGGTATTTGTTGTTTTTCTGAAATTCAAATTCTACTGGATCTCATATATTTTATCTGGCAGCCCTCTATGGTGGGGAAGTTGTAAGGCAGCGGTCCCCAACATTTTTGGCATCAGTGTTTCATGGAAGGCAATTTTTCCATGGACAGGGCGGGGGGATTGCTCAGGCAATAACGTGACTGAGGGGGAGAGATGGGGGGTGGCAGATGAAGCTTCCCTCACTCACCCGCCACTCACCTCCTGCTGTGTGGCCCAGTTCCTAACAGGCGGTAGACCAGTATTTGTCTGCAGCCCGAGGGTTGGGGACCCCTGTTGTAAGGGATGAAGTTTGTTTGAAAATAGTGAATTTGTGAATTTGCTTGAATATTTGGTGAAGAAATGGGTTTGTTTTGTATAGACTACATTTTAAAGAACATGCAAGGTAAAGAAGACTAAAATGGTAATTGGAAGGCATAACAAATTGTCAGGAAAACTTGTTTAAGGTTTTACTTGAAGACTGGAAACAATAATATGCTTGACGCAGAGTTGGCCAAAGCATATGCTTAGAGCACTAGCAAAACAGGGAAGAGATAAAGGTCAGCTTTACAAATCTTATCAAGAATTTTGCAATCAGAAAATCTCTCAGGGTAGGAGCTTTTTGAATTTTAGGAGATTATATGCATCTAATCATTATATATTAATATGTATAATCTCTTAAATGTAATATATAACTAATATAGTTATATTAACTATAATAATAAGACTAGTATTATATATAATACATTTTATTATATATTAATATATAATTTCCAAAATATAATTCATAACTAATATAATTATACTGATTATAATAATATATAAATAATAGTAGATTTATATACCCACATACATAAAATAATATTTTACTTTGAATTTCATTTGAAAATACAGGGAAGTTTAATTTGGACACACACCACCCCCACCACTACCATCACCACTTCATTTTTGTTTCTTTTCCTGGGAAGACTGCAACTGCCGATTCCAAGGTGTAAACATGCACCAGTGCCTGTTCTCAGACCTTCTTTGCTATTCTTATGCTTTAAAACTATTTGAAGCCTCTCACTGCAGCGCACATTGGGTGGGACTCCTTACTTCTAAAGCGTCATGGCCTTCCGATCCCACTCCATCCAAAACTTCATTTTTCCCAGACCTCCCTATCTCATCTAAACTGGACAGAAATACATCTTAGATTAAACTCATCAACTTTAAAGGATGAATGTATCAACACATAACTCTCTCGGGTAAATTTGCATTTTTAGTTTGGAGTTTGAACTAATCAAACCAAGAATTCTAGGTCTAGTTATTTGAGCACTTGTGGATTGGAGAGCTTCTTCCTCTTCTCAATTTAAACAGGAAAAGACCTTTACACACCAAAGTGTACATAAAAGCAGTTTAAGAGTACCTACTTGCTACACAACTAAATGTTCTGGTTAAAATTGGCCCTTTTGTTATTATCTACATGTGTCAAGAATTGAAATATGGGTAATTTTGGTGGTATATTCCACTATTACACTTGAAAATAGCCAATTTGACAGCTCTGTCTCTTGTTAATAAGGCCAAAGAAAAATCTTGAAACTTCCCAAGCTTCAATTTAAATTTTTTTGGCACTTTCTTTTTGTTCTAAGGAGAAAAAAATAGAATGAGGTCAAGTTGAACATTTCAGTATCAACATTTCAGTGATCAAATCACTGATCTTACTATGCTTTTCACACAGAGAAGCGTAATGAGTGTGTATTATACAAACACAGGCCATTTAATCCATTTGTTGCATTGTAAAATTGTATCCTTTGTGGAGGCATCCAGGTTATAATTAAATCATTATTCATTATAATACACTCTTAAAATATAAAAGCAACAACATTAACAAATAAGAGCAAGCCCCCAAACCAATGCATTTTATTTTATTTTTTCATTTGGCAGGCTCTATCTTGTACAACTTCCCTACAGCTTAAGTTTTACCTCCTGACCTATGATATAATACAGGGTGTCTATCTGAACCTTTTAGAAGAGTGAGAAGGGGGCAGTGTGGGAAGGGGTTATTTTCAAGACAATGCATCTGATTTGTTTATATACAAACTGCAGGAATATGTGACTTTGGTTAAAATATATGCAGATTAAAAAAAAAGACTTATCAAAACTCTTTGGCTTGTTTTTTAAGCTGCTTTTAGGAAAAACAAACATGCACCTCAACCTTCAGAGTGTTTTACTAATATTTCACATTTTTCCTAAACTTGACCAAGCTTCATCTTTCTTGTTTAATACTACTAATATTTACAGATTTTAAGTTGTTTTAATTGAAAGTTAACTTTGTCCATTTCTCTATTTTACCATAAACCTGTGTTTTTCAGCATCCATGGTGACTCATACCAGTTAAAGTTTCCTAATGAGAGCTTTCTGATAATCTGTAAACCTCTATTTCTCTATATAAATTATGGATAAATTCTAAAACTATTGAGTTCAAACTAATATATATATATATATATATGTATATAGGAAGGTTTATATACAGATATGTAAAAGCTAAGCAATCTTAACACTAACTAGAATGGTATATTAGTTATCTATTATCATGTAACAAATTATCACAAACAATGATTTCAAGCAACCGTGATTGTGGTCATTCACTGGTGTATGCATAGTAATATATTTGTATGATAACAACAACAAAGTGACTCACATAAAAATATATAAATAACACATATTTTTATCCCACAACTTCTGTGAGTCAGGTGCTTAGACATGGCTTACCTGGGTGGGTCCTCTATTTCAGTGTATCTTACTAAGCTGTAATCAAGGGTCAGCTGGGGCTGGCATCTCATCTGAAAGCCCTACTTCGGAGAAATGAGTACTTCTTAGTTCACTCAGATTATTGGCAGTTATATACACTAATATGTATAAAATAGATACTCAATAAGAACCTGACATATAAAAAATAAATAAAATTAAATTTAAAAATTAAAAAAAAAGTTATTGGCAGCATTCAGATTCTGAAGAGCTGTTTGACTGAGGTCCTCACTTCCTTGCCACAGGGGATTAGGGGCTTCTACAATATGACTGCTTACTTTATTAAAGAGCGCAAATCCAGAAGGCAACAGAGTCTGATAGCAAAAAGAGTGTTCCATCTTTTGTAATCTAAGCACAGACATGAAATCCTATCACATTTGCAGTATTGGATTCGTTAGGAACCATCACTAGCCCAGGCCACTCCTGAGGGGAGAGAATTATGCAAGGAGGAGGTGAATCTCAGGAGGTAAGAATGAATTATTGGGGACCATCTTGCTGTCAGCCCACTACAAATGGGGATGCACAAAATGGTAGAGTGAAGTTGTGTCTCATCTCTGATCATGTCAGTAAATCTCATTTTAATGTAATTGTTTACCAAATATTAATTAAAATATTACACATATATATTATCTTGAGATTTGCTTAGCTGGAATTTTTACTTTAGAATCAACACAGATCCTATGGCAAGGTTTGAATTACTAATCCCATTTCCTCACCCAGCACAAAACAATGATATTTTTCAGACTACCTTGCAGTTAGTTATATGACTGATTCCAGCCAATGGAATGTTGGCAGAAGTGACGTATGACTCTTATTCCTAACCATACAGCTCCTCTTTTCCTTCCATGAAAGCACAAGATGGAAGGACCTGGGGTTCCTGGGTTATTGCTCAAAGGAGAGCTCTCAAGAGGCCTATAACTTGGCAGAAACAGAATATGACTTGAGCTACCAATTAATCTTTATTGTGTTAAGCCATCCTTGTTTACCCTGATTCATATAGGTCCCAGATGCAATAGTAGTGATTGTCATGCACCAATAGCAGACCAAACAGGGCACCCATATCTCTACATTAATGACACTGATATCCAATATTTGTTGAGTGCTTAGATGTGATAGGTTCTGTCTGACTCATTTACATACATTGAATCATTACATACTCACAAAATGTGAGGTCAGTGATATTATCCCATCTTTATGATGGGAAGAACACACTAAATGAGAATCATTCTTGGTTGAGCAATACATATGTTTGGAAAATGCACTTTTATAAACTGTTTGAAGTTATGAGTGAACTTCCAAGTAAATTATGGTTACTAATACACTCTGCATAAAGAAGAAGACAAAGAATTTGAAACACAGAGTGAAAAGCTCAGAACAGAATAAATAAGAGGGCAGAGACACATGAGTGGACAGTGACAGAAATGAAAGTGGTAGGACATTTCCTTCACCTTCCCTAAGAAATATTCAATAATTTTTACATTTCTCATCAGTGTTGTATGTGTATGTGTATATGTGTAAGTGTGTTTGTGTAGAAGTAGATTTTATCAGGAGACCTCTTAGAACACGAAAAGGGTAACTGCTAAGGTCAGGCCCCAACTGTATATATGATTGAAGTGAAGCCCAGAAATCCTAACTGATTAGTCAAAGGACATGTAGCCATTACTGGTCTGCAGAGCCATATTTCCAAATATAAATCCTGAACTGTTGAGCTCCAAGACCCATCTCTTAACCAATACAGTACACTGTGTCTCTGTCTCTCTTTCCAGAAAAACTGTCCTTTATGACTAGGAGGAAAATTTTAAGAGAGAAGTACAAATAAAATAGAGAAGAAAGCAAGAAATATGATTTAATTCTAGGATCAGTATAGAAGTTGGAATAATCAGAGATTAAAATGAGAAAGATAGGTAAGAGAGATAAGGACCACCACTGAAGTAGTGGTCCGGAAAAGAGAAGAGAGATTTTGGAGACAGAGTGAAAATGGCATGATAGGCCTTGGTAGCCATTTGGCTCTCTGTGTTGAGGAAGAGGGAGAAATCGAAGATGACCTTGAGGTTTTTAATTCTTGTGTTAAGAAAGATATAGTGAAAATTAATTAAGGTTAAAAAAAAACAAATTACATTTTCATTCAATGAACGTCAAACATTTACTGAGCTCTAATACAAAGAAATGTGTTTGACATTGTGAAGGGTGTGATAAGGAATAAGGCAGGGCCCCTAGAAAGAGAGAGTGATGTTGTGATTTTGTGTTTGAATTTAAGATACTTCAAGAAATTTAGGGAAAATACTGAGAGGTGCTAGTTTTGTTGTCTTCTACATAAAAGTGCAGATTAAAGTAGTAGAAAAATAGGGGCTTCCCTGGTGGCACAGTGGTTGAGAGTCCGCCTGCCGATGTAGGGGACGTGGGTTCGTGCTCCAGTCCGGGAAGATCCCACATGCCGCGGAGCGGCTGGGCCCGTGAGCCATGGCCGCTGAGCCTGCGCATCTGGAGCCTGTGTTCCGCAACGGGAGAGGCCACAACAGAGAGAGGCCCGCGTACTGCAAAAAAAAAAAAAAAAAAAAGTAGTAGAAAAATAATATTTCCAAGGATAGAAATACCAGCTACTACTACTTCCTCTTAAAATACAGGCTATCTGCTATACAAAGACCTTTGGCCTAGGAAACAAATACCTGAGTTATTTTTTATTCTCTGTCCCTAGAAAGTTTTTATGACCTTGAAAAATTGGATTAACATCTATAAAAAGTGATACACCCTGATCAAAGTAACTCAGCGATATAAACCCTAATCTATGCATTTAAAACATGTCCTCACAATTCGCCATGATAGAAGAAGAGGAAGCTGGTGGTTCAAACAGCGTAATTAAATGGTGTAGTCTGCAAGTGACAAACGGTTCTACTCAATTTTACTCACATTTCATTGGCTAGAACTAGGTATATGGCAGCTTCACTTCAAGGGGGCTGGAAAACATTTAATTTCATGTCGCTGGCCTTAGGGGAAAACTGAATGGTTGTGAACATAAATAGAACAGGATGCCATACTTACTTAAGAGTTAAAAAGTAGAATAAGTCTTCCTTCCCTGTTTGAAAGTTTTCTTGGTACAAGATTTTATTGATATCTCTGAAACAATTCACTTCTATCTCCTAAAAGTCTCACCCTTTCCCCCATCTGATCCATTAGAACATATCTTGGAAAGCAAAGCCTGCATCAGAATATGGTATTACATGACATTGTAACCTTTTTCCCCTCCAGAAAACCACCCTTTATGAATAAAACATGGGTGACCTTTAAAAACTTAGCAGTTGTACTAGGCGATTGCATATTAACAAGCTTTTTGAAGAAATAGGACAGGCACTGTATGTTTCAGTTAAGGATAGGTAATAGAACATTCAAATAGTGTATTATTTTATTCAATACAAGGAAAAGCAACAACTATTTTACAAGGTCTGCTTACACTTCCCTGAGTGTAATTGTATGTGACTTCCCACTTAACTGTACTTTTACATTGAAGATGCACATGGAAGTAACAAGTCTTCCTGTCTACTTGATTTTCTCCATTTTTGGTTAAATATCTTTGAAAATGTTGAGGTTTTTTAAGTAGAGAGCAAAGTAAGGCAGAATTCCTTACAATGGAATTGAATCTTCTGACTTCCAGACACAAATCCTCAGATTTCCCAGTACCTGGCATATAGAAGGTACTCAATACATAATTACTGAATGGGAAGGGTTTTCTTAACGGATGAAGTAGATGAAGGTAAAAGGAGCTTGATAGAGAATTCTATCTATGTTATGAGGAAATATTTAATCAAATCATAAGAAAGAGTTTTAGGTCGGATTCACAGGGAGAAATATCTGGAAGGGAGTGAATGATACAAGGAAGATGGAATCAACTCACAATTAACATACAGTTAGGAAGAGGCCTCTACTCAAGGATTTGAGTTTCTAATTCAGTTGTTTAGGAAAATTATATTCAAGCTAAGTTCTCCAGAGTTCTAGGGTTCTGAGGGAGTACCTCAACAGGCACTAAAATGGAACAAGAAGGAATTTTCATTCAGGGAAGCTCAGCATTTGTCTGTTAATAAAAGAGGCACTCAACGTAAGATTTCAATTATGAAAAGTTCCATTGCTAAGAAAAAAATCTGACAACTGTCTTTCAGCATATGATGATTCAGGCACAACTGGGTGCACTGGTTTCAATCAACAGAATGAGATGGAGGTACAAAGATATGTGCCTTTTTCCCCATCAGTCATCTTCCCACCTTCCCTCAAAAACCTTCAAAGGTGGGTTTGGTTAACAGCAGTGACATCCTGGGAGCCAGAAGCTTAATGCCTTATTCTGGCACTAAGAGATACACCAGTGAGCTTGGAGGTTCCGTGTGACCCCCAACTTCCCATAAGGAGCAAAGCATGGAAGTTGAGAAATGTCCTGACACTGTCAGAATTACTTGAAAACAGCTCTGTGTAAATTGTATTACACAGGTCACAGTTTTACTTGTTCTGCTACAGTGTCAGGTTGTAAAGCTCTCTTGGAGACACTGGTTGCACCACAGCCAAATTTCCCGCCTCTCCGTCCCTCACATTTCAGTCTAGTTGTACTTGGCCAGACACAGTTACCAGTCACTTTGGGCAAGTTGTTTGAGCTCTCGCCATTTCAGTGACTTTATATAAGGAATGTACCTACTAGTCTGTTTACCTTGAGAAGATCAACTGGGATCCTATTTGAAGAGCTAGCTTGAAAAGCAAAATATATAGAATTAACCACGTTCCTGTTGCTTTTGTTAAGCTAATCAAATATCTGATATATAATCTCTGACAATAATCAATACTTTTACATTTGGGGAGATTTTGTCTGTTTAATTGGGGCTTTTAAAACTTGTAGATCCCCTATATGAGAGACATTAACAGTGTAGCTTTAAAAAATTACAAACTCAAGCAGTGATTTCTTTAAATGGTGAGGAATAAGGCCGGGAAAAGCTTTAAAACCATTTTAATTAATAAGATACTACCCCTACTTTGCAACTCGTGATTTTGCCAACACATAGTTCAAGATTTTCTTTGGGAAATATACATATTTCTCTATCACTTGCTTATGTGGACATCAATAGGGTAAATACTGTACAACATTTGCAGTAGGAATAAGGGATGCTTCTGGTCCAGCTGGGCGAGAAGATGGTGTCATCAGGACACTGACCATTTCACCTAGTCTCACACTCAAGAATGTTCTGAGGACTGTTTCTCGCAGCAGGTGAGCAGGAAGTGACAGAACTAGTGCTAAGAAAATTTGGGGAAAAGGCCAAGAGAGGAAAGGCCCTTTCTGAGAATGAAAGCTCTGAGTGCCTCCAGGAGAAAGACAGGTTCCTATTGGAGAGAGTGTTCTCTTGGTAGCAGAGCATCCTTGATAGGGGCTTGAGGACTTTTGTACTCCTTTGCAGAGTAAGGTATATGCTTTATCTGTATAAAAACAAACTGGTACCACTGCCTGCATCTATTGGTTATTATAGTGTTCAGTATTGACTAGTCCTTTTGTGGCATCTGCTCAATGTTTAAGAAATACCAAGTGAAAATGAGCTTTAGATTCTATAGAATCCTAAAAAAATAATTAATACAGATTCAGAATTATTTAGTATATAGAATTATTCAATGTAGATACAGATTATTAAGCCAATAGAAAATGAACATATGAATAACTCATAAAATATTTGTTCAATTTTCGCAGTGCTCCATAGATCTAGTTACATACTTAAACGTTGACATCTGGGTTTCCTTTCAAAGCTGTAAGATCCTCAAATGATAAAACATTACTTTTCAATTTTATCCTGTACTTATAACAATTCTTATAGTAACTGGGAATTAATATTTATTGAAAACTCTGGAATATTTATATATATGTATTTCTGAATATTTTTGACATTTCTTAGATCATCAGCTATCCTCAACAACTGCAATGGAATGGAACTGATTATATTTCAGCAGTTATCAATATATCCCATGAGGAATTTTACCATAAAGAGATTTCTTAAATTATTTAAAACTGAAGAATTGATTGAAATGATTCCATCTTGTGGAGTACTCCTTTAATTCAAGTATATTGGTAACCTGTTCCTTTTAATCTACGGGAGTAAACTAGGCAGTTTCATTTAATCTACAATTATGGCAATAAGGCTCATAACTTTGCTTTGCTTTGCTGGGCAGGCTTGGATAAGATTGCCTCTAGGTGGCTTGATGCTGTTTCATCTTTTTACTACTATATGTGCTGCCTCTCCAGAGAGCTGGGGTTAGATATATCCAAGCAACAAAAAGACAAAATCACTTACATTTGTCATTTTAGCATTTAGGCTCCTAGGATTGTCTAAAGGATTCCTGATATATAAAATAAAGACATCTCCTTGCAGGAGGGAGTCAAGGGATGTTTGCATGGCACTTCCCCTAATGTATGCAGCATTCACAGCAGTTCACTCCCAGAGCCAATGTGGGGAGGAAGGGAAAGAACACTGCACAAGGCCCGCTTGAGAAGTTTTCTCCAATGTGTCATTAAGGTGTTTCAGAGCATCTGTGTGGCTGCCATATGAACTGGATGGGAACACAAAGTAATCAATTTCAGTTGAGAGCACTAATTTATCACCTTGCCAGCTTTTATTGCAAGGTAGAGAATCTCAATCCCTTATTCTCTTGCTGTCTCTCTCTCTTTCACACACACACACACACACACACACACACCTATCTCTCACACATACTCACAAACTCTTACACTCAACCCAACTTTTTTTTTTTTTTTTTTTGGTTTCATACCAAGCTGCCAAATCAAAGGTTTATAATCCTTTTTGCCTTTAGTTAGCTTGGATTTGGGGTTGCAAGGATAGTTGCTTCATTGTTGCTTCATTGCCACTTTTATTTCATTTATTGGAGGTCTTTTACATTATCTTCTTCTGACTCCTAAATTAAGTTCAAGTATTTACAATATTAAGGTAAGGCTGCTTCCCAATATTCGTTCTCTGTCAATAAGTAAGCAAAATATTTAGCTTCTTAGAGCTAAAATCCCAATCTGAGGGAACAATTTAATACAGTGGCTCAAATCTTAATTCCCAGAGTCAATCTGGCTATAAAAGTCAAATTAGGGCTTCCCTGGTGGCGCAGTGGTTGAGAGTCCGCCTGCCGATGCAGAGGACGCGGGTTTGTGCCCCGGTCTGGGAGGATCCCGCGTGCCACGGAGCTGCTAGGCCCGTGAGCCATGGCCTCTGAGCCTGTGCGTCCGGAGCTTGTGCTCCTCAACGGGAGAGGCCACAACAGTGAGAGACCCGCGTACAGCAAAAAAAAAAAAAAAAAAAAAAAAGTCAAATTATCAAAATGGAAATTCAAGCCCTCCAAGCACTTAATAGGAAGCACAGCCTGAAAGGTGGCAAGACCATCGTCCTTTTGCTGTTACTAACCCAGCCAGAGTGTCTCACCATGGCCTCTACCTGCAAGTTCTGCAGGGTGTCTGGCATGGCAAGTCCAAGGCAAGATCCCTTAACGGACATAGAACAGAATAGCCCAGGGAAGAACACAAGGAGATGGCAATAATCCTCCAAAAATAGATTTTGCAGGTCTTAAAAGTCCTCAAAGCAATGTTGAATTATTTTTCTCAATATTGGAAGTTCAGATTTCTAAGGAGACTAGAAAAATACCTGGGATGTTTTATCCAGCCCTTATTTTAACATTTTTTTAGTCAAATCTAGATTCAGCTTTGCTATTCTGGCCACCTAATTTTTTCATTAAACCATTAAATCTCATTATTTGCAATAAATATCTTCAGAGTGTATTTTTTTCTGGAAGTCTGGCATTTGTGTGTGTTATTTATATTACAATATGTGGTACCTCCCCCCACCAAAAAAAATAAATCTCGTTTGGCCACTGGGGCCAAAGTTCATCTGTCCACCAAAGATGTGTTTTCCTTCAGAATCCTTACAAGTTCTCAGTGTTTATTTCATAAACTCTAAAATCCCACCACAAACATTTTTTCCCCCCTTTAACTCCTAATATATTTTTTCGGCAAGCCCTGATGTTCTCTCTGTTACTCCCAATATTTCTCCCCAGACCCCAATTTCCTAACCAAAGCACATTACTGATCTGATGCTTTCAACAGCCTGGTAGCACATCAATAAACTAAAGATTATTGTGCTTTGTCAGGTTTTATTTTGTAACATTATGGGAAATTCTCTGTTGTCTTGGATGAGTGCATAAACTCTGATTGCTTGACAATTAACAGAGCTAGTAATAGAAAAGGCAATGCAATTTACCTTCGTACAAGGGATCTCAGTTAACAAAAATTAAACTATTGAACTCTCCTCTCCAAGGAAAGGGATGTTGCCTCATTATATTATAAAGAAAAACACATTGCAACGGCAAGTGGGCCTTCAGTCTGGCTGGGGGAATTTATTGTTAAGATTATGTGCTTTTCTGACATGCATACAAAATTATGGCTTTTAAACTGGACCAAACTCTCTCTTCATTAAATAAGTATTTCCCCCCTTTGGTACTATAACTCAAAGAGAGCCTTCTAGATAAATAATGTCGAGGGGGAGTATCTAAGTGTGCTCCGTGGTTTGGATGTTGAGGATGTGTCCCTTATCTACAGGGCTGGAGCACAGCTCTTCTTTCTCTATCTCTTCCTCTCTCTGCATCTCTGTCTTTCTGTATCACAGCACTAAAGAAGAAAATATACAGTGTAATTAAATACAGAGCCATCACGCTAAAAGGAAGGAACTCCCACAGAGCAGAGCGCTGGGTTTTACAGACTCCCACGGAGACCATATGAAGCTTGCATTCAAAATGGCATCTGCAGCTTTGAGCCTGCCTTCTGCCCTTTCTGAGATTCTGCTTAGTTCAAAGAAATACTGTGTTTGAACACAGACATCCAGATAACTCCATAAAGTCACAAGGGAAGTTGAGGCTTTGCTTCTTTCTTCCTTGGGAATTTCAACCTCTAAAATCTCTCCTTCTCTCTTTATGAGTTCTTACATGCCCTTCTAATGTTCCCAAATTGGATGTCTAAAATTGTGAGAGAATGGTGAACAACTTAAGCTTTAAGCTATGTGAAAGATGAGCAACTGTTGGGCTTCAGAAGAGACTGTTACCGTTATTGTTACCATGGAAGACACAAAAATTACAAGACCTGTTTCTGCCTACAAGAAGTTTATGGTCCTGGGGTCAGCAAATGATAGCCTGTGGGCCAAATTCAGCCTGTCCCCTGTTTTTGCATGGTCTGCGAGCTAAGAATAGTTTTATATTTTTACATGGTTGAAAAAAATTCAAAACAAGACTGTTTTACATCATGTGAAAATTGCATAACGTTCGAATGTCAGTGTTAGTAAAGTTTTATTGGAACACACCCATTCCCATTCATTTACATAAGGTTACTTTCACCCTACAATAACAGTGTTCAGTAGTTGCAACAGAGACAACTGCCACATCTAAAATATTTATGGAAAGTGTCTGCAACCTCTGTTATGAGCTCATTGGAGAGCCACATTGAATAACCAGCAAATAATGAGTGAGCCAGAAATAGAGCCTATCAACAATTGGTAAATGGGAACCTTGTGGAAAACCTAGGAAGACATATATTACTGATGATGGTTTTTCTTGAAGAAGCTCTCAAGAAGTAAAAATGGACAAGAGCAAACACTAAAAGGCAGTAAGCTTTGAAAGGATATAGGGTAGTGAGTAGGCTATTTCAGGTTGGGAAGTCACAGGGAGCAGAGGCAGGATCTGACTTGGCCAGAGGGAGGCTGCAAGAAGAGATGTTTGTGAAATACAATGAGGGTGATGAGTCTAGGTTGTTTAAAATATCACAGGTAAATGAATTGTCTTCTATTCTGATTTAGATATTTAGGAATCAAAGAAGAATCTCGAGAAGAGAAAATGTGAAATTTAAAATTAAAATCAAGACCAAGGTAAGAAAGGCTAAGAAATGAAAGATTGGTACTCCATGTCATTGAAGCAATTAATTCTGCTTCAAAAGGTGGGAAATGACTGACAAATAAAGAAGTATTATGAAACGACAATATTATTTATTGACAATATAAGGTAAGAAGGTGATAATATTCTAAAGTAACAACCATAGACTCATACCCACCATGTTTCATATTTCATTTGGGTCATTTTTTGTAACTGTTCTTTAATAGAATGAGATGCCTGCTGTAACCTTAATTACATGGTTAATTCCAAATGATTATCTGCTAAAGTCACAGTGTGTGAGAAAAATTCAATGTGTGGTTTTACATATGGTCATTTCAACCTTAAATTAAAACACAGGATGCAAGAGGTTAAGAACATTATGAGCTGTTTGCTAGTGCTGGCTTCCATACTATGGAACATTGGTGGAAGATTATTTAAAATGTGATAGGTTTTGGGGTTTAATTAGAAAGTAATGTAAAAGAAAATGCTTAATTATAAAATTATAATACAGTTACATTAAATTTGACTTGTCATGTAATTCAAATATTTTTGCCTTGTTTTCTTTCTGTATTGGGGTTTGGACAACTTCAGTGGCTACCTTGCTTTTTATTTACCATCCATTTACTCCACAGGATGCTGTTTGACCTTATTGATGATATTATTGCATTATTTTAAAATAGTTTCCTCTTTCCTTTATGTCTCTGGTATAAGGGGTGCAAAAAAGAATATAAAGTTTTTTTGCCAGGTGTTTAAGATGGCTTGCATAATTCAGGAGAAGTAACAGAAGTTATAAAAGCAGTGTCAGGCAGCACTCAACCATGACACAGTTGAAGGACTGGAGAGTTTTGTCTAAAAGACAGCACAACTAGTTAAATATGTGAAATTCAGTTGTATGGACACTGAATATTATATATTTGTAAGTGTGTGTATCATGGTGAAGAGTTCATCTTTCTACATCAGTAGAAATGTAAGTGTGACTTCAGTGCTCATTTTATTACTTGTTAAACATTTATTGAGCACATACTCTGTTCTCAAAACTGTGTCAAGCTTTAGGGACGTAGAGGCGAATTAGACAGAAGTTGACTACAGCCTAGAAAGGAATACAGGCAAAGAAACAGATGATTAAACATAGAGTGTTATGTGCACTGTTAAAAAAATATGCAGTGGATATTGAGAAGAAGTCTCCTAACCAAGACAGGGAGACATGGGTAGAGGTCAATGCAAAGGCTTGTGGATGAGGAAAGGGGACATCTCGCCACCCTTTTCCCATCTCCCATTCCACTTTCTTCCCCTTCTTCTTCTCCTTCTTCTTCTTCTTCTTCTTCTTCTCCTTCTTCTCCTCCTTCTCCTTCTTCTTCTTCTTCTTCCTCTTCTTCTTCTCCTTCTTCTTCTCCTTCTTCTTCTTCTTCTTCTTCTTCTTCTTCTTCTTCTTCTTCTTCTTCTTCTTCTTCTTCTTCTCCTTCTCCTTCTCCTTCTTCTTCTTCCTCTTCTTCTTCTCCTTCTTCTCCTTCTTCTTCTTCTCCTTCTTCTTCTTCTTCTTCTTCTTCTTCTTCTTCTTCTTCTTCTTCTTCTTCTTCCTTTCTCTCTGATAAAATACAGTTGTGAAAACAGTGATGTCATTAAGGAAGTTAGAAATTTTAGTACCACTCTTGGAGATTTATAAAAGTACTTGAAACTGGGATCTACTCCCATAAACAAAGAGGAATGCATTTAAAGAATGAACATTCACCTGTGAAAAAATATTTAAAATCATTGCAGACTTTTTGTAAAGAATAGAGAGTAAATACAGCTTTTCAATATCTAAAAATACCCTTTTGTTTCACTTTCACAAATATTTAGCTGTGATAATTTCTGTAAAAAAAAAAAAAAAAGAGTTTTCACTTGGTTTCTAATCCACTAATACAATCCAGTGTGACCTGGTCAATGTCAGTTCAATGGCCATATATGAACAGTGAGCTTTGAGGCCATTTAATAGTTCCCAAAGATAGATAATGATGCATGTTATGGATTTGTGCATTGGGGTTTAAAATTGCCCTGTGCTGCCCTGAGCCTTCTTACACATGCAAATAGTACAAAGATTTTAAGATGGGGGGTGTTGGGCTCGACTATTGAAAGGCTTTTCTCTTCTCATGAAGAACAAACCTCTATCAGATGTGTTGAAATCTCCTACTTGACCCTTGTCTAACCTTCAGCCCAAAATGCACAAAGTAAGATAGAGCTAATCCCAGAAAGCAGGTTTAAACAAACAAGCCAACAGTTGACAATGCCTACGAGAGGCTGATTTTCTTACTTTCTTCACATGCAAGTTGTTTAGGAAAACAAGAAGCCTATGACTCTAAGGTAAGTTACAAAGCTCTTGTTGGGAAGTTGTAAGACTCACAGCAGCTATTTAAACACTGGTGTCCAAAATATCTGGTTTCCTGCTGTGTAACTTTTCCAGAGTGAGACTGCATGATTCTGCAGCCCTCATGGATTTTCATAATATATTGATATAAGAGTTTTAAAATTCCTGCAACAATATCTTACTTAATTAAAACTTAAAGTAACTCCATTTATTTAATTGGATTTTTTTTAATGGTTTGATATTTTAAAAAATAACAGTGGCTGTTATTCTGTGAAGCTAACCAACAGCTCCTCTTCACTTAAGCTCCTTTTTTATTAAAGCTGGAGATTTCTAGTGTAGGTAAAGAAAGAAAAATGTGAAACATTTCCTGGTCAGGATGAGCTTTTCATTAATACTAAAATTTAGATGATATTTATACTGTTAACAAAATATGTAGGAAACTGGATATTCTGATTACATTTGAGAGATAGTAAATAAAAATTGTAAAAATTAATTGCAAAATTATCCATTAGCTGTACAATAGAGATACTTTGGATACTGTATATATTTGGATATAAACCAATATATTGCCTTGACTGGCTGATGAAATCTATAGGTGCTTTCACCATAAAAAATTCCATAAATTAATAATGCATTCATACACACTTATACCAAGTTTTGAACACACCAAATCCTTTTGACTTTAGAATTAGTTTTATCTGTATGTGTTTATCTATGTGTGTGTGTGGTTCATTTATTTCCCCAATGGCCCAGACATGGAAAAGACACAGCAAAGAGCCTGGAGCTCTTTGAGGATGTGAATGGAAGACATGAGACCATCAAGGTGCTTTTGATAAATATCAGGGAGGCTGAGGGTGTGAAGTGAGAAAGACACACACCAAAGGAAGAGCCCAGGAAACCACCAAATTGCAGGATCCATGACTCCCAACATCTCATTCATATTCTCTAGAAAACAAACATAGAAACGGGACTGGGAGTGCTGATCTCAATTAGGGGCTGAATTGAAACTAGACCACAGGGTCTCTACTCCTAATATAGCCCTTCTATTGCATGAAGAAGCTATATTCCCACTTAAAAATCTGATACATAGTGACTTTAGCCCACCTTAACAACTAAGGATATACTCAAAGTTTGCTGTTGATCTGATTGTCATGCCTTTGTAAGTGATCTACCTTTTTCTTCACCCTTGAGATTGTGCAAAGTTTATATAAAATGCATGGGTGTGGACTTCATTAAATGTATCCTAATTAGTACTTAGAAGCACTTTTTAATACTTGAATTATTTCCCTTTTCTGGAAATTTCTCATCTTTTATCTCTTTGAATATTGAGTTTCCACTATTCTCTCTAGTTTCTACTGCTGGGACTCCTCTTAAATGTACATTAGACTTTCTGTTTCTATCCTCAAAGACTCTTAGTCTCTCATCCATAATTTCTATCACTTTATGTCTCTGTGATATTTTTCTTTCTACCCTCCAATTTTAAAATTTTCTTTTCTACAGTGTCTAATCTCGTGTCCCAACCATCTTTTGCGGTTTCTCCTCTTACAAGGGCTTGATAAGAACATCAACTCTTATAAGAATGTGTGTGTGTGTGTGCATCTGTGTGTGTTGTGTGTGTACTTGATTGTGTGCTAAGCATTTGAAACAGTCTTTGTGGTATACTAGACTTTTTTGGTTTGCATTCTCTTCACCTTTGTCCATTCACTTTGTTTCCTTTCTGCGCTTATTCACATAACCCTTAAAAATTATTTTTACTTATACAAATTGACTCTCTCCAACTAAGGTACAGGCATACCTTATTTTATTGAACTTTGCTTTATTATGCTTGCAAATAATTGCATTTTTTACAAATTGAAGATTTGTGGCAACCCTACATCCAGCAAGTTTATCAGCACCATTTTTCCAACAGCAATTGCTCACTTTGTGTCTCTGTGTCACATTTTAGGAATTCTTACAATCATCCAAACTTTTTCTTTATTGTTATATTTGTTATGATGATCTGAAATCAGTGATATTTGATATTACTATTGTAATTGTATGGGGGCACCATGAACTGCACCCATGTAAGGCTTCAAACTTAATTAATAAATGTTGTGTGTGATCTGACTGCTCCATCAACTAGACATTCCTCCATCTCTCCCTGTACCTTGAAACACAACAGTATTGAAATTAGGCCAATTAATAACCCTACAATGGCATCTAAGTGTTCAAATGAAAAGAAAACTTGCATGCCTCTTACTTTAAATCAAAAGTTAGAAATCATTAAGTTTAGTGAGGAAGGCATGTTGAAAGCTGGGATACACCAAAAGCAAGGTTTCTTGCACCAAACTGTTAGCTAAGTTGTGAATGTAAAGGAAAAATTCTTGAAGAAAATTAAGAGTGCTACTCCAGTGAAAACACTAATGATAAGAAAGCAAAATAGCCTTATTGTTGATATGGAGACAGTTAGAGAGGTCTGGATAAAAGAACAAACCAGCCACAACATCCCCTTAAGCCAAAGCCTAATCCAGAGCAAGGCTGTAATTCTCTTCAATTCTTTGAAGGCTGAGAGAGGTGAGGAAGCCACAGGAGGAAAGTGTGAAGCTCGCAGAGGTTTGTTCATAAGGTGTCAGGAAAAATACCGTCACTATAACATGAAAGTACACGGTGAAGCAGCAACTGCTGATATAGAAGATGCAGCAACTTATCTAGAAGTTCTAACTAAGATCATTAATGAAGGTGGCTTCTCTAAACAACAGATTTTCAGTGTAGAAGAGACAACCTTACTTTGAAAGAAGATGTGATTTAGGTCTTTCATAGCTAGAGAGGAGAAGTCTATGCCTGGCTTTAAAGCTTCAAAGGACAGGCTGACTCTTGTCAGTCACTCTGGTGACTTTAAATTGAAGCCAAGTCTCATTTACTATTCTGAAAATCCTAGGGCCCTTAAGTATTATGCTAAATTTACTCTGCCTATGCTCTATAAGTGGAAACCTGGACACTAGCACATATGTTTACAATATGGTTTACTGAACATTTTAAGCCCATTCCTGAGATATACTGTTCAGAAAAAAGATTCCTTTCAAAATATTACTGCTCATTGATGATGCACTCTTAGTCATCCAAGGTCTCTGATGGAGATGTAGAGTGAGATTAATGTTGTCGTTTCATGCCTGTTAACACAAGATCCATTTGCAACCTATGGATCAAGGAGTGATTTTGACTTTCAAGTCTTATTATTTAAGAAATACAGTTTGTAAGGCTGTGACAGCCACAGTGATTCCTCTGATGGATCTGGGCAAAGTAAATCGAAAACTTTCTGAGAAGGACTCACCATCCTAGATGCCTCAAAGAACATTCATGATTCATGGGAAGAGGTCAAAATATCAACATTCACAGGAATTTGGGAGAAGTTGATTCCAACCCTCATAGATAACGTTGAAGGTTTCCAGACATCAATGGAAGAAATAACTGCAGATGTGGTGGAAATAGCAAAAGAACTGGAATTAGAAGAAGTGACTGAATTGCTAAAATCTTACGATAAAATTTGAACAGATGAGGAGTTGTTCCTTACTGCATGAGCAAAGGAAGTTGTTTCTTGAGATGGAAACTATTCCTAGTGAATATGCTATGAAGATTGTTGAAATGACAAAAAATGATTTAGAATATTACATGAACTTAGTTGATAAAGCAGCAGCATGGTTGAGAGGATTGACTCCAATATTGAAAGAAGTTACACTGTGGGGGAAATATTATTAAACAGCATTGCATGCTGCAGAGAAATAATTCATGAAAGGAAGAGTCAGTCTGTGTGGCAAACTTCATTGTCCTCTTATTTTAAGGAATTTCCAAGCCACCCCAACCTTTAGCAACCACCACCCTGATCAGTCTGCAGCCATCAACAATGAGGCAAAACCCTCCACCACAAAATGATTATGACTTGCTCAGGCTCAGAGGATGATTAATATTTTTATCAATAAAATATTTTAAGTAAGGTACGTATATTTTTTAGACATGCTAATATTACACACTTAATAGACTACAATATAGTGTAAACCTAACTTTTATAGGCACTGGGAAAACAAAAAATACATGTGACTCACTTTGTTTTTGTAGTCTGAACCTACAATATCTCTGAAGTATGTCTGTAAACAGTACTTTTTTTGAAGCATTCCAATGAATTGTGGAATGTTGAATCTGAAAAGAACCAGTGTCGTCTTCTTATCTGATATTTCCCGGTAAAGGTCTACAGATTGGTGAGGCCAATTTGTACTGCTTTGTAACCATTCTCTCATCTGACTACTCCTCTTGGAAATTTATAGCTCAGTCACTCTTATTCTGTGCTTTTCTCCTTCTCACCCCCAACTTGGGATTTTGGTAGTGCATTTAGTTCATAAGTACACAGTATAGTTGAGTTTCTCGATTTGTAGGTGAGGACAGCACATTTCAAAATATTCTGTTGACTTAAGTTCATGCTGGTAGCAGGTTGACATGGGACTAAAACTTGGTTATTTGTCTCCCAGCCCCTTCTCTTGCCAATAACTGCTCTCTATCATATGTGTGATATCCAAGTGTTATGCTAAATAGCACTTCAAGCCTTTTGGGAAAATATCAGAGGGAGTTCAGAGTAAACTATTTTTCCTGTGTAAATCACCAGTTGAGAAAACACTATTTGTAGCTATATGGTACTCTCATGAAATGTAGTTCTAACAATTACAGATTTGATGTTAGCTAACTCTAAGTCTGAATTGGTTTTCTCCCAATATGTATAAGATTCTGAACTGGCGGAAAATATTTAAGTGTACGTCTTTAACATTTTTTTATTCCAAAAATTCTCATTAATTTAATTATTTATTAAACAACTATTATGTGTTAGTGTCTGTCTTACTCTGGGTTCACCAGGAGGAAAAGCCTTAGACAACAGCTTGTGTGCTACTTCTCTGTTAGGGAGTAAATTCCAGGAAAACAAAAGGGAGGGAAAAAGAGAGCAGGGAAGGGAAAAAGCAAGAGCCCATCTGAGGTTTCTTACTGAGCCAGTTACCACATTATAACAGATCTTGTGTAACCACTTTCCAAGAGATCATATAAATGGCTGTGCCTCGTGATAGTCCATTCTGAAGGAGGAAGGAATAAGACGTTATCCACTTGCTCTGGTCTCCTATTTGTCCAAGCCTTGCTACAAAGAGGGCTAATTCACTTGCCTTCTGGGCTGCACATGCCTCAGCCTCAATCACGAAGCCTTGGAAAAGGATGAGTAAAAAAACAGGTGCTGTAGTGCTGTGCCTCTGTAATGCTGAGTGGAGTTCTCATAGAACTGGTCTTCCCCGTGTTAGCTGGGATGAATAAGTAGTCAAAGTCCCTAGACATAGGAGAGACTGATAGGAGCTGTTACCTGTGCTAAGAAAACCATGATAAGTGTTTTCTCCTTCCAAGAAGGGTAATGATTCAATATGAGTACCACAACTAACAGCAAAAAACTACAATTGCTGTGCAAGTTCCACAACGGTGATGTTGTGAGACCAAATATGAGGGCAAATTAATGCAGTCTATTGAAAGGAGAGAAAGTAACATCTCAGCTAATGTCTAAAAGTAGAATAGGAGTTATCTAGTCAAAAAGAAATAGATAGAGGGAAGAGAGTTTTAGGGTGAGGGAACTGAATGTACAAAATTACAGGGAAGAGGGGTCATAATTTGGGGGAAATGTAAAGAATACAATAGGTTTGTCCAAAATGCGTGGACTGCATGTGTAGTAATGACAAATTTTCTACTTGTAAGCAAATTTATTGATTGCAAAAGAGGTATACAAAAGCATTTTGTAGAGCTAACCTCTATGGATGTTATCTGTGAGAGAAAGAAAGCAGCTGTATTTGAATGAGGGAAAGAGTACAGCTTACTGTCTAACCATCTAGTCCCCATCAAATATTCTTATTATAATATAATAACCATAATTAATAAGGATGATAGACAACCATTTGTATTTGCAATGAAAGATTAATTGTTAATCATTTTCTTTTGGTATTGCCACTATTGAATTAATCATACCCTTGATGAATTACTGAAACACAGTGTTATACTATTGTAGGTGTCCCCATTTGTTGCAACTGCTTAAGATTGTTTTTATTATGAAGTGTTATAGCCTTGTAATGGGAAAATTAAACAACTGATAGAGATGGGGAAAAGATAATTTGTCTGGCTATTTCTTGCAAACTGCATCTTTTCTTCTGCATGTATGTATGTGTACATGTAAAGTAAGTGTACATGTATTATTGTGTTTCTTGATAGAAGACCAATTGATTTTTTTCAGAAATCCCCAAGCAAAGCAGGCAGAAAAAAGGAATAGAATTTTTTCTCCCCAATTTTGGTGGATTGAAGCCAAGAAAGTAATGACAATTTAATGTGCTTCATCATGTCACTTAGAAATATAAAACTCATTGATGTGAAAAAAGAAGGAATCTCTCATGTAAGTTTAGGAAATTAGAAAGTGCCTGTTCCTTAGTCATTGAAATCTTAGTGGTTGGTTTGGTTGTTTGCTGTTTAGCGTAGAAATTCAATGTGACAACTTCAAGTAGTTTAGAAATTTGGTGTAAGTATCCTGTTCTAGAAGTGATTTGTTCAGTTCATTTATTCCTACGGTGCTGCTAAATGAATTTTACACAACAAACTCATTTCAGTGGTTTTCAATTCTCTAAATGACCCCTAAATTCCTTATTATGAGGATTGCAACGTAACTTCATGAAATGGACATCGCCTTCCTCTATGGGTGAAATGCGATATGGTTGAAAAAATATTAAGAACTAATGTCATGCTTTGCCGATCAACTTTGGTAACCATCTCAAAACAGTGGTAACTTTTTCATTGTTGATTACAAATTTGGGAAAGTAACTTGATCTTTTGTTCATCCACTGGGTATTAATTCATACCAAGCAGCATGATTATATTAGTGAAAATTCCATAAGCCCCAGCGTATCTTTCTACAGCAGCAAACACACTGTGGCCGTTATGGCCAAAATTGTGAGTTTCCTTGGCTGACGCTAGCATACTGTCTGATGACATCAGGGTCTTTTAGCATTCCTGTGGTTACAAATTGACAGCATTTTATTTTTATTTTCTTATTATTTTATTTTATTTATTTATAAATTTATTTATTTATATTTGGCTGTGTTGGGTCTTCGCTGCTGCGTGCAGGCTTTCTCTAGTTGCGGCTAGTGGGGGTTACTCTTGGTTGCAGTGCGTGGGCTTCTCACTGCGGTGGCTTCTCTTGTTGTGGAACATGGGCTCTAGGCACATGGGCTTCGGTAGTTGTGGCACTTGGGCTCAGTGGTTATGGCTCATGAGTTTAGTTGCTCTGCAGCATGTGGAATCTTCCTGGACCAGGGCTCGAACCCGTGTCCCCTGTATTGGTAGGCAGATTCTTAACCACTGAGCCACCAGGGAAGTCCACAAATTGACAGCATTTTGATGGCATGCAGGAACAAGATAGCTCTGCCAATATTATTTTCCTATATTCAGAAGAACCGTATGTTAGCACAGCTCATCATTGTATGGATTTACATGGAAAATGAATTCTATCTTGTCCATTGAAATATAATGACATAATTCTGAGCTAGCTGAGAAACATAGGAATTGTGTAATTGGAGATCAAAATATGATGGTTATTAGGTTGGGCTGGGGAGTACTGCTTTAGGTCTGGTAGCCAAGTAGCTTTTCCCATGTACTACTCTTGAATTCAATTTACCACCCTGTGACAGACAGCCCTGGAAACCAGGGCATTCCCAGTAAGGGGCAAGTTGGCTTCTTTGCTAAGCCAACTGCAAGATTAAGAGACTACATCCTTTGAGGACAGGCAGGAAAGCAGCTAAACTACGTGGTCTCAGTTCCTCCTTCCAAATCCATCCACCATATATCTGCTCCACCCCTGGGGAGGAGGGATTGAGGGAGAGGACTGGATACTTTTGTCACTGGGGCTGCCCTCCTCAGGAAACCTTAAGACAGGGATAGAACCCTTCTCCCCTCCCACCAACACCCAGGAGGTCAGACAAGTCTGCCTTGAAGACTTTCTGTACCTTTTATAAACCATCCCATGCTATGCTACTATGACCGAGGACAAGATGCATGAGTTGCTGGCAATTCAGGCAGTGCAGTTCTGAACACCCTGCCCTGGAATTCCAGAAACGCTAAAAAGCTTATCCCTTTTCACCCCCTTCAGTCAATGGCTCCCTGTTGCCCTCAGGATAAAGTCAAAACCTGTAGGCATGAAATCCAGTGCTTTCTGGCACTTGGACTACTGAACCTCACCTACCTGTGTCTTCTGTTCCCACCTGTACCCTAACCTCTAGACTCAATGGATAATTCACAGGTCGATGTACAGGTCACACTGTGTTTCTAGGGAAGCTTTGCAAAAATGGCTTCCTCTGTTTGTAGGACATATATTAAGTTAACCTTAAATATGCATTCCAATACACAGTAGGTACAGACAAATACTGTTTGATTCCACTTATACAAGGTACCTAGAACAGTCAAATTCATAAAGTCAGAAAGTAAATTGGTAGATGACAGGGACTGGGGGGCAGTGGGGAGGGAGATTGGGGAGTTAGTGTTTAATGGAGACAGGGTTTCATTTTAGGAAGGTGAAAAAGTCGGGAGATGGATGATGGTGAGAGTTGCACAACAATGTGAACACACTTAGCACCACTGAAATGTACAGTTAAATACGGTTAAAAGAGTATGTTTTATATTATGTGACTTTTATCAAAATAAAATTTTTTTTTTAATTTTAAAAAATGGCTTCCTCAGTCTCAAATGCTATCACTGCCATTATTATGCCCATTTTGTAGATGAGGAATCTGATATTTGGATACACGTATTGGATACATGTACTGTCTTGAGGAAAACCCTGAGCGAACGTTTTGGCCAACCCAGTATTACCCATGGTTATACTGTAAGTACTAATGAGAATTAAACCGATTTGTATCACTCCAGAAACTGCACTATCTCTGGGCTACAGTCTCTAAATTTAAATCAGCTCTAACAGGTTCTGGAACAGCAGGCACTTAATAAATATTTGCTTCCCCAAATCACTGAAATAGAAATTTGTGTTCATTTTAGTGATTTACAAATAGATGATTAATCCATTATCATTTTCCATATTTTAAATTTGATGCAAACATAAATAATAGTTCACTTTAATTTTCTACTAGTATTGAAGTTTGGGTGACTTTGGTCATATTCCAGATTGTCTGAATAGTAATGGAAACATCCCACATTTTCTAGGAATTAGATGCCAACTATGAGAAACTGGTATTAGCTTAAATATTCACAAGATTTAAATATACTTGATCTACTTTCTCTTAACATCTAAACATTTTAGAAAATATGTTTTTTTTAAGTGTATCAAGAGCACCTGTATTGTCTCAAAGAATTCCACTCCATATAATTTAAATAATAAAACCACTAGGAAAATGGAAACTGATAAAGCTAATTAAATAGAGCTAATCAGTGACATTGCATTTTTAAAACAAAACATTATTTCATTTATTTTTAATATAAAATCACATTTTTATTGTGAAAAATTTGGAAAATACTTAAAAGTACCCAAGAAAAATGATCCACAACCATATTACTTACAGATGATTTTGGTATCAATCTTTAAAATTTATTAACTTTATTTATTTATTTAGCTTTTATTTCATCATTGCTATCATTCAGCATAGAATTTTGAATTCTGCTTTATCATTTGCCAATTTATCATGTATAGTTTCCCTAAAAACTAAAAACAATTCATTAACACATTTTTTTTTTTTTTTTTTGCGGTACACGGGCCTCTCACTGTTGTGGCCTCTCCCATTGTGGAGCACAGGCTCCAGACGCACAGCCTCAGCGGCCATGGTTCATGGGCCCAGCCGCCCCGCGGCATGTGGGATCCTCCCGGACCGGGGCACGAACCCCTGTCCCCTGCATTGGCAGGCGGACTCTCAACCACTGTGCCACCAGGGAAACCCCAAATTTAATTTCTCATTCCACTATGAGATTGTTTCATAATTTACTAACCATTTCCCTGTGAGATAATTTTTCATACCCAGATTTTTGCCACTATAAATAACATGATGTTGATCACTAGTTTAGTTTAGTTGATCTAGTGATCAACATGATGTTGATCACTAGAAATAGTTTCAGGCATGAAACTATTTCTTTGCTTTAGGTAACTTGCTTGGTTTAAAGGAAGTATTTTAAAAGTGTTCTAAAACTTGAATTACTAGTACAGTGGGCATGATACTTTAGACACTTCTGATACAGATTATCAATTTGCTTTATAAAAAAAAAGCATATGTCATTTGACACTCATACTAGTTACCTGTCTCCTTTAGTCTCTGTGTTTTTTTAAGTCTAGAACTAACAACAACAACAAAACACTCATTAGGGAAGCTCCAATGTGCCATCTTGTAGAGAAGTTACAATTAAACTGGTTTCTACACATGGTCCTTAGTCCATGCATCCTCTCCTCTCCTCATCATATTACCTTTGCTTTGGTTTCAAAGCTGGGCTAAGGGAGTGCTTGGCATGAATCTCTCTGTGGATATGTTCCTAAGTCAGATAAAACTTTGCTGGCCTTGTGAAAGCATCAAGCATGCAAGGAACGGAAGGAGAGTTACATGACACATGTTGTCCACAATATCATTCTTCATCTTTTCTCTCTTTCTTTCATGATTTCCTGCTCTACATACTTCCAAGTTCCAAACTCTATCTATAACCATTGCCATAATCCTTCAGGAGCAGAGAAACTAATAAAAAAAAAGTAAAAAAGATAGGTGTGGTAAGGTGTGTTATAGAGTGGTGTGTATGTTAGTTTGTGTTTGTATATATGTGTGTGGAATGGTGTGTGTGTGTGTGTGTGTGTGTGTGTGCATGTCTGAAGGAGTGAGTGTGAGAGATATGGAATTTCTGGGAAAGAGGTGGAAATGGGAGAGAAAGAAAAAAAAAAATAGACAAGGGATAAGGCACATACATTATTTAACCTGAAGATAAAGGGTGTGATCACTTGGAAACTAGTTTAAATGTAGAATTTGACTGCAGTAGGTCTAATGCAACAATACTAGTTATTCCATTTGCCTTTCCATAAAGTCTTCTCTCCAAATAGATTCTATTTTTGAGGAGAGTCATTTAACCGAGTTTGTATAATTATCTGTGCAGTAAAAACAGAAAGATATGGCTGTTTGAAGATTTTGGCAGAAAAGTTATAAAAGTAGAGCTGTAAAATTATGAAAATGTAGCTTAGGAGATTTCTGTTACCTTGAACTATAAAATAAACTTAAGGTCCCCTTGAATTTAATATCTCAAAGGACAGTCTGTCATCACTAACTTTTTGTTGTAAATTTTAAGAGAATTGTATTTCTAGTTGACTGTACATTTTTAGTTTTCTTAATCTCACTTAGAATCATAATACTTTGGAAGTTAGCTGCATTCATAATACATGTGAACAACTTCAAGTCACCAAAGCATTTCTGTGGCTTTCAGGCATGGCTGAAATCTATCTGATATTTCAAAACCTGGGTGTTCATGCCCTGAGCTGTTTTTCTTCAGAACCCCTGTCTCAGTGCACTGCATTCTGTATTGTTTTCTGAGTCTTAAGTTGCTTCTGTATTATAGTTTGCTTTCATACCACCTAAAATATTACATTTTATTTTTAACCCCTAAAATAAGTGATAATTAGAGTGTGGGTCCACCTGTGGTTTCAAAGGAAAATTACAGTTTAAATATATAAAATAAATACAAAAAAATCACATATTGTAAGATCACACACACATACACAGCAACTTATGAGGCAATTTATTTCTGTTTCTTAACAGGGACAAGAACTTTACTATAGTCTGGATAACCTTAAATGTACCACACGTTTTAGAGGATTTTGTGGGTTATATTTCTTGGAAAAAGTGGGTATTCTTATAAAGCTGTAGAATTAGCTTTAAAGACTTAAACATAAATACATCTCTGATCCTATTTATGTATTCTTATTTCCTGCCACTGGTAAATCTCAGTGATGTAGAGATGGTAGATCTCATCTCTCATTTCTGAAATAGAAAATTAGACCTTCATGATCTGTTCACTATGTCATCTTTGTTTTTTATTGTTTTTGCTTTCTCATGAGTTTAGAGTAAATTATTGTTCCAAGAAGTGAATATTTTAAAATTTTGCCAGAATATCTGTGTCCGGGACATAAGGGTAATGTGATTTTTATACTTGGTTGTAGAAGTGGAGTGCTCACTGTATAATTCTTATAATACGGATGAATGGTTTGACAAAATAGTCACAGGTAAAATGGACATTATACTGTCTATGCTGAACTCACAAAAAATACTAAAACGTTTGTAGTTAATAAGGCTAATACTACTTAAGCTAGGACTAATAAGGCTAATTGACCACATATTGTCTGAAAATTAATTTTCTTTCCATTAAGGAGCAGGCAGGGTATGAGGCAGACATCACAAAACTCCTTAGTATGGCACAGAAGGCTTTCATCAGTAAATCCTATTCTAACTTTGAATATCACCTCCAATCACTCCCTCCTATGTGCCCCTAGACAAGGAAAGGTGTTTTCCCCCAGGTGATATAGGTTTATGCTCTTTTCTTTGTCCTTGCTTGACCCTTCTCTCCCTGCATTAAAAATTCTTCCTCCAAATTCCTCCTTTTCTTTAGAGACTTAACTCAGAATTTGGCTGGATCTCCTCTAAGCAATCAGTGGTTCCATCCTTTGTGATGCCGATAGCACTTATCTACTATATCATAAACATTTGTTTACAGTTCAATGAAACTCAAAAGACATTCAAGGAGGGGCTTATAACAACAACAGAAAAAATCATAATGTTTAATTCTTCCTTCTTCTAATACCTAACATGAGGTCTGGAAGATAATTGCTAATTAATATATAAATGTTAGCTGAATGAATGATGAATGAATGAATGACCTTGTATCAACCATAGTTACTCTGAAAGATTATTATAATGGCACCAACAATGAGATAACTAATATAAATTCACTAGTTTTAGAAAGCCCAGAAGCTTAGGCTTTGTAGAGACGATAGTCTTATTGCCTGTTTCATTGTATCATATTAGCAATTATGTGTTACATTACACAGAAGACCAGGCTTTTATTTATAATTATATCTTTTCTGTAAAAGGTAAATCAATTATGAAGGTGAAAAGTATGATGATGTTGAGGAAATAAGGGAAATCCTAAATAGTTGGAATACTCAAACCATAGAAAATCATGCAAAAGAAGTCTGAGTATGTAGATTAGTCAACAGACTTAGTGCCTCAAATTTGAGTTGGAATGAAAAGTGAATTGAGAAAAAAAAATTAAGTGGACTCAGTTGAAAAGTGGACATAAGTCTTCATGATACAATTCCAAACATCTTTCATCACTATTCATTTTTATCTTAAAAAACATGTTAGTAGCATTTAGTCCCAAGTTTCCAAGCCTTGCGCTCCTCCTTCGCTATTATGTTATCAGCTGGAAGGGAAAACTGGCCACGAAACTGTTATGTTAAGCACTTTTCCACAGGAACTTATTGCTTTAATAAGTTGGGAAAATGTTCTTAAGGAAAAAGAAAATAGTCATTGAAGATTCATTAGAAAGAAAAAAAAAAAAACCTACTTGATTCTCCATAGAATTTACACTTGCCTTACCATGGAATGCAGCACATACCCTGAAGTCTCACCAATGGGTACGAATAAAATAGCTACTTATCTCTGGAAAGAGAATTTTTTGTTCACAGGCACAGCAAGGTGAGACGAGAATACATATAATCAACGTGTGTACACCCGGCAGCTATTCCAGTGTCCCATTGGACGAGGGATTCCAAGATAAACAATGCCTCATGCAGGTAAGCGTGCAATAAATATTTTTTGAAAGTGTAGATGAACATTGGAAAACACATGAATGCTCTTTGATGACTGTATTTCCACCCCTCTGTCACCACCACCCTGGTGTTGATCAAATTCTCACCTAATATGACTGTATGGGAAAGAAATAAAAATCCATCTCCAGGAGGATTTGCATACCAGTGTAACCTGCTGCCTTAGGCCCTCTTTAGAAGCTAATGTTTTATTCTAATAGTCTTACAGATTTTAACCAATTCTGAAAGCCACGTGCAAAAATACAGTAAACATGCTTTATGACCTCGATGAAAAGATATGGATCTTTTCTCTGCCAAGATTTTTTTTTCTAGTTAACCTTATTGGTTAAAGCTTGATTTTTAAAAAACAAACAGAAAAAACACATGTGACAAGACAAATCAGCTTATGGTTAAAAAAATAATACTATGAGTATCATTTAAAAAAAAATACTCTGAGTCATGTGGGTACTCCATGAAAGGGAAAGGGGATGATTCACTTTCCCAACAGTGAGCGTTTCTCTGGGTTTCCTGCTTTCCCACCACCTCCCTCCACTGTCCCATAAAACCCCACCCTTAGCAAAAGCCAAAAGCTCGGCAATTTTTCCTACTTAGACTACAAAGTTTAGATACTTTCACATGAGGTTGTTTTAAAGTCTCAGCTCGATGTGGACAGAAAGGGCAGGAACAGGAGAGAGAATGGACCTCCATCCAGATTCCATCTGTGAGTAAAACCCAATAACATTCTTAGGTTCAAAGCAATCACCCACTCACCCAATGGTCTCTCTGGATGATTGAAAATGGCTTAAGCAAGTACATAGGGGTTTAAAGAGCCACTCAAAATGACTGAGAAGCAGGCTGTCCACAGAGGAGCTGTGTCATTCCGTTGACAAATAAGCATGGGCCGAGCAGGCAACGGGTTTCCCAGGGGCTCACAGTCTGGGAGAGAGGAAACATGGGTGAGTGTGGGAATAATAAGAGCATGGAACATCCTCTTCACTCCTACTATTATATAAATGTTGTATTTGTTAGGCTAGCTCCCTCCCTGACCACCCTCCAAGCAGTTCATAGACAATAAAACACCAGGAATCCCTGAAGAGTGGTAAAATGCTGACATGATTTAAGAAGGAAGACTCTGATAAGAAGATAAAAATCTAATAAACAGAGTCTAGAGAACCTTGGTGCGTCTCAGGCGCTCGGCCAGGGTAAGCAAAACCCTCCCAAGGAAAACAAAAGGAGCCTTAATCGTAAGGACATTCCACTCACAGACCATCTGAAGGAGAAAGTTAAGGCCATGACCTCTGCAGGCTGCAGTTATGAGCACTCTGACAAGAAAATATTTGATTTGGTTCAAGAGGCAAAATCAGTCACTGGATTTTTTAATATCTTTTTTTCTTCAAGAAAACAAAAAAATCATGTATTTTGTATGTGCTCGAGAGAGAGCTCTGTATATGTGGTAAATATTTCTCCCACCTCTGTAGTTTTTCTATTTAACTTGGTCTTAATTTCTTCTTGGATTTTAATCAACCCCAGGAAAAGGTGGATTCACAGACCCATTGATTTCCCTTTTTTAAAACACAAAGCTCCCGAAGTCTAATCTTAAGTTTCACAAGTGAATCTGCAAATACGTAAAGACGTACATTCTCTACCAGAACCAGGATAAGAGTGTCATAAAGCTGTGAGTTTATTGCTGAAGATTTAGGAAATCCTCAAACAATTCATCTGCATCTTTGAAATCTAGAACAGAGAATTGCATAGAAAAATGATGAAATGCTACCTAGCTCCCAGCGTAACTCAAAACAAGACCTTTAAACTGGTTAAAAATCTAAGCAATTTTGCTGCACCATTGATAAAACATGTATAATAAGAAATATTTATGTAGTGATGTATGTACTTGGTATTTAGAGAAAATAAGTAGAATTAGAAAGGAGAAATGTTTTATGGAGATTTTGAAGGCCTCTTTCAGGACATTTATAAGCGCTTCGATGCTTGCAGACACTCGTTCAGGATTAGCTTAATTTTAAGATTCATGGCTTTCTTTTTCACTGATACAGAAGAGAACTGCATTTGTGCTCATCAGACATAACTAGTTTATTTTTTAATACTTACTTTTTTCTCCCCAGGAGGAAGAAAAATGGGACAGAGGTATAAATGGGCATGATCTAGAGGGAAATAGAGAAGAAATGAGATGAAGAAGGCAGAAGTGAGAACAAATAACCTACGGTGGAATGAACTGACTGTGAGAAATGAAAGAAAGACAAAAGGACAGGCCGGAGGAAGACAAAAGGAAAGAGTTCCTCTTTCCCATCCACCGGGCAGGTATTTGGGAAGCAAGACTGGGTCAAAGCCTTGAGAATTATCCAAAACACTTAGGGCTCAGGAGATTTTCATGGACATTTGTTGATCAAAGTTTCAACAGAGAGATGGGTGCGCAGGGACACTGGTTAGGGAAGGGAGCATGTAAGAGCAAAGCTTTGGGTTATGTAGCAGGTGAAAGCCTGATTTGCAATTATTCCCTGTTCTATTTTTCTTAGAATCCTAGATAGTGGAGTAAATTTTCTTGTGGGCATATTTAATTTTAGAGCTCTAAGGGTTGCTGACACGAGGAAACAGCGGGCCTACTGGCTCATGCAGTTACTTTCCTATATGGCAAAACTTTGTTCTTTAAACCAAACTTTTTTTTTCATAAGAGCAAACATATTTAAGGCAGGTAATTTTTTTTTTTTTCATGACCCTACAGATTTCAAACTGAAGATACAACAACTGAGATACAACAACTATGTAATCAGCTTAGGACATTAGCTAAGAAATTGTTTCCTTTGGACTTTTGGAATAGTTTATCTACATTGATCTATTAAACCAGAACTCTTTATTTGGTAAAGTATAGACGTAACTGCAAGAGGCCAGGCTTTAATATCATACCCTCATTAAGCATGAAAACAGAAGGTCAAAATTGCCTATGAAACTTGTTACAAACTCTACAATTAGAATAAAGAAAATTCAATTATATGCAGTTAAACAACTCTGAACCCTGACATCAGCAATATGTTAGTGTGCTTGTTGTTATTCAGATTTAGATATCTTATACTTGGGTTTGCATTAATTAATGTTATCCTTCTGGATAATAACAATTAGGTTAAAGAACTATGTAACCACAAATTGCTGTTTGGGCAACCCGTTTTATTAAGAAAGTGTATTAAAAGCATGGACTTTGGAGTCAGGCAGCCAGGGATCAAATCCTGGCACCATCATGTAGCAGCTCTATGACCTTGAGCAAATGATTTAACCTCTGTGAGAATTAATTATCTCATTTATAAAATGGGGTAAAATGATATTTATCTCAAAGGGAAGTTATAAGAATTAAATGGGTTAATGTAAAGAATTTAAAACAGTATCTAGTACAGCGTAAAAATTAGCTTTTTTTTTTTAATTTATAAAAGTAGTAGGTGCGTGTCAAAATTTTGTAACATGCAGAAATGTATTTCAAAAAGAAAAACATGATATCTTAATCCTAACAGCTGGAGATGATCACTCCCTTTTTAGTTCTTATTCTCTGTGTTTGTTTTTTACAAGATTGAAATTAAGTACATGTATGCTTTTATTTATCTCTTTTATTCTCTTTCTTATTAAATATCATAGATAGGTAGATATAGATAGATATCTAATATTCTCTCATATGGACATAACAAAGTTTAGTTATCAAATCCTCTGGATTTGGATGTTTTACCAATGCCATGATAAATAATGCTACCTTGAACATCTTTTTGTACAATCTCCTTCCTTTTTTTCCTATATACTTTGGGTAATTAAAAATAAATATTGCATTACTATGTGGAGAATGCCAACACAAAAGAGAATAGTCATTAAATAGTTTCAAGTTTGAAATCAGGAACACAGCAGAAATTGAAGCCCTTGAGGTCTCCATTCAAATTTAGGAGGACCAAGATATCTGTCCCTTCTTCCCCATTTCTCCCTCAAAACTCAACCCTCTGGATTTCCTGAAATTCACCAAATAAATTTTTGAAAATCTAGTTTAGAAAGATTTGTACACATCAACAAATAGATGCTTAATTAAAAGGTAATATGACCAGTTCAATTTGATAACAAAAAATGAAGAAAGTAGATATCTCAATTGAATAAGCAATTTTAGGCTTATTTGGATGTTCATTAGTGCCACCTAAGAGTGTGAACTAAATGGATGGAGTCTACCCCTCAACCTACTTTTGATGTATGGTATGGATGTACATAGGTGTTGTGTAATGACTTCTGGGCTGAGATGGGTTCCATACTGTTCAATGTCATGAAACATTATGGATCATAAAAAATTCTACCATCTCTACTTGAGATTAGGCATATTTGTAATATTGCATATCAATTTGAAGATTTCAAACCTTTTAACTTAAGACTTCTTCCTAACTCCTGGCATGAAACCCTGATTTCTCAAGCAGGGTAGCCATCATTATAGTTTCAAGGAAGCTGAACACTAAGCATTTCAGGCCAATATGAGTGAATTTTAATTTCAAAATGTATACAAAATATTCATGAATGCATCCTTAGCAGTCATTTTAGTTACAAGAGTCACTTCCTGTTAAACGTGTTTAGTATTTTAAGTGAAATTTGTTTTTCTGGGTTTTTTTTCAAATTCAGGAAATATGGATTTTATCTACAAAATAATAAAGTTTATTAAAAACCCTTTTTTGGTAAAGAAAAATATTAAGAATAAAAATCTCAAATAATATGTTTATAGAGACTAATAAAAAATAAAATGCAATAATAGATATAAAAAGCAAAATAGAGTGTTTGATGGATTATCCCATTCCTAACGTTTAGATCAAATACATTTCGTAACCACAATGTGTTCGTATTATCATTTTAATGAACCACTTATTACTTGACAATCTTTGAATATCAAGAAATGCCTTGGGAAGGAAAATTTTATAAAAGGGTCTGAAAAAGTAAGCACTTTTCGAACACTGTTTAAAACGTTCTTTTTTTTTTATTGTTCACTTTTGTAAAGCAATAAGAGAAAAGATATAGATACTTTTCTATTTTATTTTAAAAGTTTTGATTGCTTATTATGACATAAAAATTTACCAAAATATCTCTAATCTTGACCCTTATTTCAATTTCTAATATTTCACCTCTTTGAAGGTGACAAAAGTTAAACGTTTGGTCATTCATTTATTCATAGTGTGATAAAACATAAACATATATATATATAATTATATGTAAATTTATATATAAACTTATAAATACAAAACAGAATCATGTCATATATTTTTATAATTTGTTTTTCAAAATTATAAATATATTAACTGTATATTATTTACAGTTTTAATTTTTGTTATTATTTTTAATTTATAAGTGAATGAGGACTTTCTTTTCACATTTTGTTACGATAACAGGTTGAAAAGTAAAAATTTCAATGAAATAATTTGGAGAATTCTTTGGAGGAAGTTTGATATTAAAGTGTCAATAAATAATTGTCTATGTTCGATGAATGATAGTCTCTTAATTGTGTTCTACATAGGTAAACAAAATTTGCCCAACCATTTGCCATCAAAGATTATGTGTTGGTGCTGTCTGATTCCACAACTGTCTATTTTGCTTTGGCCAAAACCATATAGAAAATATTGTATTGCCATGAAGAATGTCTAGAAGCAACTACTTAAGACTGTGCAAGACAAATTCTTGAGAAATCAATTTGTACAGAATTTGGAAAGAATCTGAGAGAAAGATGGGTTGCCTCAGTTATGTAGGCCACTTTTACCCCAAGCAGCGTTAATATATTTCTCAGGCTGCTGTCCAAATGATATGTGGCCTGTGATGTGGAAAAAATGCCTTGAAGGTAATGGTCCTTATTCAAGTGGAAGCTGAAGGCTCTTATTCCTTTCTCTAGATCCCCTTATTTCTTCTTCTCATCATATCCCAAGGATAATGAGCCTTCTCTAATTGCACTGTGATCCCGTAATCCACCACCATTTGCAAGTAGAATGAGCCTCCTGGGACAGAACAAAGGATTATAACTTGTTGCTACTTTTTTCCTTCCAAAGTGGTAATGCCATTGTGTCTGTTGATGATTAATCAAAATTCTCCTCCTTTCCTTTTCTTTACAAATAGTCTCAAAGGACTACTTTGTGAAAAACTGAGACATGTGTTTGTTTTTTTTCTGGTAACCAGTGAGAAGATATAGGTCTTGGCAGAGATATAGAAGAAAACAAAACTCCTTGGCCCAAGGGGGAAAATAATGGAAGAGGAAAAGGGGGAAATGAGATGATTTAAAAGTAAATCTAAAGACAGAATAGGCTTGATTCCAAGTAAATAATCAGATTGACCTATAACACATCAGATGCCAAAGACATTCATGCTCTGTATGAAGTCTTTACATCAGAACCCCATGGAAAAAAAATTTACATGTATGCCCTCCTTCCCCTCCACGTGGCACACACAGAAGTCTAGAAACCAATTTATGCCTTTGCTTCCTTCTCCTTTTCTCCCCACCTTACAAGTATGTATTTTAGCCCAGGAAGATGTCAGAGCCAGTTATTGTACACAAATCACCTCCTGGCTGAAGTTTTTGGTGGCAGCCAAGAGAGGAGAAGGAAAAAAAATTAGAAAAATTTCAATTTCAGAACCATTATTATTTTCATTAATCATAAGAGGCGCTGTCACCTCTGTCCTTATTCTTTAGAAGGAGATCTATTATACGGTCCATTTAGTCCAAGCCATATTACCTCATATGTTTTCCTGGCTGACCAAATAAGACTTAAGAGATAAAACAATTTACTGTTCATTATGATCCGTGTCACTGGAATCAATCTATTAACCTACATTAACTGGATATGTGACGATATTTCACATACATGCTTCCTCAGTTTCAAGAAAAGGCAAGGAAATGGGGAGGGGGAAGCAAGAGTGAGGGAAAAGGAGAGGAAAGGAAATCAGAGCCCATAAAGTGCAGCAGACGTATAATTTGCCAAGCGAATACAACTTCATTTTCCAGTGCCCACTGCTGTGCCCTCCACATCTTCATGCAGCCCCTGACCTGTAAAGAAGTCTAACAAATTGGCTTCTATTGTGGAGCCAAAAGGTGCCATCAAAGAAGGGACGGTTCGCTGGTCCTAAAGTATGATGGGAAATCTCAGGCTTGAATAAAGAGCTGCTGCTTTATGAAGTTAACCCATTGAGGTTAAAAGCAAGCAGGAAGCCCCAGCCCATGGGGCAGTAACACCCAGAGGAGAGAATCTCTCCAGCCTTCTTATTTAAACACAGGGAAGGGAGAACCAGGTGAAACGAGAGCCACACAAAGTTAAAATAAAAAGCAGCATCATCTCCCTATTATAAGCAATAAAAAATTCCCCTGCTGCGTCTCTGGGTAGCCCCTCTGTTTCATTCTCTACCTCTGTCTCTGTTTCTTTCTCTCTCTCCACAGTTGAGGGATCATAAACATCTCAAGGACAGGAAATGAATCAATGGGTGTTTTGCGTTTTTTTTTTTTTTCTTTTCTTTTCTTCATAGATATTTGCATTAATTATGACAATTTTATGGCAGGTAGTAATTTTTTTTATTAAAAAATTTTATTGGAGTATAGTTTATTTACAATGTTGTGTTAGTTTCAGGTGTACAGCAAAGTTATTCAGTTATACATGCATTCAAAAATATGGAAGGCTTCACGAATTTGCATATCATCCTTGCGCAGGGGCCATGCTAATCTTTTTTTTTTTTTTTTTACATCTTCATTGGAGTATAATTGCTTTACAATGGTGTGTCAGTTTCTGCTTTATAACAAAGTGAAGCAGTTATACATATACATATGTTCCCATATCTCTTCCCTCTTGCGTCTCCCTCCCTCCCACCCTCCCAATCGCACCCCTCTAGGTGGTCACAAAGCACCCAGATGATGTCCCTGTGCTATGCAGCTGCTTCCCACTAGCTATCTATTTTACGTTTGGTAGTGTATATATGTCCATGCCACTCTCTCGCTTTGTCACAGCTTACCCTTCCCCCTCCCCATATCCTCAAGTCCATTCTCTAGTAGGTCTGTGTCCTTATTCCTGTCTTACCCCTAGGTTCTTCATGACATTTTTTTTTCTTAAATTCCATATATATGTGTTAGCATACGGTATTTGTCTTTTTCTTTCTGACTTACTTCACTCTGTATGACAGGCTCTAGGTCCATCCACCTCATTACAAATAGCTCAATTTCATTTCTTTTTATGGCTGAGTAATATTCCATTGTATATATGTGCCACATCTTCTTTATCCATTCATCCGATGATGGGCACTTAGGATGTTTCCATCTCTGGGCTATTGTAAATAGAGCTGCAGTGAACATTTTGGTACATGACTCTTTTTGAATTATGGTTTTCTCAGGGTATATGCCCAGTAGTGGGATTACTGGGTCTTATGGTATAGTTCTATCTGTAGTTTAAGGAACCTCCATACTGTTCTCCATAGTGGCTGTACCAATTCGCATTCCCACCAGCAGTGCAAGAGTGTTCCCTTTTCTCTACACCCTCTCCAGCATTTATTGTTTCTAGAGTTTTTGATGATGGCCATTCTGACTGGTATGAGATGATATCTCATTGCAGTTTTGATTTGCATTTCTCTAATGATTAATGATGTTGAGCATTCTTTTATGTGTTTGTTGGCAGTCTGTATATATTCTTTGGAGAAATGTCTATTTAGGTCTTCTGCCCATTTTTGGATTGGGTTGTTTGTTTTTGTATTATTGAGCTGCATGAGCTGCTTATAAATTTTGAAGATTAATCCTTTGTCATTTGCTTCATTTGCAAATATTTTCTCCCATTCTAAGGGTTGTCTTTTGGTCTTGTTTAAGTTTTCCTTTGCTGTGCAAAAGCTTTTAAGTTTCATTAGGTCCCATTTGTTTATTTTTGTTTTTATTTCCATTTCTCTAGGAGGTGGGTCAAAAAGGATCTTGCTGTAATTTATGTCATAGAGTGTTCTGCCTATGTTTTCCTCTAAGAGTTTGATAGTTTCTGGCCTTACATTTAGGTCTTTAATCCATTTTGAGCTTATTTTTATGTATGCTGTTAGGGAGTGATCTAATCTCATACTTTTACATGTACCTGTCCAGTTTTCCCAGAACCATTTATTGAAGAGGCTGTCCTTTCTCCACTGTACATTTCTGCCTCCTTTATCAAAGATAAGGTGACCATATGTGTGTGGGTTTATCTCTGGGCTTTCTATCCTGTTCCATTGATCTTTCTGTTTTTGTGCCAGTACTTGTCTTGATTACTGTAGCTTTGTAGTATAGTCTGAGGTCAGGGAGCCTGATTCCTCCAGCTGTGTTTTTCGTTCTCAAGATTGCTTTGGCTATTCGGGGTCTTTAGTTTCCATACAAATTGCGAAATTTTTTGTTCTAGTTCTGTGAAAAATGCCAGTGGTAGTTTGATAGGGATTGCATTGAATCTGTAGATTGCTTTGGGTAGTAGAGTCATTTTCACAACGTTGATTCTTCCAATCCAAGAACATTGCATATCTCTCCATCTGTTTGTGTAATCTTTAATTTCTTTCATCGGTGTCTTATAATTTTCTGCATACAGATCTTTTGTCTCCTTAGGTAGGATTCTTCCTAGATATTTTATTCTTTTTGTTGCAGTGGTAAACGGGAGTGTTTTCTTGATTTCATGTTCAGATTTTTCATCATTAGTGTGTAGGAATGCCAGAGATTTCTGTGCATTACTTTTGTATCCCGCTACTTTACCAAATTCATTGATTAGCTCTAGTAGTTTTCTGGTAGCATCTTTAGGATTCTCTATGTATATTATCATGTCATCTGCAAACAGTGACAGCTTTACTTCTCCTTTTCCGATTTGGATTCCTTTTATTTCCTTTTCTGCTCTGATTGCTGTGGCTAAAACTTCCAAAACTATGTTGAATAAGAGTGGTGAGAGTGGGCAACCTTGTCTTGTTCCTGATCTTAGTGGAAATGCTTTCAGTTTTTCACCATTGAGGATGATGTTGGCTATGGGTTTGTCATATATGGCCTTTATTATGATGAGGAAAGTTCCCTCTATGCCTACTTTCTGCAGGGTTTTTTTTAATGATAAATGGTTGTTGAATTTTGTCAAAAACTTTCTCTGCATCTATTGAGATGACCACATGGTTTTTCTCCTTCAACTTGTTAATATGGTGTATCACATTGATTGATTTGCGTATATTGAAGAATCCTTGCATTCCTGGAATAAACCCCACTTGATCATGGTGTATGATCCTTTTAATGTGCTGTTGGATTCTGTTTGCTAGTATTTTGTTGAGGATTTTTGCATCTATGTTCATCAGTGATATTGGCTTGTAGTTTTCTTTCTTTGTGACATCCTTGTCTGGTTCTGGTATCAGGGTGATGGAGGCCTTGTAGAATGAGTTTGGGAGTATTCCTCCCTCTGCTATATTTTGGAAGAGTTTGAGAAGAATAGGTGTTAGCTCTTCTCTAAATGTTTGATAGAATTCGCCTGTGAAGCCATCTTCTCCTGAGCTTTTGTTTGTTGGAAGATTTTTAATCACAGTTTCAATTTCAGTGCTTTTGATTGGTCTGTTCATATTTTCTATTTCTTCCTGATTCGATCTTTGCAGGTTGTGCATTTCTAAGAGTTTGTCCATTTCTTCCAGGTTGTCCATTTTATTGGCATAGAGTTGCTTGTAGTAATCTCTCATGATCTTTTGTATTTCTGCAGTGTCAGTTGTTACTTCTCCTTTTTCATTTCTAATTCTATTGATTTGAATCTTCTCCCTTTTTTTCTTGATGAGTCTGGCTAATGGTTTATCAATTTTGTTTATCTTCTCAAAGAACCAGCTTTTAGTTTTATTGATCTTTGCTATCATTTCCTTCATTTCTTTTTCATTTATTTCTGATCTGATTTTTATGATTTCTTTCCTTCTGCTAACTTTAGGGGTTTTTTGGTCTTCTTTCTCTAATTGCTTTAGGTGCAAGGTTAGGTTGTTTATTCGAGATGTTTCCTGTTTCTTAAGGTAGGATTTTATTGCTATAAACTTCCCTCATAGAACTGTTTTGCTGCATCCCATAGGTTTTGGGTCATCATGTCTCCATTGTCATTTGTTTCTAGGTATTTTTTTTATTTCCTCTTTGATTTCTTCAGTGATCACTTCGCTATTAAGTAGTGTATTGTTTAGCCTCCATGTCTTTGTATTTTTTACAGATCTGTTCCTGTAATTGATATCTAGTCTCATAGCATTGTGGTCGGAAAAGATACTTGATACAATTTCAATTTTCTTAAATTTACCAGGTCTTGATTTGTGACCCAAGATATGATCTATCCTGGAGAATGTTCCATGAGCACTTGAGAAAAATGTGTATTCTGTTGTTTTTGGATGGAATGTCCTATAAATATCAATTAAGTCTATCTTGTTTAATGTATCATTTAAAGCTTGTGTTTCCTTATTTATTTTCATTTTGGATGATCTGTCCATTGGTGAAAGTGGGGTGTTAAAGTCCCCTTGCTATGAATGTGTTAGTGTCGATTTCCCCTTTTATGGCAGTTAGTATTTGCCTTATGTATTGAGGTGCTCCTGTGTTGGGCGCATAAATATTTACAATTGTTATATCTTCTTTTTGGATCAATCCCTTGATCATTATGTAGTGTCCTTCTTTGTCTCTTCTAATAGTCTTTATTTTAAAATCTATTTTGTCTGATATGAGAATTGCTACTCCAGCTTTCTTTTGGTTTCCATTTGCATGGAATATCTTTTTCCATCCCCTTACTTTCAATCTGTATGTGTCTCTAGGTCTGAAGTGGGTCTCTTGTAGACAGCATATATATGGGTCTTGTTTTTGTAACCATTCAGCCAATCTGTGTCTTTTGGTGGTAGCATTTAGTCCATTTACACTTAAGGTGATTATCGATATGTATGTTCCTATACCCAGTTTCTTAATTTTTGGGGGTTTGTTATTGTAGGTCTTTTCCTTCTCTTGTGTTTCTTGCCTAGAGAAGTTCCTTTAGCATTTGTTGTAAAGCTGGTTTGGTGGTGCTGAACTCTCTCAGCTTTTGCTTGTCTGTAAGGGTTTTAATTTCTCCATCAAATCTGAATGAGATCCTTGCTGGGTAGAGTAATCTTGGTTACAGGTTTTTCTCCTTCATCACTTTAAATATGTCCTGCCAGTCTCTTCTGGCTTGCAGTTTCTGCTGAAAGATCAGATTTTAACCTTATGTGGATTCCCTTGTGTGTTACTTGTTGTTTTTCCCTTGCTGCTTTTAATATGTTTTCTTTCTATTTAATTTTTGTCTTGGTGTATTTCTCCTTGGATTTATCCTGTATGGGACTCTCTGTGCTTCCTGAACTTGATTAACTCTCTCCTTTCCCATATTAGGGAAGTTTTCAACTATAATCTCTTCAAATATTTTCTCAGTCCCTTTCTTCTTCTGGAACCCTTATGATTTGAGTGTTGGTGCATTTAATTTTGTCCCAGAGGTCTCTGAGACTGTCCTCAGTTCTTTTCATTCTTTTTTCTTTATTCTGCTCTGTAGTACTTATTTCCACTATTTTATCTTCCAGGTCACTTATCCGTTCTTCTGCTTCAGTTATTCTGCTATTGACCACATCTAGAGTATTTTTAATTTCATGTATTGTGTTGTTCATCATTGCTTGTTTCATCTTTAGTTCTTCTAGGTCCTTGTTAAATGTTTCTTGCATTTTGCCTATTCTATTTCCAAGAGTTTGGATCATCTTTACTATCATTATTCTGAATTCTTTTTCCGGTAGACTGCCTATTTCCTCTTCATTTGTTAGGTCTGGTGGGTTTTTATCTTGCTCCTTCATCTGCTCTGTGTTTTTGTGTCTTCTCATGTTGCTTATCTTACTGTGTTTGGGGTCTCCCTTTTGCAGGCTGTAAGTTCGTAGTTCCCGTTGTTTTTGGTGTCTGTCCCCAGTGGCTAAAGTTGGTTCAGTGGGTTGTGTAGGCTTCCTGGTGGAGGGGACTAGTGCCTGTGTTCTGGTGGATGAAGCTGGATCTTGTCTTTCTGGTGGGCAAGTCAACATCTGGTGGTGTGTTTTGGAGTGTCTGTGGACTTATGATTTTAGGCAGCCTCTCTGCTAATGGGTGGGGTTGTGTTCCTGTCTTGCTAGTTGTTTGGCATAGGGTGTCCAGCAGTGTAGCTTGCTGGTCATTGAGTGAAGCTGGGTGCTGCTGTTGAGATGGAGATCTCAGGGAGATTTTTGCCATTTGATATTATGTGGAGCTGGGAGGTCTCTTGTGGACCAGTGTCCTGAAGTTGGCTCCCCCACATCAGAGGCACAGCACTGACTCCTGGCTGCAGCACCAAGAGCCTTTCATCCACATGGCTCAGAATAAAAGGGAGAAAAATTAGAAAGAAAGAAAGAAGAAAGAAAGAAAGAAAGAAAGAAAGAAAGAAAGAAAGAAAGAAAGAAAGAAAGAAGGGAGGGAGGGAGGGAGGAAGGAAAGAAAGAAAGAAAGAAGATAAAATAAAATAAAGTTACTAAAATAAAAAATAATTATTAAGAAAAAAAAATTTAAGAAAAAAAAAAAAAAAAAAGGACGGATAGAACCCTAGGACAAATGGTGGAAGCAAAGCTATACAGACAAAATCTCACACAGAAGCATACACATACACACTCACAAAAAGGGGAAAAGGGGAAAAATTAATAAATCTTGCTCTCAGAATCCACCTCCTCAATTTGGGATGATTCGTTGTCTATTCATGTATTCCACAGATGTAACGTACATCAAGTTGATTGTGGAGCTTTAATCCTTGCTTCTGAGGCTGCTGGGAAAGATTTCCCTTTTTTTTTTGTTCTCACAGCTCCCGGGGCTCAGCTTTGGATTTGGCCCCGCCTCTGCGTGTAGGTTACCAGAGGGCATCTGTTCTTCGCTCAGACAGGACGGGGTTAAAGGAGCAGCTGACTCGGGGGCTCTGGCTCACTCAGGCCGTGGGGAGGGAGGGGTACAGAGTGCGGGGTGAGCCTGCGGCCGCAGAGGCCAGCATGATGCTGCAACAGCCTGAGGCATGCTGTGCGTTCTCCTGGGGAAGTTGTCCCTGGATCCCGCGACCCTGGCAGTGGCGGGCTGCACAGGCTCCCCGGAAGGGGAGTGTGGATAGTGACCTGTGCTCGCACACAGGCTTCTTGGTGGTGGCAGCAGCAGCCTTAGCGTCTCATGCCCGTCTCTGGGGTCCACGATTTTAGCTGCGGCTCGCACCCGTCTCTGGAGCTCCTTTAAGCAGCGCTCTTAATCCCCTCTCCTCGCGCACCAGGAAACAGAGGGAAGAAAAGTCTCTTGCCTCTTCGGCAGGTCCAGACATTTCCCTGGACTCCCTCCCGGCCAGCCGTGGTGCACTAACCCCCTGCAGGCTGTGTTCATGCCGCCACCCCCGGTCCTCTCCCTGCGCTCTGACAGAAACCCGAGCCTCAGCTCCCAGCCCCGCCCGCCCCTGCGGGTGAGCAGACAAGCCTCTCGAGCTGGTGAGTGCTGGCCGGCACCGATCCTCTGTGCGGGAATCTCCCCGCTTTGCCCCCCGCACCCTGTTGCTGTGCTCTCCTCCGCGGCTCCAAAGCTTTCCCCTTCCACCACCTGCAGTCTCCGCCTGCGAAGGCGCTTCCTAGTGTGTCGAAATCTTTCCTTTTTCACAGCTCCCTCCCACTGGTGCAGGTCCCGTCCCTTTCCTTTTGTCTCTGTTTATTCTTTTTTCTTTTGCCCTACCCAGGTACGTGGGTACTTTCTTGTCTTTTGGGAGGTCTGAGGTCTTCTGCCAGCATTCAGTAGGTGTTCTGTAGGAGTTGGTCCGCGTGTAGATGTATTTCTGGTGTATCTGTGGGGAGGAAGATGATCTCCACGTCTTACTCTTCCGCCATCTTCCCCTCGTCCCCACTAAGAGGATTTCTTTCTGGGTTCTTTTGTCCTTAGCTCTTTCCGAATTCAGCTGGGAATTTATTTTGGTCTTTTGATATGGAAAATCTTATTAAATGTTTTAGAACCATGCATAGAAAGAGGCATAGAAATGCTTGTGTTCCCAAGAGCCACGGAGAGGGCACTGACCTTGAGGGATGAAAACCTTGATGCAGAACGCCGCAAAGCGACGATGGAGTGACCGGAAGTGCTCCAATGAGTGGTCTTGATGCATCCCTGTACAGAAATATGGCTTTAGAGTAGGCAGTAGAGAAGTTAAGATAGGAGATCCTTAGAAAGTGCATCCAGCCTCCTATTTATCCTGTATTTGCAACTGCTTGTTAAAGGTTCATCTGGGCATTTGCTTGCATGGTGTAAATTTCCCTCTGAGACTCTAGAGCCCAGTCCTTGGCTACCCAGCCCATGGGCAGATTCCTCCATGCCCAGTGCACTAATCCAGATCATCCAAGTCACCAAGGAGTTGAACATTGTAAACTCACAGCCAGCATAGGTGGTGCCCAATGTGGGTGAAATAAACACCTGTTTCCGTTGTGGGATGGACGGAAAAAACTGCAGATTGTATTCATTCCCATTTCATGGGTGGTTTTCCCACTAATTACCATGAGAAGGTGAGGGATAGAAGTACAGAACTTTGTTCCTCATTCAACCTTTTCAGTCCCAGGAAGAAGGAAAAACACCTGTTCAATCACTGCCTGTTCCGTAGCTCAGGGTACAATTGGGGGTGGGGCTGTAGGTGAGGGGATAGGAGTGGGATGCATTTCTTGGCAGCTGCAGCTGAGTCATTGCTTACCGATCTATCCTGTTCTCAAGAGCAGGAAGTGGAAGGCAGTTGGCCTTATTGGTAAACCATGTCATTTCTAACTAGTAAAATAACTAGGATCACAGAGACATTACTCACACACATGAAGAATGCTGAAGAGCTGTGGAGTTACTTTGTGTGCTGGTGACATCATTATACTGCTCATGGGTCTTCATGGGTGTAACCCAGGCCAAGCCAGTGATGTCATAATTCTTTTGGTTCATATCAACAGAACTGTTTTTATAAAGACCATGAGGCCATTCTTTTGCTTAAAGATACACATGCAGTCCCTTCCTCCTTTCTCCAAAAGTACCAAGAGAAAAAAAAGTAAACAAAGCTAACAGCAGAAGCATCTTTATAATATCCATTTCTCCACAAAGTTGTTGAAATGAGAAAAGATAGCATGAACTATATTTCAACACAAATGAAACTTCTCATTTTCAAACTTTTCAATGACTTTAAACATTTTATGTCAAAGTTTAGAATGTTTTTCTTCATTATCTTCATTTTTTCTCTCTCTCTCTCTTCATTCTCCCTGCACTGAAAGTAGGGGATACAACCTTGAGTCTCTGTACTTGCAATGCAAGAGAGAGAGAGAGAGAGAGAGAGCAAGAGAGAGCAGGCATTCTACAAGTGTTTATGGAACACACGGGGATGTCAAGCCCTTCCAGAAATAAGTGAAGGGAGAAGTGGTTACCATTTTGTCTCCCGACAAGAACCCCTCATCAGGGTTTGACTTGACTTTGATAACCGTCTCCATTTGGGCTTTGTCTGGAGCTTTGCTTGACTCATCTTCCTTCCTTCTAGTACGTTTCCCTCTGAGTCAGTATGTATTAAGACCAAAGCTTATGGGAAGGGGAAGACTGAAGCATTTGAGTCCACTTCAGATGTTGTGTCCATAAGATGAGAGTCCATAGTCATGAGAGTATTTTAAATAATTTCGTCCTTTCATTTTATGTGCTTGTTATACTTAGAAAAAACAAACTCAGAAAAATAGATTAAAATAAATACACTCATTCAACACATATTTATTGAGTGCCTAGTTTATGACATGTTCCAGGCATGAGAGATATAGTAGTGAACAAGGCAAAGTCCCTGCCTTCCCAGAGTTTTTATTTAGGGGGGTAAGGAGACAAAAACAAAGAGATAAGTGCACAGTAAACCAGATGGTGATGAGAGAGCTATAGAGGAAAATAAAGCAAGGGAAGGAGGATATAGAGTACAACTAGGTATATAGGAGCAAAGGAGGGGTGCAACTTACATTGATTTCCTTTACTAATATCTATTGCTGTACAATGGAACATCATAAAACTATTGGCTAAAAAAATGGGTTATTTCTCATGATTCTGTAACTTGACTGGCCTCAGCTAGGCAGTTCTCAATTGGGATCTTCACACAGTTGTATTCATTTGGCAACCAGAATTGGAATCATCCAAAGCATTGGATGAGCTCCATGTTGTTCAAGATACCTTCTTCACTCTTTACATCCCTGGGCTATTAGAGGGTTCACCCAGGCATCTCTCTGCCTCCACATGACTTTTCCATGTGGCTCTCCTGGGCTTCCTCACAGAATAGTGGGCTCAGGTAATCAGGCTCCCTATATGTTAGCCAGCTTCCTTACAACAATTATTGTAAGAAATCCAGATGAAAGCTGCCAAGTTTCTTATGATCTTGTCTTGAAAGACATGAAGCATCACTTCCCCCACATTCTATTGGTCAAAAGCAACTCACGGGGCCCCTCAGATGAAAGGGAAGAGGAATATACAAAGCATGAATAATAGAAGGTATTGTTCCTTGGGGGACCATCTTTGGAGACCTGCTGGCACAATTAATAAAGGGATGGCCTCACTGAGGAAGTGATATCTGAGAAAAGCTCTAAGGGAAATGAAGGAGCAGGCCATGTGATGTCTGCAGGAAGAGATTTCCATGCTGGGTGAACAACATGTATTCATGATGGCAGGAGTATTCGTGATGTATCTGAGTAAAACAAGGAGGCCAGTGTGGCTGGAGCAAAGTAAGATTTGTGGAAAGAATTAAGAATTAAGTCAGAAAAAAAAAGAATTAAGTCAGAGAGGGAGTGAGAGGAGAGAATAATGGGAAGCCTTAGATGCTATCGTAAGGACTTTGGATTTTATTTTGAGTTATGTAAGAAGCCAATTGATGATTTTAAGCAGAAGAATGATGTGATCAGCTTCCTAGCTAAGGCACTAATCTCCTGAAAATTGTTTACCTTCTCTTGGTTTTAGATTCGCCCTCTGTAAACTGAGGGGCGGAGCCAGATAAATGATTTCAAACAGAGATCAATAGTCCATCTCAAGAGGGAGGGGGAGTGTCCCACAGGCCCTCCTTGTTTCAACCTGAGAAGCATGGTTTGCTTCTGCTTCGACTATTGGACTTCCGTGTAAGGTTTTGTTTAAAGATGGATTTAAAAAAAAAAAAAAAAAAAAAAAAAAGACCGATTTTTGCCATTAAAATACATTTGAAAAATCCGCTAGGCTAGATGAACTCTAAATTCCTTTTGGCTTGAAACTTCTCTGAGTCTGTTACTAAGCACTCCAAATATGGGCACATTGAACAGAAGAGAAAATGTACATCAAGCCATGGGGGCGGAGGCTCTGACTTATGTTCAAAAGTAGAAGTAATAGTTAAAGTTTCTCCTGAGAATCCCCAGGCTGTCTTACCCCTGGACACCTTCCCTCTGTGTATTTTTGTTTACCTCTCACTGTGAAGAGGGGGAAAGGTTGGCAAGTGGAAGGGAAAAGATAAAATGCTAGTGTAATCAAGACCAAACCTTAATTTTTGGAAGCTGGGAAAAGTGCACCCTGGGAGGTTTCAAGCAGTTTCTGTCTTCTGGTTGAGACTGGAATTTGCCTTTCAGACAGATCCTCTATTTGTAATGGGAGGGGCCCCTTTGATGAGACTTTTCAATGTACCTTTTGTTCCTTGGGGAAGCTTCAGTGCTTCAAAACTGGTTAGTAAATAAATCAAAGGTTCTGATAAAGCTGTGTCCCAGCAGAAGCCCAAGTGCATCATCACCTCCAGTAACAGTTGTGATTTCTAGGGTGTGGGATCTCCATACCCTTAGGATTTTAGCAAAATGCTCGAAATAGTCTGATCAAGTCTCCAACATGATGTGGGAAATTCAGGAAAAGAGTATGCATACCTTCCCAGAGGCCATAGAGGAGATAAGCTGTACCCAGGGAACTCTGAACTCAGAGGGGTCATCAGTAGAGAGCAAGCTCCGTGAATGAAAGAAAGGGCCGCCATGTTCACAGTTGCATCCTCAGCCTTAGCGGGTCCCAGAGAGCACACATTACCTGCCTGCTTACCAAAAACTGGAAAGTGGTGGAAAGGGGAGGAGGGGGGAGTGGAAAGGTCTCAGGACATGGTGAGGCAGTCAGTCACAGGGGAGCCTGCAGAAGGAGCAAGGAACAAATGGAGGGGAGTTAACATCCAGCAATTACGTAGGTAGGTTTGTGCAATAAAATACTGGGCACAATGGGTGGGCAATCTTATTCTGTAGTCATTGGCTGATAAGCCCAATGATACGTCTGTTCCAGGAGATTGCCTGAGAAAAGGTTCAATCTTGGATGCAAAGCTACAAAAACATCCAGCCAACAGAACTCCAAATGGACAATGTAACTGCTCTTAGATCCTAGCCCGATGTTGTATGTTCTAGCCTAGGAGAGAGGGAAAAAGCTCTAGTAGTGATATCTTACTGGCTTATCTCCCTTACGTGTTGACATGTTCTTTGTGTTCCATCAATGGCTCTCTTGCATTAGAGTCCATCTAGTTCCTCAAATGAAGTCTGTTGGAGAAAAATCTCTTCCTCTTGCTTCTGTTTTCCCCATTCTTCTTCCTTGTCCCTTCACCACACCAAAATCCTCCCTAGACTCAAACACAGTAATTAAACAATAATTTGGCAATCTGTAAGGAAAAAAGAGAAATTAGTTGATGTCTTAGCTCAATGCCTGGAACATAGTAATCAGTTAACATATGAGAATCGTTATTTTGTCACTACTGTTATTATTATTGTTATTAATATTAATATCTGTCTCCCTCTAGCCAAAGTCTAGATCAGCACTGTCCAGGAGAATTTTCTACAAATGATGGAAATGTTCTGTATCTGTGCTATCCCTTATGTGGCCACTAGCCACCTGTGGCTCTCAAGTACTTAAGACATGGCTAGTTCAAATGAGAAACACAATTTTTAATTTTATTTAATTTACATGAATTTAAATGAAAAAACCCACAACAGTACAGGTCTAGATCCATCTTTCAGGGGTGAGGGTTGGGACATCCTTATTCTTTAAACCTGTAGTTACAGAACTTGCATCAGAACAACCTGGAGGACTTGTTCATACACAGACTTCTGGGCTCCAATCCTAGAGTTTCTGCTTTAGAATGTCTAGGATATAGCCTGAGAATTCGCATTTTAACAAGTAATACTGGGGTTGCTGCTCCAGGGACCTGACTTTGAGAACCACTGCTTTAGAGCCATCCAGCTTCTCCATTCTGGGTGCACATGGGAACCACATGGGGGGCTGATGCCCAGACTCTGCCCCAGAAACACAGAACCAGAATTTTTAAAACTCCAGGTAATTTCTTTGTCTAGAATAAATTAATTAATTCTTAAATCATTTATATCTTAAACAATTAATAAAAATTCTTAAATCAGGAGACATGTGGAATTAGGTCAGTGCTTCTCAAACTATTATGTGCTTATGAATCACCTGGAGATCTTGAGAAAAAGCAGAGACTAATTTCCTAGGTCTGGGATGAGACCCAAGTGTAAGCATTTCTAACAAGCTCCCAGATCTTGCTGATGCTGTTGGTCCGAGGCCCACACTTTAGCAAGGGATTAGGTGACCCCTGTGGTTGATTATAATCTTTAAATTCTGTGATTTCTAGAACCGGGCAGGATATCTGAATCCTGACATGCCCACCGGCGTCTAGCGCTGCTGGAGGAACACTGGGAAAGCAGCAAACAGAGTGATGACAAGACCTGTGAGTCCAGGGAAGGAGGAGAGAAAAGTGGCTTACTCAAGACAGCTGGGTCCTGGCTGTGAGGCTGCCAACTGTGAATGATGCTGGCGAGCTCCTTCCTCCAAGCAGGAGGGGGGCAGAAAGAGTCAGACTATTGCTATCAATATCCTATTAGGCCCCATGCAGAGTTCAAAGTCTATAAAACGTCTCTACTGGTTTCCAGCCACAGGAAAAGAGAGCTGGGGACCAGACCACCCTATGGTTAAACAGGACAGTTCCAGGCTCAGAACTGTCAAGTTGTCCAGTGTTCATATCCTTTAAATGAAGAAAGAAAACCAGACATTGAAGGCTCTATTACATGATTGGATAATAACCAAGGGGCAGTACAGTACTTGTAACGTCAAATAAAAAGAACACTTAATGTCTCTTTTTCTCATTTCAGGTCAAAGGTGAGTTACAATTGAGGCTTCAGACTTAAGCAGTTAGATAGTGAGGTAAAGAGAAAAGGAGAATGTGCCAATTCACCAAGGAGAGTCCCAGGAAAGACTTTTTGTCAACCTTTGGCGTTTTTTCATGGGAAGGGATGAGCATAAGAATAATTCAATTTTTTTTTCCTTTGCAAATCTGAATTTTCTTTGTAAAGTACTTGCCACTGGGTGTCCTGAAATCATATCATCAAACAAAAAGTGTTTATTTCCATACAATTTTGGTCCATTGCCATGAACAGATATATATTCAATAAGGATGATTACCTGGTTGTCCCTATACCTTTTCTTTCTGCAAATGATGGAAATGTTCTATATCCGTGCTATCCCTTATGTGGTCACTAGCCACCCGTGGCTCTCAAGTACTTAAAACGTGGCTAGTTCAAATGAGAAACACAATTTTTCATTTTATTTAATTTACGTGAATTTAAATTAAAACAACAAAAGAAGAAGATGAGAAAAAGTAAAATCATCCAAATCAAACCACCTCTTTTGAAGTTTAAGTAGACAACCAACTAGGCTGAACCAGGAGCTATTATAAATAAGTATTCAGCAGTGTAAAACCTTTTTAATTCTCTTTGTCTCTGTCTCTGTCTCTCTGTTTCTCTCTCTCTCACACACACACACATACACACACACACACACACACACACACACAGATTTACCTACAGAGTTGATTTTATAATCTGTAGGTAGACCTACAAATCTAGGAGGTCCAAACAGAAGTAGGACCAGAGACCAAATAGACCCAAGAGACCAAATAGACCCAAGAGACCAAATAGAAGGGAAAAAGCGCAGGAATGCAAAGAGTGTTTTAAAGAGTGAACCTGACTAGTTTTACAGCAATGTTGTTTTTCGCTGAATTTGGAATTTCAGGTGAGAACATTTCTCTCTTGTCTCCAGTAAAAATGACTCTATTTGTTCTTTTTCAGGGACCCCCCTCCCGCAAGGGTCCTGTCCCAGAAAATGAATAATGATGCTTTATTTTTCATAGTACCTTTTCCCAAGAAGTTCATAATGCTTGAGAAAACTGATATCATAAATCTTTAAAATGCCCTTGAGAGGTAGAAGACAACCTTCTCACTCCCATTATACAGGTGAGGAAACTGAGGTGTACTGAGTGAACTTATAATGATAGAGCTTGAAAAAAACTGATCTTATCTTTCCTAAATAAATCCGCCGAGTGCACGCATGCCTCCTTTGTTAATGTGTCATATGTGCCAATATCTACAGGCATAAAGTACTCATTTCAAGAGTTCCAGAAAATGTCTCCACTTTCCTTAAGTGCATTATACTAACCAAAACTAAAGTATCTCCATAGTGGAGATGCAGATTGCACTAAATAATTGCATATCAATGTGTATGTAGGCATGCTGCTGCTGTATGTATAATGGGTATTGTTTTGGATTATGAAATTTACCTGAAAACAGTTTTAATGCATTTTAAAAGATAAGAACCTACTCAAATCTGTTGGTCTTAGGAGTGAGCTGAATTTTCTCTTGCCAGATCTCTCTTTGGATACCCTGACATAACAAGTTGCAGATGTTAGCATATTCAGGGCCATACAGTGATGGAACTGAGACCTCAGTGGCTGATCAGTGCTTTCTAGCCTTACATCTGTCACCCTGACCTTCAACTCCAACTGCTGCTGCATTAAAATGCATGCTGGAAACAGGTGCAAGCCTCACTGAAAAGTGGGAGCTCTTAGCAGGAATACCATGGGTATGTCCCCCAACATTATCCCCCCTCTTTCTTTGGTACAGCATTTTAAATAGTAGAGAACTTAACACTTGGACTTGGACTTCTGATGGTTGGGCTTAAAGCATGGCGATTGGCTTGAACATGAATATCAATGATTAACTTATGACACTCCATGGGTCAACCCTTCAGCATTTTAAAGCAATGTAATTAATAAACTCTTCTTACTGCTGGAGGGAAGAAGAATTAAGCTCCTGGTGACTACTACCTTGTCAGGAGAAAGGTAGCTTAGGATGCCTTAGTGTAGCGACACCACAGATCATTATGAAGAATTTGAAGGATACTGGATAAACAGAGGTGAATTTAAATGGTATAGATTTCTCAGATGCTTGAGCATTTAAAGATTCATCTTTTCTCCCACATCCACTACAAAAACATTGAGAAGATACCTACACAATCAGCCAGCAAAATATTATTTATTCCTTCATGCACCTTTTACTCTTTTTACCAGATGAATACTATCTAGTCATATTCATTTTACTTTGACATATTTTGTTAAGGGAAAACATCTCTGTCCTATACAAAGAAGGAAACTTACCTTCCCCCTTCCCTCTCAGTTTGGGTGTCCCTCACCTCAGGGTGAACACTTCTGACTCAGGAACTCGCCACTTCATAAGGGAACCCACTCCACTTCAACTGCTGGAAAATTCTATGTTGTTTGGAGCCCAAATCTCCTTCCCTGTCATTTTTACTCACATGTCCCAGTTTACTTCTTCTAGAACAATCAAGTCTCTTCTCTCTTTCAAGCATTTAAAAGAAGCAATGATGCTTCCCCCACAACCCATCTCTTTTCAAATGTTTCAATGGCCATTTTTTATTACTTTTCTTTGAGTCAATTCTATGGTATGTTAAGCATTAATATAAGGGAAAAAAAGGGCAGCCCTTTTTAATTAAATATAGAGTTAACCCAACAACTTAGACTCACACACTATTCTTCAGGAAGATCACAGAGGAATAACATGGCTGTTGGAAAAGGACATCTAAACTCTTTATAGCTAAGGAAGATGAAAGGAATATTTCCAGCAGGGTTGGGGCTAGAGATGGCTCAGGCTTAAAAGGACATAGGATAACCGAGACTGAATTTAAACAACACTGGAGAATAAAATGAATGCGGGGAAAAAAAAGATAATTATGTCCTACAACAATGATCCTGGCTATGAAGCAAAATTAGCATAGTCCTTTCTAATTTAAACATGTTGAAAGTGGTTGAGCATGACAGCAGAAAATTACAAGATTTACGACACAGGCTTTGGTTAAAGTGATGGCAATCGGATTATTGTAGCTTTTTTCTGCTGATAGCAATGATTATAAAGTTACCTATAAATATTAACTGTTTAATGCTAGTTGAGGTTTTACTTTGCTGGCAAGTACAGAGCCATTCCATACTTCAAGTGGGTTTTGTATATTTTGTTTTTACTTAGTTTAATTTTGGTTAGTTTTAATTCATCACTTATAGGTTCAGCTGCTTTTTGGTGCCCAGTACTTGTTTCTTTCCTGCCTTCCACTCTTTCTAGTTCCCTTCTTTTCTTCCTTCTTTCCTTCTTTCCTTCCCTCTTTTCTTCTTTCCTTGTTTTCATCTTTGGATCCAAGATGAAAATGAGGAAGTCTTAGAAATGGAGGTTCTTACAAAGACTTTTTTCAATTTTGCCCACTTTCTCACAGAAAGGATCTTATACCAATGCCTTAATTTCCAACTTAACTATACCTTTATTTCCAAACAAAAGTCCACTGAGCTGCATAACCATCTATAGTTCACCTACAGCACAGTTTTCTTAACTGTTGTGTCTATCACATTGACCCATTTATTTACTTGCCACTTTCTCATGCTTCTTCACATTACTTTTATGTAGGAGAATTCATAAGGTCAATACTTTGTGCATTACCCACTCCTCCATATAATCAAATAGAATATACCTTTATTTAATTAACTTTACTTCCTGATTTGAGGAAAAATGACTATTTTATGTGCAGGTAAAGTCAACAAATAGGCTCACGTTAAAAAAAAAAAGAATAATCAACAGTTAAAGGTTAGGTGTTGGTCTAAACAACTTAATTAATAAAATGTTTAACCCAGGGTTTCTTAAACTTGGCACTATTAACATTTTGGTCCAGATAATTTTCAGTCGTGGGGTTCTATCCTAGGCACTGCAGTAGCATGCCTGGCCCTTACCCAGTGGATACCAGGACAAACACCCCCTGTCCCCAGTTGTGGCAACCACAATGTCTCCAGACATTGTCAGATATCCTGGGGAGACAGAATCACCTTCAGTGGAAAACCTCTTATTTAACCCAATCAAAAAATCTTCAATTGTGAGGAAAAGAAATAACATACTAGTCCTAATGGGATTAGTTTGTTTGCTACATAATGCCAATTACTGGCAATAGAAACTTATAATGGTCTAAACCAAGTAGAAAAATTGTGTTAGGCTACTAGCACCAGAGGTAGGAAATAGCAGTAATTTAAATAAGATAGAAGTTTATTTTTCTATTATGCTAAAGAAGTCTGGATGGTGGCCCTTCAGTTGCTGGTTTGGGGTACCACGTTACTGACAGAAACCTGGGGTCCATACCTGTCTCTTTGCTTGATCATCCCTAAAAACTGACTTTCATCATACAGCTTCCAGGTTGGTGGGTTATCAAGCCAGCCTGGCTGCTCTAGTTCTAAACTGGAAGCAAGAGCAGGAACTGGTAGGGTAAAAAGGAGCAAAGAAACTTTCCAAGAAGCCCCACATCTACCTGGAGGCTGGAAGGAAGGCTAAAACAGGTATTTTTCAGATGAATTACTGTCATTACTTTGATAATAAGAAAGAAGAAAGGAGATTGTATTTTGTGTTCACAGCTAGCAATGTTTCCCATTTATTTATTCTTTTATATTCAGACAAGTATTTCTTAAACATTGACCATGTGCCAGAAACTCTGCTAGGCGTTGGAAATAAAATAGAGTGAACTTTGCTGTCTGGGAGCATATAATTTATAGGGATACGCAAGTATTCCATGATAAATTAAGCAATTATTTAAAAAATTTCAACTGTTACAAATGCTACAAAAACACAGAAGATGCTCTGAGTCTCTTAAAGGTAAAATGGGTTTTTCTGTTTCTTCAGATCATACAAGTGGTTTGGCATGTAGTATGTGCTCAATAAACCTTTGGGGCCAGATGTAGAGCCTGATCTGGATCAAACACATGTAAATTCATGTGAGTTTATAAAATCAAAATAATAGTGTATCTATTCAAGTCAAAGTCAATCAATGTCCATTATACTTTAGTTTCACAGATTGTTACTTTAAATCCAGGTTGCAAAATATACCATCTTAAGTAAAGTCCCACAGAAATTCTATCCCCCTATTAAGTGAATTCACCTCCATTGATATTTGCACCAGAAGGTCAACTATTCAAACATTTTATTTATTAAGTTATTTCTGCAGTAAATTAACATGATTTTTCCCCAAAATCTACAACTTAGGTAACTCCAAAAACAAACTAGTCTCAACTGTTCCTCCAGAATCTTGGTTTTATAACTCTTTTTTTTTTTTTTTGCATGTATATCTTGCTTCATATGTAAATAAGCTCTCTATGGTGGATGTACAATTTAAAGTTGTTTTAGAGGAATCTAGAAATCAATGCATTTAGGGAGTAAACAAATTAATTTCAACCATATTAACCTTAAATATTACTCTGATTTGTGCAGCACTGAAGCTTACCCACATTCATACACAAACTCATCCAGAGACACATAAATAAGAGACTGTCAAAAATATCTCCATTATTATCCAGTATCATCCAGTCAGTTCAGAAAACAATAACAACTGAAATATGTCTGCACTAGAAGACACCTTCCTTTTATTGCCTTAAAAGATATTTCTCTGTGGCTTTATTTTGCTACAAGAGAGCAATGGGCAATCTCAGAAATTTTCTATTTCTTTTGTGAAACTAAACTAACCAGCTCTCTTACAGGGATTGTATAAGTAAACCTCCACTCTCAGATTTTGTTTTTCTACCACTACTAAAAAACCATTAAAAGAAAAATCTTAAAGACTGTTACGTTTCCTAACATCATGGTCATTTTGTGATTTAATCTGTAGATGTTAAATTGGTAACAAAGTTCATCTCCTCCCAATAAACAAAAACAGCCAAATGTATTTTAGCTCCAAATCACAGCATAACTTAAAGACCCAATATATCTGCTTACTATTTAGAGTTAGAAATAAATGTGTCTTATGGACATTAAAATTTATTCACATTTGACCAGTCTGAACAATCAACAACCTGAAGATATTTAGAAAATTACACGTATAGTTCATCAAAAATACATAATTAGTAGTTAGGCGAGTGTAGCAATTGGAAGCACAATTTTTAATAATGAAATGAGAAATAACTGGTTGAAGTTTGATATGAAAGTTATGTATATCCTTGAGGGGCTAAAGCATTGATATAAATATTCACATCCACTGAATCTAACATGTTTCTGCCTGTACTATTTAGATAATCGAGGCAAAATCTGGTGGAATGTTTTATTGTTATGTTATTTGCATTATCTGAATGGTCTCCTGGCAGAATGTAATCTATACTATTAGTGCCAATAGTGGAATAAACCGGAAAAGGGTTATCAGCCAGCATTGAACAGGTAATGTTTGTATTTCTATTAACTCTTTCTGCATTTCCTAGGGTTTGCCACTGAAGACTATGGAGGTCAAAATTCAGGTCCAAATCCAGAGTGGAAGGGGAGAGAAAGCCAATTCATGGGAGCAGGGTAAGAGTGGGCCACATTAGTTAGAATGGTCATTTTTGAAGAAAAACATTATTTGGACTTTAAGTGAGTTTGCCTAAAAAGGGGTTTAAGATCTATGGGTTGATCTTTTAAAAGCATTGTCATATTTCCTTCTTTGAATTCTTGAGATTGCTCACCAACCCTCCATTTTTCTTTCAAGGACACTTTTAAGCCATTTCATCCTAATGTAATTTGAACATTTAATTATTTTGAAAATACTGAAAAATTTAAACATTTGATATGATTTGAGTTTATTTTTCAAGATGTTAGCCTAGGTTTTATTTAATACACTTTATATTTTAGTAAGGTTTAGCTTTACAGAATTATGATGAAGATAGTATAGAGAGTTCTCATTACCTCACATTCAGTTTTTCCTATTTTTAACACCTTACATTTGTATGGTACATTTGTCACAATTAATGAACAAATATTAATCCATTTTTATTAACTAAAGTCTACACTTTATTCATATTTCCCCATTTTTTTCCTTAATGTCCTTGTTCTGCTGTAGGACCCCATCCAGGACACCACATGACATTCAGTTGTCATGTCTCTACCTGTTTCTTCTGGCTGGGACCGCTTTTCAGATTTTCCTTGCTTTTGAAGACCTTGAAAGTTTTGGAGACTATAAGTCAGGTATTTTGTAGAATTTTCCTCAGTTAGGATTTGTTTTGTGCTTTTTTTTTCTCATAACTAAACTGGGGTTACGTGGTTTTTCAAGGAAGGACACAGAGGTTGCGTGCCATTCTCATAACATCATATCCAGGGTACGTACTATCAACATGACTTATCACTGTTGATATTGACCTTGATCACATGGCTGACATAGTGTTTGTCAAGCCTCTCTACTGTAAAGTTACTCATTTTCTACCCTTTCCATACTGTGCTTACAGAAGGAAGTCACTATGTATAGCCCACACCTACGGATGAGGAGTTAAGTTCCCCCACTTTAGGGCAAAGTAGCTACATAAATTTTGTGAAATTCTTCTGCATGGGAGATTTGTCTAATTCTCTCCCATCTGTTTCTTTATGCAATAACTTATTTAGGGCTTCCCTGGTGGTGCAATGGTTGAGAGTCCGCCTGCCGATGCAGGGGACACGGGTTCTCGGTCCGGTCCGGGAAGATCCCACATGCCGTGGAGCGGCTGGGCCCGTGAGCCATGGCTGCTGAGCCTGCGCGTCTGGAGCCTGTGCTCCGCAATGGGAGAGGCCACAACAGTGAAAGGCCCACATACCGCAAAAAAAACACAAAAAACAAAAAAAACTTATTTATATCAGTTAGTATAGGCTCATGGATATTCATTTTATACTTTGAGTTATAATTCAGTATTACTTTATCTATCTTGTTGGTCAAATTGTTCCAGCTTTGGCCACTGGGTGCTCCTTCCACTGACTCTTGTGTCCCTTTGCCACAATGTGTTTGTTTTCTTTTTTTTTTTTATACTTCCTTTCTAGCACTTGAGGCTCACTGTGGAATCAACCATTTCTCCAAGGAGCCCTGGTTCCTTTTATTGGAAAATGGTATTAAAACCAAGATCTGGGTGCGAGGTCCTAGTGTTTTTGAAATGTTGCCTTGTATATTACTATAGAATAAATGCTTAATGCAGCCTAACTAGAGCAGATATTCTTAAAAGAAATTAATCATTATTAATGATTGCCTTCTGCATCTTATCCTAATATTTGTTTAAGCAACTATGTTGTGTAATATTGTAGTAAATTTTCTAGATAAGAGACTCTGTTTCACCTATCATTTTTGTCTTCTTGTTAAAAATATCTTTACTTTCATAAAAACAATGGGAGGAGTTGGGACAGGGGTGAATTAAAACCCCACAGTATGGAAGCAGCATAATGAAAACAGGTTCATGTTTGCAGCAAGGCAAGGGTTTCCTCACAATATATTTATTCGTCTTTTATAACAAATTCTTCATAAGATGAGTGTTCCAACATCTCACATGGATGGTATTCTAAAATGAGAAAATAACTACATTTTAAGAGGCATATAGAAGTAGTACCACATATTTCTCTAACAATACACACATATTCATACATGAATATATTAAATAATACATTCAGCAAATATCCATGGGCCTCCCGTGGATAATTTACAGATCGTGTGTGTGTGTGCGTGTGCACGCATATGCACATATACACATACACACGCAGTTTGGAGAATCACAAGTCTGTGATCTCTGTTTTTCTTACTGTTCATTTTGTCACTGATTTTATGCATGTGCTCATTTACGTTGCTTAGGGGGAGAAAAAGCTGTACATAAATACAGATTATCTTTTAGAGCACCCCAGGGTTAGTTTCATTTTCCCTTCTTCTTTTTATGAAGAAAAAGAAAGGAAACGTAAACCGGCGCTCTTAAAGAAGAAAATGCATGAAATGAAACAAGTAAGCTTTCAAAAAATACGCAAAACACAACAGGCAGACCTCCAGCTTAGTGGGAGGGCTGGGGGTAAAATATGTGCTGTGTACTCATGCCCAGTATATCTTCAGCACTTAAAAATAGATAAAAGTGTTCTTGAAAGTGAATGAAGTTGACTCTCAAAAAGTGGGTTTTAGATGTTGAATATTTAATTCACTGATAAAAGGGACCTGATTTCCTGCACACGGCTGCCATAAATAAAAAAAAGCACATCTTAAAAGAGAAGCAATGAGCAGAAACTGACCTTTCCGTGAGCAAGCAGATGAGAGAAGGTATTTGGCTAATCCCAGCTCTCTCTGATTGGTCAGACAGCACCGTGTTGAAAATGTCTCCATCTGGGCTAATCTGCTCTCAGTTGGATGAGCTGAGGCCTTCAGAGTTAACCTGACATTTAACAATAATTACCCTTTCGAATGACCCCGGCCCAATCGCCTGCTCTCTTAGAAATCTCTTTTTTGTGTGTGTGCTCCCAAACCCCTTGACTTTTGTGTTAGAGATATGGAAAAAAAAAAAAAAAAAGAGACGATAGAGCTTGTGCGTGTAAACATCCAGAAGTGTGTGGTCATGTGTATTTATATACCTATACATTATATATAAAGACATATAATACCATAGATGGTAACTATACAATACCAACTGGTAATGGGGCCTCATTTAATGGCTCCATTTTACTGCTCTGAATTCTATAATTTATCAATGCCTTGTGGTATTAAAAAGAAAACATAGGAATAACATCAATTAAAGTGGGACAGAATTTGTTTACTGGTTATTTTATGAAAGTCAAAGTTCCAGTCTGGCTTTGCTCAAGCATTTGTGTGTCCCTTATCAGACACCAGGAGAAATGGTGCATGAAAAGAGGTTCAGATAGAAAAACCAAGTTCAGGGGTCATGAAGGCTAACTGTGGATGAAATGTGGCCATTTCTTTTTACCTGAGGCTGGCTTCATCTTTTCTTAGAAAGGTCATTGTGATAAAACAAAAACACATCTTGGAAAGAAAATCCATTCTGGGGTTTTATTTGTTTAAAAAAAGAAAAAAGCCTTTACCAGTTTAGACCTGCATTTTCCCAGAGATTTCTTAACGAAGGCCATTGTAAGACAAGCAGTTTCTAACACTAACATTTAGTAAGGAGTTTCCCTCAGGCTGAAGGTTTGAATTGGATAGACATCCAAAAGTTCAAGTACTTCTCCTAACCTTGTCCACAGTATCAGACCTGGTTGGCTTGGCAAAAGTGGTCTGGAGCTCCTGTAAGCACAATTTCTTTAAACCTGTATGTTGTTTGCTTTTTTGAGCCCACTTTAAATACCAAAAGAATAATTGTTTATGAATATTTCTTTCCACCTCTTCTATAACTAACACAGAAGAAATCAAATGTGGAAATACACATAGGCATAATATATGTACATAAGAAACCGTATCAGTGTATTTCATTCTGAGCTGGTCCTTCAGGTGTATACAAGACAGTTGGGGAGAGCAGGCACACAGCTTGGTCTAGTGCATACTTGCCAGTTCCATATATACCCTCCAAGTTTCTCAAGCCCACTTCTTTATAATTTGGAGGATTCTTTCCTTGAAATAATCTTCAGACCCTCTTATCACCCTGCCTACTTACTTTCCAGGGTTTGAATTCACTTGCCGGATTTTTTTCATTCATAGCTCAAATCTTAGCTATGGTCACTACCAGCCAGCCTCATGGGGCTGTTGCCATGGCCTTAGCTTCATTAGAAGCACCACTGTACCGCTGACTGGATAAACAGAGGATATGTCAGGATTCTGAAGGCTACAGAATATGCCACCCCAAAATATGTCCTTTGATATATTGATTAGTTTAAGCTGTAGGCACCTGAAAAAAGCCAATGCAAAGAGAGGGTTTCTCTTAACTCCCTTCTCTACCTATGGACAGATTCTCCAAAAGGAACTCAATTGTCATAAATCCCATCCCTGACGTTTCACCAACCAGGGAGAATTGACTCCTTACAGGGGAAGAGACTGGAAATCCATGTCACACCCAGACACACTTTGTCACAAACTATCATACCTCCCATCTATTCTTATAAGGGCCCATCCATCTTTCCTAAAAGTCATTTACTCTCCCCTAAGAGACCCCCCTCCTCTTTCCCGACAAGATAGTGTTTAACTCTGAATTCTTTGTGTTATTTTTCCTGGGTATCTCCCATGTGTACATGAAGTATACATGCTACTAAACTTCTGCTTGCTTTTCTATTGTTAGTCTGGCTTTTATAACAGGGGTCTCAGCTGAGAACTCAAAAGGGTAAAGGGAAAATTATTTTTTCTCCCCTACAATTCCATTCTTAGCAATAATCTGACTCTGTAGCATTAGAATCAAGAAGATTGAAAGACTTTTTCTCTATGTCTCTTCCCTCATCTCTCTTCAAAATAGATAGATAGATAAATAGATAGATAGGTAAAATAATAATGATAAGCACTACTTACTTTTTTCTCAAGTCTGGCCTCCCCAAACATTGCAAACCCTCAGTAAAGTGGACTTTATCTTTTTTCAACTATTAACCAATCATTAATCTTGTAACAGGAATGCTTTTGCGTAAAATTGTACCTAACAGTGTTTCTTTGGCATGCTCAGAACCTTCATTATCTCAAAGTTTGACTTGAAAACAAATCCTGTTAGTTGAGTATGAGATGCTGGCAGACTTCACTGGCTATACTGTAACAACTGGATGATTTCCAAAATGAAAAAGATATTCGATAAGTTTGCTTTATCATACAAGTCCTCAAATTCCCCACCTCCTTAATAATAATAAAACGTACATACGGTTATTATCTTTACAATGAAGTCTTCTTTTGAGAACACTTTAAATATTTTGTCATTTATAAAATTTAATTATATTAATAAATTCATTAAAATTAATTAATTAAAAGAATTTAATTGCACTTTATTAAAACTTTAAAAATTAGTTAAAACTAATTTATCTTGCTCATTGGAGAAAGGTTGGAAAATTGAAAAGTTGAAGGAAGGACAAAATTCATTTAGTTGCTACATTCCTTTTTCTTTTCCTAAAAATGGCAATGAGCAGTAATAGATAAATCATATCAACTTTCACTAGAAATTGACAAAAAAGCCAGACCAGATTTTCTTCATAGATCATCTCATTTAATTCCCCAAACAATCCTATTCAGTAGGTATTATTGGTTTTGATTTTTAGATTTAAATATAAAAAATGCATTTAGAGAAGTTATGGAATTTGTTTAAGGCAGAGTTTCTCAACCTCAGCCCTATTGACATTTTGAGCTAAATAATTCTTTGTTGAAGGGGCTGTCCTGTGCATGTGGATGTGTAGCAGCATCTCAAGCCCACTAAATGCCAGTAGCACTCCCTCCCCAGTTGCGACAATCAAAATGTCTCTAGGCATTGCCAAAGGTCCCTGTGCAGCAAAATCATCTCCAGTTAAGAACAACTGACTCAAGATCCTACTCCTAGTGAGTGATAAAAGCCTAGGATTAAAAGCCAATTCTATCTCTCTTCATAGTTGTGATCTTATTCCAAACGTAGTTTACATTTTGTTTTTCTTACTTTTTTTTTTTTTTTTTGCCGTACGCAGGCCTCTCACCGTTGTGGCCTCTCCCGCCGCAGAGCACAGGCTCCGGACGCGCAGGCTCAGCGGCCATGGCTCACGGGCCCAGCCGCTCCGCGGCATGTGGGATCTTCCCGTACTGGGGCACGAACCCGTGTCCTCTGCATCGGCAGGCGGACTCTCAACCACTGCGCCACCAGGCAAGCCCTGTTTTTCTTACTTAACATGTGTTGTACTTGGATTAACCATTTCTCTTTCATTCAGCATTCTTTTTTGGGTAATACTAATAATGTCTTAATGATTATCTTTACATGTAATCTTGTTTTCTTCTATGTTTATGATTTCCCTTATGCTGTATTTCTCAAGCTGAAATCTCTGAGTCATAATGTGTGAATTTTGTAAGACTTCTGACATAAATTGCCATATTAGTTGAGCCAACTTATAATCCAAACAGCATTGGATCAAAGCATCTTGTCTCGCCCCTGCCCTACCATGTTTATTTGAGGTTTGTAACTGCTGAGCTTAAAATCATATGGCTCTTAAACATCCAAAATGGGTTAAAATTCCCCTTGAGAAATAAAAGCACATGTGTTATCATTAATGTCATCAATGTAGTAAGTATTTTAAGTAGAACACAGCCATTAATCCTAGCTATATTTAGCCTACTAATCCTTATTGGAGTTCCTTACCCTTCTGAATCCCTCTGGCCACCCACAATTTCCCAGGACAAGAGCTAGCCCATGGAAAAAAATTGTATTAACACTTCTGAAATGAGTCATCTTCTTCTGTATTGTGATGGAAACCATGAATATCAGTTCTTTCCCTTGGACCCCAATTCCTCCCCAAGAGCTAGACATCTGCAATTCAATCAAAGAAAGAATAGTAAAGGAAGTATATCTTATACATTTGCTAGGTTCAAGGTACAGTGCTTTACCTAAATTATCTCATTTAATTTGCATGGAAAGTATTTGAATTTTGCAAATGAGGACACTGAGATTTAATATTAGTTATTTATACAAGTTCACAAGCTAGAAAGTGGTAACACTGATATTTTAAAGCAAACCTCTGCTGTTTGGACATCTACCGGACTGATAGACCTCAAAGACATTTCCCCTGAGAAAAGTTTTAATGCTCACGGGTACCCCAAAGATATTTCTACAACCAGCAGTATTGGTCCCATCTGAGACCTTGACAGAAATGCAAATCTAAACATCTGGGAATGGGATCCAGCGATCCCTTTAACAAGCCCTCCAAAGGAAGGTGATACATGCTCCAGTTTGAGAACGACTGCTCTTCCAAAAACCTTTCCCCCTCTACAGTAATGGCTGCACCTGAATGCATTACAAGTAAGGACAAGGTACGTTTACCTTTTTGCTGCATTATACAAAAAAAAAAAAAAAAAATGTCAAATGTTAGAAGGGTTTTCTGCTTTTACCCTGACCTTACAAATTATCTATGTTTTTTATTTCTCCAGTTTTCCCCTTTACTCTTTACCCTATTTGGAGTTTATCATCAGACTTCTTATACCTCATTTTACATTTTTCCCTATTATTAAGCCTACAAGACTCTTACCTGGGAGAGGCTGAAAAGAATGATGTGTAAGGGCCAACAATTCTAATTTTATTATTTTCATTAGGGCATTCAATCCTTTCATTGAAATTATCATCGTCAATTGTGGTGACCAGTCATTTCCTTTGCGAGTTATTCTAAATGGTTTTAGAACTACCATATGGGCTGATAGCATGGCTGAACTTGTTTTGCCTCAGTTGACTACCTTTCCCAAACTGGACTGGAGTTTCCAAAAAGACATCTCTTCACACCACTGCATTTTCCACTTTCACAGTCAATTGGTAATGGCTGCCAATGTTGGGCAGGGCAGAAGATTTGGAGCACTGCCCTTGAGAAAATGCCATGATGAGACACTGCCATAGAAACATACGTCATCAAAGGTCATAAGATAACAGAGGCATTCTTATTTAGGCAAAAGCATATGCTCAAAGGTATAAAAATTGCTTACATATCTTTACCATGGACTTTAGCAACTAGGCTAAGGAAAATGCAACAAACAATAAAACCTGGAAATATTTGCGATTAGGAAATTAATTCAGCATAAGCCATGAAGTCAGCATTCATAAATTCATTTCATTCTTGTCACACATTTCAAGCCGGGTCTCTTAATCATTCATCACAAACCATCTATGAGGTTATTGACAGGTCAAAAGTGTGGCCTTTCTTTCAGAGTATTTTAGGGCCTTACCTCACTCTTCAGGGCTCCTTGGAGATTCCCCAACAGGCCATAAGCGATTCTTCCTGCACAATACCCAGCCACAACCTATACAGCAAAAACATGTCTGTTAGTGACTCATCTCTACCATGCTATTTTCTCCATGTTAATTTGATCACACTAGAATGCCTATCAGTAAACTGCAGAAGTAGAAATGGCCCCTTTTAAAGCTATGGAGCCCAGAAAGAACTCCTTGTTAAATTCTTCTGAAATTAACACTCATCTATTCAGAAGAAACTTACCTGCATTCATTCCTTCTATCTACACCCTTCCCGATGCTTTATTTTTTTAAGTCACCCAGACCTTGTCTTTCCGGTAATGTCATAATCAGCAGGCTGAAAGCAAGGTTGCTGATAATTGTTCTTTATGTTGCTCTTTGTTTAGTATCTGATTCAATACATCTGTGTGGACACCATTTCATCACCTTAGTAACAGAGGTGAAAAAAAATCAATGGCAATCAGATTACCTTGTTAACAGAAAGGCTAAAGGGCCAGTGTGTTAAGTTCACGGTGTATCACCTTTCATTTAAAACATTTCACTTTTTTAATTATTTATCTTTATTATTATTTATAGCACCGAGTCCAGAGCGTTTCCAAACACAGAGTGTGGCCTTGCATTTGTCTTCTGCAGAGACAAGCATTTCCGCCACATCGCCGACTGGGCTGGGGACCCCTCGTGCAGGCCCAGGGGAAAGCCTGCAGAGTCCACTGCTGCCATTTCTCACAAAGTGTTTGGAAGAGTCCCGAAGGACTATGATTGCCAAGCTGATTTGGTGATCTGCACTGTCGTACAATATTGTATCTATTGTTGTGTTTGTTATTTACTGTTGGTTCTTATTAAGATCACTGTTATTATCCACAGAAGCAATGTACCCCAAGCTACGTAAGGGACATTATAATGTGCCCAAAGAACAAAAGCTCTCAACAGGGAACTTCCAGATGAAAGACGTGATATGGGACGGCACAGGCCAAAACAATAGAGATGGATGCAGGGTAGTTGTACACAGAGGGTTAGGCGATTATTGCACGAGGAAGAGCTTTGAAGAACAGGTGGGTATGGAGGAGGGTTTTGAAAGCAGAGAAGGATGATATGTTATTGCAAACATGTTATTGTTTAAGCTTAGTGGGTGATTCAACAATATTTTTGAAAAAACAACGTGCTATTGGACCTAAAATTCAAAGCCTCCCTGAAAGACATAAAAGGCATGTAGGCAAGAGGACAGTTTTATTGCCCTTGACTTCAAGACCAAATGTTATGGGAAGTGACCACTGCTTACCCTCCATTATAACGCAATGGCCAAATGTCAGCTGCTGCCTGTGCTCAATTAAGAGACTTGCAAGTGTCCACGTGGGTTCCTTAAACTAGAACTTGTATCTCTGCATTTGGGGGGAATACTTGGAGGTTTTTTAGAAACCCCTGGATACATGAACTTGGCCTGAGTTTCAGGAGGTGAGGCCTTGGAGTGAGCAACCCTGGAAGTTGGTATGGATGGGGAGTTGACTCCACTTCTGGGCTATCTGTTTTTAGAAAAGCAAATTAAACTCAGATCATAATGTAAGGTCATCGTAACTGTTCCAATTTCAGACTGAATTCAGCAGATCATGTCCACTGTAGCTGCAGGTTGGCTGCAAGGTCAACAGGCGGGCAGAAGTATTAATTGCTCTCAGACAGCCATGAGATTTAGAAACTTCATTCCATTGACTCTTCATAAGATTCTCAACAAAGTTTGCACCCCTTTACACTTGGACATTGGAAGCTCAGATCATGTAAATTGTAAGTGGTGGAGTATGAGTGTGAACTCAAGTTTGTTTGACTTAGGCTATTTGTTCCACTCCATTTTTGGTGCTTAGAGTATGGTCCCAGGACTGACAGCATCCCCTGGGAACTTGTTAGAAATGCACACTCTTATATGGGAGGATTTGCACAAGTATGCACAAATTAGCCTCACCTTGTCAGGGAGCTACACTCTCACCAACAGGCTTTCTAGGTCACCCCATTTCTACTGAACCAGAATCTCTGGGCATGAGGTCTAACACTCTGTTCTAATAAGACCTCTAGCTGATTCTGATCACACTAAAGTTTGAGAACCACACATGCCAGCTCAGCAGGTCCCACAGTCTTCAGCATCTCTCTGAGATCCTGGTGAACAAACCAGGAGTACAGCACAGAGTGGAGGACCTGACAAGAATACTCTCCAATGTCACTAGGACAAGTCCAGAGCAAGTTGGATTCCTTAGGAGAAGATACTGATATCATGCTGCTAAGCATAGTTCTTTATTATATGATGCAACATAATAAAGTCCTGGGCAAATCAGATTAACTAGGAGAGACAATCTAAGGCAACCAATGGTGTTTATATCAGATGATAAAAAGCTATTCCTTCTCAAGACAGCTATTGCCCAGCCCTACATTTTCAAATTTCTAAAGGGAATTTTATGTACCAAATTCTAAATTCTCAAAAGATTTTTTAATCAATTTATTTATTTTTATTTTAAAGATAAGTCTTGCAATTATTGGCCAGGGCACATGGAAAGTGTCAGAGGTCAAAAGGAGACATGATAAAGAAATGAAGTGGGTGACCCCCGGACTGGATCTTGATCCAGGGAAGGACCTGAAAAAAATTGCACTTTCTTTTTTTAATTTTTTTTTAAATTTAATTTTTACTTTATATTAAAGTATAGTTGATTTACAATGTTCTGTTAGTTTTAGATGTACAGCAAAGTGACTCAGTTATACATATACATATATACATCTTTTTCAGATTCTTCTCCCATATAGGTTATTACAGAATATTGAGTCGATTTCTCTGTGCTTTACAGTAGGACCTTGTTGATTATCTATTTTATATATAGTAGTGTGTATATGTTAATCTCAAACTCCTAATTTATCCTTCCCCCCAACTTTTCCCTTTGGTAACCATAGGTTTGTTTTCCAAGTGTGTGAATCTGTTTCTGTTTTATAAATAAATTCATTTGTATCTTTTTTTTAGATTCCACATATAAGTGATATCATATGATATTTGTCTTTCTCTGTTTGACCTACTTCACTTAGAATGATAATCTCTCAAATCGCCCCATCGTTAGTCTCTTCAGGATAGGTCTTTGAGTCCTTTTGACCTAACTACCGTAGTCATTGATCATTTTCTTGCTTTCTGGTAAACCAACTTTGTTTTATTTTGTCGCATATATATTTCTTCTCTATCTTTGCTACTTTTGTAAGTTAGCTTTGATAATGGTTTTAATTTCCATTTTTCTGGAATTTTACTGTGAAACATTTGTACTATAAGTAAACAACACACATAAAAATACATTCTAAACGAACAACTATTTTCAGGCATCGTTTTGGCAATATATATTAAAAAATGTTTGTAAAACATTCAGACCCTTTGGCAGAAAACATATATTTCTGAGAGTCTATCCTGAGGAACTACCCACGAATTTGGATAAAACTTGTGTGAACAACACAATGGTATTATTTAAAAAAAAAACAGTGACAAAAACAAAAACTGATGCCTGCAATCTTAAATCCAACAAAATGGGATGAATAAAGTAAATATCATGCAGCATTTAAATATGTAATTAGGAAAACAATTTATCATTTTTGAAAACATGCTTGTATAATTAAATATGAAAAAAGTACAACGTGAAGTTGTATATAGACTAAGATTGCAATTATAAGATATATATGCCTATGATAAAACATATTTCAGATGATAAACACAAATGAATAGTGATTGTGTTGATGAGTTAATGGTCCAATAAAAAAAAATCTTGGCTTCTCAAAGTTTCTGTAATGCTGTCATATTAATTTTATAATACAAAAAATTACTTAAACCATTCAAAATGGCCCTGGTATCAGAATGGTTGGAATACATTGATCATCTCTTAATTATAATTGCTTACCACTTCATTTGGTATAATATGTGAACATTATTTGAATTAAAAACAAAACAAATCAACTCTAAGCTCTTTGAGAAGCACTTTTGCTTTGCTCTGCTAGTTCCCTCTCATAGTTGCCTTTCTTCTGAGCAGCTCAGCCACTGAAAGGCACTTACATGGCTCTCAACAGGCACCATTATTTGACTCCATTGTCTGGGACAACTGTTGCCAGAAAGCAAGGGCTATTATTGGCTTCCGATTCTGTCTATTGGCTTAATACAACTGCATATTAGAGACCGAAAAAAATGGAACATAGTTGTACTTTGCAATGATGTTTGTTAAATATATACAGATAGAGATAAATGCAGAGCTAGATCTAAAACCCATTGAGACCATCAATCTTGATATTCAAACTTCTTTCCAGGCAACTGAATTTATGTCTCAAATCCAGACCACATTAATTATATACATTTAGTCAGTTATAAAAATTTGGATTCTAAGTCCCAGGTGCCTTTTATTTTGCATCTCAAATATGGGTTGAACTTTGTGTTAATGAAAGTATGACCACTGAATCTTGGAACTTTATAGCTACACTGTCCAATCTAGCCTCTCCAATCATACCTGTGGATGCAAGAGAAAAATACTGGGTCCCTGGCAGGAAAATTTGAGTGTGAAGCTTGTTTGGATACTCATGTTGGGTGCCCTTGACCATGTCTGATTACCCTATTTCTTCATGTAAAAAAAATGGGTCATAAAGCCTTGCCCATTTTGTGTGCTCATTTGAAATCATAGCGAGGAAAGGACTGTAAAAACTATGAGCGACAGATACAAGGAGACACTTTCCTTACTGAATTCAGGAAGATGGAATATTGTTTTTAGTTTTTCCACTGCTTTTTTTCCCCCGGTTGCTTTTTCTCCATTTTTTCTCTTTTGTTAATTTTTTAGTACTATGCCACTCTTTTTAGGGTTTCTGAGGGCAGGAAGGGGGATCCATAGGAATTCTATGACCCCAATTTACCTTCTAGATTCAACAAAATACTCACAATTAGAAGAGAACACAAAACGGCTGTGTTTCATATTTATGAGCTTATAAGCTATGATGTCTTCTACATGCTTGAACAGTCATGTCTTCCTTCATAGCCAAGAGTTTACACCAATCTTCATGTATGTGTTATAACATACACCTTTCATTGATCAAGAAAAATGACAAAATCTTGTCAGGTTTTATATGTACTGCCACTGCCAATATCTCACTTATTTGTCCCTTTTCTGAGCTTTGACAGTGTGCTGCATTCATTCCTCACCCAGAGAACTTACCACCTGTGCTGAAACAACCCACTGTTTTACTTCTTATCTTTTTGAGTTCCTTGAAAGCAAGGAGTTTTATTTATTTATTTATTTTTCAAGTATACAATGCCAGGACCAGCATGATTTCCAACTAATTTTAAGCACTTGAGGAATATTTGTGCCAAGGAGACAGTTTACCAAATTGATTGGAATGAGAAGTGTTGGATATAAATTAGAGATTGGGGGAGAGGAGAGAAGGCCTTAACTGGATGGTTAAGTTCTTCAGAATTTATCCCAAAGCAATAAATATTTACTGAGGTTTGTGTGAGGTGTGTTTTAGGAAAACAAATCAGGAGGAAAGCAGTACAAGTCCTGGAAAAGGAAAGAAGTCAGGAGATGTTGTGCAATTAATAGGGGCCTCAATTGCAGCTATCGATACAGAAATAAAAATTCAGGGGAAGAGAAAAGAGACGTTACCAAAAATATATAAAAATACAACTGTGGTTCCATCTTTAGTCATTTTTTCTTCAGGTGCTATGGTAAGATTTCAAAGGCTAAGACTACTTTGCTAACTTTTGTTGCACTAGATCTAGTCTAAGTTCTAGGGGTCTTGATGAACTAGGTAAAAATATGTGGTAAATGGGTTTATTCTTTAGTGGACAGAGCTAGTTAAATGAGAAATCCATATCAGTGATATGGATGCCCCCTCAATAACCATATGTATCAGACCAGTTTGGCGTTGATCCAAATGATACTATTTTAATGAAATGGATTGGATATGCACTTTGGTATTTTTTTAACTGAAAATGTATTATCTTATAGCAAAGATTCATCAACATTTGGTACTTTATGTATACTAAGCAAAAGTATTTAGAATGTTCATTTAGAAAAATAGATAAATAGCTAGATTAATTAATTAATTAAAGTCTCAAAGGAAAAGCAAGCTACAGTAGAAGAAAAAAGGAGGCAAATGACTGACTAAATTCAACAGGGTCTTCATTTCTCATTCATTGATGTATATTTAAATATCCTTCTCTTTTAACTGAATTTAAGATTGAATCACGTGTAACTACCAGGAAACTCTTCATCATAGAATCCCATCACTGGAGTCATTTCAATTAATTAAGTGTTGCAGAGGTTAGTAACGCTTTTAGGCTGCAGAATGAAATTGTTGCATGAAGCGGCAAGTTCCTCATGTGTTATCCCTCTCTTCATCTGGATTATGGCAGGCAGAAATTGAATTTTGTCAATAGATTTTAAAAAAGCCTTATCCCTGGAATGACTTCAAACACAAATCCAATGACTTGTGAGAAAAAGGAAGAAAAAATAAATAGGTCTTCCCTGGTGGCGCAGTGGTTGAGAGTCCGCCTGCCAATGCAGGGGACGCGGGTTTGTGCCCTGTTCCGGGAAGGTCCCACATGCCGCGGAGCGGCTGGGCCTGTGAGCCATGGCCGTTGAGCCTGCACGTCTGGAGCCTGTGCTCCACAACGGGAGAGGCCACAGCAGTGAGAGGCCCGTGAACTGCAAAAAAAAAAAAAAAAAAAAAAAAAATATATATATATATATATATATATATATATATATAAAAATAATCGCATATAATCAAAAGTAATTCACTCCCAATTGGGAGGTTTTCACAACTTTCTGAAATGTGGTTAAATTCAAAAAGTATCATTATAAATTTTTCCATCTTTCTAAAGTTATAAAATACTGAAGAAATTCAGTTTCTTGTTTGATCCACAGTACCTAATATAAAAGAGAATTAAAGACAAAATAAGAAAAACAGCCCCAAATAATCAATAAATATATATTTTATTCATATGAGAAGTCCAGCACTGTAGTAGTTGAAGTCAAGAATAGTAGGAAGACTGTGACCTTGTGCTCAAGTAGTTTATAATCTTTTTCATTATTCAAGATAAGTACATAGCCAACACTTAAAAATAAAGGGAGCATGTAATAAAGCAACAACTTACATAGTGGGAGAGAGGAGGATATTAAAGAGATGAGACAAGACAATTAAAATTATTCAATGCTTACTTTGTAACACACCTGTACTAAAAATTTTAGTTAAATTTTTGTCATTATTTTTTCTACCAAAGAAGTAATAATAAAAATATTTTTTGTTTTATTTGTTAAAGTTGAAAAAACACATATAAGGATAACGGAAAAGAAAATCTCCTATAAATTTACTATCTATTAACCACCATTAAAATTTTAACTTTTAGCATTTTTTCCAGAATTTTCTATGACAATGACATATCAATATGTATCAATAATATCATATAAGCAATTTAACCACATTTTTTGCTTAACAATATCGTGGGCACTTTTCCATGTCATTAAAATTGTTTTCTCTAATATTATTATAAATCTCTAAACCATTCTACTTTATGGATATGTCATGATTTAACTAATCTACTAGGTACCCTTAAATTATATCATTTAATTCTAGCAATTTCTAATTTTAAAAGTAACTTTCCTACTTCGTGCATCTATAATACTATATTTATTTGCTATATTAAATTACTATTTTGTATATATAGTACTATAGGAATTATAAAAAATTAACATCATTTCAGAAATATGAAGAAACATGAAGGGTTGTCATGCCTCACATGACTCTAAATTCCTAAAAGATGGCACCTGCATGCTAGCCATCCTCTTAGGTAGTATGATGCATGTAGTAGAAACAGCAGATATTTATACTGGATCACATAACTTTATATCAAGTACATATATGCTCTCCTTTGTGAATGCACACAGAGGATAAATGCAGAAGGGACTGTCTTAATCGTATTAACTTGTCAACTGGGTAAGTAATAAGAAAAGTAGGGAATTAGACCTAGATAAGTAAGAATTTTACTCTTGAAGGTAAAGAAAACAAATGACAAGGAAAGAAAAGATAAATTGGTTTAAACACGTGGAAATTAAAGACAGAACATTGTACAGGAAGTCCCCTACATATGAACCTTCAAGTTGCAAACTTTCAAAGATATGAATGTGCACTCGCATGTCCAATCATGTAAAGTTAGTTCACGTGTCTGGAGTACATTGTCACGTGGGTGCATCTTCTACAAGTGGTTGTGATTTTGTGTGCTTTATTGTACAGTACTGTATAGAGTACAGTAGTACCGTGTCTTTATTTCAAGCCCAGGATGTCCGGAAGAAAGTGTAAAAGCAGCAGTAATGAGAAAAAAGCAGAGGCCCAGAGAAAGGACAAAGAGCAACAAGAGGAAGAAGTAACTGAAGAACCGAAGAGATTCATGTTGCAGGAAATGGCAAGGGGAGTTTCTTTATATGAAGAAGCACTGTTAGTTTTTGAGGCACAGGACCCAAACATAGAATGGTACACAAAGGTTGCAGCAGCAGTTCAGAACTCGATCCAGTGCTACCGTGTCATTCATGATGAAAAAAAGAGCTACTACCCAGACATCACTGGATGGTTTTGTCAAAAGTGTAGATAGAGTTGAATCCAGCAAGAAACCAGAACCTGTGCCATCAATGTCAGGTGTGAGTGAAATTGCAGCTTGCCCTCCAACTCCTGTTGCTGACAATCCTTCAGCTCTACGATCTCCCACCTCCTCTCCCTTCTCCAGTCAGTAACTCTTCCTGCCTGTTCACTTGGTGCCAGCCCCTCTATGCCAGCTGTTGTACTGTACCACTTTACCTTTCAAGGTACTGTACTGTAAGATTAAAAATGTTTTCTTTATTTTTTGTTTGTTTTTTATGTATTATTTGTGTGAAAAGTATAAACCTATTACAGTACAGTACTATATAGCTGATTGTGTTAGTTGGGTACCTAGGCTAAATTTTGTTGGACTTACTAATAAATTGGACTTATGAACGTGCTCTTGGAATGCAGCTCATTCATATGTATGGGACTTGCAGTATTTGATGGAATTCCATAAAAGAAGGTGGTGGTATAATTAAAGCAAGAGAAAAGAAGAGAGATAATGGGGCAGTTGTATCTAAAGAGGATCATTAGTATGAGTTATGCTAGCAGGAAGGTAAGAGAAGACTTTTGCTTCTAACCAAGAGAAAATAACAAGAAACAGATTTACTTTCTAGCCTGAAACACCCCAAAAATCCAGACAAAAGGGAAAAAAACAATAGTTTCCATGATATTGGATGTCAGACAGAAGAACAATAATGACTAAGAGATAGGAAACAAAACAGTGCATCCTTCTACTAACTCAGCTTACTGCATTGAGGGAGTTCTCAGGCTGTGGTACACTAGAAGGTAGACAAGCAGAGCATGGCTGACTTCCTGAGCTGAGGACAAAGTGATGAAGGTCTGGAGAGACTAATGTGTGGAGAGTTCACAGGATAGGAACTATAATGTAGAGAGCTAAGCAAAAAAAATTCCAGGGATCTGTGGAGGGCTCCCATTGAGCATTTAGCAGAATACTGATCAGCATATGTGTGAGGAAACTACCCAATGCTAGGGAAAGAACCACCTGAAAAGATTAGAGGAAACAGTATCCAACATAACACAGTGTTGGAAATAGTTCTTGCTTCATACTGTCAGGCTGGAAAACTTCCTAATTCATTAATTATTAGATAGAGTACTTAGAAGAGTCTTGCCTCAGTAGTCAGGAATAATCGGCCCTAGACCATTCTCTGGCCTTGGCTGACAAATATGAAAAGGAAGACATAAAAAGGTCAAACTGTTTCCAAGTAACTTAACTGCATCCTAGAACAGAGCTCAAGAATATTTACAGGAATACAAAATTACCCAGCACCAAACAAGGTAAAATGTCTGGCATTTAATCAAAGATTACAAGGAATGCAAGCAAGCTGGAAAATAGGAACCATTTTCATGAGAAAAATCAGTCAATTAAAACCAATCCAGAACTGACATGGATTTGAGAATTTTCAGGCATACACGTTAAAACAATTATTCTTAAATTATAATTAAATATACTATAATATAAATTAAATATAACGATTTTAATGAAAACAATTATGCATATTCTATATGTTCAAATCATAAGTATTAAAATAGATATATTTAAAAAAATACCCAATTCTAAAGAATAATTCTGCAATGTCTGAGATAAAATACACATTGGATGGGTGTCTTAATTTGGGCTGCTATAACAAATTACCATAGATTAGGTGGCTTATACAGTATATATTTATTTCTCACAGTTCTAGAGGCTGGCAAGACTGAAATCAAAGTGCCAGCAGATTCAGTGCCTGGTGAGGACCCTCTTTCTCGTTTGCAGACATCAATCTTCTGGCTGTATCCTCACACGATGGAACTAGAACTCTGGTCTCTTTTTATAAGGGCACTAATTCCATTGTGAGATTAGTGCCACCAGCACGACCTTATTTAAATCTAATTACCTCCCAGAGACCCCACTTCCTAATACCATCACTTTGGGGGTTAGGGTTTCAACTTATAGATGTTGGACATCATTCAGTCCATAGCAGTGAAATTAACTGCATATTAGACATTGTAGAGGAAAAAATTAGCAAATTTTAATACATGCAATAGAAACACTCCAAAATAAAACACACAGAGAAAAATGATTTTCAAAATTAAAAAAAGAAATGTTTTTATTTGATAGACCTAGAGTAGTTTCTGTCTGCTTGCTAAGACTTTCACCACAGAGGCAAGAAAAAAGTGTCCTTGAGCTTTCTGTCTCTGAGTATAACAGCAAAAATTGAATAGGGTAATACAGAAATTACAAAAACATTGTGAGGTGGGAGAAAATTTTGCAACGAGGAAATAACTGAAAATATCCTGTTCATACCAGAAAAAAAATCTAAAATCTTCATTTAAAAAAAGGGCCAGTGAGCTGAATGGCAGCTGCAAGTGGCCCAATGTACATCTGATTAGAGTCCCTGAAGGAGATGAGGAAATAAAATTAAAATTATTTCAGTAAATAATGACCAGCAATTTTCCAAATTTGATGAAAACTGTAAACTCACAAATCCAAAACATTCAATAAAACCCATAGACAAGAAACATGAAGAAAAGTACATCAAGTCACTTAGTAATAATCAAATTTTTCAAAACCAATGATATAAGGAAAGTCTTAAAAGCAGCCAGAGGTTTAAAAAAAAAAAAAAAGAAAGAAAAAGAAAATGTTATGTAGTTACATACAAAGGAGCAAAGATAAGGTTGACAACAGAGCTCTTTTGTAATAATGCAAGTAAGAGTATGGCTGTGGCGGGGGGTTGGAGCCTATCAATACTAAATTGTATACACATGGAAATTATACTTGCAAAAAATAATGTGAACAAAAGACAATCAAGAGCAGAAAAGCTGAAACACTTAAAGGAAGTCCTTCAGTGATTTATGCCTGGGTCAAATCTATAAAGGTGAGTAAGTCATAACAGAGATATCAACAAAATTGAAAGAAAAGTTTAGTGCTACAGTTCTCTTAGAAATGAGGGGCACAATGTGCTATGCAAGGCCACAGGGGGAAGCCCCACTGTCAGTCAGGAGGCAGAAAGGAGCAACTGAAAAGCCTAGGGTCAGACCTTTTACTGTGTTTCTATAGGAAAGGTGAGGCAGAACAGGGCAAACATCTTAGGATTCACTAGTTCGAACAATTCTGCCAGGCCTTGGGGCATAGGGGCTGTTGCTGGTGATCTGGTGCCTGGCCCTGGGTTGATTTAGGGGAGGAGAAAGAGCTGTTTGGTATGTGCGTTAGAAAAGGAGGTAAATGGGGATATATGGACTCAAGATTTGTTGGTTTGCATATGAAAGGCAGACTCACCACCTATAGTAATTAGCAAGGCCTGTGAGCGGCAGGCTTTTCCCTGCCAGCAAGCCCCCTGAAACAATGATGTCAAAATATCATGAAATATAGAAAATTTTAAAATATAATGAACACTGTTGGTACTCTGATATTTTTATATCATGATAAGGGCTCTTTGGGTTGATAATAATGGAGACATTTAGAGACTAGGGCAATAAGTATTGCCCTAAACAGCATAGAAAACATTTTATTATGAACATAGAAAGGGAAAACACAAGTGGAAGAATAAAAAGTCCTTATAGGCCATCCCATAACTAAGCTTTCCATTTATCGGGCCTTAGCCAGGAAAATAGATTTGGAATTTTTGCCTCTAACAATATTTTTGTGGATTTGGAAAGTGTGTTAGAAATATACTTAGGTTAAGGTGGCAGGTCTGGCAAGTTATGTTCTTGAAGGATATGAAATGATAAATTAGTGAAATATATGTAAAGATTAGTGAAATTTGCATGTAACAAAGGAGAAGGAGGGGGTTACGGTTGGAAATGCAGGACAGGAGGTCATGGTGGAGAGCAGTAGGAAAGGGGCACTGGGGAGTGAGTGGACCTCTCCCAGGAGGTTGAGGGCTTGCCTGATATGAGGCAGATACCTCCTGGGGAAAGCAATAATCTCCATTAATTTTTAGAATAGTACAGACAGTAGTAACCTCTACCAGACTTTCCTTTAGACTTGGGAGTGTAGGGTGTACATTTTCGCAGAGAACAAGGCGTACCCAGGCTTATCGGCTAAGGAGATATCAAGCTCAGAAATATAGCAGAATCCTAAATATCAAAGGAAGAAAAGCAAAAATGTCCTGTGTCCAATTTGTGCCTTAGAAGAGGTGGCTGATGGGTATCTCTGAGACAGCTGTTTTAGCATCCAGGATGAAGTGCTGAGGATAGAGTCATCCCCAGTGGTGAGATCTTGGGTTGGGATGATGTCATCTGAAGCAATGTCATCGCCATTGGTGAGCTTTTAGTCCAGGGAGATTCCATTTGGGATGTGGGACTACAGTATTAATTTTTCAGTAGATAGTCACTTGCGTTGATATGGGTCACAGCCTTTGCCATGCTTATTTGAAACAATAGCTTATTTGGAAAGTTTGGAGCTCCAGATGTAAACTAATGAAACACCCACACCAGGAGTAAGAAGACCAGCAGTCATACCAGAATGGTATTTAGAAGCACTTGATGGGGGCTTTGTTTTAGTTTTTTGTTGGAAGTTTATTTGGAAATGGGTCCTATATCAAATGAGTAGCTGCTTGGCCCATGGGACAATCTATGGCTAATGGGTCCCAGCAGAGTATGTGCTGGAATTTTAAAAGGAGTTTTTGAGGAGTCTCTCTGTTAAACCAGTTATTTGGGACCTATTAGGGATATACAAGTTTTGAATGCTTTTTCCAAGAGCCTAGCATTGTGTATTTTGAAAAGTGAAATGTGGGTCTTGGTTACGACCAGTAATGTCAATAACCCTGAAGGGAATAAGAAGTGTCCTGACAAGGCCTTGTATTGTGACCTTAGAATACATAGAGACATGTGTGGATTTGCTTTATATTTTGGGAATCTGTGAGGCAAGATTCACAGAGTCCTTTCCCTTGAAAGGGACAATTTTTAGGTAATGGCCCAAGAGTTTATAAGAGATGTGAAGATGGGGTCATTTTTTGGCCAGGGCATCAAGTATGAAAATGACGGCCTGAACCTGATCAAGTGTGTTGACCTCTGGGTCCCACTCTTTATCAGGGATATCTGGGCTAAGTAAGGGAAAACAGCAACATTTCACTGTCCTCCATCACAAGCAATGGCTAATAGTGCCAATTGCATAGTCTAAGAACTCCAACTGCTGTTAGCTCCATTAATCCCAAGGGGTTTCTCTGGTAGCCAAGGAGTCTGGTGGAGGGGTGAGCTCCTCCAGCACCATGGCATCTGGCAAGGGACTGAGGACAGTGGAAGCCACCTGCTCCTACAGGTGGAATATGCCAGAGGACACACAAGTTGTTCCATCCTGTCTTGAGGGGGCCTTGATAGCCATGACAAGCTTGTGGGGTACACTTACCATGATCCAAGTCATAATGGGCAACTGAATATGGAGGGTCATAGGCTCAGAGTCTGTGAGGGCTTCCATCTCCAGGAGAGCCCAGTGTGAAGCCAGCAATTATTTTAATGGTGCATAGCATGAAGCCAAGAGGGGTAGTTTCTTGTATCAGAAGCCCTTCAGCAACTAATGGCTATCATAATTGGTTCAGAGACTACAGGAGGCCTGAGAAGAGAAGAGAGAGAAAACGTTTGTGACCTTGGATTAGAAATTATTTCTTAGGAATGACAAAAAAAGCATGATCCATAAAGAAGACAAAAAAGATAATTTAACTTCATCAAAATTCAAAACTTCTGTTCTTACAAATACACTTTTAAGAAATTAAAAAGATGAGCCACAGACTAGTAAAAGACTTATTTCTAAAATATAAAAACAATTTTCAAGGTTCGAAATATAAAAAACTGGTTAAAAAATGAGCAAAAGAGGTGAACCAACACTTCAAAGAAAATATATAGATGGCAAATGAGCATATTAAGTATTTGACATCATTAGTCATTAGGAATATAAAATTAAAACAATGAAATACCACAACATACCAAATCAAATGCCTAAAATCAGGGGGCAAAAGCAGTTGATCATATGAAGTGTCTGTGGGGATATGGAGGAACTGGAGCTCTTATATATTCCTGCTGGAAGTATAAAATGGTACAACCACTTTGGAAACCAGTTACGTTTTCTTCAAAAGTTGAATATTCATCTACCATGTGATCTAGCCATTCCATTCCTAGGTGTTTACCCAAGAGAAATAAAGGTAAAAGTCCCTAAAAAGGCCTCTTTACAAATGCTCATAACACCTTTATTTGTATTAGGCCAAATGTGGAAACAACCCAAATGCCTATAGATATGGGATTACATAAATAAATTTTAGTGTGTCCATAAAATGTATTAGGGCTTCCCTGGTGGCGCAGTGGTTGAGAGTCCGCCTGCCGATGCAGGGGACACGGGTTCTGGCCCCGGTCTGGGAAGATCCCATCCCTGTGAGCCATGGCCGCTGAGCCTGCGCGTCCGGAGCCTGTGCTCCGCAACGGTAGAGGCCACAACAGTGAGAGGCCCGCGTACCGCAAAAAAAAGAAAATAATAATAATAATGTATTAGTACTCAGCAATAAAAAGGAATGAACTATTGACACATGCAACAACCTCAAAGTAATTGTTCTGAGTTAACTAATCCAGAGAAAAGGGGACACATATTGAACGATTTTATTGATATAATTCCCTAGAAAATGTAAATTAACCTATAATGACAGAAAACAAATCAGTGGTTGCTTGAGGATGGGGGTACAAGTAAACTTTTGGGGATGATTGGATATATTTACTACCTTGACTGTGGTGATGGTTTCACAGATATATATGTATATCAAAATGTATCAAAATTTGCATTTAATTATGGGCATTTTATATCTCAATAAAGCAGTTTTCAAAAATGATAATTTTAGAAAGATGTATGAAGCAATAACTTTATTGGTCTTAGGATGAAATCCAAAGTCTGACAATCTGCCCCCCCCATCAAAAAAAGAGTGGAGAGATTACCAATTAAGTATTTTATGTCAGGAAAAAAATGTGCTGCTATTGATGGTAGATAGATAGATAGGTAGATAGGTAGATAGATAGGAAACTGTATAGTTACAACAATTGAGCAGTCTTCCTTCTTATTTAGTATTTAGCCATCACAGTAAACTGAATCACATGGAAAGGTCCTCATTTTACATAGGAGTCAATGCCAAGGTGGAGAGGGTCAATAGCCCTCCCCAAGGCTGTGAGGCTGCAGAAAGGTCAGTATCTGAGACCTTTTGCATTATTCCTTCTGTCTGTGATACAACTGGAAAGGGCTGGAAAGGGCTGAGGGGGAATTCCTCTTCTCCCACACTGTTATGCCCAGAGCTTTGTCACTCCCTAAAGACACTTCACAGCAGACCCATATTTCTCATTTAACCCGTGTACAGACTTAATCACGGCTACCTAGGATCGTAACACGAATGGGTGGAAAGTTCAGGATGTTCTCAGCATATGATGCAGCAACTCTGCAGGGAGATTTTAGTTCATTTTGTGGCACTTCTGCTGCTCTAACAAGATATACAATAGCACTGAACTACTCATCGGATGATTTCCAGGAAAAAGCACTTTGTGGATCTATTAGGAAGCCATGGGGTTAATGCCTAATGCTTCTGTATGCGGGGGTTTGGGCCTGGCAGTTTCCCATTCTGGCCAGGCTCTAAGGGAAAGAATAAGGCTTTTAGTTTGGGAAAGAAGTAGGAAGAAACAGTTATAAAATTTCATAATGGGAAATAATGTTACTCTTATCTCATTAAACTCCCAAAACTTTTATCACTGAACATCACTCTTGACTTTGAAAAGCAAGACTAAGACTTTAAGTCAAAGATTAAACCAAAAAAAAAAAAAAAATTGTAGAGCAGAGAAAACGTCTCTGAAAATTTAAACTGTTGGATACTAAAAAGAAGGAAGAGCAAAATTATGAGTTCACGGTGGTTAATTGTATTGATTTGGTGTGTCTGAATACAATAGTTAACTGTAAGAAAAACTGTCTGAAAGCTCAAGAAATATTTTTGGCTGAATTCCTCTCTCTCTCCCCTTGCCTCCATCCATTTTTCTTAACAGCTAAAACAGTGACACTTAGAGGTAATCTAAAAGAGAAAGTGGTAGCCTAACACAGAATTCTAGAGGAGTCAGATGAATAACAATAAAAAATTTGGAATGTATTTAATTTTTAACAAGCAGGGTATCACTTACATTGTCAAAATTTGAAAATACCAGAAATTTTACCCACACTCTTAATATTATTAAATTGTCAAGTTAAAAGACAGAGAAAATGTTTTTGTCCATTTACGATAAGAAGAGAGTTTTGGAGACACTTAGCATTCTTAGTACAGAGGTGAGGGCACAAAGGATATTTTGCATATATAAACAAATTACATACTCATCAAATGCAATTTTGATGAATAAATATTTCTACAAGTATCTAAGACAGGTCCTTCCGGATGATGTCAATGGGTCTTCAAGTACATTGTTCATCTCAGGTTGTAGCACCAAGAGGCATTTTCTTGGTCATTCCAGTAACTTCCATGAGTATATCACTAAAATCTAGAAATACATCTTTGACTCCATTTTTGTAAAACAATGAGGAGCTACCATTATCTATGATTTTATCTAACTCCTCTTGAATATTTATATATTCATTATCTTATACCATTATTAGAGTCCCTAGGGTTCAAAAAATGCACTTGCTTATAAATGATTAGACTAATATGGTAAGCTCTTTAATTTAGGATCTCATTTAACTCTCACAATAACTGTGTGGTAAGTACTCTTACCATTCTCTTTCTACAGATAAATCTGGGGCATTGGCAAGATAAGTACATTTCTCAGGGTTACAAAGCTAGTTGGTACTAGAATCATGCCATGAATTCAGATGTTATGACTGTAATAGTCTGCATGCTTAATTATTACCCTGTGTTTCAGAGATGATCTCTCAGGACTGGTTTTCTGAGATGTGAGGAAAAGTTATATATTGATCTTATATATCATTATAATGTTATGGAAGAAAAGGTCCTCACTGTAAATAATCAAAAATGATTCACATATTGACTCTACCAATAAGTACATTTGTTTTCAGGCATGAATCTGGTTTTGAAAAAAATCAAGTTTTTTTTTTTTTTTCATCTCCACAAAAACATAATTATAAATTATCATCATCATCACCACCCTCATGACTTTGTTTAGAACTTTTAAATTTATTTATGATGAACCCTGTAGAATGAACTGTAACTATACTCCTTTGTCCAGTGGTGGGCTTTAAATTTAAATAAAACTTTCAATAGAACAAATTTATATATAATGCTGTTGCTGAAATTAACAGAGATGAACACAAAGAAATAGTTGGAAGGTGTCATTGGTGGGGTAGCTTTGTTGATAAAAATGTCACTATTATATAAATAAAAAAGACTTCTCCTTTTCTTCAGGTCTTACCTTTTACCCGTTACACAATGATATCCTCTTACTGGTGGAATGTTGAAACTCAGCAATGCTCTGTGTGTGGTTCAACAGCTCCTAAAACTATTTACTTAAAGTAACAATACTTTCCACTGTGCATTGTAAATGAAGGACTGAAATGAATGTAGTACCATTGCATTTAATTGGAAGATTTAGGCAGGCAGGCAAGAAAATCCCCTAACCAGAAATAGTGACATGTGGGCTAGTGTTCTAGCCACTAGTAATTGCTTAATGGTATAGAGAATCCCAGTGAAAAGCCCACAAGATAGTCTTACTATTAGTGTAAACCAAATTCAAAGCTTTGGTTTGCTTGCTTGGGTATTATGTGCACTTACGAGATTAGATTAATAATAGCCCAAACGGGTTCTGTTATGGCAAGTACAATCTTAATGTTTCATGGCTTTAACCATATTATTTCAGCAACTCCCAGGTCTTAAATGAACCACATTATTACAACCTAAGTGACTTTGAATGAATTCAGTCCCTTAGCAGAGAATGTCTCTCTCTCTCCTTCTAATTCCCCCATTTTGTCTGTGGTCCTATAACCCTATCCCCACACTCAGAACTTTGAGTCACCCTGTATTCTGCTCTTCCCTGGAAAGGCTAGGGCTTGTCCAGTTCTCAGCATTCCCATGGCTTCGTTTATATCAACTCTTCTATCCATTTCCACAGTTTTGGATGTGCTCTAAACCTAGTCATTTTACTCCTGATAGAGACTAGAAGCATGCTGGTTGGCACTAAGACCCTCTAGAGTCTTCTGTCACAAATTGTAATATTTCTTCAACTTTGGGACTTAAAAATCTTGGAGACTCAAGACCTCTTACATTAGATTGTAACTCATCAACTTCTCTGAACAGTTAACGTCGTGTTTGCCGTCACATGCTTTGTTAACCCATCTCTCCTTTCCCATTGATCCATACCTGTTATGACTGCACTATAAACTTACCCAGACCTGAAATCCAAGTGTCCTTTTTGAAGTTTGCCTTCATGCCCCAGCCAGTCACTTGAGTCCCACACGATGTTCCTTCACATCCATCTGCCTTTTCATGCCCACTGTGTTCATATCACATCAAGCCTGCACCACTTTACACCTATATGGTGATAGTCGTTTCTGGAAAGGCCTTTCAGACTCATCTCTCTTTTTTTTTTTTTTTTGAATTTTATTTTGTTTATGTTTTTCTTATACAGCAGGTTCTTAATTAGTTAACTATTTTATCAGGTGCATCTCTTATCTCTTAATTGCATACTGCTGCCAGTCCAAACTTCCTCAATAAAAAAAAGAAAACCATGATTTTAAAGCATTCACGTTTAACAGCACTTTCTCACACTATTTTTTTTTTTTATTTATTATTTTTTGTGGTACGCGGGCCTCTCACGGTTGTGGCCTCTCCCGTTGCGGAGCACAGGCTCCGGTCACGCAGGCTCAGCGGCCATGGCTCACGGGCCCAGCCGTTCTGAGGCATGTGGGATCTTCCCGGACCAGGGCACGAACCCGTGTCCCCTGCATCGGCAGGCGGACCCTCAACCACTGCGCTACCAGGGAAGCCCTCACGTTATTTTTATAATGCATGTTTTCCCACCTGCAAAGTATGCATAAGAGAATCTGAGAGCCACAAGTGGGGTAGGCTTGTTTGGAAAGTCAAGGGGAAGCATATGAACCAGACCTTGGGGCCAGTGCAGACTCTCTCAGTTTTACCATTAGCCACCTCCATCTCTTGAGTTCCCTTCTTAGAAGCAGAACAGCCACGTTAAGGAGGCACTATGTAAGATTTCTTTAACTATTTTGTTGTAAGCCACAGCTAAAAAAAGTCTCATGCATGTAAAAAGATAACGTTCAAAACGACTGTCTAGAAACCAGGAGCTGTTCAAATAAGTTATATTCTATTACTGAATCATGTGTAGTATGCTTTCAAGGATGATTTACTTCTGTGAGGAAATGTTCATGATATAATGTGTTAAAAATGAAATTAATTGTAGTTGTCGTATTAGTACTGAGCCTTTACTGATCACTCAGCCCTTTACCTACGTTCCTTTTTTTAAAGATTCACAGCCAAAGCAAGATATAAAACTGTTTAAAACTGAACATTTTTTGACTTGTGTGCTTTCAAAATTTTGTAAATGAGAACTACATTACTTTATTTATTGGAAAACTATTATTTCAAAAAGCTAAATATTAATCCAAGTCCAAACATGATTAGGCATCTCATTTATATCTTGTCATTGCAACCTTGCAAGTACCATTAATGGATTATTAATTGCAGCCTGTTATCACATGTGCCATCTACTAGAATATATAGCCCTTATTAAAACGTAAGTTTCTTGAGGGAAGAGCTGTGTTTGTGTTTCATTGCAGTGTTGGGCACTATAGGCCTTCCAGGAACATCCAGAGGGACAAATGATATTGGGTTTTGATGGTAGGAAAAGGCTGTGTTTTCTAAATTTTCCCTGATGTATAAACACATAGGTAGCAAGAAAAAAAAAAGCTATTTTTTTTTTTTAAAAAGCAGCCTTGATAGTTTCTAGTAAGAAATATAAAGAAAAAAACAGTCAAATAAGCCAAATGTCCCCATAAGTTTATTACTCTCATTAACAATGTTGATAGTAATTTACAACATAAAAGAACTTGTGCATAATTTAAAAACTCAAAACAAACAAAGAAGTAAAAGCCTCTCTCTCAACAAACGCCACCAAAACCCAAATGCCACTACTGTGTGTAATTTCTTGTGATTTCTTTCAGAAAATATAAACATTCATGCTTGTACTAGGTTCCAAAATATATGGGTATATATTTATACATAATAGTATAAAACAAATATATATGAAATATATATGCATATGTTTATATGTATACCTAATGAAAAATATCATATAAGTAGAAGAAATTATATTACATAAATCATGGTGCATTGGCTTTTTTTAACTTACTATATCTAGGGCCTCTCTCTACCCATAATTTGACACTTTTCTATTGACAGATACTTTACTGTTGTCAAAATTATTTTAAAAAAACATTTTAAAAATTATTTTTTAATCTTTTCAAAAACAAAAAGTTTACATATGTATAACACATATAAATTGCATATTGAAGATTATATGTATGTATATATTTACATGCATGTATGTGTGTGTGTGCGTAACTAGAAAAGTATTTATTTTGAATTTAGAGATGCATCAGTAAATTTTTCTCCAGAAAGTTTGGAGGAGGTGGTAGTTTGCCTCCAAACTCTCTAGTTCTGGGTAGAAACCAACCTTGGCATTTATTTCATCAAAGAGATGAAAAATGGTAGCCTGTTCTCATTTTGATTTGCAATTTTTAAAACTGTAAGTAAAACTGAGAGACTAAGTATATATTTTTGGCTCTTTGTATATATTTCTCTGTAAATTGCCAGGTTTCTATTTTTTAATCGATTTGTTTGAGCTTTTATTAATGAAAAAATAGACCTTTGTCCAATGATGAAACACATTATTTCCTAGATTGGCTTTGATATATATAGCCTTTTAAAAATTGTGGTATTTGTTTTTGCTGTTGTTATCCAGAATACTTTTAGTCAAGTATATCTACCTTATCTCATAATATTGTTTTGTTTATTAGAAAGACTTACCCACTCCAAGATGAAAACCAAATTTACCCATGCTTTCTTCTAAATGGTTTATTTAATGATTGATGAATCCTAATTTAGAAACTTTTAAATCGTATTTATATATATATGTATATATGTGTGTATATATTTATTTATTTATCTGGTATATAGAAAGTAAGTTCCAGAATCCTAGTTTTGTTTATCTTTTTGTTTTTGCTTTTCCATATAATTATGCAGTCTCCTCCTTCCCACTCCCTCCACCCACAGCCCCTACCCTCAACACTCCACATATCCTCCCCTGAGATATATAGTTTGAGGGCTGGATTTTCTGTAGCCTGAGAATTGGAGATGGAATCTCTACATAACCTTGGTTGCTGCACCTGGTATCTGCCCTCTCTGCTTGTTAAAGGTCCAATATCAAGGTTGGTGTCTCAATGTTGTATCTTCCTCTAGTAGGAGAGACACAGTATGGGGTCCTGAAGAAACATTTGCATCAGAGAAAACATGGATTATTCACTTTCCTCTGAAGTTTTCACTCCTCATAAATCCAAGAGATGAAATTCGGCTTCTCCCTTAACCGTGAAGAGGGCTGGAAGGAACAGCCCCAGAGTCTGCTACAATGCATCTCTGTATGAAGCTCCATAGGGCATCCTGGCACCAGAGGATGCTGAGCAGCCTGGGAAGCTTTGGTGCTTCTTAAAATGTCTCCTGCCCCCTTCACTTACTGATGTGGATTTTTGGGTGCTTCTGGCCACCAGCCCTTTCCACAGTGTGAGTGCTGCTGATGGAATTTTGTCATTGCTTGTTTGTTTTCATTATTCTCCTGTGGCGACGTTGGAGGGTGGGAGTGGGAAGCATTTGAGATCTGGTTTTACTCCTCTATCTTAAATAACAGGAAGTTCAAACTATTGTAATCATTTAAAAATCATCCACTGTCATGGGAAAATGGCTAAAGTAAATAGCCCACAGCAATCACTTCTGTAAAGAAAATGGTGTCTCTTGAGAAAAGATCATTAAAATCCAAGAAAATTTTCAAAAGGAGATTTTGATCAATGTTATTAATTGATCCATACTAATATAGAAGAACCATTTCTTATTTAAATCTTCTTCGGAAGCAACAATTCTTATCAAGTTCTTCAAAAGGCACTTAAACTTGAAAGGATATAACATTAATCCTTTTTGCTCCTGCTTCCTATCACTGCAGAAACAAAATTAAAAAATTATGAATCTAGAATATTAATATAACAATGGAATCCATGTATTTTCCCCCCATGGCAATTCAACAGCTGTTCTATGGGAACCAAAATTCTTTACCATTGAAACAATACGGGAAATTAATAATTCTGAGCACAATTCAGATCACTGCTTTGCCTATGAGTTTTCAGGCTCAAATCTGATTTTAAACGTAGGTGAAAAGGCTTTAAACAAATGTCACAGAATTGTATTGCTCTAGGAATGATTGCCAACATTAAATATCCAAGCCTTACATTTTTCATAACCCAGTCAGATTCAACTAATCATTGCTGGAATTCTCTTCTTTCCCAATTTTTCAAAATCCTTGATTTTTCTTCACATTTAGAACAGCTACATTTTCACAAAGTTGTTCTTAAAAAACAAAACAAACAAACAAAAAAACCAGAACCAGGCACATGAATCTCTGTCCCGCATTTGGGTTATGACTTTTAATAGAAGCTTCATGTTTTTCACTCATACAAGGTCTATGGAAGATTCCCTCCAGGACAAATTTTCTTTTGCACCTCCAAAGATAAAAGCCTCCTACCAGGAGGATAAAATTTGACTCACACTTTCAAAATGTGATATCCAAGTTCATTACTTGTGCACCATTCCAGTTAACTAGAGTCAAATCCACCAAGCAGAATCACCACCAGCGACCTTGCCTGTCATTTAGAAAATCACTTCCTAAACCACAGAGGGTAATTTGGAGCACACCTTTCCATACAAGGGTTTGTTTCTATTTCTGAAGAGTCCAAGGTGGTGATAACCAGGGCAATATCTTTTCTGACACCGACACTTCTGCTATAAAAAAAATAAATAAATAACAAAAAAACAAAAAACAGTTTGTTTTTTTTTTTTTCCCTCCCAAACCTCCATATAACGTCCCAAACTACAGCCCTGGGCCTGTGGGTTCCTTGGAAACTACCAGATTGTGCAATGTACTATCACAGAATGTCATCTGAGAGCCCTGCTCCAGTCACATCAAATAAGTAATCTGGCATGAAGAAAAGTTAACTGAATTAGTGGCCAATTGGGACACTTGGTGACCTATTCTTTAGGAACTAAGTCCTCTGAACTTTCCCATTCGGCTTTGCCTTCATACTTTAATAGGGACTGAATCCCCATTAACAATTGAGTGGCGACAATAAGTGCCATCAGGAAAAGGAAATTCAATTTTCGTGGGGGATGACAGCCTTACCTTTTCGCGCTTAATTGGCCGTATTGTCTCCAAAAGTTAATTGGTTACTTAGTCCAGGTAGTTAGTAAAATGTTTAGCTGCGTCAAAAAGCTCAGGCTCCCACTGTTAATGGGGCATGAAATGGAATGTTTGATACTGCAAATAAAATCAGTGATATTCAAGGATGTTATGGTAGGTAATGCGTTGAAACTGCCATTTAATGGGTCCTGGAAGATTAGGGTAGTGTCAGCCGGAACCGCCCGGTCTCTTTTCTGACATTGTTAGTTGCCTCTTCATTTACTTAACGGCTGTCTGCACTGATTACATAGGCATAAAACTCCCTACAAAAAAACAACAGAGACATGCTCTATTAGCAGTCCAATTAGAACTATTTGCATATTACAGTTCATTTCTGCTTAAGTGAATCCCTAATACAACTTTAGGAAAAAAAAATTCTATTGTGTCATTTGAAAGAAAGAGAAAAGAAAAGACTTAAAGGTGATCTCTCTCTTCCTTTCTTTTTCTCACTTTATCTTTTTTTCCTTTTCTCTCTCTCTCCCCTCCACATCATATATTTATTATCTACCTTGGGTAGAAAAGGAGAAAATAAAAACTTTAAACGAGATAATTTTGTGGATATTTGTGAAGATGAGGGCATCCTTGTGATCATTTACTCCTACAAAAATCCAGAGTGGTTCATGCCACTGCTCTACTTCATTTAGAGAAATAAGTCTACTTTTGAGGGATGTTTCTAGTTTGTTTTAGGTCAGCTATTTCTTTGATTTTTCAAGCAAAGTAGTTAACATCTGTAACAATGTCTCTGGTGAGTCAGAGCCCTCTATGTGGTGTTGGGATCACTTACCTACACAATCACGGAGAGCAGAAACGGGCTTCTGGTGTCTGCCTCTGCGCCTCTAAAGGCGCTAACCATATACATTTGGTGGATGTTCAACTGCTCATGATATTAACACATGAAACGGAGTCCTTTTTACACAGGCAAAAGTAGTCATTAGTCTGGCTGAAGCAAGACTGTAGAGACCTTACTTTGTCAGACGTGTCTCTGATTCTCCAAAACATAATCCTTAGAAATAACATCACTTGATGGCTATTTATAAAGGCATTAGGAATATTTTATTTATATCATTATTAATATGAATAATGATGGTAAGATAGAAATCAGAGGGCTTTTTATTGAGGTTGGAAAGGAATACATCACTAGCATAGGTTGTGATAAACACTAATGAATTAAAAGTGGCATGCTTTCTTAAGCTGATGCTGTAAGAATGCATGAAGTGCTTTAAAGAGAGCAAGTGCAGTTTATATCAAATGTTTTCAAGATGCTCCATAGACATTCACGTCATTCCCAAGTATCCTTGAGTCCTGTGAGTTAACAGGAGACAGAGAGATTACAGAGATAATTCTCATGTGGCCAAGGCAACTGTTTATTAGAAAGGGGAAATGGGCCTACTACACCTGGGGAGAAAGAAGACAGTGAGTCAGGACTGGGTGTGACAGTGGGTCCAGTGCTTGTGGGAAAAGGCCGCCTGGACAGGAGGAAAAATGAAGATGCCAGGTTAGGAAGTTTCAAGGCACTCAGTCACCACCATTGATCCCCACTGATGGCTTTGCAACCTCCTGCTGAACATTTTATTTGGGATGAATAAATAGGTCCTTCAAGTAAATAAATGCAGGCAGCACAGGGCTGGAAACCACCCCCAAAGCATCTGGACTCGACAGCAGAGGAGCAAAGAGCCCGAGAGGGACAGAAGATTTTCAGTTGGGGGAATTATTTGTAACCATGAACTTCATGAGGCTGGCATGCCCCTCTTTAGATAAAGCCCTGGGTCCCATCCCTGGCTTCAATGCATGCCCTTGAATTTTCCTAGGCCTAAGACCAATGTAGACCCCAACATCTGATCACTGATTGGTCCCCTCATCCTGAACAGATACAAAGATGACACGTGTGAATGGGGATGAATTGCAGCCATTTGACTGATACTGGGAGTAGTTTCCTAAAAGAGCCCAGGGATACCGTTGATGTCCACACACCAACATAAATACCGTCAGAGTGTTTTCAAAGCCTCCACCACCCAATTCTCTTTTTACCTGCAGCCCTAATTTCACAGGTCATCCCACCCACCTACGCAATTGTCCGGATTTGCCCATCGATGGAGAAGTTCAGGGCTTGATCGCAACAAACAGGGGAACAAGGAGGGGGAATATTGAAGGCGATGAAAACCTATTCAAGAAATACCAGCAATTTCTAAGGGACCTTCTTTCTTTTTCATGTCTCATCCATTATTTTAAGTGTAACACATCCACAATTGTACGAAAACGCGGAACGGAAAGACAGCAACAACAATAACAGCCAGGCAACCTCAGAGCAGTGTAAACAAACCAAACAAAAAAGCCTTTCAGAGGGGAAGGTAAAATCCTCGATCTGTCATTTTCAATTCTTTTCAGCCCATGAGTGGAGACGCAGTGTGAAATGTGTTGGTGCTGGCTGCCATAGGTATTGTTTTGATGCCCTGTTGGGTCCTTTGTGCCCTCCCTTCTGCTTTTCTCCAGCTCTCATTAACACCGCCACCAGATGAGCACCGTCAGAGGCAGAGGCTGAGATGCCAGCCCATTGCCTTGGTGCAAGGCCCTGCCAGTGGTGGCGGGACTGTGCCAGGGATGGTGAGCGAGGCAGCACGCAGACACGCCCTTTTCCCCCGAAAGCAGTCTTGCACCCCGCCAGGAAAACAGCTCTCAGGAAAAGCACTGCCTGCTAGTAAAATGGACTCAATCAGTAAACAGTGATTAAGGCTCTGGCTCCGCTGACTGTTGTTGCCACTTCAGGCACATGGCTGTTTCTCCCTACACGCACACACACAAGTGCACACACACACGCACACAAAGAAACCAAGGGGAAAAAAAACTCAGTACGGCCAAAGCTGAGCTCTAGTGGGAGTGGAGTGAGAAGTTAGGGAGAGAGAAGGATTCATGTTCCTTGAAGGTGATGTGCTTTCTTTTCCTGAAAAATAAAATGAATATTTTAGGATCTTAATTTCCCTCACTTTTATTTTTCTTTTTGGGCGTGTGATGAGAATTGCTTTCCTAAATAAAATATCAAGCCATGAATATAAGCAGGAGTTTGTTCAATTCAACATCCACACCTTATTTGTCTGGTTCAATAATACGCATAATGTAATCTCAGTTCCTCAAATAGGTGGGATAATTCAGAAGCCGCATAACAAACCTTGAGGTGTGCTGTTTAGCAGAAGTATGCCACTTCATCGAGTTGCCTTCTTAAGCCAGAAGAATAAATTCCACATGCACAAGTATACATTCATATCTATCCATTTATTTACAGATACAGATAGATACCATATATATATATATATATATAATATATAAGATCTTTCTATCCTGTTTTTTAATCTTTTTACAACACTGTAACCAAAATAATTGAAAATATATTTGGTTTTCATTAAAAAGAGACATCAAAATATTTTTACATGGGGAATACGCATTGTACCTGTGCTTTGAACCAAAGAGAGAAAGCTAACTGGAACTCTAGAATACAGGAGTATAATTCAAAAACACTCTTGGGCTTCCCTGGTGGTGCAGTGGTTGGGAGTCTGCCTGCTGATGCAGGGGACACGGGTTCATGCCCCGGTCCGGGAAGATCCCACATGCCGCGGAGCGGCTGGGCCGGTGAGCCATGGCCTCTGAGCCTGCGCGTCCGGAGCCTGTGCTCCGCAACGGGAGGGGCCACAACAGTGAGAGGCCCGCGTACCGCAAAAAAACCCAAAAAAACCCACAAAACACTCTTGACAACTTAGAGAAATGGTCAGAAACAAGCAGAATGAAGTCTTCTGAATGCAGGGTCACACATCACAGAAGAAAAAGCGATAAACTCCACAAATACAGAATCTAGGGCTCATAGTCACTGACAAGCCGACCATGAATCAGAAATATGAATCTGGGTAGGCTGGTGGATTCATGAGGAGTTACTGCACTCTGGCCAGCCTCTGGAGGAGACTGTATCTAGCCCTAGACCACCCAACTGGGTGTGTCACTCTTAACCTGGTTCAGAGTGGGATGGTTCAAGTTTACTTGTGAAGAGTCAAGGAAGCAGGAGTTTTTAATCCAAAGGAAAAAATAAAACACCTCAAAGACTTAATGTTTTCACATAGGTATATGATAATCTTCAAAGGAAATTACCAAATATTTGCATAGATTCTCTCCCAAATGTCTCTAAAAACAGGAGTTTTATTAATAACAACTCAAATTCTTTTTGGAGGAAGTGTCAAAATCAGTGGTGCATAGTATCCTCACATTTGTGGTCCCTACAGCAGTGTTCAGAGATGGCTCTGAGTGCTGGAAACCAGACAGGCCAGGGGAAGAGGAAATAAAGAGGTGAAAAAGCCCAAAATGGGAAAAAAAGGAGAGTTTAAGTGTATTTATGGATAGTCCACTCTATTATACTCAGGAGGTGATGTAGGCAGTGGTGATATGAGTGAATGCAGGGATCTTGATTTATTTGATCAAGAATTGTTAGTGTGATGCAATGATGATAGTAATAGCAATAATAATAATAGGAAGAAGAAGAAGGAGGATGGAGTGGAGAAGGGAGAGGGAGGAAGGAGGAGGGGAAATAATATTCATAAAAATGTTAAATATTTTCTCAGTCATTAACGATCATTGGTATCCATTTTGGTCAATGAGGAAACTGAGTCCTAGGAAAGTGTTTAATTAACTTACTAACTCACTGTCTCTAGGGATTTTTGACAAGCATTTAATCACTTTCCTGTTAACAACAGAAGTATTAAGAAAATTCTGTAAACGTAGGCAAATCTCTGAACCATTATAAAGTTTATTGCTTCCAAGTCAAAAGTGTGTTTGTGTCTGTTGGAAGCGATGGTTAGAGCATTAATAATTATGGAAGCACTTGGAGCTGGTGAGGCCAACGTTTGACAGCAGCAATTGCTTTGAGCTTTTATGCGAGCATGTATGTGTGGGACTGGCTATGGTGTTGGCTGGACCCAGTGAAAATTGAAATTACAGGGCTTGACTGAGGACCTGGAAGTCCCCTGCCTGAGGTCACAGTAACCTAATACATGAAGAAGGCCCCACTCCCACCCCTACCTCCAATGGATTGCAACCTTCATGCAGTGGGGAGGGGAGGGGGGCACTCAGTGTCTGGAGGCTTGCCTGATGATCTGCCCACTGAATGAACTCTCCTGTGGCTAGAACAGGGGTGAGCACCTATCGTGACCCTCCCCAAACCTGAACCAAGGCACTGTTGGGGGGCAAGGCGGAATGCTATGCTGTGGAAGGGAGCTGCTCTGGTCACAGCTCAGGAAACTGGCTGTGTGTGTCTCTGTGTGTGCGTGTGTACACGTGTGTGGTGGGGGGGGCAGAGAGAGAGAGAGGGAGATGGTATGATAACACTTCTAGAGAATGTTAAGAATATTTTTATATTTACATAAAATAAACATTGCAGAATTGTCTCAAGTAAATACTACCCTGAAAATTAGCCACCGTTTTGAACTATGAACTATTTCCAACAATACTCACAATAGTTCAGGGCTGCCTCTTATCAGCCTTAGGAAGCCAGTTTACAGTCTCATTACTGAAAGTCATTGCTTTCTTTTACATACAATAATAGTATTATGTGTAGTATATTATATGTATATAGTATACATTTGTCATATTATACATAGTGTATATTATATATATTTATAAATGTGTATATGTATGTATTTATTTTATTCAAGAAAATAAAGTAGATTATATCAGTTCTGGCTTCTAATTCCCCCAAAACTGCCTTTCTAGGAAGTGGCATCTCCATTGGTCTCTGTACTAATATACAAACCCACTACACAGCCATTATTAGGGAGAATGTGTCTCATTAAGATTATATTTTTCAGAAACTGGTAAATAAGTTTGAAACTATCATAAGGTGATAATATAATGGAGTAAAATAGACTCCAACACCTCTTTACTCCCATTTTCTTTTGCATTTATTCATGGATAATTGCTGACGTAACTCATTGTTTATAAGGTTTTAAAAATATTTTAGGAAGCATTTTGTTTTTGAGAATTCCTTTCGGAGGTCTAGAATTCCATCACAAATTTAGAGAAGACACCATTGGCAAATATGTTTATCTTAATGCTGTTTACAACCAAATAGGATAATCTCAGTTCTGCAAATGGTCAATGGAAGTAGATTGAGAAGACTTTTTCCATCTTGCTAAACGTCCTCCTCTCTCAAAGTATAGGTATGATCAGGGGTGGGGATGGCATTATTCTGCCATGTAATTTGCATAGGGCCCCAATCCAAGTAAAAACAGGGTGCTTGCTATGTAAACTTAGCTTCAAAACAAGACTCCTTCTAATGATTTCTACTCTAATTCCCTCCCATACAGACATTTGGAGTTGTCACTGTTCGGCAACCCTATCCACAACTTCTAATGTTAAGAGAATCACCTTTACTAATACAGAATGAAAAGGATACCAGACCATTTACTAGGCTTTCTAAGTAACACCCTTCCCCCTACATATCAAAAGAACCCACTTGGGATGATCCCTTCTCTAAATGCCCCTTTACCCTCAAACTCAGTTTAACACACCAGCCACTTAATATCAGCCTATCCTTCCCCACCCAACCTCAAATTAACCCAGTCTGAGTCCTTCCTTTGGATTAAGGAGCTATCTTCAAAAAGTACTTGCTGACTGTCAAGATCATTAAGGAGACAGTATAATTTAGTGGAAATGAAACAGGGGGCAAGGGGACAGGGGACACCCTTTAAAAGAATGACAGAGCCATTGAAGATATGCCATAACTGGTTAAAACTGATTAGGCCCAAGATAGTGCAAGGTTTGACTTCCAGTAGACATTGAGCCTCATTATATGCTCATTGTAATGTATTAGCTAAATGACACACCCACAGATGCCATGACAGTTCTGAAACTGACCATAAAATTGGGTGGTGGCTCAATTCTTGGAAATCCTCACCTCTTCTCCAAAATAGTTGAAATAATCTTCCCACTCATTAGCCTATGAAATTACCCAGCCCATAAAAACTAACCACTCAGTATTTTGGGGCCTCTTGCCTTCTGAGATGGCCCACACTCTGTCTGTGGAGAGTGTTTCTTCCATAGCCACTTTCACTTTCCGAGATGACCCCATGCCCTGGGGCCGCTCTCACCTTTTGAGTTGGACTACATTCTGTCTATGGAATGTGTATCTCTAAATAAATTCACTTCTTATCCATCACTTTGCACCTCACTGAATTATTTCTGCAACGTGACATAAACAGCCTGAGCTTCATTAAGTCTTGAGACCAGGTGTGTGATTTCATTTAAAAGACAGTGGATTCAAGTCCCAGTCTGAGTTGTGTGGTTTCAGCAAGAGCGTGAACATTGAAATGATTCAGATGCTGATTCTAATCCTATTAGCTGAGTGACTTTAGAGAACTAGATTGATTTTCCCAAATTTCAGATTCATTAACCAAATATAGAAGTGATAGCAGTAAATGAGATAACCTTGTAAATTACAGAGTGACATATACGTTTGGTTACTATGTATTAATATGTATGTAACTTCAAATGAAATAGTGTTATGTTTTTTGTGTGATCAAAAATCTAAGGAAGGGCTTCCCTGATGGCGCAGTGGTTGGGAGTCCGCCTGCCGATGCAGGGGACACGGGTTCGCGCCCCGGTCCGGGAGGATCCCGCGTGCCGCGGAGCGGCTGGGCCCGTGAGCCATGGCCGCTGGGCCTGCGCTTCCGGAGCCTGTGCTCTGCAACGGGAGAGCGAGGTCACAGCGGTGAGAGGCCCACATACCGCAAAAAAAAATAAACCTAAGGAAATGGAGAAGGCCAGTATATATATATTTTAATTTTAGATGTGATTCAGAGAAAGAGGAAGTCAAAACCAAGTGGAGCATTCCAGGTTAAGTTGTGGACAACTAAGGTGTAATCCAAGGACACCTTAGACCCAGAGAAGAGAGAAAGTAAATAGAAATGGAAATGGAAAAGAAAGATTGGCTACTTCCCAATTGGTCTAAGACCAACTTAATCCATGCTCCTAAATTATCCCACTCTACAGATTGTCGTATAGGGGCTCATTGTTCCTTGATGGGCAAAGTCAGTGTTGTTTAAACCCAAGATGAATCAGCTCCATTAGAGAAAAGTGATCAGAAATAATTTGATTTCCTATACCTGTACCTCTGTTTATAAGAAGATGTAATGCCTAGGAGAAAGCACTGGTGAGCAAGAATTCTTCTAGTGTGGTTGTGGCCTTTAATCAGAATAGCAGTTTGAAACTGAGGCAGATAGTTTCAGAGTGAAATGCAAATCAAATACATGAATATACCCACATACATTCACACACTGTTTTCCTCATTGATTAACCAGCCACGCGACCTTTTCAGTAAGAGAAATAATTGGCAGTTTTAGCAAACAAAAAATTGATCCCATTACTCAGGATAGGATTTTCTACCTTTTTCAAAAGAGGTGCTTGTTAAAGAGGTCAGTTCCTTTTTTTTCTTTCAGGGTCATGCATATGTAAGTAAGCACAGCTATTATGTGTCATCTATGAGAATGGACGGGTGAGCCATAAACACAAACATTCAGATGCCGCCAGGTCTCCAGCATTCCTGTTCACCAATTACAGTAATGCTGATGACATATCTAGTTTAATGCACATGGCATTAAAGTAGTCCCCCTTTTCTAGGAAAATCTAATTACACCAAACCCAAGCACTCAATCAAACCTGTTATTCTGTGGCTAAACAGCTTGGCATTAATGCAATTTGAGGAGATCCAGGCCGTGACTGGAAACGTCATGTATTAACAATATCTAATGGGGGCTCCCGTAGGTAAATGAATATGCTAACAAGCAAGATCACTGCTAAATCTAATATCTTTAAGCTGTTTAATTCCAAACAGTCCCTTAATAAATCAATTGACCGGGAGAGCTGATGCCCCTATCAATTATTCAAGAAAGCAAATAAATATTTTAGATGATTTGATAGGAAGGCTAGTCCTGTTCTTATAGAAAGCTTTGCATTTCATTAGCCTCTTGCTAAAAGTTTTATAATGAGCAGAACACAGGTGGCATCCCACTGCAGAAATGGGAATGGTAGAAGTAAGAGATTGGAGATCAAGACTTCCTTCATCTTTTCATTATTCCATTATCCAGACTTTTCTTTTGTAATGTGAAAATTGGAGTCAAGTCCCCCAAAGAATTATCATTCTCTGCAATCACAAAGGAAATTAAAATGATCAAAAGTATGTCATATTGCAAGGGTCTTAATTGTAATTCCTATTGGAAATGCAATTATCAGATACCAATATCACAGATATAATTTATGCAGTTCCACATCCAAATAGCCCTTCACCAAATATTTAATATTATCAATTCCATTTTCCAGAAGAAGAAACTGAGCTCCCCTAATCATTTATAAAGTGCTGATTAGGTCACCTGTGTTTGAAAGTAGACACTTTTTTTTTTCAGCTTTAGAGACCATTATTCATATTGAAAGCATACATTCCTATTTAACATGATATCTGTCCCATGAATAATCTTTATTCTGGCTTCTGATCTTTTTTTACCAGAAAAAAAAAAGAAAGAAAAGAAAATGGCATTAAGTGATTGACATCATTTTCCTCATTGTGCACGTGAATGTAAGTGTGCTTCAAATGAACTTATTAGAGAAAGATTAGAGGAAAAAAAATGAATGAAACCAAGTTACCGACCCCTGGGATAGTGGACAGGAAGAGGGTCACCCTATAGCCTCTTGTTTTATATTGTGGGTGTGGTGACCCAGATGTTACTGGAAATGTTTGAAAACTGCTTATGTCTTAAATAAATATTTCCATATTATCTGTGAAAAGAAAGAATTTGCTTATTTTTTCTCAAGCATTGGAATTGATCAAACAACTATTTGATCAAATTTTGTGTGGGGGCCATAACACTAAAATGGCGTGTCATTTCTTAACAGCATTTTACAGTTTACAAATGTAAAATCCTGGTTAAATTACTGTAAGCCTTATTATTATGAGAAGTACTGTAAAAGAGAAAAAGAATTCAGATTATCTGAAAAATAAAACTTAATTGTCAGGTTTGAATATAAAAACAGTTGATGACTATTTTTCTAAATGGAAGGATCCATATAAAAACCACTGAATGAGGATTTTCTGTGCAGGCAGTTATACTCTACAAAATACTCAATGAGCTATGAAAGAGACATCTCAGCTACGGAAAATCATAATTTAAATGTTAGGCTTGTTCATTTTCAGCTTTGTGGATCAATAGAGTAAATCCTTTATATTATTCTGTAAGTAAAAGCTGGTCATGTTTAAAATCAGATTTCAGTATCTCCATTTATAAGGAATATCTTCTCAGGGAGCTATTTAATTAAGCGTTTATTTGTTTAGTATTCTAAACCCCACCAGAATCATGAGGGATTTGAATAAGATGGCAGACTGAGCACATGAGGAAATATTCCCATCCTGTTCTGTCCCGAATAACTATTAACCGCACAAAATAAATATTAAAAAAATTAACTCCACCTTAAAAAAGGGAAACATATTACATCAGAAATTAAAAAGAAATCTCAAAGATGAAAGGCATGTGAAATTGGAATTAGGAAGATGAGAACCAGAAATCTATCAGGAAACCACTGTAGAAGGTGGCATATCTCCTGGGTTACTCCAAAAAGAGATGGCAGAAGGGACATCCCATGGAGTAACGCTTTGGTTACCACATCAGGAGGATTCAGGGAACCAAGCCCACTCCAATCTTTTTGAAGCCATCGAGAAACAGAGTATGAGGACACCCAGGCTGAAAGAAGACCCATACTCAGAACACAAAACATTCAATACTAGTGTTTTCTCCTCATCAGGCAGCTCATGCTATGTGTGTCTACACCATTACTGGAGGAAAGCCTCTGTAATTAGATACATAAGTGTGTGCACATATCCAAGAAATACACACAACTGAGCAAAGACAAGGATACCTACCACCACAAAGTATACTTTGGGAAACAGAGAGTTAACAGATCAACTAGATCAACATATTAAAATAAGCACAATTAAAATCCTAAAAGATATGTAAGAAGCTATGTAATCCACTAAAAAAAAATAAAGATTTTGGAAATGAAAATTCAAATCATAAAATTATTATTATTACCAATAATACTAATAATTATAGTAATACAATTTTGATTCAATGAGCAAATAGCAGAATAAGCACAAATGAAGATCACATTTAGTGACCTGGAAGGTTGTCTAATATTTACATAGGCCCCCATAAGAATATTCAACTAGGAATTGATCTTACACTAACTTTTGTTAAAGACTAGCTTGAGACATGTGGTGCTTCAGAGTAGCTGTTGAAGACACAAATAAATCATCCCTCCCCTCCTCTAGAATCCACAAATTGTATTCTCAGATTAAAGTAAACCATCAGATCACAAGAACAAAACCATCTTAATTTTCCAGAGCAATGCCTTCTCTGAGTTGAGATTTAACATTATGCTCTCAGCTTTCACTGAAGGATATTATAGGAAACGCCATTTTAAAGAATTTTTCATGCTTTTGGAAGTTCAAAGTTGAAGATATTGCCCACTATATTATTTAATGTCCTTTAGATGAAGATTTATATGATACTTTTTGTGCTAGACATTTAGCACCAAAAAAATAAATGTTTTCTCTGGTGATTTCCTTTATAATGGTAATAAGAAATCTGTATGTCAACATGCATCCCTTTTACTTTGTGTGCAGGAAACCCCTAGCTAAATTTATTATTAACTAAATGATTCCAGATATATGAACATATATTTTTTATGTTTAAATCTGTTTTGTTATCTTTGGACTTTTAGAGAAATAGGATAATTAATTTTTTTAAATGCTTGATATTTTAAGGTACCTAAAATTTTGTCAAAGCTTATGATAGTATAAAATAAGTTGGATAGAGTTCCATAATTCATCTAGCAGAATCTCCTCTAAGTGATTTATTAGGGGCCTACAGGACATTAGATTGCATTCTGGTTTATTAGAATCAAGGCAACCCATCCTAACTTCCAATTACTCTCAACACTGGTCAAATCTTACTCTCACACTCCACAGCTCTTGCAGACTTTTTCATCTCTCCTCTAGCATCTGTACCACCCCACCTTCTTTCTCATTTATAGAAGATATCTCCACATCTTCTTCAGAAAAATTAGCTTTACAAAGAAATGTCTTCTTTTCCTCATTACCAATTACTAAGTAAGCTCACTTATATTTTGTATTCCTATCTTTTCATGGATTGGGTTTAAAGGGAAGGAAATCTGGAGGAGGATGTGAAATTTGATTGGATTTTTACTTTATTATATTTTTCCAGCAGAAATCTGTAAGGAAATAAAGGCCTTGAACAATGTTATAAACCAATTAGACTTAACAGACATATATAGACATATACAGACATATACACTTGATCCAAAGAGAGCAAAATACATCGTTTTCTCAAGTGCACATGGAATATTCTACACTATAGACCATAGTTTAGGCCACAAAACAAACCTTAATAAATTTAAAGAGATTGCTATCATACAGTGTATCTTTTTTAATCACAATGGAATGAAACTAGAAAGCAATAGAAAAGGAAAACTGGACAATTCACAAATATGTGATAAGAGAAGGGAACATTTCTCAATGATAACAAAAGGAAAGTGGGAAGGATATGGATGGAAAATGTAGGTGAGTTTACATAATCAGCAATTGGGAAAAGAGGACACCTGTTGAACATAGAGTGTAGAATCCTCAAACTATTATTGTAGAATTGTCTGTTTCTCCCTTCAATTCTGCCAATGTTTGCTTCATATCTTTTGGGGCTCTGTGCATATATGCTTGTACTTGATATATCTTCATAATGACTTGACCTTTTATCATTATGTAATTTTCCTCTTTGTGTCTTAGAATAGTTTTTGGCTTAGAGCCTATTTTGTCTGATATTAGTATAGCCACCACAGCTCTCTTTTTGTTACTATTTGCCTGCAAAGTCTTTTCCACCCTTTCACTTTTATCCCTTTTGTGTCTTTAGATCTAAAATGAGTCACTTTTAAACCACATGTCATTGGATCTTGTTTTGTTTTTTAATCCGTTCTAACAATTTCTGCCTTTTGAGTGGAGAGTTTAATCCATTTACATTTAAATTATATAAGAGGACTTACTTCTGCCTCTTTATTTGTTTTCTGTATGTTTTATAGCTTTTTTTTTGTCCCTTTTACTCCATTACTGCTTTCTTTTGTGTTTAGTTGTTTTTTTGTAATGGCTTGTGTAGATTCCCTTCCCATTGTTTTCTTGTGTGTATATATTCTATAGATATTTTCTTTGTGGTTTTGTCTTTTATTTTCTATATTAAATAAAAAGAGGAGTTACAAACCAGAGTTATAATAATACTTGTTTTTATATTGACCCATATAACTATTTTATCAGAGATTTTTATATCTTCATAAAGCTTTGAGTTATTGTTTAGACTCATTTCATTTTGACCTGAAGAACTCCCTTTAGAATTTTTTTCTTTTTTTTGGCTCTAATGAAAAAATCTTTAATATCAAAATCTAGTGAAAGAATATTTTTCACCCATCCTGCTATGTACTTGAAGCAGCACACAAGTGTAATTTTACTGGTCTGTTCCATTTCTTTTTATTTTATTAATTAATTTGTATTGGAGTATAATTGCTTTACAATATTATGTTAGCTTCTACTGCACAGCAAAAGGAATCATCCATACCTATACATATATCCCCTCCCTTTTGGATTCCCCTCCCATTTAGGACACCATAGTGCATTAATTAGAGTTCCCTGTGCTATACAGTATGTTCCCATCATTTGTCTATTTTATACATAGTATCGATAGTGTATATGTGTCAATCCCAGTCTCCCAATTCCTCCTACCCGACCCCTTTCCCCCTTGGTATCCATACATTTGTTCTCTATGTCTGTGTTTCTATTTTTGTTTTGCAAATAAGGTCATCTATACCTTTTTTCTAGATTCCACATATATGCATTAATATACAATATTTGTTTTTCTCTTTCTGACTTACTTCATTCTGTAGGGCAGATTTAAGTGGTAGTAAATTCCCTGTGATTTTTGTTTATCACAAAATATCTTAGGTTTCCTCTCATTTTTGCAAGCCTATTTTGTTGGATATAGTATGTGATGAGTCACTCTTTTCTTGTTGCTTTATATATATATATATATATATATATATATATATATAAAATCTTTGTCTTTTGACAGTTTGACTATAATGTTTCTCTGTGTCTAGTAAGTTGATCCTACTTGTAGTTTACTGAGCTTCTTAGATTTGTAGATTCATGCATTTCATCAAGTTTGGTAAGCTTTCAGACATTATTTTTTCAAATAATATTTCTGTCATTTCCTCTTCTATTCCTGGGACTTCCATAGTGCCTATGTTGGCCTACTTGATGATGCCTCAAAATCATGTTGATGATGATTCTTTTACTTTCCAATCCTCAGACTTGATAATTTCAGTTCTATCTTCAAGTTCACTGATTCTCTCTTCTGATTTGCTCAAATCTGCTGTTGAAACTCTAGTAAATTTTTCATTTTAGTTATTGTCTTCTTCAGCTCCAGAATTTTTACTTGGCTATTTTTTAATAATTTCTAACTCTTTATTGGTATTCTCATTTCATTTGTATATTGTTTTTTCTTATTTCCTTTAGTTCCTTGACTATATTTTTCATTAACTATTTGAACATATTTTAACAGTTATTTTAAAATCTTTGTCTAGTCATTCTAACATCTGAAATTCTTTGGAGACAGGCTCTGTCAATTAATTTTGTTCCTTTGAATGGGCCATGTTTTCCTGTTTCTTTGTATACCTGTGATTTTTTGTTGAAAATTGAGCATTTGACAAGCATAATGTGGCAACTCTGGAAATCAGATCTCCGCCTTCCTCAGGAATTGCTGTTTTTGTTTTGTGTGTGCATGTGTGTGTGTGTGTATGTTTGATTGTTGAAGGCTGTAGTAGTCTATTTGTTTGACACTTTTCCAAATTATTTTTTCAAAGACCATTTCATGTCCTATACGATAACTAAAGTCTCTGTTTTATTGTCTTATGTTCAGCTAATGGTTTGATAGAAATTTCCTTGAATGCCAGGATCTCTTCCAGTCTTTGCAGATTGACTGTTCTGGGGCACTCCATCAATGCTTTTTTAGGCCTGCTCTAAATCTAGGGTTCAGCCCAAGGTGAAAGCTTAGGTCTTCACAGGACTTTTCTGAGTAAGCATCTTGCCTGGATATGTGCTCAGCCTTCTAATTTCCTTTTTTAAACATGGTTGCTTTTGAATGTTTTAATTTTCCTAATTTCACTCCAGCTTCTCCTTCCAGCTTTAGATAGATGGTTATTGTATAGTCCATTCATAATCCCTTGCTCCAGGGTTCTGTAGGTCTGTTGTCACTTTGTAGTTTTTACAAATAATGCCTGCTGTTTTCCTGCCTGAATTCTGAATTAGGCAAATTAGAGATGAGCACCTCATGTTAGTCTTTTGGCTATCCCCCAAACAAATTAGAACAGATGCCCACAATTACTTGCAGATAAGATCTATGTTGCTCCCTCTTGTTCAAGGGAGGGAACTGGGAACCAGGTTGCTACCACCTCAAAACCAGGACTACTACTGTGCCAGGGAGAGAGTAGGGGCAAGGATGAATTAGAATGCCACAAAGTTTTCCTACCATTTAAAGATGACTTTTTCTTGATTGGCTGTTAACTTGGTTGCTCTAAGCCTGTGATTATTTTATAGAGTTTTGACAAAGTTGGTGCAGAATTTTTTTGTTTTTTTAATGTTTCTTTTGGGGGAACAAAAGCTTGGAGATTCCTAGTGTACCATTTTGTTTCCTATATGCATTTTTAAGCTGGCACATTGCTGAAAGCCTTAGACGAGTGGGTGAATAAAGCAGAATACTAAATTAAATGAAATAAAAAACAAGTTATAATAGCTTAAAAATGTTATCAGATTTAAAAACAAAACCACTAAACTAAAGGATTTTTCTCATGCTAAAACTAAACAATGTAGAGACTGACAGTCTTTCTCACTGACATGGCCTGCATGTTTTTATACAAGGAAAATTTTCCATTTCTGTAATAAAAAATATTAGGAATAGAGAGAAACATGGACAACTAAGAGTATATGAAGTTTGTTGAAAAGTACAGGTTTACTCAGTCATAATTTTTTTTCAATTATTTCTAAGACTCTAATCAGCAACTTATGCTTAGATACTATTTTCAGTAGATGCTCCAAGCTGATTATATTAAAGTTAAGTGAAAATGGTCCATTTCAAGAAATTAGGTTTATCTTCAGAAAAGACAAGGAGGATTTAATACCAGTTCATTCCTCAGCAGAATTTAGAGGTAATATCCATAACTGAAAACTGTGCTGGTCATGAACATGTTATACCATGAAACTGCAGATGGATTTCTGTTAAATATAAAGTGACCAGTCACAGGAGAGACAGAGTGAGAGAGAGAGAGAGGGAGGGAGAGAGGGAAAGGTTCCATGGGGAAGATACAGCATCAGGACTGCAGCATAACTTAAAGACTGGGCTTTCTCATCAAATGACTCACAATAACTACAGCATTATAATTTACTAGCCTTGTGATCTTGGTTAAGAGATTTTAAGTCTTTAAGCCCAGTTTTTTCTTTTTTAAAATTAAGTTAAATACTATATGTCTGAGATAATGCACACATAAAAATTCCCCCCAAATTATGAAATGTTCAATAAGTGTTAATCCAACAATAGCATTCGGATTCAAGAGTCCATAACAAGTGCAATATTTTATTGTACCTCATAAGCAATGGCAGAGTGTCTCCTTTCATTAAAATGAATTCATCTAAACTTGATGAATGTAAAAGTTTGATTCTCCTCAGCTGCAAAGAGAAGGTTGCAGTGTTGTCCTGGTGTGGCTGATGGACTGAAGAGAATGGATGCCTTGGTGCTTCTGAATGAGTCATTTGTTTATTGTCGTGTGTTGAGATGCACTAGGAAGCTTCTCTACAAGTCCTACATGTTTGTAAGTTTCATCTTCTTAATTTAAGTTCATTTTAGGTATCAATACAGCTATCTAATTTCTGATACCCTTATGTTTATGTCATCAGCAGATTATATTAATGTGTCCTTTACCTTCTTACAAGTTATCAATGAAAACATGACAAAATAGCTATGTATAGAGAGTCCTATGGCATGCCACAAGTACACCCCTCCCCAATGAATATGTCATTTCACGTATATTTACAATGACATCGTGGCATATTAATAAAAGTTACATTGATTAAAGTTTATGTAATTTGGTTTATAACATTTAACCCTTTTAAGCATTACAAAGAGCTTGAAAATTAAGTATCTGTCCCCATTTTGCTAATAAGGAAACTGTGTCATAGAGAGGTTCACAAATTTCCCTAAGATCACTCAGAGATCTCCCTCTTCAATAACCCAACAGGATGTGCTGTCAGCAGCAGACTATTACTAACCATCATGAAGGTTGAATCAGATGATAACTTACAGAACAAATGAAGCTTCATGCCCTTTAGAGAATTACTTTCCTTTTCTTACACTCTACACTTTTGATCGATCATTGTATTTTGGAAATTATTAAAGAATACAAAGCAGTTTGATATAATAGTCAAAAATTAAAGTATGGAGAATATCCTTATCTATTGACATGAGTTCAGTTTTCCACCATTTACCATTTAAGATGACTTTCTGACATTGAGAGATTTGTGCAGTGGCTTCTGGAAACACTATACAAAATCATTAAGTATTCCTTTCATATTTCATTGTAGATACACAGAGGCTCACTAAGCCCCATTGAATTTAAAACCTGATGATAATTTTTTCATAAGTGTTGTAGATGCCATACAGATATTATTTTTATTAATAGTATTTTAGAAATAATTTCCAAGTGAAATCTGAAGAAGCATGGGAAAGAGATGTGCAAAAGTGAATATATTTTAACTGGTGCCTCATTTCAGACATCGATTGGGCCTCAGAGGGGATGAGTTAGTTGTTTATCTACACATGCTTTTCTTCCCTTTTCATTAATTTAATTTAATTTCATTTATATGTAACATGAGAGTAGCATTCCCCTGCAGTATGCCCACTCCATTTGTAAACTGAATTGAAGCCATCATCCCTTCTTTAATGGCTGTGAAAGACTGAGAAATTAATAGCTCTCTCTCGAATTAGTAAATTATATTTTTCCAAAGGAGAAAAGTACCTCATAAAAATAAGTGACTAGAGTCACTTTTATTTTTATAACAAGTCTTCTTATGCTATAGTTTTAAACACCCTTTTACAATAACATCTTACATTTATATAGTGCTTTAAAATTTTCAAGGCACTAGCATGCACATTATCCTATTTTATCTTCACAACAACGTTCAGACTTAAGTAGGGAAGAGCTAAGAGGAGGCCTGTGTTGCAGACTCAAGTGGGCTGATGGGCCAGGCCTAGATCTCCTGGCTGCTAGTCTGGAATGTTCTGTGATGTTCCCATTTGTGAGGAAAAGGCAGATAGAAGAAGCACTAATGGAAAATGAGTTTATTACTAGAATGTGTATTCAATAATGAAATATATATATAATATTTTTACTTTATTATATATAGTATTTTATTATGCTTATTTATATTTTATCATATATTATTTGTATTATATATGTTATAATATATTTATAATAATACAATTATAAATATAACTATAAATATATATAAAATTATCAAATATACAGTGTTCACTATAATAAAATATGTAAAAGTAAGTCCTTAAGAATATTTTTGCTTGAATATTTTGCTTGAGGAAAATAATGTATACTTTATATTTTAAAACCTTAGTACACACACACACACACACACACACAAATATGCACATTTCTTATTAGTAAGAAGAATGAATCCATCTTCTGATTTGAATTAGCTCAAAATTCTAGTTCAAAATGTTGAACTTTTATGCTGTTTATTTTAAAATAATATTTTACTTTTATAATGAAAAAGGAAAGAAAACACTAGTCTGCCTTTAGTTTTTCTTCTTATTTATTTAAAAACAATTTGTTAACATCTTTATTGGAGTATAATTGCTTTACAATGTGTTAGTTTCTGCTTTATAACAAAGTGAATCAGCTATACATAAACATATATCCCCATATCTCTTCCCTCTGTGTCTCCCTCCCACACTCCCAATCACACGCCTCTAGGTGGACATAAAGCACAGGGCTGAACTCCCTGTGCTATGTGGCTGCTTCCCACTAGCTATCTATTTACATTTGGTAATGTATATATGTCCATGCCACTCTCTCACTTCATCCCAGCTTATACTTCCCTCTCCCCCATCCACAAGTCTATTCTCTACGTCTGCGTCTTTATTCCTGTCCGGCCCCTAGGTTCTTCAGAACCATTTTTCTTTTTTTTTTTACATTCCATGTATATGTGTTAGCATACGGTATTTGTTTTTCTCTTTCTGACTTACTTCACTTTGTGTGACAGTCTCTAGGTCCATCCACCTCAAGACAAGTAACTCAATATGGTTTCTTTTTATGGTTGAGTAATATTCCATTGTATATACGTGCCACATCTTCTTTATCCATTCATCTGTCAATGGACACTTAGGTTGCTTCCATGTCCTGGCTATTGTAAATAGAGCTGTAATGAACATTGTGGTACATGACTCTTTTTTTTTTTTTTTTTTGCAGTACGTGGGCCTCTCACTGTTGTGGCCTCTCCCGTTGTGGAGCACAGGCTCCAGACGCGCAGGCTTAGCGGCCATGGCTCATGGGCCTAGCCGCTCTGCGGCATGTGAGATCTTCCTGGACCGGGGCACGAACCCGTGTCCCCTGCATCAGCAGGTGGACTCTCAGCCACTGTGCCACCAGGGAAGCCCCATGACTCTTTTTGAATTACGGTTTCCTCAGGGTATATGCCCAGTAGTGGGATTGCTGGGTTGTATGATAGTTCTATTTTTAGTTTTTTAAGGAACCTCCATACTGTTCTCCATAGTATCAATTTACATTCCCACCAACAGTGCAAGAGAGTTCCCTTTTCTCCACACCCTCTCCAGCATTTATTGTTTGTAGATTTTTTGATGATGGACATTCTGATCAGTGTGAGGTGATACCTCATTGTACATTTGATTTGCATTTCTCTAATGATTAGAGATGTTGATCATCCTTTAATGTGTTTGTTGGCAATCTGTATATCTTCTGTGGAGAAATGTCTATTTAGGTCTTCTGCCCATTTTTGGATTGGGTTGTTTCATTTTTGATATTGAGCTGCATGAGCTGCCTGTACATTTTGGAGATTAATCCTTTGCCAGTTGCTTCGTTTGCAAATATTTTCTCCCATTCTGAGGGTTGTCTTTTTGCCTTGTTTATGGTTTCCTTTGCTGTGCAAAACTTTTAAGTTTCATTAGGTCCCATTTATATATTTTTGTTTTTATTTCCATTTTTCTAGGAGGTGGGTCAAAAAGGATCTTGCTGTGATGTATGTCACAGAGTGTTCTATGTTTTCCTCTAAGGGTTTTATAGTGTATTGCCTTACATTAAGTTCTCTAATCCATTTTGAGTTTATTTTTCTGTATGGTGTTAGGAAGTGTTCTAATTTCATTCTTTTACATATAGCTGTCCAGTTTTCTCAGCACCACTTATTGAAGAGGCTGTCTTTTCTCCATTCTATATTCTTGTCTCCTTTATTTAAGATAAGGTGACCATATGTGTGTGGGCTTATCTCCGTGCTTTCTATCCTGTTCCATTGATCTATATTTCTGTTTTAGTGCCAGCACCATCCTGTCTTAATTACTGTAGATTTGTAGTATAGTCTGAAGTCAGGGAGGCTGATTTCTCCAGCTCCATTTTTGTTTCTCAAGATTGCTTTGGCTATTTGGAGCCTTTTGTGTTTCCATCCAAATTGTGAATTTTTTTGTTCTAGTTCTGTGAACAATGCCATTGGTAGTTTGACAGGTATTGCATTCAATCTGTAGATTGCTTTGGGTAGAATAGTCATTTGCACAATGTTGATTATTCCAACCCAAGAACATGGTATATCTCTCCATCTGTTTGTACCATCTTTAATTTCTTTCGTCAGCATCTTATAGTTTTCTGCATACATGCCTTTTGTCTCCTTAGGTAGTTTTATTCCTAGGTATTTTATTTTATTTTTTGTTGCAATGGTAAGTGGGAGTGTTTCCTTAATTTCTCTTTCAGATTTTTCATCAGTAGTGTATAGGAACACAAGGATTTCAGTGCATTAATTTTGTATCCTGCTACTTTACCAAATCCATTGATTAGCTCTAGTAGTTTTCTGGTGGCATCCTTAGGATTTTCTATGTAGAGTATCATATTATCTGTAAACAGTGACAGTTTTAATTCTTCTTCTCCAATTTATATTCCTTTTATTTCTTTTTCTTCTCTGATTGCTGTGGCTAAAACTTCCAAAGCTATGTTGAATAATACTGGTGAGAGTGGGCAGCCTTGTCTTGTACCTGATCTTAGTGGAAATGGTTTCAGTTTTTCACCATTGAGAGTGATGTTGGCTGTGTATTTGTCATGTATGGCCTTTATTATGTTGAGGTAAGTTCCCTCTATGCCTACTTTCTGGAGGGTTTTTACCATAAATGTATGTTGAATTTTGTCGAAAACTTTTCCTGCATCTATTGAGATCATATGTTTTTTCTACTTCAATTTGTTAATATGGTTTATCACATTGATTGATTTGCATATATTGAAGAATCCTTGCATTCCTGGAATAAACCCCACTTGATCATGGTGCATGATCCTTTTAATGTCCTATTGGATTCTGTTTGCTAGTATTTTGTTGAGGATGTTTACATCTATATTCATCAGTGATATTGGTCTATAGTTTTCTTTTTTGTGACATCTTTGTCTGGTTTTGGTACCAGGGTAATGGTGGCCTCATAGAATGAGTTTGGGAGTGTTCCTCCCTCTGCTATATTTGGGAAGAGTTTGAGAAAGCTAGGTGTTAGTGCTTCTGTAAATGTTTGTGAGAATTCACCTGTGAAAGCATCTGGTCCTGGGCTTTTGTTTGTTGGAAGATTTTTAATAACATTTTCAATTTCACTGCTTGTGATTGGTCTGTTTATATTTTCTATTTCTTCCTGGTTCAGTCTTGGAAGGTTGTGCTTTTCTAAGAATTTGTCCATTTCTTCCTGGTTGTCCATTTTATTTGCATATAGCTGCTCATAGTAATCTTTCACGATCCTTTGTATTTCTGCAGTGTCACTTGTTACTTCTCCTTTTTCATTTATAATTCTATTGATTTGAGTCTTGTCCCTGTTTTTATTGATGAGTCTGGCTAATGGTTTATCAATTTTGTTTATCTTCTCAAAGACCCATATTTGAGTTTTATTGATCTTTGTTATTGTTTCCTTCATTTTTGTTCATTTATTTCTTATCTGATATTTATGATTTCTTCTGCTAATTTTGGGGATTTTTTGTTCTTCTTTCTCTAATTGCTTTTGGTGTAAGGTTAGGTAGTTTATTTGAGATGTTTCTTGTTTCTTGAGGTAGGATGGTATTGCTATGAACTTCCCTCTTAATAACTGCTTTTGCTGCATCCCATAGGTTTTGGGTGGTCGTGTTTTCATTGTCATTTGTTTCTAGGTATTTTTTGATTTCCTCTTTGATTTCTTCAGTGATCTCTTGGTTATTTAGTAGTGTATTATTACCCTCCATGTGTTTGTATTCTTTACAGATTTTTTTCCTGTAATTGTTATCTAGTCTTATAGCATTGTGGTCAGAAAAGATACTTGATATGATTTCAATTTTCTTAAATTTACTAAGGCTTGATTTGTGACCCAAGGTATGATCTATTTTGGAGAATGTTTCATGAGTACTTGAGAAGAAAGTGTATTCTGTTGTTTTTAGATGGAATGTCCTATAAATATAAATTAAGTCCATCTTGTTTAATGTATCATTTAAAGCTTGTGTTTCCTTAGTTATTGTGATTTTGGATGATTTGTCCATTGGTGCAAGTGGGGTTTTAAATTCCCCTACTTTGATTGTCTTACTGTCGATTTCCCCTTTTATGGCTGGTAGCATTTGCCTTAAGTTTTGAGGTGCTCCTATGTTGAATGCATAAATATTTACAATTGTTATATCTTCTTCTTGGATTGATCCCTTGATCATTATGTAGTGTCCTTCTTTGTCTCTTGTAATAATCTTTATTTTAAAGTCTGTTTTGTCTAATATGAGAATTGCTACTCCGGCTTTCTTTTGATTTCCATTTGAATGGAATATCTTTTTCCATTCCCTCATTTTTAGTCTGTATGTGCCCCTAGGTCTGAAGTGGGTCTTTTGTAGACAGCATATATATGGGTCCTGTTTTTGTAACCGTTCAGCCAGTCTACGTCTTTTGGTTGGAGCAGTTAATCCATTTACATTTAACATAGTTATCAATATGTATGTTCCTATTACCATTTTCTTAGTTGTTTTGGGTTTGTTATTGTAGGTCATTTCCTTCTCTTGTGTTTCTTGCCTAGAGAAGGTCCTTTAGCATTTGTTGTAAAGCTGGTTTGGTGGTGCTGAATTCTCTTAGCTTTTGCTTGTCTGTAAAGGTTTTAATTTCTCCATTGAATCTGAATGAGATCCTCACTGGGTAGAGTAATCTTGGTTGTAGGTTTTTCCCTTTCATCACTTTAAGTATGTCCAGCCACTCCCTTCTGGCTTGCAGAGTTTCTGCTGAAAGATCAGCTGTTAACCTTATGGGGATTCCCTTGTATGTTATTTGTTGTTTTTCCCTTGCTGCTTTTAATATTTTTTCTTTGTATTTAATTTTTGATAGTTTGATTAATATGTGTCTGGGCATGTTTCTCCTTGGATTTATCCTGTATGTGACTCTCTGTGCTCCTTCACTTGATTGACTATTTCCTTTCCCATATTATGGAAGTTTTCAACTATAATCTCTTCAAATATTTTCTCAGTCCCCTTCTTTTTCTCTTCTTCTTTTGGGACCCCTAGAATTCAAATGTTGGTGTGTTTAACATTGTCCCAGAGGTCTCTGAGACTGTCCTCAATTCTTTTCATTCTTATTTCTTTATTCTTCTCTGCAGTAGTTATTGCCACTATTTTATCTTCCAGGTCACTTATCCGTTCTTCTGCCTCAGTTATTCTGCTATTGATTAAGTTCCTTGTAATTTCTCCATTCTATTTCCAAGATTATAGATCATCTTTACTATCATTACTCTGAATTCTTTTTCAGGTAGGCTGCCTATTTCCTCTTCATTTGTTTGGTCTGGTGGGTTTTTACCTTGCTCCTTCTTCTGCTGTGTGATTCTCTGTCTTCTCATTTTGCTTAAATTACTGTGTTTTGGGTCTCCTTTTTGTGGGTTGCAGGTTTGTAGTTCCCATTGTTTTTGGTGTCTGCCCCCATTGGCTAAGGTTGGTTCTGTGGGTTGTGTAGGCTTCCTGGTGAAGGGGACTGGTGCCTGTGTTCTGGTGGATGAGGCTAGATCTTTTCTTTCTGGTGGTCAGGACAACATCTGGTCATGTGTTTTGGGGTGTCTGTGAACTTATTATGATTGAAGAAGCCTCTCTGCTGTTGGGTGGGGCTGTGTTCCTGTCTTGCTAGTTGTTTGGCATAAGGTGTTCAGCTCTGTAGCTTTCTGGTCTTAACATTAAGCTGGAGATCTCTGAGAGACATTTCTGTGTTTGATATTACATGGGGCCGGGTGATCAATGTCTTGAACTCGGCTCTCCCACCTCAGAGGTTCAGGGTAGACACCCGGCCAGAGCACCAAGACCCTGTCAGCCACACAGCTCAGAAGTAAAGGGAGAAAAAAAAGGAAAGAAAGAAATAAAAACTAACTAAATAAAATACAGTTAATAAAAAAATATTAAAAATAAAAATTTATTAAAAAAAAAAGAAAGAGAGAAAGAAAGAAGAGAGCAACTGAACCAAAATACAAATCCACCAATGATAACAAGTGCTAAAAACTATACAAAACAAAACAAAACAAAAAAATATAAAACAGAGTCAGAACCCTTGGACAAATGACAAAAGCTATACAGAGAAAGTCACACAAAGAAGCATACACATATACACTCACAAAAAGAGAAAAAGGAAATATATATATATATATATATATATATAAAGGAAGAGAGCAACCAAATCAATAAACAAATCTACCAATGATAATAAGCTCTAAATACTAAACTACGATAAACATAAAACCAGAAAGAAATTAGATGCAGAAAGCAAACCCCAAGTCTACAGTTGATCCCAAAGTCCACCACCTCAATTTTGGGATGATTTGTTGTCTATTCAGGTATTCCACAAATGCAGGGTACATCCGTTTGATTGTGGAGATTTAATCCACTGCTTCTGAGGCTGCATGGAGAGATTTCCCTTTCTCCTGTTTGTTCACACAGCTCCTGGGGTTCAGCTTTGGTTTTGGCCCCACTTCTGCTTGCAGGTTGCCTGAGGGCGTCTGTTCCCCACCCAGACAGGACGGAGTTAAAGTAGCAGCTGATTAGGGGGCTCTGGGTCACTCAGGCCGGGGGGAGAGAGGGGTATGGTATGTGGGGCGAGCCTGCGGCAGCAGAAGCCAGCATGATGTTTCAACACCCTGAGGTGCGCCCTGTGTTCCCCCTGGGAAAGTTGTCCCTGGATCATGGGACCCTGGCAGTGGCGGGCTGCACAGGCTACCTGGAGGGGAGGTGTAGATAGTTACCTGTGCGTGCACACAGGCTTCTTGGTGGCTGCAGCAGCAGCCTATGTGTCTCATGCCCGTCTCTGGTGTCTGCGCTGATAGTCGCAGCTCATGCCCACCTCTGAAGCTCGTTTAGATGGTGCTCTGAATGCCCTCTCCTTGTGCACCCTGAAACAATTGTCTCTTGCCTCTTAGGCAGTTCTAGACATTTTCCTGGTCTCCCTCCCGGCTAGCTGTGGTGCACTAGCCCCCTTCAGACTGTGTTCCCGTAGCCAACCCCAGTCCTCTCCCTGGGATCTGACCTCCGAAGCCAGAGCCTCAGCTCCCAGCTCCCACCCACCCCAGCAGGTGAGCAGACAAGCCTCTCAGGCTGGTGGGTGCTGCTCAGCACTGATCCTCTCTGCAGGAATCTCTCTGCTTTGCCCTCTGCGTCCCTGTTGCTACGCTCTCCTCCGTGGCTCCAAGGCTCACCCCCGCCACCCCCGTCTCCTCCAGTGAAGGGGCTTGCTAGTATGTGGAAGCTTTTCCTCCTTCACAGCTCCCTCCCAGAAGTGCAGGTCCCGTCCCTATTCTTTTGTCTCTGTTTTTTCTTTTGCTCTGCCCAGGTATGTGGGGAGTTTCTTGCCTTTTGGGAAGTCTGAGGTCTTCTGCCAGCATTCAGTAGGTATTCTGTAGGAGCTGTTCCACATGCAGGTGTATTTTTGATGTATTTGTGGGGAGGAAGGTGATCTCCGTGTCTTACTCCTCCACCATCTTGAAGGTATACCCCTGCCTTTTGGTTTTTAAAAAACTTCATTTTAATATATTTCTCCATTTTCATTAACCTCTATATTTGCTGATTATTGTAAGTACCATATGCTATATAGATTTCATATATGTATTTATACTACTTCCAGATGAAGTACTTTGTAGAATTCACAAAATTTCATATATACATAAATAAGTTTCCTATGATGTTTGCCAAGTTCAGTTGCACTAAAACAGATTTTGTTTCTTTTGAGCACCTATTTTGCCGCAGGCACCATCCTAAGTGATAGAGTTAAAAAGATAAGTCTCTGCCCTTGGAAGGGAAACATTTTAACCTCTAATGATAACATCATATATTATATTAAAAGACAAATAAAATATTGTGAGAATAAGAACAAGAAATGATTAATCCTTCCCAAATTGTTCAGAAAGACATTGCAGAGGAGGGGATATTTTGTTGAATTTTGAGTTGAGTAGGAGACCGCCTAGAAAATCTAGGAGCAGGGAATGAAGGTAGAAGAAACAGCTGAGCAGGGGCAAAGGTGCTGCAGCCCCAAAAGGAGGAAGAGGGGCAGGAAGTGGGGCCATGGATTGTTTTGGAGCCAGGTAATAATGAACCTGAAAGAAGAGGCTAGAAAATGTTAATCTGATGCCATGTGCATTGGGAAACCATAAAAAAATAATACATACCAAAATTCAATTAAAATAGCAAAGTGTATTACCAGTATGCTTTAAGAATTTTATGTGTATGAAGAATAAACACTCTCTGAAACTGGCTTAAATCTCATGACCTTCCCCAAAACACACACACACACACACACACACACACACACACACACACACAGACTCGCCAAATATTCTTGCTGACCAAGTGCATGATAAAGCCTGGAAGGCTCTCAGGAAGCCAGGAGACTCTTGTTCCAGTCGTAGGAGCCTTATGTGTCTCTATGTTTGCAGATCTCTCCATCTGTTTTGTTCTCTTTCTCCACAGATTTTCTTCTTGACTATGGCAGAGGATGGATTCTCTACATTCCTGAGTTTTCATGTCCTCTTAATAGAGTTCTGTGGAATACAGTTTGTGATAAGACACTTTGACTAAGCTAGGTTGGACCCACTGAAAAAAGTAACATTAGGGTGGCAGGACAGGACATAAGTTTGTCTTCTGAAGCTCCTTCTTGTAGTTGAAGAAATATGGGGCATGCTAGATTTTGGTTAAAAGCATAGATGCTAAATCTAAATTGTCTATGTTCAAATCCCAGCTTCAGCCTGCTTATTATATAATCTTGCGCAATTTACTTAAGAGCAGAGACTATAAACAACATTACCACCATTTTACTTGTACAGGAGCACTGAGGCACAGGGAAGTTAAATGACCAGTTCAGTGCATGCATGGATCAGAGCACGGATTTGCAGTCTGGCCCTTGACGACAGGCTCTTAACCACTAAGATATTCTGATTGTTACGGAAACACATTAAAATACCTTATTTTCTTTGCTAACACATTTAAAAATATTTCTTTGCTCTATTGAGGAGTTTAATCAGGCCAGTAACTATGAAAGATAGAGCAGGGAAGGGAGAAAAAAATTGAAAAAGAAGGTACTTGGCATTTACCTATAAAAAATATAATTTCTTTGAAAGAAAATAGTATAATGAAGTGTTTTGCATCACTTTCTATTAAAATGTTTTTTTCCCAATTCATATATTTCTGATTTCAGATGTATCTTTTCTGTGAAAATAGCCTTTAATATATTTCTAGTAAATGACTTGGATAACAAATTCTTTCCTTTACTCTCTTCACATCTGGAAGACTAGCTCACTATTGTATTTCTGGATAATTGTGAAAATATCTAGGCTGGCTTTATAATATTATTTGTCTTTCTTCCTGAAAACCCAGCAGGTGAAGAAAAATGAAGACAATTTGGTAAATAATGGATGCAGGCATGACTTATTGTTTTTCTGCAATGAGAAATAAGCACAGTTTATTATGTGACCTTTCTTTAAGTGCCTGTCAAGAACTCAAAAGTAATAAAGCTTTACTTGCAAAGAGAGACTGATTTTAAAAAACTATACACTTAAAATGTTGTATCTCTTTATTAAAAGCTAATCTTCCATTTGTGTGTCCACAGAAATAATGGTAGGTATAACTTACCCCAAAAAATATGCATGATTGTCTCCCACATAATATATGTCATCCACACATTCTGATTGCATTTTTGGATATACTTGAGTTTAAAATGCATTAAAAAATAACATGTTCTGTAACATATGTGGTTTTTCTCCCTTCTGAAAGGCCATCTTGGATTCTGCTCTTTTTTCTCTGTGTGGGGCTTGAAGGTAGAAAGATCTTTTGACTTTTAAGGTTGCCGAGTGTCCAGCTTCAGGCTTTTATTTCTATTAATTGGCAAAGTCTTACCAGTTTCTTTTCAAATATCAATACTAGGATTTCCTCTAATTAGAACTTTTTGGAACCACATGTATATAATGCAAGATGTTAAGTGACCATACATATCATAACATATTGTTGTAAATAAGCTTCAGTAATGCTGCATTAAGCAATTTGGTGTACTGAAAAGATTTTGTTTTGTTTAACCCTCTTGGTGTTCTAAATTTTTAATATTTTCACAAACAAGACAATTTTTTTTAAAGGCATAAACATTTAACACATGTTCCCTTTGTCAGGCCAAGTTTTTATTAAGATCTTAAATAAACACTTTTTTTTTTACATGGAACGTTCTTATAAAATATAAAAGCAGAAATGCTTTATGAAATAAATACAAAATTAACAAGATTAATGAAAACACAAAAATTGTAACCCAAGTCAAAGCAGTAGAGTTTCCTTATTATGGCATGTGGAAGCAAGCTATTTCTATTTTAATTTCTATAAAGACAATCACAATCCATTTTATAAAGTATACTATTTTAAATGTGTATTTTTGATCTTGGCTCTGTAATCAGCAGAATATTGAATTATCTTACTACACAAGAAAGAATGTACTAGGTTCCAGGGATCAAAATTATTGCTGGTCTAAACACATGCACACATACACACACATATACACACATAAAATGAACACACAATAGTAATATCTTTTAGTTTCAAAAACGTCAGAAAGAAGAGGAAGTTTGCTTTGAATTTTACAAACAGTAATCACATAACTTTTAAGTTTACATGTAAATCTCATAATCTGAAAGAGAGGAAAAATTAAGAAAATATGCATAATCCTTTAATAAAATATGTTCTATGCCAGGTGCAGCTTTGTTTTGCTTTCATATTTTGATGCGACTCTTTGGCCTTGGGTTTAGATAGATTTTCTTAGAAGCTGCATTTTAATTCCATTCATTTGGAACAAACTGGGGCAAACAAAAAAAGAAAGAAAAGAAAGAATAAGGAAAAAATATCCTAAATAATGAAAACTTCTGGGGATAAGTTACAAAACTTTAAAATTTTTTTTAGAGAATCTGTCTCCTACCTCTCTTTTTTCTTCCTTAAAATGATCAGCGTTTGCAAACCCTTCTCAGTTTCTTTAATAAGAGATAGATTGGCTTATTTTCACTCAGAAGAAAGCTTACCTTGCACTTTATTTGTAAACTGACTCAAAACATTTGAAATAAATAATTCTTCTAGGACATCTAGCAGCAACTGAAAAACAAAATAACAACAAATGTTGTTTGTTGTGTGCTCATTTGTTTTAGCAATATTAAGTTGCCCGCACAGGGTTTTTTTTTTTTTTTTTTTGCTTTCAGAAGAGGTAACCAAAAATTGCATTGTGTGTGTGTGTGTGTGTGTGTGTGTGTGTGTGTCTGAGAGAGAGGAGATAGAATGCATGTATGCATGTCTTCTCTTTACACACTAATAACTTACTTGGTTAGTCTGATGATTAACATCGTAGGAAAGTCATATCAAACATAAATGAAGAACAAGGGAATTTACTAAAGTAAGTTGGAAATCAGGCATAAGAAGTCTCTTACAATCCACAGCCATCTAATCACAGAGTAGGTGGCTTTGTGATACAGTTTTAGACCAGGTAGTTTAGGATATTAAAGGTTCAAACATTGATAAAAATTATGAGTCTGTTTATGTCAATCTTCTCAAGCATATCAATCATTAATTCTATCACTTTTTTTTTTTTTTGACCACTCTCCCCAGCAATGGTGGAAAGGGGTAAAATTGAAATTACAGGAATATTTTTAAATGCATTATCAATTTATATTGTAGCTCTCTGTATTTTCCTTAGTCTATTTTTCTACACCACTTTGTTAACACACACACACACATTCTGACATCATATAAATAATGGTAACACATAGCCATACAAATTATTCGTAAATCTTTTCTCGATTTCCTTCTTTACAACTAAAAGACAGTGAATGAGATAGATACATAATTGCATTTGTGTCATTACTCATCACTGCATTCAGTCTAAGGTCAGGAACACTTTAGAAAAAAACACACCTTAGAATTTAGAAATTTACGCCTTTGATATTAGAGCAAATGAAATGTGGCCTGTCCCTTTAATATGTAAATTGATTGAAATTCAGCCCTCCACATTGAGAGGGGCTCCCTGCTTATTACTTTATGACATTTCCAGGCTGAAGGTGCAGGAGGGGTGCACATTAATTTGCTTTATGTTTGACTAGAGAGGCTTCCCATACCTATTAGAGCCCACTTTGGGCCCACTTCATTTCAGAGTTGTTGTCAGTCATTTGAGAGTGATATGGCCTGTGGCCTGGGAAGAATAAACACATCATATATTAGTTAAAGCTGTGAGGTATGGGGGTTGCCGAATGCCAACACTTCTTTCTGAGGATAAGGAAGATCAGAAAGTGGGAGTGAGATTAGAGTAGGAAGGAGTATTACAGACCAGAACCCAGCCAGTTCTCTTGGAACACCCTCTAGATCAGAATAAACTGAGCAGTCAAAGCCGGTATTTGCTTCATTTTTGTTTTGGTGTATTTTGTGGTGGTTCCTTAGAAAAAGGGAACAGGATAGGGCTCACATTGTTTGTTTCTCTTTCCAATTATTACACACTGAAATGAAACAAAACACTGAAGAACTGATATCACAGGCGACCCTGGAACATTTCAATCTTAGCCAGTTTAAACAAATGATCAGGAATCGACTAATTTCCCTGAGTCAGCATTTGAATCCACACATTTTGCCTTTTACACTCCCCAATGCTCCATTTTACACATTTTTGAAAGTCAATTTTTTTTTAAATCAAAATTTAGTTTTAGAGAATGGAAGGTAATTTTTTTGTTGTTGTTCCAGAAATTATAAGTATGTTTTTCTCCACCCACTTAGCTACAGAATGAATTAGTGACTACTACATTTTCTAGTCGGGAAGTCCATGAATTACAGCATTTTATCTACTGAGAAGTTTCAAAATTTCAGAAAAAGGAAGTTTCACCCAGAGGGATGTGTTTTACTTTTCCGTATGTTCTACATCAACTTATTCTAGCTTCTCTGTACATCTTGAAGCGATTGCCGGTGAATCTGATTTGAACACAAGCATTTTCACTCATATGGCAGCTGGTTCTCATGTGAGGCTGCAGGATTTGTACTGAGAAGTAATTATTTCCTACAGCTTTAATACTGTGTGGAGTCTTGAGAATCTCAACAGATGTTGACGGACATCTATTATTATCTCACATGTTGTATGAAGCAACCGTGGCTCACATGCTAACTGTGCTGCTGCCCTGCATGCCTTCCTTGCATTGGGTTCTGTATGTCCAGGAATGGCTTCGTTTCTATCCTGCCCATCATCTTGGTTAAGGAAACAACACATAGCCTGTTTTTATTTCTTGTGAAGGAATCAAGGGAGATCCATTTTTTAAAAGAAAGAACCTGTTTATGAAATTAGAAATTAAAATCTCATATTTCTTCCCCTAAGGCTACAAATCTGAGCCTTCGGGAGGGAGTCAGCTACACTGGAGGGCTATTCATCTCTTCTGCTCTTTGCCTTAAAAAATCCAAGAGCACATTTTTATTTAGTTAAAAGAAGTGAGGAAAAAAGTGTAAGTTGAATTTAATGGAAATGATTTTAGGTCATATATACATATAATATATATAAATATATATAAATTTGCTTGATATACACATATGTATATAATATAATGTGTATAAATATAAATATATATATTTGCTTGATATACACATATTATAATGTTATATAATGTTATATAACATTATATGTGTATATCAAGCAAATATATATATATTTATACACATTTATATATATACATAAAGCAAAAGGATATACAAATGTTTCTGTACATTTAAATAACCCCAGAATAACATTGAGCCACAGTGATGAAAACTATTTAGCACTTACAATAACTAAAGAGTAAAACAAAACAGGTTCTCCTAGAAGAATGGAAAAATATAACAGTAGAGAACCCACATTTAAGTTTCATTTTTTTTTTCAGATGTACCAAGAATAATGGTTAGAAGCCTAGAATCTTGATTCATCATGATTAATAAATAAATATTATCAACCTTAATGTCTTTCTATGGATCGCTCCATGTTGGTTGGCTAGGGTTATCTGGAAATATCTAAAAGGGATAGGAGTAAACTGCATACTTTAAAATATATAACACGCATGCCTGTGTTTGTAGCATTTATAACCATGGTTAACATTTACTTACTGCTTAGATTATGCCAAGCGCTGTGTTAAGGACTTTTCCTGCACCTTAGGGTCCCAACCACCTAGATGTAGTTACGTTTAGCAATATCCACTGAGTCATTTAGTTTTGGAAAATTAGAAAAATAAAATAAGATGAAGATGTCCATGAATGCCTCTCCATACTGACATAGTCTTATCAACATTGCCAATAAGGTTTTATCAGCTTCAGGCATGAGGCAAATCTATCTTATTAGTGCGAAAACTAATGAAAGATCATCCTGACAATGATAATTAATTGCAGTTGTTGACAAGGACTCAGTTCCTTTGCACTCCCTTTTCTGTTGCTCTTTCTTGGTCTTTCAGCTCTCCTCTCTCAATCAGACATATGAAGAGTGTCGCCCTCCCTCCCTTTTGAGAAAGAAGCTTTTAGATTAATCATATTATCTTAAGGTTCCAAATCTCCATGCCTGCATGACCTTTCTTCCGTTAGAATCCATTATCTTAAACTATCACAATAATCCTGGCTTTAGGGAGGGAGAGAGGGAAGAGGAATCAAACCTAATAGATGGCAAATAAGATTAATCTATGATCTAAGTGCCGATTACACTTGGCCCTGCCCTTGAACACCCAGGTGTAACCTTGAAATTCACATCCGCTAAGACATGGCAATTGGATTGAATGTCCCTGAAGACCTTAAGGGCAGCTGGCCAAACTTCACCCGTTACTCCCCAGCGAGATCCTGAGCTGTCTCAACCTTCAACTCTTTTTTACTTGTGGAATTTGGCAGCTGTGCTTTTTCATGTTTGTTTTGGGATAGCTCACATTTTTTAGATAAAATACTTATTTTGGGTCCTTGATTTTTGTTTGTCAGAAGCACCCGGCCATGGAGGGAATGAAGTTTTACCTGGACCTCACAAGAGGAAAACAAATGATCCAGCTCCTCAAAATCTGATAACTGCACCAAAATCAATTCAAGTCCTTGCTTCTTTCAAAACAGTGACATACTGATCCCTAAAACTACATATGTTTAAGAACAACCAAGAGGAGAGAAAAAAAAAAAAATCCCCCTTGTAACATTTGTCTTCTGAACTTGGAGCTGATTATTTTTCTTCCACATGGCCTGAGGTCTTAGAAAGGACACCCTTTTGGGAAGATGGAATATGACATTGGGAAATTCAAGCTACTGGTAACATGGACAGGAAAAGGGCTTGTGCTTCAAGAAAACAGTTTCAGCCAAAGAGAAATATCACTGGGTCACATAGAGAAAAGGGAAGCAAAATCGTAATGCATTCTCATTAAAAGTTGGCCCTGTCTCTTGAAATGCAAATTGACCAGATAGAATGTTCTTTCATCATGAACCCATGCAGTACACAGAGCATTCTGAAACTATGGAAGATACGGTAAAATTAAACCCAAAATGAGAGTGAGAAGGAAAGATAGGTCTAAGCAAAGAGTAACAAGTAGTCTTCAAAAATATTAGATGCAAAACTTGATGGACAGAAAATAGGACCATTTCTTCTGAAAAAGATACAAAAAAAAAAGTGCTGGGGATACCCATTAGGGAGTGCATCCCCAAGCCATTCTCATGAGTGTCAACCTTATCTCAATATTCTTTCTCTGGCCTATTCTCAACCACAGTGTATCTCTCAAAACAGAAAAAAAACTGGCAGGATTTGTTTTGTAAAAGCTTTCTTGACTACTTTAAGAAAAATGGACATGGATTTACGCTCGGTTCATATGGATACCTATAGAATAAGGACCTCAGCCCATAGTTCCTGAGTAGTTATTCTGTATTTTCTTAAATATTTATAACTTGATTCCTAAGCTATTAAGAATAAATTCAATCTTATAAGTAATGGTTCCTTCATTTTCTTTCAAGATCAAATTACTATATATTTTTTTCCTCACAGGTTTAATAAAGCAGGTCTAGAAATAAATCTTTCCAGGTCTCACCTTTTGGAAACTTAATTTTGAAGCTCAGTTGTTTTGAAGACACAGCTGGGATGAGATCCTGGATAGAAATGCAATGCAGGATCTTGGGGCTGTTGTGTAACATATGATTCTCAGTTTGCACAAAAGTAAAAAGAGATATGGGAATAATTCTGAGTTTGTCCAGGGTTGATAGCTGTATGTGCAAAAGTATGTGATGTCTGCTGCACAACTGGGTTGAATCCCAGTTCTCCTGCTTGTTAGCTCTGTGACCCCAGGTCAGTTGCTTAACCACTCTGTACATTCATTTCCTCAATTTAGAGTGGGAATATCAATTGTTTTGGTATTCCCCGAGTTTTGAAAGTTTGCTTTACACCATTTTACTTTTATGAAAGACTGCACAAGTTATCTGTTTTCATTAACTGAAAGAAATTTGAAGAGAAGTTTTGCTTTTAGGAAAAAAAGACAAAGAGTGAAATTAGTATTCAGCATTTGTTTTGCAGAGAGCCCTTCTGGAGTCAGCCCACACCCTGGTTAGAGAGAACAGCTCCCCCAAGCTCCTTCCGCAGGAACTACACACCGCATCTCAGCATCCAGGCTCCATAGCTTTGAACTGTGTCCGTGAGCATCTGTGCTTTATCTCGATGTATTTTGTACATCCATTAGCAAGTCGTGTCCTAAGGTAATTGCCTCTTCAGTTTACACTATTTCAGTCTACAAAAGTTTTCATAGGAATGCTCTACTTTCAGATAGCGGGGTAAACCAGTATTTACCTTATAGTATTTTTGTGAGGGCTTAAATGAGTTAAAAGAGGTAACTTGCTTGGAAGGTATTTAATAGGTAATCTGTAACTGTTTGCTATAAGTCCTTGATATGGTCATCATGGGGTTTCAGCTGATGATATTATTTTTATTTTAATTTTTTTGCTGTGAACTTGAGGAGACTGGGAAACAGCAATATTACTGTTTTTTAGATTTTTGTAAGGCTCACAGCTGAAAAAACATCGAGGAGATGAAGGATTCTGGTTGCTCTGCTGAAAACACAAAGGATTCTTCGGGGCCTTCTTTCTCTTGTGTGTTAGGACACTGGCGTTTTGACTGAATGGAGGCTCCCTTGTCAGCTGTCCAGGGAGGGTTAACTCACACCTCGGCAGGAGCCTCATGCCATTAAGTCAGGGAGAGTAATGAAATTTCATTTAATTTGTCAGGAAGAAAGTGCTAATGTTAAAAGGCATTTAATAAAAAAGGGAGAGATTCTTTGAAAGGGAGTCCTTAAGTAATTACTTCAAGTGTCTTAGGCCTCCTCACCAGAATATTTACATTAGTGTCTTACAGAGCCAGTGTGTAATTAAATTAGTGCAGCATTTACATTCCCTGTCTTTTTTTTTTTTAAAGGAAGGATGATTTTATGAGTAATCCTCCTTAAAAGAGAGAGAGAAAAAATGACTCGATCTAATAAAATTAGATGTTAGTGTGTTTTTGAAATGTTTTAACTGAAAGAATTGCTGAATGAAAGTTTCGTGTGTGTGTGTGTGTGAGAGAGAGAGAGAGAGAGAGAGAGAGAGAGAGACGGGAAGAAGGTGGTTTCAGCCTGGGAAGGCTGTGCTCCTTCCTCATTTCCACTTGGAAGGGTGCCATCTTTTATCTTCGCAGACCTGACATGGAGAGTCAGGTCAGCATGGGCTGTCAGCATATGGCCTTGGCTAGCCTTGTCTAGGCCGGGTTCTCCTGTCAACTTCTCTGGGAGGAGAGGATGGAGATGGATGTGTGAGTGAAAGGAAATCCTCGTGAAGCAAGGCGAGGCTGCTCCATCATCACCACGACTCCTGTGTGCACGGGAAAGCTCAGCCCTCTCACCACCAACAGCTGGAGGAGATAATTCATGTGCCAGGAGTGGTGGGCAGCCCGTGAGCCCACGGGTGGATGATGGATTTGCACCTCCAAAGCAGGTCACATTTAGGAAAAAGATTCTTAAATATTTCTTTGGAAGTAAACTGGTGCCATTTCCAAATTGATTCATCAAACATTCTCATGCCTGAATTTGTGCACAAATATCATGTGAATGTTTTACTTTTATCAAGTCTGTCGTCTGGGAGGGAGTCGTGGTATGAACATAAGTTGCTAAGTTGAAGACAGGTAAGTAAAGATGTATAAAAGGAGATGTTATAGATCTATCTCATATAGTTTATTGGAAGATTAAATGAGGTCGGGTTATCAGAAAAGTTTAACTATAAAATGTTAATTGTTCTAGCTATTATACTAACAGCAGTTGAAGTGGTTTTACTAAAATGCCAATCTGATCACATCTCTCTCCTTCTTACTGTCATTTCAATGGCTTTCCATGGCCCTCAGTGGAAGCTTGAACTTTTCAGTAAGCCATGCATTGCCTCTGCTAATTTCCAAAGATCTCATCCTTCATAAATCTGCTCTTCAAAATATCAGGTCTTCAATGTTTAAGAACTCCCTCACCTCTGGACTTTTACATATGTTTTCCCCTCTTGTCTAGAGTTGCCCAGTACTTAAGCCACTAGGTACAAGTGACTATTGAAATTGAAATTTAAAAATATAAAATTAAATGACAGTGAAAATGGAGTGTGCACTCGGCACATTTCTAGCACTCAATCATTTTACGTGGCTAGTGGCCACCATCTTGGATGGTGCCACTATTGATCATTCCATCCCTGCAGAGATCTCCCTTGGACATCACAGGTCTACAGTGATCAGAAGATCACTACCTTACGACTTCATTAAATTTTCAGCTTAGATATCACCTCCACAAGGAAGTCTTTCTTACCCCCACCCAGAGCCTTAAAGAACAGTAAGGTTGTCCTCTCCAATATCCTACCATATGGAAGTTGCCTGGGTGCTTATCTGAATTTCCTGATCAACCATGAACTCAGTGAGGTCAGGGACTTATCAGAGTATTGACCAGCATCATATTGCCCCCTTAGAGAACAAATCGTAATAAAAGTATTCATTGAGTATTTACTAGGTGTATGACCTCACTTAATACATGAGTAAGTACTATTTTTCTCAGTACGTAAGTGGGGACTAGTTGTTATCTCAACAGGGTAAATGAAGAGCCTGAGGCCCAGAGAGGTAAATCACTAGCTCAGGTCTTGCAGATCTTGAGGAAGAGTGGGTGCTAGGCCAGGCAGCCTAATTGCAGAACTCACACTGTGTACCTCCCTGTTGTTAATGCCCACACAATTTTGTTGAAAGAATGTGGAGTATCCAGGGACAGGCATGAAAGTAGACAATAGTTACTTTTTCATAACAGCACTGTGTTTTAAAGTTGTACCAATTTTCCCATCAGCCTGACTATAGAAAGTGTTGTTTTCTTTTAATAAGTGCTTTCCGCTCTCTTCCTTCAGCTCTTCACTGGAGTGAGAAGAAAGAAGGCAGAGTATACCCGCTGTACAATTAAGAAACCTAAAGTTCAGAGGGGAAGCAAGATGAAAGCCTAGTGGGTTAACTCTGTAAAGTCAAAGTAAAGCAGTCTTGGCAGGTGTTCAAGTGACATGATGTACAGGAGCAAGGGATCCAAGTCATTGACTTGGATTTTTCTTGGCTCCAGTGTTTTCATTTTCTGACTGCCCAAGTCATATTAATTAGCAGTATCAGTTCTTTCTCATAGCTTCATGTGTTACTGATGTTGATTGTTAGATAATGAAATAACCAGACATTGTTTTCAACAAATTAAGACGGTATCTATAAGTAGGTCCCCACTCAGACATTAAGCCTCATGATTACTGTATCACTACAGCTACTAGTAAATCAGTATTTTAGTTATCCTCCTTGACTATTATCATTATCGTTGTTGTTGTTATTATTTCAGATTGAATGTTGATACCACCAAAAAAAGCTTCTTTTAAAGCAAATGTATTTAATACAAAATTTTGGTTAAGTGGGCTTCTCATTATGACTGAAACTTAAGACTTTATATCTTTCTGCAGAGTCCAAATACATGGGTAAATAGGAAAATGGGGGATTCATTGAGTTCCCAGTGAGACTACATTCTATTTTGTTAAAAAACTAAAGTATTAAAATGGGAAGCTTTATGTTCTGGATTTTGTACATTCAGAGGATTTAATACTAGGCAAGTAATACTCTATTAAGTTTACATATATTGACCCATTTATTCCTGGTTAGAAATCTATAAGATTATTATGTTCATTATACAGATGAGAAAATTGAGGTACACATCTATAACAACTTGCCCAAATCATTTGGCCAGTGAATGACAGAGCTGGGATTTGAACTTATGCAATGTAGTTCTCAAGCCCACTTCTTAACCACACTGCTCTGTATTGACTCCCCATGAACAGGTCCAGACACATACACATAAACACATACAGACATTTATAAACACAGGAAAAGTTAAGCATGACCTTTCTAAAGAAACAGGAAAAGTAGAAAGATTTGAGGATAGCATCTATGTTGCAAATGCTGTTTGGCTTGTTGGCACATTTAAAAAGAGAAAAACCGGTCCCCATGTCTAAATAGGAAAATACAAGAAGGGATTTCTAGTAAACATTGATGAATTCACCTAGTTCGATAAAGAAGGAGATCAGTAAAAACAAATATTTCTTAATCCTTTTATATACTTCTATTATTATTATTTTATTTTTTACTCTGTAATATAACATCACTTTTGTTCAACAGAAGCAAAAAGCTTTAGTTGATGTTTAGAGAATTGTTCTAAGTTGGTGTCACTTAAGTGCATTTTGATCTTTAAGTAAGCATCTGTATTTGGCTACTGTCTAATATTCGTCTACATAGAGCTAAATTTACAGTCTCTTTTCCCAAACATAAAGAAAAAAAAAAGAGTAAAACTAAGGAGGCTTAAAAATATGTTCACAAATTCCTATTAGCAACTGCTTCAATCAAAACCTAGATATCAGTTTTTCCTCCTCATCGTGTCACTAATGACACTTTACAAATACATGGATTATATTCTTTCTTCTGAGCAATTTATGAAGAGAGTACAGTGGTTCACCCTGGCATTTGGCCAGCTTAGTTACTTAGCAAGACTGACAGAAGATCCAACCTGATCAGGTTGGCTATAAATTGGCTTTTAAATGAGAAGGAATCGAAAACCCAGAGGCTATCGAAAAAAATCCATTCAAGTGAAAGGAAAACACATCCCTGCTTTTGAAGACCCTCAAATAGTTTGAAAAAAAAAGTGATCAGTGTTTTTGACTCTAAAGCTTATTCTAAGGTGGGGGAAGAAAAGAATAAGAGCAGACCACTTTGCTTTTCCAAAGCATGCTTTTTGAAAAAGTAGCATTCCACCAAAGGACATAAACCTGCTAAACCTTTTAAACACGGCTCAAACAATTGCTAGCATTATTTAAACTCCTGTCAAATAAAACATCAAATGACCAAAAATCATGTTTGCGGTATTTAAACACACACACATACACACATATTGAAATGGGGGGAATAGATTCAGAAGAAATGATTTGTAAGGATGTGGTTAAAACTATTTATATACCGGGTTCTATTTGTTTTACAGCTAGTGGTGCGCGGACAGCATGAAAGGTTATCTTTGACAAGGTTTTAGCTATTATTTTCTTCCAGTGAAATGGTATTTCTTGAGAAAAAAAGGTCTTTGGAACAAAATAACAATAAATCCTGATTTAGATACATAAACCTGCCATTGATATCACATAATATCAGTGTTCTTTCTCACTCGATACAGGCGTTTTAAAGATAAATGGTAAACCTGAACTGGAAATCCATCTGGCCGGCTGCCTGCTCTAATGAATAACCCCACTTTGGCGCGTGCAATGTAAGCAGAAAGTTCTCTCCCAGCCTCTTTCGTCTGTCATGAATCTACGAGACAGCCGACATAATATCTGGGCGACAACGGTGCGCTAACAGTGCAGTGAGTTCCATTTTCTTTGCTTTCTATTGATTTTCACTTAATAACTGGCGAAATACTAAACGTCCGCCCTGAGTACCTAATAAATCCTGCCTGAGCTTTTTATTGAGGCGAATTTAATAAAAACAACCATTGCGGCTGAGGGATTTTTCTTCTGGACAGAACATAGGGGTAGGGGACATCAGGGTTGGGGCAAGAGGAAGCCTTCTGATTTTTTTAAGGGACCTTCTCCCCTTTGGAAAAGCAGTACCCACGTCAAGGGTGCCTGTGTGTTTGAACTGGGTTCCTTAGAGAAGATGCTGTAAGTTCTGTAGACAGGCTGTCTAGTGAACAGGAGGAAAAGGGATGCAAGGCTGGGCAAAACCCATCCTTCTGGTCCCCTGGTGTCCTTTGATACTGGCCTTCAAGCTTCGCCCAAGGACTTCTTCGTTGTTACCAGTGGCTGTCAAAAATCTATAGGAATATGCATTTTACTATACTAAGTAATCATTATTTGGAATTTGATATTGAAAATCCAAAGCAAGCCATGCTTGCTGAATCCTCAGATACCTTTAACAGAATTCTAGATATTAAAAAACCTGGTAAACATCTGAAGGGAGAAGGTACATGCAAATTATTCCATTTAATGCTAATTTGAACCTCACAAATTCACTTTTGGGGCAAAGAGCTCTATTAGAGGTTTTTTAAAACCCAAAGAGAATTGGAAAGCATGGGCTTTACACTCTTCACCATCTTCCTCTGCGTACACTTCTAGAACAATTTCCATTGTTGATGCTTAAGGAAAACCTCTTTATTCTGTTATGTGGTCTTTTAGAGGCATTTCACAGCTATGGCTCCCCCTGCCCCAAACTGTACCCTTTATATTTTAATTGACTTTGAGGCTAGGCTATTTTCAAATCACCAGGCTTAGTGAATAAATATTTTAGAATCTCTTCCTATGTATACACTCATTCCATTCCATCCTCAATAAAATTTCTAACCAAAAATCCACATATTTAGAAAAATTAAAAATAGAAATCTACTTTAAAGTTGTTGTTGTTGTTGTTGTTTAGATAAAATCTGTGGATTTCTGGTTTGGGTATCAATGTTATAAAAACCACAGTCACTCCAGCAAAGCAAGCCATGACTCAATTATTTGTCAGCAGCTCCATGGCAGCTTTTCCTGCAGAATCCCGGGGACAGAGGCAGTATGACATAGTGCAGGTTCAGGTCAAATCACCTTGATTGAAATCCTGGCTTCCCCTCCTCTGAGGTTTGGTTACTTTGTCTATGAAAGGAGGATACTGTTGCCCAACAAGCGTGGTTGACATCACCTTGGCAAAAATCAATAAATGTATGGGTGCTGGACAAATGATGTCCATTTATTTCACTGTTACCTCAATAATGAGCAGTGGTTAATCAATCGGGGTAGGATTTGAAATTGGCAAAATCTCAGAAATCCCCTTTTCCCTCCACAGTTTACAGCTGGCTTTACTCTTCTGTGCCTCTGTGTCCTCCTTTCTAAAACGGAGCTCATCTCAAAGTTTTTGCTTAAAAGAAGTCCTGATGCAAGCGGTGTCGTCTGGGTGATGATTGTATGTCAATGTAGGTGCATTAATTGTAACAAATGTGGAGGCTATTGATAGCCGGGAGAGGCTGTGCACCCTGTGAGGTGCGGGGGTGTGTGGGGACTCTCTGTACCTTCCTCTCAATTTTGCTGGGAGCCTAAAACTACTGTAAAAAATCAAGTCTACTTAAAAAAGAGAGAGCAAGGGAGGAATAGCAGCAAGAAAACCGACAGTTCCTGCAGGTAGAAATACTCAATAATATTTGCTTTTATTATTTACAAGTATTGTTTAGCAATAACTGAAATCAAGTTGTGACTCTTTACAAAACAGAGCCTGATCATTTTTATGATGTGACTTTCACTTAATTTAGATATTGATGCCTTCTTGTTAATTCTAATTTTGGGGGTGGGGGATGGGGCAGGGTGGGATATTGGAAGCTTTCTTTGTCCAGCTCTTCCTAAAAATAGAGTTTACGAAAATCTTTAACATTTTCCCCTTTCTGATCATTTTGTTTTGCCACTTTTTCAGAGGAGAGCTTTTTTTTTTTTAGATTCTTTTGGAACCTAGCCTATTCCATCCTCAGCAGAATGTTTTGGTTCCATCTAATCAGATAGGCTGACTGCAGGAAATTCAGCAGGGCATGTGCACATCCCCAAGCTGACATTTTGGGGAGGTCATTTCAGACCTGAAACTCAGGGATTTGCAGGGCGCTGAGTGTTAGCTTCCTCTAATGGGTCCACATAAAGGTATATTGCTATTGGGATAATGTCTTCCACTGCTCAACAAAAGGTTGTTGTACTGAGCTGTGATTGTGACAAATGATTTACTATTAGGAACATTCTGTAATTATTGTTCGGTGGGACCGCAGACCAATACATCATTAACATGATAGACGGCCTTTTATATCAGCAAAAATAACTAAATTAATAAAAATGGCTTCATTCCAAACCCTGTCAGAAAGCCAATACTCAGAACAATCAAGTAGCAGTGATACCTGAGAAAGCCATAGTTTATATCCCCCAACAAATCATGTTTTATGCATAAGTAATAAAATATTTGTATATATAATCTCTATAATATAGATCTGTGTAACAGAACTGATTTTTATAGATATCAGCACTAAACAAAAATAGAGGATATTTAAATATTTTGTCCCAAATGATTTAGATTTAAATTTATGCTTTTATGCAATTGGATTGCAGTTTTAGAATATTAGAATCTGCCTATGATGTCTTTTTGTCAATTCTCAAGCATTGGGAAAAAAATTTAATGAGGATCTTGGAGACTGGAATGTCCTTCCTTGATCTTCCTTCTTTCCTTTCTTCCTTCCCTCCTTCCCTCCTTCGTTTTCAACAACAAACTCCTAATTTACGCTTTCAGTCCTTAGCCTCACGTTTTTTACTCTTTCACACAGAATTAAACATTCAACATTTTATGAGGAAGACAATTTTCCTACACCCAAACACTTCAAAGCCTTCAACATTGCTTCATTCAGAACTGTCTCCCTAGCACCTGATTTAGGCCCTCTGAAAGGACTAACCTGTCAGTAATAATATTTGTAAAGAAAATTAACATAGTAACATTTGATGAAATTAATTGATGGTCGAGAATTTTGGCCTCTGCTAACCTTGCAATTTCTATTGTGCAGAGGCTACCAGAGATGGAGATCTCCAGGAAATTTGCCTGATAAATTTCCTGTCATCTTCCCATTAGTTCTGTGAGGGAGTTATTGTTACTACCACCTTACAGAGAAGGACACTGTGGTTCAGGATGGCTGGAAGGGAACTTGTCTAAGTTCTGTCTCCCATCATGCTCCCACCACATAAACACTCGGGTTTACCTCAAAAACCACAACATACAGAAGTTATCATGGATGGAGAAGGCTATCTCTCAGTTTTGCCATCTCAAACAACCACCGATTCAAAGAAATAAAATCTACCACTTCACCTTTCAATATCTTTGCTCATATTGCTGTGATTCTTATGTTCAAAAAAAGTACTAATTGTTTTATTCACTATGATTAGGTAAATAAAAGATTACATTTCTTTAAAAATCTAGATTGGTAAAAAACTCTAGTGTTTTTAAAAATATTATATATTTTTTCAGCATGCTGTTAAATGCAAAATGCCCTTTGTCTTGAATTGGATAAGATTGGATAATTAAGAAAACTGCCTCACCCCTCAAGCATTGTTCAGTGTGTATGGAGTGTATGCAAGTATATGGAAGAATCCAATAGTTGGCAAAGAAAAACAGGAGATATTTAAACTGAAGACTGGGGCAAAGGAACCAAAAGGAGAGAAAAGAAAATATTTCTAAAACTTAAATTTAACCAGTCGCGCCTCATGTTTGTATGACTACTTATCTAAGACATTCTTTCAGAGTTACAGGTGTAATGTTACTTGGACCTCCATCTATTGGCCGGCAGTATGGCTTGGAAACCTTCAACACACAATTAAGTGTCTGGCTTCTTTATTTTAATGGGATCTTAACATGTTGAGGTACGTGCATAGGAACATAAGTTTAATGTTTAAAATTTAAACCCAGAAGACATGATTAGTTGGGCTATTTCCTTGGGCCTAAGTTTGCTAAAATTGAATGTACACTTGGCTTTCAGACATATTTGTTGTCGTTTTATTCTAAAGCAATGAACCATACAATCATAGACATCAGTGGATAAGAGGAAAGAAGGACACGTTTCCAGGTACTCTCTTGCAATAGAACTATAGAAACAAAATGTGGGCTATAAGCATTCATATAAAAACCCCTAAGATATATATGTGAGTAGAAAACACAATTATGTTTCTAGGGTTTTGTACTTTATTACTGACAATAAATTTCAATAAGAAGTGACCATTATAATAATGGAGATCTGCATGGACACCTACGACTCAAATCTCCCAAAAAATCAGGGAAGGGATAAAATAGAACTCAACTGTTCCCTTTTCTGCTCTTTTCTTCCTTTCCTACTTTCTGTCTTTCAATGTATTTTGTCCACAATCTCCTGTTCAAAAGTCTTAGGGTAAAATGTGTTTCATAAGTCAGAACTGTTAGGATTTTTGGAAGTAACATGGTGCATATATCCATACATTACCCCCCATCACCAGTGGGGTCTGGCGTGGCATACATGAATATGTCTGCAAAAACACATATGAACACTCACACTAAATGGACATAAAGACTACATAGACCTTATTCAGCCCAGGTTACATTTTGCAACATATGAGTTCAAGTCAGTACAGGTTGGCTCCCATAGAGAGGCAGCCAACAAAACACACACACACACACACACACACACAAATAAATAAATGTTGATTTCCTAGAAACTCTTAAATTAAGAAATCACAAACAGGAGATTGTATAGGAGATCTATACAAACCAACACAGAGCATTCTGTTAATATAATTTGAATTTAATTTTGGATAGTTTTTTTAAAGATTTTAATATTTTTAGAGTAGTGTTAAGTTTACAGAAACATTGAGTGGGATGTACAGAGATTTTCCACACATGTCTAGCCTCCCTCATTACCAAAATCCCCACCAGAGTGATACATTATTCACAATCGATGAACCTATGTTGACACATCATTATCACCCAAAGTCTATAGTTTACATTAGGGTTCACATGAGTATGCCTTATCATTGCACATTTGTCCTTTTGCATATTTTTATAGGGCTTTTCCATTCTCTGTAGTAGCTTAAAAAATTAGAAGTTGCTGTTTAGTATATGATCAATAAAATACAGTTTATTCACTGAGTAACTGATATTGCAATACTATTGATACTGCAATACAATTGATATTGCCTTTTAGAAATATGCCCTTGTTACTTCATTCTTGCACAGAAATTTTGAATGATCTCATGCTTCAATCCCTGTTCAACTCTACCCAGTGCCAACACTATTTTCAGAAGTGTTCTTGCTTTTTGGGAAAAGGTGCAAACATAGTCTATATTTGCCTACATACAAGATATTTTATTAAATAAAGACATGGTTTTAAAAGCAAGATTTCTATCTAAAGTTACTTGGAAAAAGCTTCTTATGATAGCTCATTTCTTCAAATTCTTACAGCATAAGCGAAATCAGTCTCAGAGGCTGGTTGTAATGGACAACATGGTCCAGAATTACAACTCAGAGACTCTTAGATGATATTAGAAATCATCTTAATTCTGAAAGCAAAATAAGTATAAAAGTAATCCAGTCAAGTACTGTGCAAGGTGAGGGGCAGCATGCAGGTAAAGGATGCAGAGAGACCTTCTCTGGACAGACAGGGGGAGAATCAGGCAATTGTTTTTATCGCTAAAGTTTGATTGAGATCTACTTTAAACCTTGTCTTTTCTGTGTTGGCCTTCTCTTAAAGGAAGGCAAATGCCCTTGAAAAGGCGTCTTAAAAGTATGATTCACGGACTCGGGAAGAATTACAGGATGCAGACAGCCTCGAGTGTGGTGCCTCCCCTGAGAGGAGTTCACATTTCCTTCCTCTTAATCTGAGTGAACCATTAAAAAGTTACTCAGTTCCCTGGAGGCCGTTCCCAAGGAATCTCCTAAAAGGAAATACCCTGCACTGGAAAGGTAATTTACCTACACAGGATTTAAAAAAGCAGGTTCCAGCTCAGAGATAACCAATGACTTCACGTGGGCTGGTGTGTTGTGCCTTTTAAGGATTCTCCGTGAAGTTAGTTTACAAATCAGAGGTAGGCAGAATAATAAAACGCACACACACACACACACACACAACTACTCTTGTACACTTTATTTATTGATTCCACTAAGCCATTAAATCCCACATATAATAGTTTCACAGCTGTTGGAATACCAAACTGTAAATATGCAATAAATTGATTATGTCTGAAAATAGGCTCATGTCCAAGCCATACATGTTTTGTTTTCTATTCTGAGAATGCTTTTAATTATTTTATCTAGTGGGAAAACTCTTTTCTTAGGGATAGGCATGTGGGAGGGGAGGAAAATTCTGTACTCTGGACCTTAGGGAGTGCTGTGGTAATTTCGTGTCTGAGGTCTTTGGGAAGCTGGACTTAAGAACTTATTCCCTTTTATGGCAAAATAACATGAATTTTTCTTTTAAAGTCCACTGGAAAATGGAGCGTGGCTACAGAAAGCTGCAGCTGTGGATATTTGTAAAGCAGCATGGTTTCCCATTTCTGGCAATTCCCTGTCCCCTGCCCACATTTTCAACGAGTGTCTTACCCAACATTAGAGTAAATGATAGAACAGAAAAGAATGAATGAGAACGTTGGATCATATCAATTCCTAGCAACAAACTCATTTCTTTTCTAACATTTCATAGGCAACAGATAAGAAGTTGAGCCCTGACTGACATTTATTAGGGATTTTTGCATTTCCTAGGTCCAGTCTCACATTGGACAGAATTTTACTGATGACCATGAGAACTCTGTCACAGTTCCTTTGCTCAAATGGTATCAGGATTCAACATTTACACTCTCTCTCAGCTGATTACTTAAAAGTTCTCTCAGCAGAAAATGGAGAGGAATTATAAGCAGAAATGTGGAGAAATTAAAATGCTGGAGCTGCCTCCATGTAAAGAAGACTCTACATACTGAAACACACAGACAAATCCAGGAGACTGGGCAGGGCAAAGCAAAAAAGCACATTCTCTTCTTTCACTAATCTTTTCTGAAACTGAAGGACTAGATTCTGAAATGTTGGTGGGTTTAAAAAACAACAACCATAAGAATCCTGTTTCCTCCAGGAACTTCATGTTTCTCAGCTATAGGGCAGGGTTCTGATACCATACATATTTACAAACTAAAGTCAAGCAAGAAAGAAATGTTGGGAATATTTGGATCTGCATACCTTTAATAAACACAAACTCTTCAGCATAGGAAATGAAATGTAAAATCGTGGGAAAATGTATGATTCTATTGATCAAATAGTCACATTTAAATGATCTGATTATAGGGGAAAATGAGGAGAGACATTTTAAAGTTGTCCTCGTAGCATCATTAAAAATAGTAAAGCTATTATATTTGATAAGCCATTTGTCCCATTATTTCTTGTCCAATGAATTTTGAAAAAGAGCTAAGAAAAATTCCCCTCATTTTTTTCTTTTCATAAAACTCAATCCACAGGCCTGTATATTATATTCACTTTTTTTTTTTTTTCTTGTGTGCTTCCTTTTGTATTTTTTGGCTGCCCTGGTGGAATTTTCTATGATAAGAGGACCACCAATCCAGTGTGCATAGTGTGGGGTTGGCCCAGTTGAGTGGGCCCCACTGGGCCTTCAAGGAAAAGGGCCAGGAATTCACAGGGCTTGATTACTGCCAGGGCTTTTTCTGCTTTTAAGTGAACTATGCTCTTCCTAGTAAATCAATGCCTGGACATTAGAGGTTTAACACCAACGCAGTGAATTGAGCGGAAACTCTCTAAAGAAGAAGCCCCAGCAATGCCTACAGGATATTTCTCCAAGCTTGTTTAAAAGTGAAAAGAAGGTTATTGTGTGAGCTACTATTAGGGCCCTGAACATTTTTAAACCAAGTTCCATAGTGAAATATGGTGTAAAAGTGTCTTCATTCATAAAGGACAAACATTTTGTGTTTAAAGCTTTTTGTTTTGTATTCATAACACATCTGACCGCCATACCTATTTTCTTTAATTAAAAAAAAAATAAAAATGAAGATATCAGGATTCTTCCAATTCTGATTACTCTATTTACTGCCTATGATCCAGTCTAATTTGGTAAATATTTATGGGCCACATAGGTCATTAAATGGTTGGGCTATGGGCTGGTGATATGAGAATAAAGGAGATGACACTGGAGTTTGGCCAAATGGCTTTAATGATGAGTAACCAATTTTCTATTCCTATCTTAATATGGTTGTCAGTATTTCCTTCTTAATGGGTTTGGATTCATGACTGAGACTGATTTTTCATCTCTCTTTGTACCCATACCCTTTAGTATGTGACCTTGTCATGTGACTAAAGGAGAAGAGTGTATCGGCTTTTCCTTTGACTTAGGTTCCCCATGTGGCTTGCTGTGGCCAAAAGAACAAGGTGGAAATGATAGTATGCCTCAACAGGCTTTGGGAGTTTATGCTTTCCTTCTTGTGCTTCTGCTGTGGCCTTGAGGAGCACATACCAGGTTCCAAGAGGAAACTGAAAAACACAGATAATGGAGTCATCCCAGCCAAGCTCAGCTTTGATCAACCAAGCCCCAGGTGACCTACAGCTTCACAAGTGATAATAAACAATGGCTGTCTAAAGCCACTGGTTTTAGAGTGGCTTGTTTTACAGCAATAATTACCTGATACAGTAGGACTCATTCGTTATCCATCCTCCAGCATCAGTTGGACACCTAATAAGACCCAACTTCTGTGGCAACAGCCTGAGACACAAAGGGTGAACTTCTAGGGGAGTGAGACAAAGGAGTAGCAAATCATATAGATTTGCAAAGTGCTGAGATGAAAGTATATTCTCAGCGCTATGATGAAACCCATAGGGTGTTATGGAAGGCATTCTGGCAGAGGAGAGATAAGCCTAGAAAAATTTTAAAGAGTAAGTAGGGATTAGGAAGCCCCTAGGTTTGGATTTTGAAGGGGAGAAAGATGGAAAGGCATTCTATGTTGAGAAAGCACGCAGCATTTGCAAATATCCTATTGCTGAGAAAGATCCTGCTGCTTTGAGGGCAGAGCGAGGAATCTGACGTGGTCAGGAACCATATCTCGCATTTTCTTATACTCCATGGGGTTCTTAACATGGCAAACTCAGGTATAGCTCAAGAATGGCTTGGTGATTTTATTGGTCACTGTCTTGAGGAGACAATGTTTAAGGAAAGTCACCTTAAAAATCACCCGGTTCTCTATCTAAATTCAGACCTCACTTCTTGAGAATGTCAAACTTAGGCAGGAAGCCTTTTGATTATTTGTGGTGTTTTTCTCTTTGCTTCCTGCTTTAATCTTATAGCACAGGGACCAAACTATTCTAAGGAGAACTACTTCCTTGGTATTTTTGGCTTGTCTTTTACCAGGAAACTGGTGGAAGTGTCAGGGGTACCCTTTTCAAGAGATTTCCACCTAAACCAAGGGGGGCTGCATCCACTTCCTAACCATTCAAGGCTTTAGCCATTTGTGGTTTACTCATGTTCACTATTATGAAGTTTTGTTGACAAAAACTCAGGAAGTCCTTAAAGGCACCACAAACATGTTTTCTTAACTGCCAAGTTATAACTTTGCTATTTACATGAAAGAGTTTTTTGGGAGTTTTTTTCTTTTTTTTTTTTTTAAGCAGAGATATCTTGAAAATTAGAATGTTTCAATTGAAAAGAAGCTTTGAGGTCACTGGGCCCAGTCCTCTGCATTTACCAAGTTGGATGAGCATGCTCTGGGGGTTAAAAAAAAAAAAAAAGGCTGATTCAAAATCTCATTAATTAAGGACAAAAATGAAACTGGATCTCTTGGCTCCCAGGCTAGTGAGCTTAGGACTACACCCTCTTGCATTCCTTTTTTTTTTTTTTTTTTTCTTAAATGAGAATGTTTCTAAATACTTATTTGAGCAACAATTTTCTTGGTTTTCTTAGAATTATTACCCAGCATCACTATTCATTCATTCTGTTTTTTCCGTTGATTATATCTATATTGTCATTTAACACAGCCAAAAATTTCCTTACCTATATCCATTCTTTATCAGATTCTTCTCCCATATAGGCTATTACAGAATATTGAGTAGAGTTCAGTGCTATACAGTATACAGGTTTGATGCTCTAGATAATAAGCATTCTTGATTTCTTATACAGCTCATATTATCTAGAACACCAAACCTGATCCACAGAAAAAAACTTACACAGAGAGAGAAACAAAATGTTCTAGTGTCTTAAGAAAGAACAAGTGAAAAGAGAAAATGGCATTCAGAATTCCAACAAGAACTGAAGGAATGGGTATCACAGGTAAGGTGGTTATTCTGCAATGGCAAAACAATTCAGAAACTTGGGATGGAGGTGTTTGAAGTGGGGAAATGGACAGGAAAGGAAGGAGAGGAAAGAAGACACTACGTCTTTAAATTGAATTGAATGTTCTGTGACTTTAAATGAAAGCTCTTCTGTTGTTGGGCAAATAAATTTAAACCACTTAACATGGCAGAGAAGGTCAGGCAAGCTTATTATAGTGATCATAGCGTTACAGCTATTGCCATTGACCGCTGCTCTCTGGAATCACCAATAATCAGAGACCGCAAGCTGTGTTTGCAGAGAAAGGTCATCATTCATTTTTTTCAAAGCATTAATATCTTTTGTTTGTTTGGCTCAACATGAAACAGGAATCGATAGAGGTAATTCACAGAGCAATTAGCCCCTCATCTGTCAAACGGCATCTGGGTGTATTTAACAAAAAGACCTTTGGAAAGGTTTAAAAAGGAAGAAAGTGCCTATACCATCAACGATTTATATTTTCTACATGACATGTTGTGTATGTATCTGTGAAAAGGGGGGCCCTGGGACTAAGAAAATATACATAAAGCATGCTATAAATCTACACTTCAATGTTATGATGTCTCAGTGTTGAGGTAGACCAAGAAAAGCTCGGATTACTTTCTCTCCTGGTTCCCGTGAAGAGGGCAAGTGGCATTGGGGTTTTGTATCAGGGACACACACAGCCCTAATACAGAGATTTCACAAAAAGAAGACCTCAAGGAAAAACTTGTTTTGGGCAGTGTAAAGAATTGGAGAGTAAGTAAGTAATTGAAGTGTAAGGAATTGGAGTGTAAGGAATTCTGCCTTCTGGCATCAGATCCTATGACTTTTGTGCTGCTCCTGAGACCGGCCACAGCCATGCTGTGTGACCCTTTGCAAGGAGACGGCTCCCCGCCAGGTCAATACCAGCCATGCCACTCTGGCATGGCCTTGTTTCCATATCTAATTTGCCAATACTGAAATAAGAAGGGAAAATGTGAAATAAAAAATTAATTTAAAAGACTATAGTATTTTAAAAAATGAATTCTGTTCTGGGTCTATTTTTCTTTATTGAATGTCAATTGTGTGGACCATGGGATTAATGCAATAAGTATCAGAGAGGTAGGCTTTAAAAAAATTCAGCTTAGGGAGTTGTCTACACGTTTACGCAAACACTATTACTCTCAGCAGGACCAGATGTATTTCGGGAATGGCATATTTTCTTTTCAATTCTTTGGCTCTCTTTCTTTTCATTTTTTCTTGACTTTTTTTTTTTTTTTTTTGGTTTCTCCCCATCCTATTCCTCCCCCACTTTTTTTGTTTTGTTTTGTTTTGGTCTTCACTCAGACTGTAAGATCTTGGCCAAAAAAGAATTCATGAGATTAAAAAAAAAAGTTACAAAAGTTTTGCTTCTTCTGTGATTACAGAAAATGTGCACTTTGGGTATTGAATTTAGTTTTATTCTTAATATCTAAACATTCTAATAGGTTGCCTATCCATCCCTAAGGCTTTTTCAAGATAACTGTAACTGTCTTATATGGAAATTATGTTATGCAGTTAAGTGAAAAAGCAAGAGACTACACTGAACTTTGAGTATAATTAGAACTGTGAAAAAATATCACAGCAAAAGACTGAAAGGAAGCACTCCTTAAGTAACGTTGCCTTTGGGTGGAGAGATTATGGAAGTTTCATTTAAAATTTCTTTTTTATTAATTTTTCTATAATAAATATACTACTTTTTTAATTGGAAAAACTAAAATGTCACTTAAATTTAATGCAGTAACACATACAATGCAATTGTGTCTTTGCAAAGTCATTACATTTCATACTGACCTCAGTTACCCAGAATTTTACTTATTGTAAACACTGTCAAACACTCTTGTAGAATTTGTTTTCATGGCCAGAACAAAAATCAGTTCTTAGAGCCTCATGAGTTTGTACAGAGCATGTACAATTCCAATCTGACTTTAAAACTGAAGTTGAGGACAGTTGGGGTAGCCGGAAGTAACTCATGGTACATCCAGATTTCTGTAATAATAAAATCCTATTATAAGAGAATTTCATTATCAAATATTTGGGCTCATCTTATTTTGCTGAATGTGGAATTTTATCCTGGAGGCATTTTGACACAGTGTTCCCTTCCTCTCAACCTCCCAACATTTTTGTTATTTTTTTTCTGTTTATGTCAGCTGTGCTGGAAGTTTCCATACATTCAACATATGGCTTCCTTTATGTAGAAAGTTTCTCTGTAACCTATAGACATTAGCTAATAATTATTTCCCATACTTCCTGTTACTAAAGCAAATATCACAGTCAGCAGTTACCTAGGGTCTATTTTGCTTTCACAAAAATCTTATAATACACTTCAACAACAATCCAAATCATCCCACCTTCCAAATGGTTATTCAACAAGCAGGGGTTATAGTCCCCTTGTTAAACTGTCTTAGGGGTGGGTCTGGCTTCCATGGACTTTGCACATTCTTCTGATTTGTAAGTCAAACCTGAGTTAGAAAGATGGACTGCCACCTCCTCCAGGCTCTGCTTAGTGTCACAGGGGTACAGTTCATCAGACAAACACCTCATAAGCATCAGTTCTGGCTGCTTTCCAGGGAAAACCATGTCATGCCATTGAATAACACTTAGGACCCAATCTTTCATTCTTCTCCTCCATAACTAAATAAATTGGGTAAAGGTCTTGCCCTGTCTCAAGATAACAAGAAGTTTAAAGAACTTACTTGTGTTTCATGTGGCAGACACTAAGCTTTAGAGAAGTGAACAAAAACAAGATGGCGGCTTTCCTGAAGTTCAAAGGCAACTCTGATAGCAAATGATTACTGACAATCCTCATTTCCCTGATGGGAGCAAATAATACTGCTAAGTAAAAGGAAAGGGATTCAGAGTGAGGGCAGAAAGAAAATGAACCTAGACTTTTCTAATGCTACTTTACTCAAAACCGGATGATCATTTAGAGCAGGACTCTTTTTTCTGAAAAGTTTTTCTGTAAAAGACCAGATAGTAAATAGTTTTGTGCTTTGTTCAGAAGCTACTGATCTTTGCTGTTAATAGTGTGAAACAGCCAATGAAATATTTAAACAAATGAGTGTTGACTATATGTCAATACAACTTTATTATGAACACGAAAATATGAATTTCATATAATTTTCAGGTCTCCCAAAATATCATTCTTCTTTAGATTGTTTTCAACCATTTACAAATGTGAAAACTATTCTTGTCTTATGGGTAATAAAAAAGCAGCCGTGGGCCTGGATTTGGCCCTTGGGCCATAGTTTGCCACAGAACCCCCTGTTCTAGAGTTCAGAAGTTCTAGTTCAAGTATGTGAATCATCTTACAGAAAGCCAGGCCCTTCCTAGCTGCTCTCAGACAGCTGTTGTTTACCATTTAACTATCATCTCCTGTGAATAAGGTGCTTTTCTTTAACTTGAATCTTATCTTTTGTTATTTCAGAAAAGGCTCATTAAACTTTTTAAACTCACTGAATTTAGAAGAGAATCTTAATTATGTGTGACTTAGGCATGGGGTGGGGGGAAGGAGAATTTGTGTAACCAGACCAAATTAAACTGCATAAAATCATATCTTTCTATTTTCCTATGTTAAGTTTTTTTTCAGGTAAAAACCCAAAATAGTCTAAAAGTCAATATCAATTTAAATTATAGCTTATTCAGACAATGATATAAAAATGATTCTTAAATAATTTTGAAAACTCTGGTGACAAAGGAAAATATTCTCTTTCTGATGTAAGTGACAATAAATCAGAGTACAAAACTCTACATTTGTGCATGTTAGCATTCATAACAGAAAGATATAAATTAAAATATTAAAAATATTTATGAGGAGGTTAATTACTTTTTTCCGCTTTTTTTCTACTTTCTAAATATTTCACATTGTGTGTACTGCTTTTATAATTAGAAAAACAATGTTATAAGGATGCTCTTTGCTCCCAACTTTTAAAAGTATTTCTACAGACTGATTTATGCTTCTGCAGCAATTCTGCATGAGGAATCATGAAATATTCTGTATGATTCATTGACCACTGGAAGGCTTCGTGATAGCACTGAAGATAACCTGCAGTGAGCTCATAAAAATAATTACCTGAAAGTTGTACAAATTCAGCATTTTTATGACATGCAAAATAAAAAAAGCAAAGAAGAAACAGGCAATAATACAAGTAAGGGATAGGGATAACTATATGTAAAAAGAAATAATAGATGTTACTAAATTCTGTAAAATTTTGGCAGATCAATAGAATTGAATGAGAGAGAGCCAAAAAACCTTCCCTCTCTTGCTATTCAAAAGAGGAACAAAGCATTAATTACTCTCTGGCATCAAAATCTTATGTTTATGACCACAGGTTTCTTAAAAGCTTGCCTTCCTCTTCATTTGCAAGTTTCCTAAAAAATTAACTGAGGCCAAACAACTCAACTTTCATTCATGGGGACAATGTAATAGGAATTCTTCCTATGCACCGCTTAGTGCATTTTTATTTCAATTTTTGAAGAAAAAAATCAGTCTCAACTGACAGCACAACACATGATTCCTACCTATATATTTATTCCTATTTACATTCTACACACCAGCAGGAAGAGGTAAATATAGTTTGTTTTCTCCTGAATATAAAAAATAAGACTTTGAAAGAAAAGAAGAATGTTATATTAAAGATATATTATTAAGTGATGGTTTTAAATTATCAAATATAAAAATAGCTTTATTTATGTTGTTCACTGCTTGGAAGACAAGTAAGTGTATGAGAATAAAAGAACTCGTAACTTCTTAGAAGTAAAATACGGGCATTTCAGGCATTTGGACGTAAAGCTTGGGATTTAATCATTAGATTTGGCATGTCAATAATTTTAGACAGAAAAGTACTAATAGAAACACACCTTAGACAGATATTATTGTGTGCCTCTGTTCTCTCTCTTTTTTCTGCTTCCTTACCATAGAAACCAAGCTCCCAAGTAATCTACTTGACTGATGGACTTGTAAGAGAAGAAATTATAGCTGTAGGACCCAAGTACTTCACTTTACCTTATCAAATGCTCTCACCAATTTATGTTCTTAGCACTTTTCCACAGTCTGACAAGAATCAGGACTATTCCTGGGCTTTTTGAGGCCTCTTGTCTCTCTGGATGGTGACATCCTATCTTGACAACTCAGATACAGCCACCAGGTACCACCCACGGGCCACTGATAGCTTTTCAGCCTGTTCCAGGTGAAACAAGAAGAAACATGACTGCAGACTGCAGTTTTTACTATTCTATTACATATTACGACTCATAAGTTTACTTTAGCGTTCAAAACTCAACTTGATAAGATTCAGCTCTGCATCATAAGCTGCTGATTGAAAGTTTATAATAAATGAGAGCCTTAGATGCAATGAGTGGGTTGCTTCTTCTATTTGGGTGGTGAGACCTGCCATGTACTCACTAAGTGCATGAATCTGTGTATAAGTGCTAAGTGAGTTGTCCAGAAAACATAATTAGAAATTGACATCATGCTGCCCAGGGAGAGTCACGAAAGACTTTGAACTAGAATGGGAGTTGGAACTTGAAAAATCAGTAAGTTTGGAGAGGTGCAGAGAGAAGGAGAGGCAGAAGGAAGTAATGACCTGTGTTAGTGACTAATGCATTGTATTCCAGGGCCTGTGTTGGTTGCTCTGCATATGCAACCCTATTTAATTCTCACCAAATCCTGAAGCTGAAACTCAGAGAAAGTAGAGTTTTCTGAAGATTGCACAGCTGAGAAATATGGGAAAATGGATTCAGACTCAGATCTGCCTCGTTCTGAAGCTTACTTTCTTTTCAATGCACTGAACTGTATCAAGGATGTTTTTTGGAAGGCAGACTGATGGGTGCAAGAGTGAAGAGGTATGAATAAACACTAGCTACAGGGTGACAGAGATTCCTTCCTGGAAACCGTGGTTGGGATGAAGCAATAAATACCAAAAAAATATTTTAAAAAATTTTTTTCTAGGAGGAATTGCAAGATGAAATTCCATGTGCTTGACAAGCATTTATCAAACCTGAATTTATTTCCTGATTACAAAAGAATTCCATGTTACTGGTAGAATTAGGAAACTGTATAGGAATCACCAGTTACACAGTCAGACAGAGCTAACTACTGTTAATGTTTTTCTAATCTCTTTATCTTTTTCTTCAAATATATACATATATATATAGTGTTTATCTAATTAAAATTATGCTTTTCCTATGTTTGTAATCTGATGTCTGAATTAATAACATATCACATTTTATCTCATGTTCTCTTTGTAAACATATTTTGAATAAATATAGAATATTCCATATGTATAGATTATCTTAATTTATTAAACTCTTATCATTGAACATTGAATTTTTTCTAGTTCTTTAGTTTTTTAATTAGTTTTTCTAGTTTAAAAAATTATAAATGATGTCTAATTTTGCACGTAAATCATTTTGTTCATTTCTGATTTTTCCTTAAAAAAATGATTTTTAAACAAAATATTCAGCTTGTTTTATTTCCTATGATATCAAAAAATTGAAATTAAATTTCAATCTTGTACCATCCTAGCAACTGAAGCTCAGGGCAGACCCTTTAGGGAATAAACCAGTATCCTAGCATAAGCTTGACCCAGTCATCTTCATCATCTTCATCATCATTCTCATCACCACCATCTTCACTTGAGGGAGTTAATCCTCCTCTACGTCACGAAGAGAGAGAGAGAGAGAGAGAGAGAGGGAGAGAGAGATATAGAAACTGAAGAAGAGATGGAGGAAGAGGGCAAGAAAAAAAAAAAAAAACACCTGATTTCCCTTTCTCAGGAGCAGATGCATTTATTCCAGGTAGGCAAATTTTTTTAAAGAGAAAACTCCATGGTGGTTTTGGGGGTGGTAGGAAGCACCCATTTTAGAGTTTGCCAAGGTGACTATTGACTTTTTAATATCGAGTAACCCTCAGAGGTGGTGCATCTATGTCACTCTGCTGATGTATCTCCTTATTTGAGGACATCACACAGTGAAGGAAACCACCTGGGTTCGAATCCCAGCTACTCAGTTTAACAGCACTGTGACTTTGGATAAGTCATTGAATTTCTCTGAACCTCAGTTTCCACAAGAGTCAAAGGAGATAATGATGCTAACTGGTAATATTTGGATCATGACGATTAAATCAAATCATGTATCATCAGGCAATCACACACAAGGAGTTCCTTTCTTCCATGTTTTCCTTTTCATAGATGGCAGGAAGCTTCATTTTCTTCAAGATTTCTTCATTATAAAAACTAAAGTTCAATCATTCCACAAAGTTTTCTATCCCCGGGCACTGAGGATTGAAAGACTGGAACTGTAGCAGAGTAATGAGTTAAAATGTCAAAGGAAGAGAAGTGGATACAAAGTTGTGTGTGTTCCCAAATGGGGGAGGGCCAAATCTATTTGGAGAGGTGCATCAGAGGAATAACCCTTAAAGTGAGTATTATAAGATGAGTACATGCTTGCTAGGCAGAGAAAGGAAAAGGGACATTCAGGGCATGGGTTAATGCTTGGTCCATTGGTGGTGGGGTAGGAGTTGGTGTTTGGCATAAGAGTCCTTAACAGAACCTAAAAGTTATTCAAATGCCACTTCTGCTGCAGAGCTTATACAGGAAGCCCTCTCTACTGCCTTAGCACTTTAATTGCACCACATCTGTGGATTTCTTTGACATTTACTACTTCCTGCTTTGCATTAGAGATATCTGTGTACTTATTTTACTTTCATTACACACTAGACAAACCAGAGACTGCTTTAGCCTGGTATTCTCCACAGTGCCTTCAACTTAAAACTATATATATGTATGTTTTCTTTTTTTGTTGTTTTTTGAAGAATGAAAGCCAGTGTATTTCACATTCACTCTCTCCATCATGGTGGGGTTCTTGGTCATTTTATCTATGGGCTTTACCTGGGTGAAAAGAGGCTTGTCTTTTTTCTTATACAGCTTGATGTATAGTAAGCATTGATAGATGTGCTACAACTTCCCCATCACCCAGGAAACTTGGCTGAACTGGTTTTGCTTCTGCTATTAAAGCAATGGATTTCTTCTAATACCATTGATTCTTCTAGAATAGAAAAAAAAGAGTTATCTCCTCTTTACTACTCACCCAACTTAGAGGTCCTCAGGCAGAGGCTGGGGCCCGACAAGAAACCCCCATAAGATGTGATTTGCTAAGTTCCCAGCAGAGATGGAAAGTGGCTGGGATCTTGAGTGGTTATGGGGCCAATTTAGGGACATTTTGTTTCTCAGTCTTTTGGCTTTAGACCCCCTTCAGTAAACTAATGACTTATGGTTGGCTCCAAGTCAAACCTGCTAAGAAGATTATTAATATTCACCTCATTATTTTGATTATGGGTAGTGATACAAATAATAGTATATTACAATAATATCATTCATAATGGCTTACACTTATTGAGTATTAACCATGGCCAGGCACTTTCTAAACACTTTGTCAATAATAACTAAATTCATATCCAAAGCGTTTCAATGACTTGGTTACTGTTAGCATCCTCATTAAATAGATGATGAAACTGAAACATAGAGAACTCAATGCCCATGGATCACACCTGATTAGTTGTGACCCTGGACACTAATCGAGAGCAGTTTGCTATCTAGCCTGGGCTTTTATCTTCTATGCCACCTCATTAATCCACTTGATTGAGGAAATATTATTTTTTTTTCCATTTTACAGAGAAGGTGCAGAGACTTTAAGTGACTTGCCTAAGTCTATGCATTGGAAAAAGGTAGAGCCAGGATTTGGAGCCCATCCATCCAGCTCTAAAGTCTGAGTCTGGGACTCTATGGTTCTCACTCTTGGTCAAGGTTAATAACACTTTTGGTTATAACTACATGGTATCTTCTCCAACCTATGGGCTCTATCAGGTGATGGCTTCCTAAGAGGAAGGAGAGGTGAACAAGTTGTCTTCCTGACATTAGTCTAGTTGTCACTGAGGTCAACTGAAAGAGGATGGAATGACTCTGCAAGTGAATTAATTTCAGGATATTTGAGCTATTAGGAATGTTTCCCATAGGATCTGCTGAAGATGACTTACCCTGCTATGCTGTGCAGTGAAAACTACAGTCACTTTACTATATTTTGTTATGGTCCAGTCTTGAGGCTGTGATTTAGGACAAAAGAAGTCAAGCATCCAGGTCAAAGAGTGAGAAAAAGATAACTCAAAGGATAAGATACAGGACACAGTACATCAAAATCATGTTCATCTTTTGAAATACTAAATGAATACAAGCCAAAGACTAGGGAAGCCACAGATGCCTTCATTTCAGGAATCCAGGCTGGTCTAGGTGCCTGAGCCCACGAGCCAAAGTAAGTAGAGCCCTCTACACAGAAATGGAAATGAAGGCTGCTGTGGATTGTGAGCTCAGGGTTGAATTCAGTAGGAAATAGATGGAAAATAAAAGTGGTTGATTGATTGCTACCAGTATAACAAATTGTTCTGGAATATTAAATGGACAGCCCCCTGTTCTTTCATTATAGGTGTTGTGTTTATACCCACCAAATTTGTGGAGTCTTGAAAATGAAATGATGAATCACCATAGGAAACTTCTGCTAATTAACCTGAAGTATCTATTTTATATGTTTATTCCTTCAATAATATAAGATGAAATCACTATGTTGTCTTTTCATTCCCTGAGATACCAAAAGCGACAGTGGGATGCATAAAGTAAGGTATTTCTTATCTATTCTGAGGGTGAAATCAGTGTTATGTGTTTATTTATAAATGATTCTTACAATTGTCTCTCTTAAATGAAACTTTACGATTGGAAGTGGCTGCCAGAAATGGCAGTGAATGCTCCCAAATAAATAAGGTTCTAGGGAAGCAAGGAACTTTCTTCCTACATATGTAATTAAATTTGACAAAGCAGTCATGGTTTGCTTTGGAATCATCAACAGCTACTTATATGACAGATAACCCCTTAACAATCCCTTTAGGTGTTCCTGTTGCTTATGTTAAATTATTAATCAGGTCAGAAGGTGATTATTTTGGTCAGATAGACAGAGAGTACAATGAACACCTTAGCAGTAAAATTGGTTTATCAAATAACCTTAAATTGAGTAAGAAACAAAATGGGTCCTTTTTGTTGTTGTTTTACTTTGTTTTCTAATCCTGATCTTCAACCATGCTATGCCAAAACCTCCCTTTTCCATTCTTTAAAAATAACTTGGCAGGCCTCTATAACTTTCCTTCTCAGATATTAAAACTCCGTTTAGCCTATTTTAAAACTAAAATCTCATATTGGATTCAAATTTCTTCTCCTCTTTCCCCCAGCTGACCCCATGACAGACTTGATCATGGCTGCTTGGATTGGAAAACGGAGGCAAGTGTTTTCCTTGACACTCTCATCATTCTCCCTCTTTTTAGTCAAGCTCTTCTGGCCTTCCTGATCTGACCTGATCAAGAAGAACCAAATGCATATTTGACTTCCCCTGTCCTTCATTGACTTTCTGGTATTAAATGGAGGATATTGGAGAAGAAGTCAAAGGAGGAAAGATTTATCTAAATTGGTAGAAAAGTCAGATTGGGGCATGGTCCTTGGCTTCAGCGATTCTCTTTGCAACTAGTAACCACCACTCATGATGTGCTCTTTCTCCCTGAGGTGTGTAGTTTAACCTCAGAACATCTTTCTGAAGACCTTACCTGTTCCCTTGATGTCCCCAGAAGTTCTTAGCCTGCTTCTCCATTGGCCAATTAGCCTCCTGGGCAGCCCTAAGTCTCCAGACCCCTCTTTAGTTTCGGTGCTTGCTCACTTGGAGATGGAACCACTGAGTCTTCTTTTCACCCTCTGGGGGCAGGAAGCCCACTTAGGGTGGGGGCAGTGGCTCTGTCTTCTTCCCAGGCACACTGCATCACAGTCCCAGCAAGCCCCACCCTCCTAGCCATCTTTAATCTCCTTCCTAGTAGACTTCCTCCCTTTGAAGATCACTTTTGACCAACTTTGAGTCCAGTCTCATGGGCATTTTGCCCTAAAACACAAGTAGGCACTTGTTTAGGTCACACAGAATCTCCTTCACCGTATTCTTCCACTTGGTCACGGCAGCATTAGGATATGCTACGGTTTCTTGGTTCCAGCAAACACTCAGCTAAAGCATAGTAAGTCAGTTCCCTTTCCCACAGGCACCTCCAGATTCTACAAGTTATCCCCTTGAATCTCCCATCCTGCAACCAGTTATTTTAGGAATGGGAAGAAAATAGCTTCTCCCTATGAGCCTGCACTCTTCACAGAGCTGAGAGATTTTCTGCTCCATGATTTCCTCCATCAGTAGACTGGGAATGAGGTGTGAGGTTGAGTTGAATGAGGTATGGTTGATGGTAGCAGATTCCACTCATATCACCTGGGAGAAATGTCTGGCCCCAACTGTAGTTGGCTCACTGGTGACTTGAGAGTGTGGGGTACCCATGAGTCTCATTTTCAGTTGTATACCATGCTTATTGATTTCAGGAAAATATAAAAAATTAAGTTTTATGGAGTTAGATTAGTCATAAAGTAAAGACAAGTCTACACTGACCGATATGTATATGAAAGCCAGGAAGGATTTATTTGCAAGGGTAAAATGGATGCCATGTCACTTCCACTTTTCCTGTCCACTGCTTCCTCTACTACCTGAAAAGCCAATGCCTCTATGCCTCTAGGATCTCCAAAATCAGAATGCTAGTCCTAGAAAGGAGTTGCCAAGATCCTCCACCCATTAACAGTGACAGTGTAACACTTGTCCTCCTCTTCATCTGAGTTCTTTTCAGAAGCAGTCATGCTTTTGACCACAATGTCCACTTGTGATCACTGATTTGTCCTTGTTTCTAATATTTTGAAGACAAAGGCATGAAAAGAAGCACTGTGGTAACCAGGGTGGATTTTGTTTTTGAGAGTCAAGTGGGTACCCTGTCACTGCTACTCCTCCTGTCCACAGCATCCCCTGGCTCCTGAAGAGGCAATATACTTCCTCCCTCTTCCCCTCCAGTGTCCTTTAGATGTGTCCACACTGCTTCTTAACAAGCACAATTCCGCTCCTTGCTTCTTACTGGAAATAGGCTCAGTGCTGATGGGATCTGATCTCTTGGTGGGTGGAGGGGAATGAGGGGTCAAAGCTGCATCTGACCCTTTGTTCCACTGCCTTACTTCATAGCTGAGCTGTCAGATTCTGATTTAAACTTCTTTTTTCCTAGGCCCTAGATCAGTTCCTTACCTTGGAGCATGTCCCCTTTGCTGATCTCATACATTTTTATTTTATTTGATACTTGATGTTATGCTTGGATTATAAAACTTCCATTCAGTAAAGGTTCTGTAACAGATTGTTCTTTTGTACAATTGCCAACTCTCCCAGACTAAAAACATATTGGGGGAAAAAGCCAGATAAAAAATTAAATGGAGTCCAAATTAGGGGCCAGCTAATAAAATCAGATTTTCTTGACACTTTTAGTCAATGCAAAAATAATTGTGGGAATACGAAAGGTATTTTATGGTCAATTATTCTTGTCTTAGCAAGTATCTATAATCATAGCCCCCTCAGAGTAGGTAATAATCCTCCACTGAGAAAAATGAGACTTCCCTGCATATCCATAAGAATTGTAAAACATTATCACATGCATGCATAAAATATATTAATATTGAAATGTGCTGGCTTTAAGGTCAGGTAGGCAGACATCTTTTTTTCTATGCTGAAAAAAATATATATATACTATCTGACTTTATTGGACTGCTGACATCCAATTGATCTGCATTATTCTTAGCTGGCAAGAGCCTATATACCTAAATGCCTCAGATAATAGGTATTACAGTATTAGGTAAAAAGCCTCCATGCAGTCTATAGCAATATCAAAAAGGTAGAAAGTGTAAAATAAGGGAGATTAAGATGACACCAGAAAGCTTTGAATGAGGTGTCATTTTGCATTTAGAGAGACAACCAGGAAAGTTAAGACAGAAGAAAAAAATGCCCCTTTCTCACCAGCTGCCCTTAAAGGTTTACAAATGATCTGTTAACAGAAATGAGTTTCTCTTAGGCTTCAGACACCATTTATTATGCTGCGAGAGAGACAAAAAAGAAGATGGAAAAGACTGGAAAATTATGCTTATTTGAAGGCAAAATGCTTCCCATCAGCAACATGATGAAAATGCACCAAAGGTGTCAGCCAGATGTTGACATGTTAATATTTTTCATGAGGCCTTTCACTGAAAATGAGTACAAAGAACTTTCGGAGTGTTCTTTAGAATATGGATGGAAATACACTGCTAGGCTAGAAACCTTGCCTGGGAAATTGCAATGGTATTTGATGACGAAGAGGAAGAGGAAGTGTGTCCTAAATGGGGGGCTGGAACCTCGATTCCCTGGCTGCATCCCGGATGGTTACGAATGGGCTCATCTGATCTCTCCTAGTCAATTTCATTCTGGAAAGTAGCCAGTGGGCCTAGTTCACGACCCAGTGATGTCATTATAATTCATTCTCCCTCACCACAAAGACTTCGGAACTTTCCAATTTACAATGGGTCTTTTTAATAAAGAAGAGTGTCATGCATAGAATCTTTAAGTGTTTCTAATAATTTATCTTTTTTTTTCTGTTTTAGCCTCAAAAGGGCCTATGGTATTTCTATGAAGACTGAACTCTCAAAACCATTCAAAGAATTTATATCTTTGTTAAACTACATGGTAGGTTTTATAAGCTGAACGAAGGTAATTGAAGCTTTTTACAAGAGAGCATCTTGTCCAAATAAACAAACAGACAAAAACTAACTTTATATCTTAGGCATAAACCAGAACATGTAATAAGACTTAACTGATGTTGCATCTTGAACACTGATATACAAACTCTAAATAGGATAAAAGCCATTTTTATCACTGTTCTCTGTGTTTTGAGCCTGGCTTTCCAAGCCAAGGGAGGGGCCGGGGACTGATAGAGACACATGTAAGCCATTTAAGAGCAGGGGCTATGGCATCATCCATGTATTCTCTCAACACCCCTCCTGAGCCGTAAGGAAATATTCACTGATGAAGATCACACATAAATCAAACTCAGCATTGGGGAGTTAGGAGCCCCTTCCAGTCCTTCACCTCTTTGAACTGGGTTAACCCTCCTTGCTAAAATAAACCTGGCTGAGATGACTTCACGTATCCTCAGCATGGTTCTTTAAAACCTTGGGTAGTACAAGCCGAGTGGATGATCAATGTATTTGTGGCCTGCGCTGTAATTTAACTTGCTCTGTCTGACAGGAGATGTAGAATAGCTAAAAAGAGGCTTTACTTGTAATCTTCTTATCACCTTATCCTGGAGTGTTTGTGAAGAGCAAGGCCTTGCCTGAACTAACTCCCAACTGAGGGTTAATACTAAGAAAGAGAAATTGCCCTTTAGTGGGTCTGACCGAGCGTCCTGATAAAACCTTCTCAGGACAGGTCGGGAACACTGGCCTCTCAAGGCTGTATGGACACTGGCTTTCCCAAGCTATAACATGCTTGTTTTTCTTCTCTGTGCTTCATGGAAATAACTTGCAGTAATTGTCATGTGCCAGGGATAAAAATCCATACATTTTTTTCATGCCTTTTCTAATGATTGAATTCTAAATCAGATCTTCACTGCTAGATGATTATCAGGCAGAGACTAAGTGAGAAGAGAGAGGTGGCCTGACGACCAGTGCAGGATGAGAAGGAGATGGGGACCCCCTGAGCGTTGAGATGACAATATAGAAAAGGTCAAAACTGACAGAAGTAAGGGGTGAGGGGAGGGGAGGGGGAGAAGAGAGAAAAACTGGAGCGAGACAGAGGCAGAAAGAGAAGGAGAGAGACAAAGAGGGGCAGGGAGAGAGCTCTTCAATGAGAAATAAACACAATTTGGGGGAGTTTAGAAGAAAGAAACCTTTGGATATGGCAAAATTAGGGAGGTTTGCATGCAGAGGGAGGGTTGCACAGAGAAGGGGCATCAACCTTTTCAGGAGGCAGTTTTCCTGTTTTTACAGAAAGCTGAGCCACAGCAGAAAGCCTGTCAGTGTCAGGTTCTCCAGTATCAGGTAATTCACACTCTTCCTGATGACCTTGAGGTGTATACAATTCTTTGAAGTGAGCACTTGGTGAATCTGATCAAGGGAATATTTTCTTTCCAAGGAGCAGATACTGGATGGGATGTGCTCTCAAAATTATCCTATGTTAGTTGAATGGTGGTCATAAAACACAGCAGTCACAACCCAGGGGACAAAAAGTTATCATAGCCATAGATACGAAGGGTTGGGGGGCCCAGAGAATAAGTAGAAGGGGACACAGAACAAGCTTTACAGAGGAGCTACAATAATGACGTTACTAATAATAAGGATAAAAGCAACAATATTGACAAAATTCAAAGCAGCTACTGATATTTTTTCAGCCCATATCATGGGTATATGTCTCCTGTAAATGTATCTGGATATGTTTCTGTAAATATATATGTATGTATGTAAATGTGTATGGATCTGTAAATACATCTAATGCTCACAGAATCTCTCAAGGTAAGTGTTGTTATTATTCTAATTTTATAGCTGAGGATATTAAAGCTTAGAAAGCTTGCAAAACATATCCAAGGAAACATGCCCACATATTTCAAGTCTGATCAGTGTATACTGGATAAAAACATGAAGCTATATGTATGGAATCCATAATATACGTGACCAGAGTGAGAAAGAAGGAAAAGGGGGAAAGCGTTAAGTGAAGGAAGACACAAGAGGAAGATTTGTTGGAAACCAGCTCAGTGAATGGTTTATATGCTGCTCATAGAAAATTATATTGTATGTTGCAGGCAGTAGTAAGGTAGAGGAATTTTAGTAAGGAAGTCACATGATTAGATTTGTATTTGTGAAAGATAACTGAAAGGTAATTGACTAGAGGAGGGGTGAGAATTCTGATAGGGTGTCAATGAAAGGTTTACGACTATCATCCAAGCAAAGCATAATATGGGCGATAACCCAGAGAAACAAACATGGTGGCTCACTGAATCCTAACACTGAGAGGTACCACTCACTCCTAGTACCTTCTCCACCTCATGGCAAAGAGAGTTTAAATAATCTTCCCGTGGCAACACGATTAGTAATAACAGAGCTGGGATTCAAACCCAGGTTCTAGAACCTGTTATTATATTCATCGCACTATATTTTTGAGAATGATAATAAGATTAGGGCTGGAAAGGGAAACTATGAGCCAGATTCCAAAATCTTTGTGAATTAGAGGACAAGATAAAGACATCTGTAGATAAAAGAGGAGAGGATGCAGAATCAGTGCAAGAATTTTTATAAAAGCACAAGGAAATTATTGTCAAAAGAGATAATGGGGATCAAGAATAGTGACCACAGTTCTGACCCTGAAGAACCTGGGAAATAAGTCATCCTCCTCTTTTGGGGGCTGCAGAGGGAGCAGTATTCTCAAGGACCAGTTCCTTTCTACAAATCGATTCAATTGAATTGAGGTGGATTACAGGATGTCGGGTTTTCCCTAGCTCTCTCTATGATTTTAACATGAACTCTCAGTTGAAAACCACTGAGTAACGTCAAGGAAGGAGAAAATTTTCTGACAAGCAGAGATAGAGGAAAATTTTCTGGATAGAGTGGGAATTCTCGTAGGATAAGTGGAAGTGTTTGAAGAAGAAGGAAAAGCAGCCATTGATGTTATTAATGCAATTGTATGTGTATCTTTGAACAACATCCTTCTCCATCACTTGATTTTATATATTCTGTGATAATGGTTCAGTCAGATTGCATAATTCTTTTAGTGCAAGCATCTAAAAGAATTTTTTGTTAGAAGAGGAACGGTATGTGAATACTAAAAAGCTAACAATGACAATAAGATATAGGGATACATGACTGACTATTGACTTGTAAATACTTAGAAGATGTAGTTTATTAAGTAGTGCCAGGAGGGTGAGTTTTTCATTATTCATGCTGTGGGATGATGGCTTGGGTTGAATTATCTACCATGTCATGTGCCAACACCTTCCTCTATGCTTTCCTCTCTCACATATTAATTGCCCCATATAACAAAATAAGTCTCTGACCTCATTTAAACAAAGATTTATAGAAAAAAAAAAAAAGAAGGAAGGAAGAAAAAAAGGAAGGAAGGGAGGAAGGGAAAGAATTAGAAACAGGAATCAGGCAACCCCTTACATAGCAAGGTAAGTAGAATGAATTTTATGGCACATGTAAGGCATAGGAAGAATGACTGGAGGAGGAAGGACTGTTCATGATTATTTATTAGGCTAGTGGGAAGAAATAAGAAATGAAATCAAGCAGTTTCCAGAAACCAGGCAGTATATAGACATAATCAAATGATATTGCAGTTTCATATGTAGTGTGTGCACAGGTGACAATTCTAAAGACGTAGATGGAATTAATCAAAACCATTTTTTAAAAAGCTATTAAGGAATAGTTCCATGGTTTTTGTTATTAAGCACCAGTTTAAACATTTGATTTATATTATATTTGAGAAATTAATTATACTATAAGAATAGGGAAACAATATCTCGGAAACAGCCACTTACTCCAGGTACTTGAGTTTTTAAGTCAAATATAAACTCTACATTTGAGTCTAAAACCTCAGTAAATTCAAGATAGTATGAGTGCAAGTAGCATATGTGTCAGCTGTAAAATATGGCTGCATAAGTAAGCAAAGTGGGCATGGCCACATAATAGATGATGCAAAGCAGGGAAGAAAATAATCCTGCTTACCTGTGGCTGTCTCAGTCACACCTACAGAAGAGGGTTCTGTTCAGAAGTTTAAGAGGAACATTGATGACGTTTTTCTTCGTTAGTAGACAACTTACAGAGACATAATAATAATGATCTTCAAAAGTTTAGTTTTCTGTTGTATGTAATTCTAGAAAGTCTTGTTAAAACAGTTTCAAGAAGGGCAACTTTCATCTGATTATAAGAAAGAACATTCTAATAACTAGAACTTTCCAAAAATAGAACAGACCTCTGTAAGAGGTAATGAGTTAACTTTAGCAGGAGAGATTGATCTCTCAGGACTGGGTAGTCATTTGTTGGACCCATTGACAAAGAGATTTGGGTGTCAGGTGGGGAGAAAAAGTAATAATAATCATAGTAATAATAATAATAGTTGATAGTTACTGACTTCTTACTATATGCCAGTGCTTCTTTATCATCATATGTATCCCAATAACTACAGTAAGAGATTGATGATATTCTTCTTTTCATACAGATAAGAAAAATGAAGATCCAGAAAACTGCTACTAAAAGGCATAGCCAAGATTCAGCTCCACATTTTTTTTTGTGATATGCGGGCCTCTCACTGTTGTGGCCTTTTCCGTTGCGGAGCACAGGCTCCGGACGCACAGGCTCCGCGGCATGTGGGATCTTCTCGGGTCGGGGCACGAACCTGTGTCCCCTGCATTGGCAGGTGGACTCTCAACCACTGCGCCACCAGGGAAGCCCTCAACTCCACACTTTTAACATCCACCCTATACTGCCTCTTCAGGTAGCTGTGTTAAGAGATCTTCAAGGTCAATTTAAATTCTAATGATCATTGATTTTGGAAGTTACCTTAAAAGGTTTAGAATAGTGATTTGGAGTCAGACCAGGGTTCAAATTTGAACTCTTTCCTGTCATTAATGTGTAAACTTAGGTGATGAACTTAAACACTCTGAAGCTCAATTTTTCATCAGTGAAATACAAATTACCATATTTAATTCATAGGATTATGAAAATTACATAAGGTCACGTATGCAACTTTTAAGCACAGTGTCTGGTGTTAGTGATACCCTTAACAAATAGTGGCTAGTATTTTAGTGTTCTAATATTTAAGATATTTGAATGGTGATCTGCAAAGTTTTAGTATCATAATGTTTAAAATATAAATTCTAGACCAGGTTTGAATCCTCTCAGATGATAACCATTTGATTTCATTCTTGAACCTCTTCTGCAGTAACATACCAGTTTAAAATTGTGACAGTTTGGGGGAAATATTTGCAATATATTAGAAAAAAAGACTTAGAATCAAGAATATGTGAAGACACATAACCTAATAAAGTAGGCAAAGAACAAGTACATCACAGAAAAAGAGATACAAATGGTGAGTAAACATGGAAAAACATGCTCAAACAGTTATTTTTGGCCCAACCTTCTGGAAAAATCATCACCACCATCATCATAATTTTAATATCCCACACAGTCTCTTATTCCCCCTTTACTCCACATCTCCCTCCAATTATCACTCTATTACTCTGTTCCCTTTATAGAAAACTCTTCAAAAGTTTTGTCCATACTACTCTTTCAACTTCCTAACTTCTCTCTTGTTTTTGAATCAGCTCAAATCCAGATTTCTCTCTCTCTCTCTCTCTCTCACTGTAGAAGAAAAAGTATGTTTCTCTTAGAGTTCTTGACTGCCATCTTGAAATCGTGGAGGAAGCTGATGCTACATAAATCAGATCAAACAGATAAGAGGTTCTGTAGTGACATCACTGAGATTTCTAACTAACTTTAAAGGCTACTCTACTTTTGGACATTTCTGTTATCATTTAACCAGTTTGGATGAGGTTTCTGTTTCCTAGAATAAACATGGATGAGTAAGACCAACTACCTGAGAGAGTCCCTGGATGAAGATGGACTCCCTGAGAGGAGGGAGTATGTGGGGAGGCAATGATTGGCAGCTTCTAAGGAGAAACAAATGCCAGTCATTATTCAACCCATACAATGTTTGCAGATTTGTATCTAAAGAGTACAGGAAAATTCACATATGAGACAAGTCAAATAAGTGAGAGATTCAACCAAGATCTGAAAGGGTTTGTAAAAGGGTGAGTGATAAATTGAAAAATAAATCAAGAAACATTTTAAATTAAATATGATTGTTTTGTCCTAGGATTCAGACTAAAATGATTTTAAAGTCCAAGTTGTTTAACTTATTAAATTAAATTAACTTTGCCTCCTTTCTTCCCTTTTTGCTTTGTTTTGTTTTGTTTTAGTTAATTTAGCCAGTATTTAGCCATGACATTGGTGAGCTGCTGGAGATGCAAGCATGAGTAAGATATTCCTCATGACCTTAAGTAACATTGCACAATGTAATGTGAAAGACATAAATGAAAGATTTTACTTTTACTTATTTTCAGTGTGGTGAGTGAATTTCTTGGGTTTGCTTTTCAAACTCTAATTAAAATTCTTTAACTTTCTTTAGGAACAGATTCTTTAAGCCCAACGTTTAACCAATAAATTTGCCTTTTTGAGTTTGTTATGGGTCTCACAACTTTCTGTTCTTTTTGACCTTAAAGAACCAAATAGGGAGACATGGGAGAAAGAGAATGATGAAGCAGGACACTCTCAACAGGGGAACAGATCCAAGGACACTTTAGAGTACAAGGGAAATGAACAAGAAGTAGGGCCTGGTGAATCTCTGAAGTAAAAGTAAGCCATGAAGCTACTCCACCTTAAGGTGACTTATTCAAAATTTTAATCATGACATGGAAAGTGACCACCAGAAACTTGGATTATAAATCTTGACTGTCAAAATTTTGCCAGGATGCAAATCCTAGTTAATGGCCTTTGATTGTGGATCCACTCAAGTAATTTTCTCTGTATTTTGCCCCCTCTATTGCACTAAGTAATTTTTATGTAGCATTTGTAGATAATTTTGCTATAGAAAATACTATCTCTTAACTCAAAATGTACTCTACATTTTTCAAGTAATGCCTGTGTAACTATATATATTAAGAATGTAACATAATGTTCTAATTTATGACCATCATTCATGAACATCATTCTCGTAAACAATGTTTTCATAATACTTCTGAATTTGAAGAAGAATCATTACAAGTATGCTGGATACTAAAAGGAGGGGCATCTGAGAAGTAGAAATTTGCTTTCAAAGAAAGACACACTGAATTGTGTTTGAATTTTTAAACAATATTTTCATCACTAAAAATTTTCTTAATATGTTTGTAATGAGGATTTAATTTCCTAAATTAATTTAATTTCCTAAATTTCCTAAATGAACTAAATATAAGATATTTTTCACCATAATTTTATGTTTTTTATCATAATCTGTAAATTCTTAAAGCCTATATTAAACACTTGTACCCAGAATAAAATAAATGGTCACAGCATATAAGGTTATCTACACATTTGAGTATATTTATATTTGTCAGAGTCAGACATCCTGACTTTGTGTTTAAAGATACTCATGTTTATGTTATAATAATGTATACACAGTAAGCATATGTGTATTTGGAGAGTGCTTCATTACATCTTTTATTGTGCCAATGAAGATTTATTATGTGGAAAAACAACTTCATATCTCTTATTTCCTGCAATCTCAGACAAGAGAATTGTTGTCATAATTATGGGCACTGTTATCTTCAAACAAATTCATGGTTATTCTGTTGGCTCTTGAGCTGCAATGAATTAAAAAAATAAAATAACAACAACAACAAATGAACAAACAAAGAACATGGCCCCTATGTTCAAGGAAGTAGAACTCTGTTGGGACAGGAACACTTCTTGACTAAGAACTCTTAATTTAAAAACTCTTAAAAAAAAAACTAACCATGAAAAACAGTCTATATAAATGCCAAAAGAATGATAACGCTGCTAAATAAGATTCTGTCAGAGGTGGACATGTATGTGTATATTTGCAAAAGATTTTCACAGAGAAGGGAACTTTAACTGAGCTTTAAAGCATTGGTTAATCTTGAATTGTGGGAACATGGGGTGCAGAGAAATCTATTTTATATATTAAGAAGGGAAGGAAGGAAGGAAGGGAGGAAGGAATCAAAGAACGAATGAAGGAAGAAAAGAGTGAGACAATCTAGGATCTCCCACTTTTGCTTAGGATAAAGAAAGAAATGAAAGACTTTAACTCCCAAGAAAATAATAAGAAATCACTAAATAAACAACAATTAAAAGACAACAACAAACAACACATACTTTTTAAAAATATCACCAAAGATCTGTGGACACAAAGAAATTCAAAAGAACTAAACTCTGGAAAGATAAGACTTTTCTTAGTAAATGAAAAATATAGAACAAACTCAAACCTTGGGTCAATTGCTGAAGGTGTTGGGCTGGTGGTCTGAGGAACAAATCTTTCAGAAAGGACAGTATTTACTTAGACAAGAAGAAATAAACCAGATTTTTTGATGAATCTATGGGATGCCATGACAGACTGATCTGGAGAAGCCCAAAGGCAGAGAGAATCCTCTCAGTCAAGTTTTCCCTTACAGGGGAATTTAGACAATTAAGCAGAGGCTGGGAGTAAAAGCAGAAAGATTTCACCAACTCACAGTGTCACATTTGTCAGGATCTGTTTCCTGATATCTAACTGGGGTCTTACCATCATGTAGCCTCATGCCTGTGGTCTCACAGTCCTCTGGACCTTAGAGAAATGGTAACTATAAAGACTACTTCCTTTACTTTCTTAAATTCTTTAAAAATCAAAAACTCTTTAAAAGACTAGTTAAAGAAAAAAATAACAATGTATTATGAGGTTTTAATATTTAAAATTACAGTATGATAAAAATATCACAAAAAGTAGGAGAAAGTATAAATAAAGTTGCACAGTTATATGGTTACTTCATTATACACAGAATGGTACAAAGCTAACTCAAGACTGATTGTGATAAATTAAGAAAGCATACAGTAAAACTCAAATGCAGCCACAAAAACAATAATCCAAAGAAGTGTAGCTAAAAAATCAATAGAAGAGATAGAATGGGATATTTTAAATTTCTATATTAATCTAAATTGAAAACAAAAACAGAGAAACAAAGAAACCAAAAAATGGAAAAAATAGGAAAACAGAAGAAAAATGTTTGACTTAAATTTAGACATATAGTTAAGTATATTAAATGTAAATAGGTGTAACATATTCCATGTAAAAAATTTTAAATTCAAAAAAAAAAATTTTAAATTCAGAATGGATATAATGTAAGACTCAGTGAGATGCTCCTTACAAGAGATGCATTTTACATATAAAATCACAGATAGATTGAAAGTAAAAGAATGGAAAAAAATATGCCATGGGAAGAGTAATTATGAGAATGCTCATGTAATTTTATTAATATGAAACATAGTAGATTGAAAACAAGGAATATTATTACCGGAAATAAATTGGGTCATTTAATAATGAAAAAAGTATCAATGCTTATCTATAAAAATGGTACAGATGAACATATTTGCAAGGCAGGAATAGAAATGCAAACATAGAGAATGGACATGTGGACATGGGGGTAAGGGGAGGGTGGGATGAGTTGGGAGATTAGGTTTGACATAAATACACTACCATTTGTGTAAAATAGATAGCTAGTGGGAACCTGCTGTATAGCACAGGGAGCTCAGCTCTGTGCTCTATGATGACCTGAATGGGTGGGATGGTGGGGAGGAAGTCCAAGAGGGAGGTGATATATGTATACATACAGCTGATTTACTTTACTGTACAGCAGAAACTAACAACATTGTAAAGCAATTATACTCCAATTAAAAAAAAAAAGGTATTCACAAAGGTAAAACAGTCTGAAACATATACTCATCTAATCACAGTTTCAAAGTAAATGAAGAAAAAAATAGACCTAAAAGGAGAACTAGATAAATTCAGAGTCATATTTGGAGATTTCAATGTATCTCTATCAGTAAGTAATAGAAAAACTGAACAAAAAATCATTACATATATACAAGATTTGAACAATACTATCAGAAACTGGACCTAATTGACATTTATAGAACATTACACCAGTAACGGTAAATACATGTTGATATTTTTTTTCAATTATACAGAGAGTGTTCAACAAGTTACATCACATGCTGGGCTATAAAGTAAATTTCAATAGATTAAAAAAGTTGAAAACTTGTAAACTATTTTCTCTGACATCAATGAAATTACATTAGAAGTCAGAAACAATAAAATAGATAAGAAAACCTAAAACATATGGAAGTTAAACAATAGACTTCTAAATAACTCAGGGGTCAAGTAAAATATTGCAAGTGTAATTAGAAATTATTCTAACTGAATGATAAATAAAAATATAACATATTAAAATTTGTGGGATGTAGCTAAAGCAGCTCTTAGGGGAAATTTTTACTTTTAAATGCTTAAAAGTAAAAACAGTAGATTAAAAAAATTTATAATCTAAACTTCCACTTTGGGCTTTCCTGATGGCTGAGTGGTTAAGAATCTGCCTGCCAATGCAGGGGACACAGGCTCGAGCCCTGGCCCAGGAAGATCCCACATGCCGTGGAGCAACTAAGCCCATATACCACAACTACTGAGCCTGCGCTCTAGAGCCCACAAGCCACAACTACGGAGCCTGCACTACTGAAGCCCACGCACCTAGAGCCCATGCTCCACAACAAGAGAAACCACCACAATGAGAAGCCCGTGCACCACAACGAAGAGTAGCCACCACTTGCCACGACTAGGGAAAAGCCTGCATGCAGTAATGAAGAACCAATACAGCCAAAAATAAAATAAATAAATTTATTTAAAAAATAAAATAAAATTCCACTTTAAGAAACTAGAGAGAGAATAAGGTAAATTCCAAGAGAGCAGAAGTAAAGCAATAAAAGATCAAATCAGGGGCTTCCCTGGTGGCACAGTGGTTGAGGGTCTGCCTGCTGATGCAGGGGACACAGGGTTCATGCCCCGGTCTGGGAGGATCCCACGTGCTGCAGAGCAGCTGGGCCCATGAGCCACGGCTGCTGAGCGTGCGCGTCTGGAGCCTGTGCTCCACAACAGGGGAGGCCGCAGCAGTGAGAGGCCCGCGTACTGCAAAAAAAAAAAAAAAAAAAGATCAAATCAATGATATAGAAAACAGAAGCAATAAAGAAAATCATCAAAAGTATAAGTAGCAAAAAGAATAAAATTGATAAACAGCTTGCTAGATTGATCAAGTAAAAAGAGAGACAATTCTAATTATCAATATCAAGAAAAATAAAGAGGGGCATCACTATGGACCCTATAGAAATTAAAAGGATAATAATAGGATGTTTTAAGTATTTTTGCCAATAAATTTAATAGCCTAGGCAAAATTGACAATTTACTTTAAAAAATACAAATTTCCAAATGGTCAACAGGAAGAAAATGAAAATTTGCATATTCCTATGTGTTAGTCAGCTCAGGCTGCCATAACAAAATACTGCAGATGGCTGGCTTAAACAATAGAAATTTATTTTCTTACAGTTCTGGAGGCTAAAAGTCCATAACCAAAGTGTCAGCTAGCTTAGTTTCTGGTAAGGGTTCCCTTCCTAGCTTGCAGATGGCTGTCTTCCTGCTATGGCACCATGTGGACTTTATTAGGCACTTGGGTGTCTCTCATAAGGGCACTAATGCTATCAGATCAGGACCCCATCTTTATGACCTCATTTAACCTTAATTACTTCTTAGAGGCACCATGTTTAAATATATACACAATAAGGGTTAGGAGTTCAACATATATTTTAAAGAACAAAAATAGTCCATAAAACTCTATATTTATTAAAATTAAATATTAAAATAAAAATATAAAAAATTAAAATTAAATATTAAAATTAAATATAAAATTTAAAAGTTTCTTATTCCCCTATCCCCAAAACAAACAAGCAAAAAATATCTCCAGACCCAGATGCCTTCAATTTTAACTTCTTTCAAACATTTAAAGAAAAAATACCAACATCAGACAATGTCTTTCATAAAATAAGAAGGAAGGAAGCCATCTTAATTTGGTTTATGAGTTAAGCATAACCCTGATTCCAAAGTATTGAGAAATAGCATACAATAATACATAAAAATATATTCTGTCTAAATATGATTTGCCCCAGGAAGGCAAGGTTGGTTCAACATTCAAAAGTTAAATTCACCTCATTAGTAGCACAAAGGAGAAAAATCACATGATTATCTAATAAATGCAGAAAAAAATCATTTGTCAAAATTCAACAGTCATTCATGATAAAAACTCACAGAAAACTAGGAATATTCTCAATCTAATAAAAAGATATCTATGAAAAGTTTTTATTTAATTGTGGTACATTTAATATTTTCAACTGAGATAAAGACATCAGTAAGAAGTCCTATTTTATTTCATTTTTCCTAAAGGTTGAGCAAGTGCAATAAAAAGGAAAAATGACATAAATATTTAAAAGAACATTATTCATAGGAAACAAAATTATTACATAGACAATCCTAAGGACACCACAAAAAATAAAACACAAATCCTTGAATTAATTACAGAATATTACAGGATGCCAGGTTAATATATAAATATTAACAGTATTTCTATATAATAGCAATATTTTCTAAATAACAGGAAAATAAAATTTAAGATGCTGCTATGAATCCCACTACTGGGCATATACCCTGAGAAAACCATAATTCAAAAAGAGTCATGTACCAAAATGTTCATTGCAGCTCTATTTACAATAGCCTGGAGATGGAAACAACCTAAGTGTCCATCATTGGATGAATGGATAAAGAAGATGTGACACATATATACAATGGAATATTACTCAGCCATAAAAAGAAACGAAATTGAGCTATTTGTAATGAGGTGGATAGACCTAGAGTCTGTCATACAGAGTGAAGTAAGTCAGAAAGAGAAAGACAAATACCGTATGCTAACACATATATATGGAATTTAAGAAAAAATAATGTCATGAAGAACCTAGGGGTAAGAAAGGAATAAAGACACAGACCTACTAGAGAATGGACTTGAGGATATGGGGAGGGGGAAGGGTAAGCTGTGACAAAGCAAGAGAGAGGCATGGACATATATACACTACCAAACGTAAGGTAGATAGCTAGTGGGAAGTAGCCCCATAGCACAGGGAGATCAGCTGGGTGCTTTGTGACCGCCTGGAGGGGTGGGATAGGGAGGGTGGGAGGGAGGGAGACGTAAGAGGGAAGAGATATGGGAACATATGTATATGTATAACTGATTCACTTTGTTATAAAGCAGAAGCTAACACACCATTGTAAAGCAATTATACTCCAATAAAGATGTAAAAAAAAAAAAAGATGCTGCTATGTACAAAAATGTCAAAGTAAACTATAGTATTGATTAAAACCTGGGTAAAGAGGTCAGATTGACAGACCTAAATGATAGAGTTTAATTTTTCCTAAAACGGAAACAGCATGTAGAAATAAACATGTCTTGCATCCTCTTATATAAACTCCCTTGGTTTGCTTGAGTCTTTATTTCTATCAAAGAAAGTTTTAGGGCAGAAAGAAATATCATCTCCTCTATATAGCTTATTCCACATCCCTCAAATTTCCTTCCTCTCCATTTCTATAACATGGATTTTGATTCTGTTTTATGTTGGTCTTCCTTCTTTCTCAGTTTTACCAAGGGACCAAACTTGAAAATTCTGCTTATTTTGGTCCCCTTGTATTTCATCAAAGTGTCCACTTGCACCACAGCGTTGGTGAGCCACATTTATTTTTATTTTAATGAAGAATTGCTGGGGCTTCTCTGGTGGCACAGTGGTTAAGAATATGCCTGCCAATGTATGGGACACAGTTGGAGCCCTGGTTCAGAAAGATCCCATATGCCATGGAGCAAATAAGCCCGTGCACCACAACTACTGAGCCCGTGTGCCACAACTACTGAGACTGCAAGCCACAACTACTGAGCCTGCGTGTCACAACTACTGAAGCCTGCGTGCCTAGAACCCACGCTCTGCAACAAGAGAAGCCACTGCAGTGAGAAGCCCGTGCACCACAATGAAGAGTAGCCCCCGCTCGCCATAACTAGAGAAAGCCCACACACAGCAACGAAGACCCAACGCGGCCAAAAATTTAAATAATTAATTAATTTTTAAAAAATTGCAAGAAAGGTGGAGAAGAGGTTTATACTGAGCAAGGCACAGCAGTGTAGTCTCTAGATCCCTTCACTATATGTCTTCCTGCATTTTTTTTTTCTCAGCCTCTCAGAACCCAGGTCTTCCCCATCTCACGTTAGCTCAGTCTTACAGGTTTCAGTCTTCTCTTCTCCAAATATTCCCTTCCATCTCTTATCTCCATAGAATGAAATTTATTACTGCCCAAATCCTCCAAACTTGCAGATCCTCATCCTGCTCTGTAGCTATCGAAGGCCCTGAGAGTCACATTCTGACTTGTAATTACACCCATAGTGGACAAGTTTTATTAACCTTGAAGCTTACACAATGTTGACTGTCCTCTTTAAGAAAAAATATTAATAATATACAGCATCAGGTATTAAGTGCATCATTTATTTAAAACAAAAAAAGAAGCACAACAAATTGCAAATTTTAAAAGCTTAACAAATGCCACAAATATCACAAAATCCAGATTATTACCATAATAAAATTTCAAGTTAACAGTCTGGCATCTCTGTAATACTTTTCCCTTACATTTTTTCCTACATACTCTTTGAGTGCCTCTTCACATAACTAATTCATAATATCTCATTCTATAGAGAAATTTGGAAAAAAATATAGTTTTTCTTTTTAACATGGTGAAAAACTATAGTTTTAAAACTATTGAACGTTTGGAAAAATATTTTAAAATTCACAACTCTCATTAATGGCAATTTTCATGTAAAATGTAGAATTATTGTCAAACATGGGGAAATCTTTCTCAAGTCTTTTTATATATGAGCTTTAAGATTTCAGGGCATTTCAATTTTTCCTGAGGAGTGAAATACTCTTCAACATCACTCATTAACCAGTTTGCTTCCTTCTAGGTAAGTGATATTTGTAGCTCTTTCAATATGAATGGTTTATGTCAAATCACCTAATACTGATTTTTTCCCCCAGTGTATTGATGTTATTCATTACTTTTGATTATTTGTAAAAGTGTACTTGTCAGAGTGTACTTAAGGCATTCCTACCCCAGAATTGCTAATAATAAATTGACTGTGCATAGAAATAACAGTGAACCATGTAAATAGATCTTCATAAACCCAGACTAAATAGATTCTCAATTCATCCTCTAAGGTAGGTCCCCAAAAAGACTGGGGCCACTGCACTGTTCTACCCAAAAATGTGAAAAAAGATGAAGCCAAAAAGAAAGAGACAGAAATCTTAACCCATTATGTTTAAAATATCTTCTGCACAAAATCGGATAACCATGTCACGCAGTGCTGGGACCCCTCCTTGGGCTTTTGAAGGCTGAAGCAAGTAAGTGGTCCTGAGACTTAAGCTCCCTCAGCTTCCCCAAGAATCAGTCTCTGATTTTGCCTGTACCTATGTTTTCATCCACATTGCCACCTATAGACGTACTAAAAAGATATAGCATGTCTATATTTCCATTCACATTTCTGTTCCATAAATCCTCTCATAGCCAGCACAGTGCTTTATGCCTAAAATAGTTTCTTACTTATGGTGAGAGCAAGATATGAGCTTTTAGAATTAGTTGGATTGGACTGAATTTAATTGGCAGTGTAAAAAATTTAATTGGGTTGGTTTTATCCTTTTTATGCCTTATGGCAAAATGAGAAGAATACAGGCTCTAAAATTGCTTACTAGCTTTTTTTTTTTAAATTTAGGGAAAGTTATTTTACCTTCCTTAGATTCTGTTTCCTAACCTGTAAAACAGAGGAAAATAATATTACGCCAGAGAGTGTTCATTGTCTCCCTCTATTCATTTTTGTCTTCTTCTATAATCAGAGGAACCCTGGTTTTCGCTGGGTGCATGGCTGCCCAGAATAAAAGCTACAATTCCCACACTCTCTTGCAGTTAACTTCAGATGAATGAGATATAAATGTCATGAAACTACTTGCCAGAAACTTTCTGAAGAGAGCTGACACACGTCCTTGCCTTTCTTCATCTTTTCCTCATCTTGGCACCCAGAATGCACATGAGATGCTAGACCTGCCATCTTGGACCATGAAGGAGAGAGGACCACACCCTCAGGGGAGTGAGTTTCACATGGGTGGAAAGGCTGCTCATCTGGTGGGATTTTGAGAAGCAGAGTCTCAGTGGCAATACTGAGCTGCTCGCCTTTTACATATTTTTATTTCAAAGAAATACCATCCTGTCTTATTTAAGTCACTATTATTTTGAGCTTCTGTAGCTTGCACTGAACTTAATACTAATTAGTGCCTTGCAGGGTTTGTGAAGACTAAATAGGAAAGGTGCCTAGTACAGTGTTTGGCATAGAATTGATGTCTAATCTTAGTAGCTGCTCAGCATTTTTTTAATATGGCTAATTTTTGCTTGTCCAATAAAGTGGCCCTCAGAAGTGTTATGTTCCTGATGCTGGCTAGTAAATATCTTCATTCCTTAATTTTCTAAAAATATGCCTTCTTAACTGCATCTATGGATTAAATTCACTAGCCTGATCTCTTTTATGAACTGTTAAGAGGGGAACCTTCCAGGATGGGATTAAAATTTTGCTACGTGTAGACTTCCCAGAATGATCTGGTATATAATTTTTCCCAGTGTATAATTTTCATCTTATTTTCTATTTTTTCATCTTGCTGCTGTCAGCTATAAGTTAGAAAACATCTTTAAATAGATATCTGGAATTTTTCTAAAAGCAGTGCAATTTTTATTTTAATTTACAGAACAAGCATCTGTGTAGACAATTTATGAAATGACCAAATTTTGTCCTTTTAATGAAGGTCCATGAAGCTGGGTTGGAGGGGACTTATGCTTGAATCCCTATGAAACTGAAATAGAAGGGGAAAAAACAGCATTATCCTTTTTTTCCCAAGGCATTATTCACATTCCCAAGATGTGAATTTAGTTCATACTATTATTTTTGAATGGAGGAAATTGTATACATGTTCAGTCCAACCTTCCCAAATCCCCATTTTTCATGCAATTCTTTCTTCAGTTACCATGCTGTAGATTATTTCTTTCCTTTTGGACACGTTGTTTGGTTTCATTATCATGCCAAGTTCTTTGGATCATGACTTACAGCTCTTTTCCACTAAAGATGCAAAATGCAAATATAGTGTAAGGCAGAAGAGTGATTTTTCCAGAAGGAGGGTGATGCTGCAGAATTGGAGCTCCCTGCCTTCCAAGACTTGGCTCCTTCTTCTGTTACAACCCCACCACTAGCCTCCTTCAGAGCCCCAACAGGTGTCTTGTTAGAGAGCACACAACACACCATCGGCTCAGGAAAGGCCCCCAAATTAATCTCACCTGGTACATTAGGAAACACTTCGCTGACATTTGCTGTCCTTGTCAGCCCTAATAAAGAGATTTTTACCTGTATTTGCCTATTCAACACTTCAGCCCCTCAGCCAATTTTGGAAATTATTTCTGATTTATGGCTCTCTCTCAGGCGGGTGTCACCCTGCTTGTCAATTATGCCTCAAAGCAAATGCTAAGTGAATGCTGGCTGGTAAAATTAATAAGGGGAAACTTTACTCGAAAACCTAGAAAGAGGCTTGAAAAGGAGATCATTCAACCAGGCAGTTAACTCGCTGGCTGCCTGTGATATTTATAAGCCAGACAGAGATACGTGGAAAATTTAGTCACACACAGAAGGGAGAAGCATTTTTCTCCCTCCATATTTGGAGCTCAGCCACTCTGAAGACCACAAAACCATCATGATGGAAGTTCAGTGGTTCCAGTTCCCTCAGGTGGGGACCTGGGTCATGCCCAGGCTTTGAAAAAGGAAAAGAGTTTTGGTTTTGTTTTCAGTTTGTAATTAAAAACTGTTCATTTGAGCATAAATCCCCAAACTGGAAAGACACCACCTTGTTCTCTTCTTCTTCTTTTTTTAAATTGAAGTATAGTTGATTTACAGTGTTGTGTTAGTTTCAGGTGTACAGCAAAGTGATTTAAATATGCATATGTATGTATATATCTATATTCTTTTTTGATTCTTTTCCATTATAGTTTATTACAAGATATTGAATATAGTTCCCTGCACTATACACTAAATCCTTGTTGTTTATCTATTTTTTATATGGTAGTTTGCATCTGCTAATCCTATACTCCCAATTTATCCCTCCCCCCTCCCATTTAGTACCCATTAGTTTGTCTTCTATGTCTGTGAGTCTGTTTCTGTTTTGTAAATAAGTTCATTTGTACTATTTTTTAGATTCCACATATAAGTGATGTCATATAATATTTCTCTTTCTCTGTCTGACTTACTTCACTTAGTATGATAATATTTAGGTGCATCCATGTTGCTTCAAATGGCATTATTTCACTCTTTTTATGGCTGAGTAATATTCCATTGCATATATGTACCACATCTTCTTTATGTATTCATCTATTGATGGACACCTAGGTTGCTTCCATGTCTTGGCTATTGTAAATTGTGTCACTATGAAAATTGGGGTGCATGTATCTCTTTGAATTAGAGCTTTTGTCTTTTCTGGATATATGCCCAGGAGTGGGATTGCTGGCTCATATGGTAACTCTATTTTTAGTATTTTGAGAAACTTCCATACTGTTTTCTATAGTGGCTGTACCAATTTACATTCCCACCAATCATGTAGGAGAGTTCCATTTTCTCTAAGATTACTAAAATATAAATAATATATCCCTCTGGCTTATATGGTTTTCAGATATTTGACACTAGAAAAATTACTGGCATTAAGTACATTCATGAATGAATGAATGAATGAAACAAGTCCACTTAATTGCTGAGCTCCCCTATTTCTGTCCACATTTACACAATCTGGACCACTTGCCTCATCTCTTTGTACATTCCTGCCTCCTGCTCTTCTTTCTGGTCCTCAAATTTGCTTAGCCCTTTTCCACTCAAGGCCTTTGCACATTCTTCTGCTTTTTCCAGGAATGATTTCTGTCTATATTTCTACCCCTGGAGAGCTTGAATGTACTGTCCTGGCCCTAGCTCTGACAGCATGCACCCAGGGAAGCTTCCTCCCCCACTTATATGAGTTTTTATCCTTTATCTGCTATTCCATCCTTTTCTTTTGCTTTATGGTCCCTATTGCAGTTAGTAATTATGCATTTTTTGGTAATATTATTGGCTCAATACTTATTGCCATCACTAAACTTTAAGGAAGAAGAAGGCAGGCACTGTGGTCCTGGTTCAGTTCTGTCTGAACCTCTAGAATATAGCACAGTCCTGGCTCATAATAGAATCTCAAGAGATACTGTTGAATACATGAATGATGAAGGAAAGATGAATTTTTAAATATTAGGCTGTAACTGTTCGATGCTTAGTCACTTGGAATCTGAAAGCACATACTCCTATATTCTTGTTTTTATTTTCTGCATACATAATATGTTTATAAAATACATTCTAATATTATTGTCTGAATAATTCTTGCTATCTATATATGCTATTGGCAGTAGGTTGATTATCACATATATATATCTAGCACTTATTTTTCTGCTTTCATACATATCCATTAACGTATAATGTCCCCCAAGTTAGAGAACCACATCAGACTCACCCATGGTTCCTCCCTGGTGGTGTGCATACAAAGATGCTCAATATCTCCTAAAGCCCAGCATCATTTTCTTCTGCAGAGCTGAGTTGCAATGCTCTTTGGCATTCATTTGACAAGCAGCACTTGAGCAAGTACTTGGTGCTAAGCATTTAGCATGACCATGGGTTACCAGAGGTGAACGGTGTGATGTATACCCTCAGGAAGCCAGCAATGAGCAAGACGACCATGAGAACATATACCAATACTTCACTGACTGCATTTATTTTTATGCCTAAGGTATAGTTATTACTTCAGGAAAAGATCCCAGTGTATCATAGGAATCTATAGTAAGCTCAGACCCTTCATCCAACATGACAAGATTCAATAATACCATGATTGGACTCATTTTTTGTCTAGTCCAACAGTCTCCTACACTTGGAGATAATCTTATAGTGACAGACCTCCATGCCAGGAATGCTTATCTTCCAATAAGTGCTGAATAACTGTGTATTCAGTGAGTGAATGAATAATTAGAACATGTCACTGAATTATCAAAGTTATCCTCCAGATTGAACCTGAAAAATCTTAAGGGACATGAAGGAGGTCATGGTTTTAGAGCTTCCTCAAGGAGATAGAGAGTAACTCCATGTTGAGGTTTATTTCCAGAATCTAACTTAAGTATCTTTAGTTGACTCCTATAGACCATTTTTGAACACTGTATAGTTTTTCAAGTGTCAGCTTTAGAACACATCTCTTTCCTATTTTAATAGGAAGGCTCTGCTAACTTTCCCCAGTTCAGAGAGGAATGCATTGGAAAAGGGTATTGGATTTGAAGTTGTGACACCCACCACTCCTAACTAGATGAGGCACTTTGGCTGCTACATCTTAATTTCCTCATCTTTAAAATCATGGGTGATTATGAGAATCAAATAAGTTTTGAAAAAGTGTTACAAAGTACTATATAAATATAAGGTGTTGTTACTATTAGCAATGTTTAGTGATTTTGGTTACTACATTTCTCACCCTAAATTGAGTATGGTGTTCTACCCTTTCGCTCTCACTCTCTCATCCATGAGGATACTTTCAATAATCCCTAGGGGTCAAGGAAAGAAAGAACTAAAAGAGAGAAATTTTAGCAAGTGGATTAAACTGGGGAGGAAAGGATGGAATAATGCTTTATTAATTCATCTGATGCTTATTTTAGTCATTGATCACCTACTTTGTACAAGAGGTTGTTATAGATACTGAGGATACCAAAGAGAACAAAATAGAATCTCTCTGTGCTCATTTGCATGTTACTAGTGGGCACTGCAGAATGCAAATTCTGAATTAATTTGTATCCTCCAGCCCCTTGCTTTTCTCTTGGTTCACATAACCACATCTTTAGGTTGAAGATGCATCCCCTAAAATTGAGAAAATTGCTGCTATTGACCAGGCCAGGTTGAAACTAAGACAATGATATGCATGTAGACTAATGAAACATTAGTGATGAAAAGGAACCTAGAGGTAATTTTATTCCAACTCTTCATAGTAGAATTGAGGTCCTTGTTCCCTAATGTTTCCATATGAACAGTTTCATCCATATGAACAGTTAGGATATTTCTATATATTGATGATTACTACTAATTAGCATCTTACCATTTCTTATAATGTCTTAGAGAATATAGCACGTTATGATTTTACTTTTTTCCCACCAAGTCAAATCATTGTGATTATGATCTCTCAGAGTTAATAAATAGATTTGTAATGTATATGTTTATTTACAGAATGACTCCAAAATATGTAATTTCTGTAAGTTCTAATCCAAAGGATTTATGAGTCAACTTGTGTTATATGACTCCATGAGACCAAGAGTTCCTTTGTTGACTTTTGTTATAGAAGAAGCCACAAGATTTGATGTTGGGTAATTCTGGCATCAAGTCCAGGTTTCACTGTTGTATTATGTGATTTTGAGAGAGAATCACATCTGACACAGCTGGGGGAGAAACACAGTACTGTGTTTCTGGAGTCAAATACCTGGGTTTGAAGGCTTTCTCTACCATTTTCTATCTCAGTGACCATTCAAGTTACTCAGCATTGCTGAGGTCTAAATTCCTCGTCTGCCAAGGAAGCAATAATGATGCCTTCTTGTAAGGTTGTCATGAAGGTTAACTGAGATGATATTTGTCAAGCACTTGGAACAGAGTCTGGAAAATTGTAAGTCCCCAATATTTATGTAGCTGTGTATCTACTAGTCAGGGTTCTTGAATTCAAATAACAGAAATTTACCTTAGTTAACTCAAGCAGAACTAAGTCTACTGAAAATGTATTGTTCTCTCAAAAATTTGAAAGGAAGTCTGATGAACTTCAGCTCAGAAAGGAATAAAAGGAGCAGAAGCCTAGTCAAGATATTGCCATGGGAGAGATCCCTGAGGAAACCATCCAAGTGCTATCTTCAGCAGAACTTACCAGCTCTGCTTGAGTTGTGTATGCTTTACTCAGCTGCAGCTTCCCCTGGTAATCTCTAAGGGACTGGGCTTGCTCATGTCCTAAGATTTCTGGCAATTCCAGGCAGAAATGCCTTTTGGGGAGGAGCTTCAGTCACATGTCCCAGGCCAGGTGACAGGGACATACAGCCATCTCTTATGAGCCACTCTTCAATAGTGTTGGATTGTCATCCTTCCATTTTGAAGATAAGACAACTGAGGCATAGAGAAACTGTAACTTAGTCAGCTTTCAAATGGCAGAGCAGTCCATCAGGATCTAAACGCAGGACTAAGAATTGCAATACCCTATTGTTTTCACTGGGCTGTGTCTCCAAAGTTGGGATCTACTTCCTACATTTCATGTCCTACGTGCATTAGTCCTTACCGGGGGCCTGGGTATACTCATTCAGTGTAAGCAGAATTAAGTTGGAATCTATTCACCTTTCCCACTAGAGCCAACCTCCCAACCCAAGCAGATCTGGATTTATATAGTTTTGCCTGTGGCAGATGCATTTTTGAAGGGAAAGTGTTTTCAGTATACATGTATAGAAACAGGTAAAGATATGTAGACGGCTATCTAATTTGTGTGGAAAATAACAGGAAGTTCGTGTGAACAAGACAAGAAATGACTGGTTAAAGTGAGAATCCCCTTTGTTCTTTTTTTTTTTTTTTTAAATCCCCTTCTGAATCCCTGCATCACAAACTTCTCATACTGAGTCAATGAGGTTCCAAAGATAAGTTTTGAACATTTGGAACAGATTTCCTTGCCTGAATATGAATACTAATCTCTTCCTCCCTAGCAAAGAATGTTTATACTGGGACCCTGTGGGTTATAAGATTTGCCTTTGGGATCCATCTCTGTCATGATTGCACCTTCTAAACCAGAACAATTATAATTGGGTATGAAAACCATATAATTAAGATGCAAATTTTTTGAATGACACAGAGTACTAGAATGTCCTATTTTTGTATATTCCTGGAATGCCAGATTTAATTTTACCTTTGGAAGCCTTATTTGTCTACAAAATCCAAAGTTCTGGGAATGCATACCTAAGGAACACAATTTTCCAGTTTTCTGGCACTGGGAAGCTTTGATGTCTCAACAGTTATGTGGGTGTTTGATCCCAAAGAAAAAAAAAAGTAAAGTAAGATAAAACTTCAGATTTCTGTAAAATTTTAGATTAGACATCTCCTTTAATTGTCAAATTAAACAATATAACTAAAGCCTTAGATTATTTTGCCTTGTTCTTGAGTTTTGGTCCATGTTAGTCCCTTTAAACTGATAATTTCTCTGCTTTCCAAAAAGCTTTGGAAAAAATATTATTTTCACTCTTTTATTTGAGAGGAAACTGTCAGTCATAAAAGTTCAGTCCTTACCCAAATTCTAATACTCATCTTGTGGCTGAGCCTGGATTTGAACCTGTCTCTCTGACATCTAATTTCCTGTGCACACACACAGGCATACCCATGCATACATACACACAGGAAGCAAGAACAAGACTGTTTAGAACTTAATGATGTTATCCCTCCCTACAAATTAATAGTAGGGGAGGATCAAAGGAAATGCAAAAAGGAAAAGATCAGATATTAATGGCAAATTATGAAGAGGTTGTGGGAAGAAGAGGAATTTGGGAACAAACCTTCCCCTGAATTGTGTGTGTGAAGTGTATCACTCCAAGATGAAGTTTTTCACATGCACATTTTAAACTATTTCTATACTCCCCATGTTGCTTGTCAGCAGGGACTTGAAAGGGATAAATCCTTTTGGGGTTTCACAGCTTTGCACTTTGAAGAAACCAGCAATCCTTCTCCAGTTATCAAAAGCCCAGCATTTCTCTTAGTGATGGATGTAGCATCCTTTGGAATTACACAAGTGGATGTAGCAAACGCTGTGATAAACTGGGGGCTTTTAAAAATTGAAAGTCTGATTTTACGTGGTTCAAAAGCTGCTGACATGAAATTCCCTCTACCCCTCTCCTCTTACTCCTCAGAGAACCTTCAATGGCACATTCACCTTCAGTCAGTTAGCTTATTCTGCCCTTGGTTGGCAGTATGCTTTCATCGGATTTGTTCTCCTTGGGAAGTGATGGTTTCTAAATACTCCTGTTGTGACCTTCTCCTGATCAAACTAGACATGACATCCAGGCTAGACATGATGTTGTTCCAGAGATGGCTCTTCCAACTGATCAGAACAGCTTTCAGTTTGGGATGCTTTGCTTGGCTCTCTGACTCTCTGAAAATAAAGCCAGTTGATCACTCACGTATAGGTTCGATTTTGACCTCACTCATGGACCAGTCATATTCTTTGCTCCTGGGAGTTGATGGAGCCTCAGGCTGGTGGCTGCTGTCCTGCCAGCATTGGTGTCTCTGCCTCCCTGATCTTTTGTCTTTCCTCCAAACCTAGGAAAGAAAGGGTAGAGGTGAAGGGTACAAATGGTACAGAGAAGAGATATAGATCATTTAGATATCTATTCTTCACGCCAAGATTGTTCCTACCTTAGGGATGTTGTAGTCAATTACAATTGCTCTGCTTGGAACCTTCTTCCCTTAGCACTTTGGCACCTCAGTCCTTCTTATCTCTTAGGTCTCAGGTCAAATGTGACTTCTTTAGAGAGACCTTCCCTGATCTCCTGATTCCAAGCAGCTTTGACTCTCCAGGTCCATTCACCAATATCACCTTGTTTCTGTTCTTCAGAGCACTTATCACAATTGAGAGTCATAGTGTTTGTTTGTTTCTTGTCTATCTCACTATGAGGCAAGCTTCCTTAGAAGAGGAAATGCATCTTTTTTTCAATGCTGAAATATATTTAATTTGTTGAATACATGATCAATGTTGGGTTCTTCTAAATAGTTCTTGTGGCCTTTATTTGTTTTGTATATTTCCTCTCTCTCTTTCTCACTCTGTCTCTCTCTCTCTTTCACATACACCGCAATTATTATATAATCACAGAAGGTATGGTACCATGACTTAGAGTCACATTTTTTTGCAGCTGGTGTCATACTATTTCACAAATTCTGTGATATTAAAATGCTGATGTAGGGTTATGAAGTTTCAGCACCCTTCCTCAACAAAAAGGTTATGGGTCAATTTTCTTTATTACATGTCCTTACAGAATTAGTTCACTTCATCCTCAGTTTATTTGTATAAATAATTTATTAATTCCTGAGTTTCCTGTAAGAAGTAAACTCTGAGATAGGAGGAAATGTGTTCTTTTTTGTTGCCCACACTATGCATACCAAGCTAGATTCCTGGAACAAGGAAGCACTAAACATATTTCAACATGTAGGAATGATGGATATAGGTAAGAATGCTAATATTTTGCCTGTTCTCCACTTCCAGTTGGGTTTTCATTTTTGGCCAGAGCCCCTGCCTTAGTGTTCTGGATCCTCCCTCCTTCCAAAATAGGCATTGGCTTTCTAACTTGACTTTTGGAGAAGTACTGTTGCATGGATGAATCCCCAGGATCTGCAGCCCAAATTCCATGCTTGTCCTTGTACCTTTAGGAGCTCTGCTTCCAAATTCTGGTGATACCAAGCTCTATTTGCTCCCTTGGACAACCACATGTTGGCTGTTGCTGGGTTTTTCTAAAGAAGACTGTTGGCACATTAGTTGAGATCAGTGCTGCTGTTCAGAGTTGTGCTCTGTTCTATCAGCTCTCCTGCCTGAAGAAATGGATCCTGACCACAGTAGGTACGAACAATGTTTCTTCTAAGAAAAGACAACCTGAGGCTACTGGCTTGTGTCAGCTACAATGCTGTTGCTCAGCTTGACACAGGGAGAAGAAATGCTCATCTGAAAACATTCAGTTACACTCAGTTAATTAAAAAATATTCAGTTTACATTCAGTGAATTAAATTAAGAAATATAATTCCCTGACATTGATAGCCAATAAATATAGATTGAGATAGGAAAATGAAACAATTTCAAATCACAGACAATATTATCTAAACTTTTATTATTGAGACCCCATCAGTAATTTTTTTTAAAGATTACCCATAATATGTATTTATTTGTAAATTATATACATGTATATTATAAAACATACATAAATATATACATTTTTAAAGGATGAGCTAAAAATAAGTAGGAAAAATAATTTTATCCAGCAAAAGATCATCTTACATACTTGTGCATTCTCAGAGATGAACCAGCCATGCCCCAGAGAGCCCTACTCTCAGAAGGACGATCACCCAAGAAAGTTCAAGATGCATTTCTGCTGCTCCTTGAACTCACTATTCAAACTTGTATCACACTGCAGTTTCTGATCTGGTCATCACCCCAACTTAACTATGGTGAGAGATTACAGAGGCAATCAGAGAAATTGACAAGTTCTATGAATACATATATATTTTTTTAAAAAATAAATAAATTTATTTATTTATTTTCATCTGTGTTGGGTGGGTCTTCGTTGCTGTGTGTGGGCTTCTCATTGCGGTGGCTTCTCTCATTGCGGAGCACAGGCTTTAGAGCACAGGCTCAGTAGTTGTGGCGCATGGGCTTAGTTGCTCCATAGCATGTGGGATCTTCCTGGACCAGGGATGAAACCCGTGTCTCCTGCATTGGCAGGCGGATTCTTAACCACTGCACCACCAGGGAAGTCCAATGAATACATATTTTAACAAAGTAAAATAAAATAAATTTTGTGGTTGTTTCTATTTGACACATAGGGGAACCCAAACAAAGTCTGCCTAAAAGAGAGAGAGAGAGGGAGAGAAAGTTTTCATGATCTGTAAGATCATTTTCAGAAAGAATGCAAGAAATCAAGGGAGGAATATAAAACATGGCTGCCTGGTCCTGAGTAAGCAAAGCATGTTCCACTGGCAACATGTGTTAATAAAACCTTTGTACATACGCCAAAATCCAGCCTGCCAGTGATGTTCATGGATTGTATCATCCAATGTTATTAGCAAATTGTGTAGTTAACCTAGTGCAAGAATTTTATTACAACCGTATATTTGGTACTTACATATCAGAAAATTTTTGATACACAACCTCTATGCCTTTTGAACAGAGAAATTGGATTTTTAAATGTGTTTTTACAATTAACTGGGATTATCATTACCCTGTAAATTCAATGTGGGGGAGCAGCCCATTGGGTTCATTTTTAGCTAGTTGTGGCAATTGGTTGGGATTTCTTTTTTTTTTTTCCTCCCAGAAAAGAGTTATGAACAAAGATCAGCAAGCTCCCAATCTATCATTCTGGTTCAGAAACGTGTCATTTTTCTCCTTGACCAAAATACTTCCCAGCTGTCTACTGATGTCCTCAACCCATAGAAATCTCATATAGTTTTGTTCAGTGATAGGAAGACATCCCTCATCTGACACTCTGGTATTGGTGTTAGGCTAAAAGCTCAGGATGGCATGAAATAGCCAGTGAGAAATGAAAATATCCCAGTGACAACACAAGGGAATATTCTATTATCTGAGGTACCAACTGAAAAGGGATAAAATACTAGTTCCAAGGAATGCGTGTTTCGTCAGGCCATGTCTTTGCAATTGCCCTCTATAGTATAATCAACAAGGCAGGATTTCATTTCCCCTTAAATACTGTGTATATAATAATGGCTTTCAAAATTTCACAGCAGGAACCTATGATGTTCAAAGACCAGTAAGTTACTATTGAAAATTCAAGAGAACTGGAGTTTCATTAAGAGCTACTTAAAGGATTTTGAGTTTGAACATGGCTCAGATGAGGTCACAAGATTGACTGTGGCTTTTCTCTATCTGCAAGATCACCACTGTCTCACAAGGCTGAAAAATTGGGCCAGCATATTTGTGGACACTTTTGCCTTTCCAGATCTCATGAGGTTAGGTAAATGCATTTGTATCTCCCTCCTCAAAGATATACACTTAAAATCTTGTGGAATATACAGTCTATATGACCAAAATAAGCAATGCCGGAACTTTATGTCACCTAAGAAGCAAAAGGAAAAAGAAGAAAAAGAGTTGTGTCATCAGGTAAGCTTAGAACTTAGCCAGGAGAACCATTTATAAACTTACTTGAAAATGTATCCTTCATTTCAAAATCACTTAAACATACAGGAAAACTGAAAATCGGAGAGACTGAAATTTATATTTTATCTACACATTTCTGTACTTATGTACAGAATAATATAATAACATATATATGTTATATTATCATTGTAAAATTGTGTGATATATTAGCATTGTAAAGGTTCAAGAAAAAAACTTATAAATTTATATTTATAGTAATGTATAATCATTGTAAAAATAGAAAATTATAAGGAAGATAATAAATTATTCTTTATTCCAGTACCTGATTATAACCTCTATTGTCAGCTTTTCAGGTACAGACTATAAAATTTTGTTTCCTAATTTTTACAATCACTATCACAATATAGGCCCTGAAACATACAATAAATCCCCTACATACGAACCTTCAAGTCGCGAACTTTGAAAGATGCGAACATGAATCCAGCAAGGAACCAGCACCTGTGCCATCAACATCAGGCGTGAATGAAACTGCAGCTTGCCCTCCGTCTTCTATTGCTGATGATCCTTCAGCTCTACCATCTCCCACCTCCTCTCCCTCCTCCAGTAAGTAACTCTTCTTGCCTGTTCACTCGATGCCAGCCCCTGGATGCCAGATGTTGTACTGTACTACTTACTTTTCAAGGTACTGTAATTTAAGATTAAAAACGTTGCCTTTAACTTTGTGTTTGTTTTTTTATGTATTTTTTTGTGTGAAAAGTATTATAAACCTATTACAGTATAGTACTATATAGCCGATTGTGTTAATTGGGCACCTAGGCGAACTTTGTTGGACTTAGGAACAAATTGGACTTACGAATGTGCTCTCAGAATGGAACTCGTCCATATTTGGGGGACTTACTGTACTTAATTTTAATCACTGCATAATACAACATTATGTGAAAATACCATAATTTATTTACTCAATACTTTACATTCCAATATATTTCTTTATCTGATTTCATAAATTATGTTACAAGGAAAACTTTAAAAAATAACATCTCTTCTATCTATATTTTAGATTATTCCTTAGGATAGACACCTAAGAATGTAATTACTTGGCTGAAGGCTATAGGTATTTTAAGGCTCTTGATTATTAATATTAAATTGTTTTCAACAACAGCAAAGTAATTTTAGTTGCAAGAATAATTGTTTCAGGGGGAGAAACAGTATATAAAATATTCAGAATGTTTGAACCAATGACCCTACTCCTTAGGGCTTTGACTGATGAATAAGGGGAAAATGGGAGGATAAAAGAAAGAAGGAGGGAAGCTGGAAGTATTTGAATTTCTTAAGAATTTATATTTGTCAGCTCACCTTACAGTGAATGGCTCTGTTCCTGAGATGCAGCGTATCTGCCTACCAGTTAAAATAACCAATCAAGTAGCAATGGTCAAAATGATTTCTTGTTACCTGATCACCCGGGTGAAAATATTTGGGGTAAATTCCAATCGCTAAATCAGTAGTTATTCCCCTTTTTATGACAGAGGGTACAGGGATATGATGAAAGCTATTGATTCTCCTAGAAAGTGCCCATACACACACACACACACACACACACACACACACACACAGAAATTTACATCTATTATCAGGGATCCACAGATCCCAAGATGGTCTTTCCATAGTTCCTTCAATTATGTAGGGCCTTTTGATTAAGAAAGCTTAAAAAAATAATTAGCTCATCTTCAAATCACTTGAAATTTCGGGAAACAAGTAGTGGCAATATTTTAATGCCATATCCAAATATCTTATTACTTAGAGTTCAAGAACCATCAAATTCTATTAGAAAAAGAAATTGTAGAGACATTTAGTTAAGTGGTATACACATTTGGGGGGACAGAGATTCCTTTTAGAACTCAGTGAAAACAATGAACCTTTTTCCCAGGGAGAAGTGCTCAGAGCCACAGTCAGCCACAGCTTTGACATAGCACTGCTGGGTTCAAATAGTGGGTTCAAAGGTCTTCTAAATTCTCTCCTCAGAGTTCAAAGAGTCCAGGCTGAGAGCCCTTGAGTTCCAACCCCACCATCCCCTCAATTGTACAGATGAGAAAATAAAGGCTAGAGGAGTTAAAATTGTCTCTACTCATAAAAGGAGTTGCAAGCAATGCTGAAACTATACATTTTATGACCTCCCGACTGGTACCATTTTAGACCTATTTTACAGATCAGAAAATTGAAATTCAAAGAGGGAAAATTACTTACCATAATCATGTGTTATATGATAAACAGAAAACAAGGAAGAGACTACATTTCCAGGCTCTTGAGTTTATACCCGAGTTTATGTTCCTTCTTCTCACCGTGGAGAAAATAAATTTGTTTTGGGGGAATATACATCTTGGGGATAGATCAGTTAACTGTAGGTGGTCAAGTTATTTATCTTGATCAAATAATGCATGTTCATTGAGATGCTTTGTGATTAACTATAGAATCTCCATGTACAAAAGCTACCTGGGTGTATTTGCATACCTGTGTAATTCCCAGTGTAGGTGTTAGATTCTCCGTGTGCTTATCCAACTTGCATCAGCAAATATGAACAGACTTCTTATTGAGCTTTCCCTTCTGTCCCTTCAAGTTTGACCCTTCCAGTTCTGAAGTTGAGAGTAATTATTTGGTCTGAGTTTTGCATGTGCAATGTCTACAACTAGTAAAGTTCTTCAAGTAAATTGAATACTTTTACCTCAGGCCCACTAATGTGTCAAACATATGGAAGGAAGATATAAAAATGTCCTGGTTTCGATAAGGTCTTTTATAGATCTTAGTTTCCAATTTTGTGGCACAGAATCGAGATGCCACAAATTGTAAGGAAGCCCACCTTTTTGAAACCAATATATCAATAAATATGTAGACAACCAGGTCCACAGGGCCTCACTGCCCATCACCCACTAGCTGTTTAATCATATCTCCACTCTCAGAATCATTAGAGGCAATTTAATCAACTGGTAGCTAGCCACTGGGTAATTGTTTTCTAGGCCTGTTAGAAAAATAAAGGTTGGCATTTATTAAATGAGTACCCTCTTGCCTGTTGATTGCTCTGCTAATTTCTTATTTGTAATCCCTTGATCTAGCTTTCAAGAGAAGGCTGAATTCCGGCCTAGTAAATCAGTATCCAGAGGGACAAATTAAAACACGAACTATGTTAGGAGACTCCAGGGTTAAGACTCCAGAAAACTCAGGGCATAAGGCAGAGGTGTCATCCACAAGTAAGCCAGAGTTCCTTTTTCTTTGCACATTTTCTACTTTTCTGCTAGATATATTTAAGAGGTCTATTCTCAAATGGCTACTTTCTGTCACTCATACTATGAAAACTGGGACAGTCCACACACCAGAAGATAACGTTTGTGTCCATTTCAGACCTAACTTGAAACAGTGGAGAAAGACTGTATCCATAGTCAGCTACTGGAGAAGAAAAATAAAGTTTTAACAACAAAGAATGACTCCTTAATTCAGTTTAAAATCCGCTCATCTTGCTATGAATTAACTAAACTGGGCATGAGTATTCTTCAGCAACTATATGCTTCTTTATACAGAGATCATTGACGTACACCATCCAACCCTACCTTGAACTGACGCTAATTAAGTGGGCAGGTCATCAGACCATTGATTAGGAGAAACACCATTTTAGCTATCATCTTGTTTGACCAAATTGTGTGGTCTTTGGTAACATTTTTATTTAGAAAGGAGTAAAAGAAAAGAATCTTCCTTTTTCACATGGATGTACTTGCCACAGTGTGTCAGACTTCTAGTTATCTGGACTCAGAAAGACATGGGTGGGCAAAATTAAGTGGTCAGATCTTCCAACGTTTGAATCCTTGCTAAATGATGATCCCAAATGAATTGTTTTTCCTTACTGGGCTTAAGCTAATTCATTTGTAAAATGGAGACAGTGAGATTTCTCTCCTGCTCTGTTTCGAGGCTTTAGTGAGGAAACGCATAGAACGTTTAATATGGGGTCCTGCACAGAGTAGAAACTCAATAAACAATAGCTATTATCAGTAATAGGATATGAATAATATTATGAGGTTTTTCCATTTGTATATAAACTTATGATATACTGCAGCCTGAAGCTTGACAGAACTGAGATAACCAACTTAAGTTCCAAGTGAAACAGAGAATCTAAGTTCTTCCAGAAGATCTGAAAGCCGCCACTACTCTTTATCCCCATCAGCCTCTACTCAATACTGCAAGTCGGCAGGCTGCTATGGAACCCCAGGAAATCTCTACAATGATGTTCAGAGAAAGCAGTCCTGGGAGCTTTTTTAGTTCAAGCAAGTTCTGAAATGAACACACATGGCAACTTTGGTGTAGAGACAGTCCCAGTTTTCATAGCATTGGTGACAGAATTAATTTGGAATAATGAGAATAAGATGTCATCTAATTTCTCTGAGATGAGAGAGAAATCAAATATTCATTTATTTAATTTCTGAAAAACAATGCACTGATTTCTTTTTAAATTAAAAAAATGAAAATGTAAGTTTTAGAGAGAATATTTTCCACCAGGTAGCAGTAGCAGAGGCTAGTTCAAGCCAGCATCAAGTACAATGATTTATTCGAGCTGAGGAACTTTCTATACAATCATGCTTAAAATACATTTTCTAGTTGTTGAAATACTCCTGTGTGAATATGCATGTATTTCCAAATTCAAATAAAAGAACTATAAAATATGATTCAAAGTCTTCCCTGGTGGCACAGTGGTTGAGAGTCCACCTGCCGATGCAGGGGACACGAGTTTGTGCCCCGGTACGGGAAGATCCCACATGCCGCGGAGCCGCTGGGCCTGTGAGCCATGGCCGCTGATCCTGTGCGTCCGGAGCCTGTGCTCCGCAACGGGAGAGGCCACAACAGTGAGAGGCCCGTGTACCGCAAAAAAAAAAAAAAAAAATATATATATATATATATATATATATATACATGATTCAAGCCACATGCTTTCTCTCTTTTCTTTAAAAAAAATGACATGCAGAAAATAAATTGGGGTATGGATTCATAAAGGACTGTATACTTAAAAAAAAAAAATCAAATAGCCAGGTGACACCTGAAACAGGGACTTTGTAACACCCTGAAAAGATCCAGGTTACCTTAGCATCTGGCCTCACCGGTCCTGAGGCTAGAAACCTTTGGCAATCCAGCTGGTTCCAGTGAGATTTCAGAGCTGGTAGACGCAATTAGCTGTATTTTTCCACACAGCTGGTGAGTTTGCTGGTCTAGGCGCCATGGACTATAAAGTACATGGTGCATGTGGAGTGAAGAATAGAAATGATGATCTGACTAATTTAACAACAAAAAATAGTGAAAACTTTGCCTGTGCCACCACCCACTTTTAATTTACCAATTCATTGTGTAAAGCATGTCAAAAAGTTGAGTAGATCCCAATCCAGAACTATAGAAACCACTTCTATGCCAATAAGTGTTCATACCATCATCATGGTTGTCATCATCAATAACACCATTATGCTTATTATCTGCCTACAGTGTACCAAGAACTGTGCTGGGTCTTACATACATTATACCAATTAGGGCTCCAAGCCATACTGGGAATTAAGTATCCCCATTACAGCTAAGAAAAAAGTGGCATTCAGAAAGAGCCTTTTTGTTTTTGATAGTCTGGAATAAGATGGAAATACCATTGTCCTTTTCATGCAAATTCATTTTGCTTCATTTTGCCACTTGTTTCATTAACATGCCTTCCACATACCACTCACAGCGTGGGCAGGTGGAAAAAGGACTCATCTACAATCCACCAACCTGGGTTTAAATCCCAGCCTACTATTTACCTACTGAGAGATTGACTTTGGGCGTGTAGCTGCTAACCCGAGTGTCTTATCTCCCATTAAAGATGAGGAAATTAGCACCTAGCTTATAATAAACAACATATGGTACCTAAAATAGAGTAGGCATCAGTAAAACAGCTTTGTTATTATTTGACTGCCTTGTGGCAGAGCAGCTACAATTATCACTAAAAAGGAAGAGACATGGTTGCTGACTACCTTGAGAACTTTTACAAAGTACAGCTAATTTTTATTCACTTGCTTAAAAACAATAGACAGGCGCTCTATGGTAACTTTAAAGGAGCTTGTCGAAAAATCAATCAACCCAGTACCATTAGGATGTCCCAGTTCAAAGGAGGCCAAAAGTCACTGCTCTAACTCGTCCTCTGGGTTAGAGTGGCAATTCAGGCTCTCAGTGTCCCACGCATTCCCTGGGGCCTCTTTACAACACCCTAAGCCTGTTCCTGCTACTTCCCTAGAAATCTTAACATTTCTGACAAATGGGGATGGATATCATCAAAATTTGCTTCCCCAGAGGGAAGTTCAGTTGTCGGTCTTTTGCCTTTTAAAGTGCAAAAACATGCACATTTTTGTTTTTTGAGAATATGTTTTTTGCCAATTTGCCCTTGGAAAGGCATAAATATATAAAAAGGGAATTTCCTTTTCTCTGAATAATTAGGAGAGAAAAATGTAACTTTTGGTCAGGGCACATCTGCTTTAGTTTTTCAATTATGTATTTAAAGGGAAAGGCTGTCAAAAGGAACCACTCCTTTTTGTGCACCCACAATATGCTGGACTCCTAAAGTTTATATATTTATAAAATTTAAACTGATCTTGTATAAAAGGTATTATTATCATTTCCATGTGATAACAACAATTTTATTTGTATGTATTTGTATTGCATTTATAATCATTTTATTTGCAAATAAATGTATTTGTATTTATTTGTAATTCAGACTTGTACTAAGAAAGATTTTCATATGGCTGATTCCTTATATTAAAGATGAGGGAACTTAAAGAGGTTAAATGCCTTGCCTTGTCAGAAGGTAAATGCCCAGGGTGGAGTAGTGATAAATATTACAGCCAGTGCTTTTGGGGCCCAAGCCTCACCTTCCTTCCCACTGTGCAATACTTCCTTTTCAATCCGGCTTGTTCAAACTTCTGTCTTCTTAACTCAGAAAGTGTTAAGTGCCAAATAAAATTGGTTGATTTACTTGAACCAATTAATTTGGTTGACGTTACTTGAACATTAATAGTATATCTGGCAAGCAGGATTTGCTTTGATCACTGGACTCACTGGGACATTTTAGCATGGCAGTTTGGGTCCTATGTGGGTTAAGGAGGGTCACCATAGAATCTGGCACTTCAGCACTGGATGGGGCTTTGATGATTGAGAGGTTCAACGCATTTCATCTTTGGCTATTTCTGACTTAAAAGTTCTTTATGATTTTAAACAAAGTTAAATATTATCCTATCTTATTATCTTGTATTAGAGAAAATTTTATCAAATATTTCTTTGCGCAGCTAGCATCTATTAGTAACTCACTATTTGTTTCTGGGGCAGATTGAAGGATTAACCCCAATCCCCTTACCCTCCTTCTGTCCATACCCTTCGCCAAGTAAGTGTGAAGTTCCTTCCACAGAAGTAGGGTGTGCTTCTCCACCCCTGACTTTGAAGGTGGCCATATGACTTCCTTGCAAATTACTAGGTTCAACACAAGCAGGGGATTGAAATGCGTTCCTGTCCTTGGGCTCGTCTGCTTGCATTTTTGCTACACACCATAAGAAGAGCTTCCTCCAGGCAGTTTCTACCTCTTCCTCCTGGGCCCTGGAAGGTTTATATATGGAACTGAGTAGAGCCCAAGCCATAACAGGGTGGGAAGCCAAGCCCAGTTGGATCTGCTGCTTGAAGTAGAGTGGCCCAACTGACCCCCAACTGGCCCCCAACTGGTCAGCAGAATTACAGACACAAAAGAAAATAAATACTTATTGTATCCTCCACAATTTTGTGGTCATTGTTCCATAGCAATCAATGATCAATATAGCCTCTGATTATATTTTTTGATGGTAAAGTAATATAACTACAGAAGACCTAAATAGACATTTCTCCAAAGAAGATATACAGATTGCCAACAAACACATGAAAGGATGCTCAACATCACTAATCATTAGAGAAATGCAAATCAAAACTACAATGAGGTATCACCTCACACCAGTCAGAATGGCCATCATCAAAAAATCTACAAACAATAAATGCTGGAGAGGGTGTAGAAAAAAGGGAACTCCCTTGTACTATTGGTGGAAATGTAAATTGATACAGCCACTATGGAGAACAGTATGGAAGTTCCCTAAAAAACTAAAAGTAGAGCTATCATATGACCCAGCAATCCCACTACTGGGCATATACCCTGAGAAAAGCATAATTCAAAGAGAGTCATGTACCACAATGTTCATTGCAACACTATTTACAATAGCCAGGACACGGAAGCAACCTAAGTGTCCATCGACAGATAAATAGATAAAGAAGATATGGCACATATACACAATGGAATATTACTCAGCCACAAAAAGAAATGAAATCGAGTTATTTGTAATGAGGTGGATGGACCTAGAGTCTATCATACATAGTGAAGTAAGTTAGAAAGAGAAAAACAAATACCATATGCTAACACATATGTATGGAATCTAAAAAAAAAAACAAAACATGGTTCTGACAAACCTAGGGGCAGGACAGGAATAAAGACACAGACGTAGAGAATGGACTTGAGGACACAGGGAGGGGGAAGGGTAAGCTGGGACCAAGTGAGAGAGTAGCATTGACATATATACACTACCAAATGTAAAATAGATAGCTAATGAGAAGCAGCTGCATAGCACAGGGAGATCAGCTCAGTGCTTGGTGACCACTTACAGGGGGCGGATAGGGAGGGTGCAAGGGAGATACAAGAGGGAGGGGATATGGGGATATATGTACACGTACAGCTGATTCACTTTATTTTACAGCAGAAACTAACACAACATTGTAAAGCAATTATACTCCAATAAAGATGTTTAAAAAAACGTATAGCCATTGCTGAGTCTAATGTTTATAAATCTAAGGATTTTTAAAAATGAACAATTTCCAGAATATATGTTTGTTACTGTTCTCTTGTTGAAATTAGACCCCATTTAAAATAAGGCTTAGAAAATATGACTCTTGGTTGAAGAAATGGACTGAGAAAACGAAGAATCACTTTCCCCAACATTATTATGTCATTCATGCAAGTACTGAAAAAAAATCTCTCATTTGTTCATTAATTTATTCCCCAAACTGCCCTACTATGCAGCAAGTAAGAGGTTTATCCAGATGAGCAGTCCAGGTGCCCAAATGAGCTCCCAGCTTAAAAGAGAGACAGAGGTTCAAACAAACAATTGGCCTACAATATGATAAGGAGCTAAAATGAATGATGAATGGTGCAAAATTTGAAGAAGACTTTTAAATAACAATAACTAAAATAGATTGTGTACCTATTGCAAACCCAGTGCTGATCTGCATGCGTTATATCAGTCATCTTATTTTTTTATTTTTTTTACATCTTTATTGGAGTATAATTGCTTTACAATGGCGTGTTAGTTTCTGCTTTATAACAAAGTGAATCAGTTATACATATACATATGTCCCCATATCTCTTCCCTCTTGCATCTCCCTCCCTCCCACCCTCCCTATCCCACCCCTCCGGGCAGTCACAAAGCACCGAGCTGATCTCCCTGTGCTATGCAACTGCTTCCCACTAGCTATCTATTTTATGTTTGGTAGTGTATATATGCCCATGCCACTCTCTCGCTTTGTCACAGCTTATCCTTCTGCCTCCCCATATCCTCAAGTCCGTTCTCTAGTAGGTCTGCATCTTTATTCCTGTCTTACCCCTAGGTTCTTCATGACATTTTTTTTTCTTAAATTCCATATATATGTGTTAGCATGCGGTATTTGTCTTTCTCTTTCTGACTTACTTCACTCTGTATGACAGACTCTAGGTCCATCCACCTCATTACAAATAGCTCAATTTCATTTCTTTTATGGCTAAGTAATATTCCATTGTATATATGTGCCACATCTTCTTTATCCATTCATCCGATGATGGACACTTAGGTTGTTTCCATCTCTGGGCTATTGTAAATAGAGCTGCAATGAACATTTTGGTATATAACTCTTTGAATTATGGTTTTCTCAGGGTATATGCCCAGTAGTGGGATTGCTGGTCATATGGTAGTTCTATTTGTAGTTTTTTAAGGAACCTCCACACTGTTCTCCATAGTGGCTGTACCAATTCACATTCCCAACAGCAGTGCAAGAGGGTTCCCTTTTCTCCACACCCTCTCCAGCATTTATTGTTTCTAGATTTTTTGATGATGGCCATTCTGACTGGTGTGAGATGATATCTCATTGCAGTTTTGATTTTCGTTTCTCTAATGATTAATGATGTTGAGCATTCTTTCATGTGTTTGTTGGCAGACTGTATATCTTCTTTGGAGAAATGTTTATTTAGGTCTTTTGCCCATTTTTGGATTGGGTTTTTTTGTTTTTTTGTTATTGAGCTGCATGAGCTGCTTATAAATTTTGGAGATTAATCCTTTGTCAGTTGCTTCATTTGCATATATTTTCTCCCATTCTGAGGGTTGTCTTTCAGTCATCTTATTTAATCTTCAAAACCTTCTGAAATAAAATACAAATGACAAATACTGCTTCCGTTTTACAGACAAGGAAATGGAGGTCCCCAAAGGTCAAGTAACTTGTCCTGGGTCAGATAACCTATAATGATAGTGGCCGTATTTGAACTTGCACAGTCTAATTCCAGAGCCTAAGCTCCTCACCAGTATACCACAGGCTGGAGATGAGGTTATACCTAAGCCAATTCTTAAAGGGCTGCAGTAAATAGCCACATTATTGGAGTGGTCCCTGATAGAGACAACAGGCTGGCCAAACTCAACATCCAAGGAGCTGGGCCTACTCTTTATTCACTCTGATGTTCATATTTAAAGGGGCCCAAAGTTCTCTTTTCTGAGACTCATGCTAAATAGTTAATTACCAACCTTGTCTCTCCTTCCTATTCACAGAGAATTCTGACTCACACATTTTCCACCCCTCATCTCACTTTTACCCTAGAAACCTTCAATGTCCATGGGAATGACACAGTTCATATCTTGACTCATAGCTCTTGATTTCAATGCCAGTCACCCTCACCTCTATTATATAGTGTGATGACCTTTACTTTGACTTATCACTATCAGGACCTATGCTACCCATTAAAACATAACTATCCCATTCCCTGACCACAAACTGGTAATTACAGCTTTCTAGATCTTCCATTCCTACTCAATCTGCACACAATACTGAGTTCCTTAGAACCTCATTTTCTTGAATTGCTTTTGGTCTCTTCCATCTTTCTTCACTTGCTTTTATAGCTAGCCTGACTTAAGAAGTGCATTTCCTCAATCCCTTGGCTCTTTTGACACATTGTCTCACCACAATACCCACTTAACATACCCACATCAGTGGACCAGTTATGGATGCCTGTGTCCCACTGCAAATTTGTGACTTTTCAATACAACTAGATTCTGTAGCACTTGATTATCTATATATGTGTACTGAGTCCTCTCTCCTTTCTTAACAGCAATTATTCCAAAGTTTTATCTGTATCATGGACTGAATTGTGTCCCCTCAAAATTCATATGTTGAAGTCCTACCCCTCAGTGCCTCAAAATGCAACTGTATTTAACTGTGTTTTAAGATAGGTCCTTTAAGGAGGTAATTAAGCTAAAATGAGGTCATGAGGGTAAGCTCTAATCAAATATGACCAGTGTTTTTGTAAATAGAGGAAATTTAGACACAGATCCACACAGAGGTAGACCATGTGGGGACCTAGGGAGAAGGTATCCATCTACAAGTCAAGGGGAAAGACCTTAGAAGAAACTAACACTGTCAATACTTTGTTTTAATACTTCTAGCATCCAGAACTGTAAGAAAATTAATTTCTGATTTTTCAACCACCCAGTCTGTGGTACTTTGTCAGGGCAGCCCTAGAAAATTTAAACAATTGTTGTCGAACCCAAGTTAATGTGCCCAGTGCACAGTGATACTGAACAAACCAAAATCTCGAAGTTTGGAGCAGAGAAAAGTTTATTGCAAAGGCCAAGCAAGGAGAATGTGCAGCTCATGCTCAAAAAGCCCAAACCCCTTGATGGTTTACAGGGAAGAGTTTTATAGGCAAAATTTGGGGAGAGGGCTGCAGGGTGTGTGACTTTCCTCTGATTGGTTGGTTGTAGGTAACAGAGTGGTGTTCCTGGAATCTCAATCATCTGCTTTATAGTTCCAGCCAGTCTGGGGTCCACATGCTTGTGCTCTGCCTGAAGTTACCATCTTCCACCTGGGTGGGGGATTTAGTTCCTATAGAAAAACTCAGAGATCTGTATCAGACTTTTATGTATCTCTCTTGAGGAGGAACCAGGACACTGGCCCATCACTGTACTCTTGTTTCTTGACTACTTTTCCTTTGTTTCTGCATTCTTTCAATCCTTTAATTAGTAACTGTTTGAATCTGCCTTTTGGAACTCAGGGAAGGTCTCAGAGGCTGAGAACCTTTTTCCTACAAACAAGAAATGGGGAACATGGAAAAGTTTTGTACCCAGGAAAGGCCCACAGGGTGCTGCCTGGTTTTGCATTCACCCTCTTCAAATCTCCCTTTTCTTCTTGCCTTTCTTGTAGCAAGTAGCCTCATCTCCTACTTTGGGGGGAATATAGGATATTTCAGGCTTGAACCTTAATTGCCTGCTGTTATACCTACAAAGCCCATTCCTCTCACTTTCCACCCCAAAGAAAGAGGAACTATCACCTCTTCTCAAAGCTGATCTTCCATTTTTCACTTTGGAGCCTATGGCCTCTGTTCTTTTTGAAAACTCATTCTGTTAGGGAACCATTGACCAAAACCACCTGCTTTGGCCAGGCACAATAATAACCACTTGAATGAGTTGTCTCATAACAAGAGGTCCTGATAAGGAATGTGGTGTTGCCACTGAAAATTAACTGAAAGAATTCTGTGGGGGCCAAAAGGAGGGAGGAGACTCCAGCCCATAATATTGTCCTACCAATGTCCCAGAATCTTTCGTGCTGGAATCCATCTTGGCTGAGAGATATGCATGCCACCAAGAAGGACCCTGAGTCAGACCATGGGCCAAGCAAAGTTATTGGCCAGAGACAACTCAGAAACTAACCCCATTACCATAAAACCTGAGGCTGTGAGCCACGTGGCAGAGCAGTTCTCCTGGGTTCCCTTACCCTGCTGCTCTCCACACAGATAAGATACCCCTTCCCAATAAAGTCTTTTGTTTTGTCAGTACATGTGTGTTGGGCTGCACCCCACAGGCCTACAAGCCTTGTGCTTGCCCAGATTCAAGATCAAAGAAAGAGCCCAGAGTCAGCAACAGAGATGTCAATCGTTTAATGGCTGGGGAAGCTTATGCGTCTGAAGCAAGGTCCTGGAGAGACATTCCACCATCTACTACAGACAGCAGGCAGGACATGGTGGTAGTCTTCGCTCCTGGGGAAGGGGAGATTACCAGTTATACAGGAATTGATGTCAGGTGGGCTCATTAGTTACCAGGGAAATGAGTATAGGCGCACGCTCGCCACCACCCCTTTGATAAACTATCATTGGTTGGGTCCTAGGGCAAGTACATAGGAAGGTCAGTCTGGTAAGTAGGGTGTAGGTGTAGGCTCTGGTTGGTCAGGGGATGTACAGAGAGAAAGAGAACAACCATCTTGAGTGGCCTGACCATACAGTGTGTCTTCTGGCCCAATTTATTTCCAAGTGTTAGACAAGAGCCCACTCTTGGACCCTGGAAAGTGTTCCCTTTCTTGCAACAATTCCATAAATGAATGTTTCCATCTCCTTTATCCTAAACATTCTCTTTCTTTCCAACCTAGAGTTATGCTAACATTATGGCTATACTTTAAACAGTGATGTAAATAAAATCTTATTCCACCCCATGATACCCTAAAGAAATGATTACACACTCTCTTTCACTTCCTAGTCACACTTCTTAAAAAAGGAGTCAACATTTCCTCCTAAGTCCATGACCCACTAAATCTAACCAAGCATCCTGAAACCGCTCTGATAAGTCAAACTAGACTTCAAATACATGGAGTAAGTTTCCACTCCTGTTTTTTTGACTTCTCTTGTTCTCAAACTGCCATCCACTTTTTCTCCTCTTAGGCTTTCATGATGTGGTACCTCTTTGTTTTCCCTCCCAACTTCCAGACTGTTCTTTCTCCATCTACTTCTTGAATTCCTCTTATTTGTTCTCATTTTTTAATTTGTTAATGTTCCAGTGACTTCTGTATTTCTCCTTCTTCTTTTTAAGTTTTTATTTTTCTTTTCCTCTACTAATGTTTATTTTATATTCTACCAGAATTTCAGCTCCTTGGAGTCATCCTGCTGATGACTCTAATTTTTCTTTTCCTCCAGCAACAATACTGTAGTGGTTAAAAATGCAGCTTCAAGAGCCAAATTATTGGATTTACCATATGGCTTCACTACTTCCTAGACTTGCAACCATCAGGAAGTCTTTTGATCTCTCTATTTGACTTTTTAATCATCTTAAAATGGGTTTAATTCAATTGTTTTGGAGATGAATTGAGTTAAAATATGTAAAACACTTAGAAATTTCTGGAACTTAACATCTAGTAAGTGTTATCTATTATTAAATAACTGTCCAGAAATCCAATTCTATATTTAAAACAACTACTGCCCCCAGAAGTCCCATGAGTACCTAAAAATCTTATCCAAAGCTGAAGTCATCATCTCCTCACCACAAAATCTTTTCCCGTGGCTGCTTTCTTTGAAAGATTTGTATCACTGTTTCCAGATATGAAGCCAGAGGCTGGCTATTGGCTGAGATTTTTTTTCCATCTCCTTCCTCTCCATCTTCCAATGGTTACCAAGTCCTATTATTTCTATTGCCAAATTTCCCTCCAGCCCCTCTCCTACCTTTCATCCTTACTGCTGTTGTGATGCAGGTCTACATCTTTGATGTGCATGGTGATGTTGGAGGAATAGGAGTCTAAACCTTTACAACTAATATCCCTTGACTAGGTCCATTCTTCTAGTGTGTCATTCACTTGGCACTCAGGGTATGCTTTTAACAACAAACATGCACGTCAGTCCTCCACTTGAATCCCTTCAACAGCTCTTCATCAGCTTCAACATAGTGTCCGTACTTTCAGCATAATTTACAAGCTCCTCTTGGATTTAAACACAGCTCTCTACCTTTCCAGTTTAAACTCCCACCAGATCCCCAAAGTGCCCTACAATTCAGTCAGATTCAGCCACTTGCACTTGATGATTCCTGTTATCTCTCAAATGCCTTTTTTCCACCTGCAATGCAGGCTCCAATTAGAGGCTAAGTACAGAACTCAAATAAAAGTTCTAAATATGTAAGACAAAAATAAGTTCAGATATAAGGAAAACTTAGATTATTAAAACTCACTTGAAGATTTAAATAATCTAATTATATAAAGCTAAAAGTCTTGCTGGCTTCTTGTAATCTTTTCACTAATTTTTCTTCATTTAACAGATAACTTCTTTTGAAAATACATTCTCCCTTTCCTCCTCTTTTTAAAGCTTGATTCACATTCATTACTCCATTCAGCAATCCCTCTCCCAAAGCTAGGCTTAAAATACTTTGAGTTTGGATATAGCAAAAATGAATCAAATTAAAAAAATAGATTGATTAAAGAAAAAACAAAAACAATGAATAATACCATTGGAGTCTCCTTCATGTTTCTCTATGTATGTGTGTTTGTGTGTGTGTGCATTTGTATTTTCTAAATTTTCAAACCTGTACATTTATCACATAGGTAATAAGAAAAATATGCCTAAAACTGAAACAGTTACCAGGCAGTCAAAATTTTATTATGTGTACTAGGATCCACATACATGTTCTCTTAACATAAAACACTTGGAGTTAAGCATTACTGAATGCAAATGTGGAGACACCTGCTAGTTAAATGTGTACCCAAACACAGACTCCCTGGGGATTTCCTATATTCTTGCCAGATGTAATTTTTAGATTTTTCTTCTGGTCTAGATAGCATAGCCATTGATGAAACACCTAGTAGAATCAGCCATATGACTTTGGGATTCTCTCAGTATCAGTGTTGATAGAATTACATTTTAACTTAACTCTCTTTAACAAGATTTGACCAATCTTCCCACATCTCAGAGTACATGATTGTAAGTGTTTCATTCTTGGCTTCAAGCACCCAGGCTTTCTCTGTCTTTTCTTTTCCCAACAAGTTCCCTGGCTTTGTCCCCACACATCTCTCTATTTATCTCTATGAATGCTACTGCTTTGTTTATAGTATAGGTGACAAGACACAAACCAGGATTTGGAAAGAGTGAGTGGGATGGAACTGACTTTAAGTTGCCTTTTAGGAAATGTGCTATAATTGTAACATTTGATTCTGGCATTTTGTAGCTTGAAAAGACAGATAGCCCCCTCATCTTATGTGATGTGTGAATTCCAGTCGGGTGATTCATCTTGACATGGGAGTTCTTTGCTTCCTCTACTGCAAAAATGTGAGAGAATGAGCGGAGAAGTGTCTCATTCCTTCTCATTTTTCTAAGTAATATTTCTTTTTTTCCCATAGCTGGGAAAGAGATTTTCCAATGAGAAATCTTGAAATTATGACATAACAATTCCATGTTTCACAACCCAACTCACTCTTCTGATTGCTCTTTTCTCCCTTACTTCTCACAATTCAAAGTAAATGGTGAGATTACAAGTACAATTAAGGCTCAGGAAAGAGGAAAACTGCATATTATGGCCTTGATAACCCTTCATGGAGAACAAGTCGCAACTTTGCCACAAATTCCAATTTTAGAGTTGGATTCAACAATAATGTGAATAGAAGAAACACAGGAAAGCAGATATGTGTTTTAAAATCATCCTGACCAGAAATGTTTACCTAGAACCATTAGGCTCCGGCGAGATGTCTATCATCTCCTCCTTTGCATATATTCCAGTTTGGGCAGAATAGTCCTTATCTATTATCTAAGTATTTTACAACATTTTTTTGGAAAGGTCTCCCTGGTCACACGTACATTAAACTAGAGAGGAAGGCTGTTGATTGCATATTTTGTTAAACTGAAATAGTTTCTGTAGAACAATGCAAATTATATTTATACCATCACTTGCAAAGACGAAGATAGATGGAATTGTCACATTTCCTGGGATTGGGATTGAAAGTCTCTTTGTTTCGTGGGCAATACACATATTTTATAACCCAGATAAAGCAATGTGCAAAAGGTAAAACTAAAATTGCTAAAGCAAGTAATGTATCCAGAGGTTAAATATTTTGAATTAAGATAGTATATTTGTACAGTTTGATTGCAAACAAGTATATAAAAGTCATAAGAATGTGCTGTCCTTCACTTCCAGAGATCCTGTAATAGATAAAATATCACAAGGAAGTTTTCACATCCAACATGTCACTTCTCTACACTTACTAGTATATATCTTTCCAATCTATACCCCATTTCTACCTCCATTTCCGTTGCCATTGGTATAGAATTTCACTATTTTTATATTAATAATTTTCTATCTTGCCTTCTTGCCTTCAGTCAAACTTCTCCAGCTCTTTTTTACAAACACCAAGCCTCCCCTTATGTCTGAACTAATTCAACAAATTAGTGAGATAATTTTTTTAATTGGAAGTGACAAAAACCCAATTTAAAAGTATCTAAACTGAAAACGGAATTTATTGAGCCATGCAAACAGGAATGTGAATGGTTGATACAGATCTGGCTCTCAAGCTATTGTTTAACAGGATATGATCAGGACTGTATGAGTCTCTTAATTTAATGAACTTGATTAATTATGCTTGCCTCATTTCTCAGATAGAATCTCTTGATGTGGTAACAAGATGTTTTCAAGAATCCTCGTGCAAAATTCCACTCTACTAAACCACCGCATTAGAAAAGAAGAGGTCTTCCTTAATATATTTTGGGGAAAAAAACACTTGGGAAAAATTATGGTTAGTTCTACTTGGTTTATGTTTCATTGTTAAATAATCAAATGTTATGTCCAGGGGCCGGGGATCATTCAAATGGCTAAATCTGGATTGGGAGTCCAGAACCAGAACTCTTATCAAATGTACAATACACTATAAAAAATGTAATAAATTAACAGATACATAGAGGAACAATGCAATATGAGAAAAATGTCAAAAACAACTGGCAATAAAAACAACGTTAGAGGTATTCCAGGTATTGATGTTATGAAGCATACAGTTTAAACTAACTATATTTACTATGTTCAAGGAGATAAAAGACATAATGGAACATGTAAGCAAAGAACTGAAAATAATAAAAAGAAACAAGTGAAAAATATAAATTAGATTAATAACATGATTGGTTTAAGAGGAAATGGAACACAGATAAAGAAAGAATTTATGAACTGGATATTTCTTTGAAAGGGCATATACAGATTAAGAACAGAGAAAGAAAAAGTTATAAACTAAGGAATAGTGAGATATTTAGAGAATACAGTAAAAAAAAAAGTTATAGATTATGTGAGATTAGAATGGGTCATAACAGCGAGTTGAAGAAATAATGAAGGAGAATTTTTAATACTCAGAAAGGATAATATAATACAGAATTTTAATATAATATTTGCTATAATATTAGTATAATCAGATAAATGGTATAGGCTATTCTTAACGTAGAAAGAAAACGATTACATATGGAATCACAGAAATGCAGAAAGAAACAAAAAGCAGTAGCAAAATGGTAAGGTGGTAGGCAAATAAAAATAATTATAGTATATATTTAACAATAATAATTGTAATAGCTTATGGTTTTTAAAATATAAATTATTAAAATATACAAAAATATATAAAGGCCATATACGACAAACTCACAGCAAACATCATTCTCAATGGTGAAAAATTGAAGGCATTTCCTCTAAGGTCAGGAACAAGACAAGGATGTCATACTCTCACCACTATTATTCAACATAGTTTTGGAAGTCTTAGCCACAGCAATCAGAGAAGAAAAAGAAATAAAAGGAATCCAAATTGGAAAAGAAGTAAAACTGTCACTGTTTGCAGATGACATGATACTGTACATAGAAAATCCTAAAGTCACCACCAGAAAACTACTAGAACTAATCAATGAATTTGGTAAAGTTGCAGGATACAAAATTAATGCACAGAAATCTCTTGCATTCCTATATATATGTGGAATCTAGAAAAATGATACAGATGAGTTTTTGCAATGCAGAAACAGAGACACCGATGTAGAAAACAAATGTATGGACACAAGGGGGGAAAGGAGGGCGGGATGAACAGGGAGACTGGGATTGACATATACGCACTACTAATAGATAGCTAATGAGAACAAACTGTATAGCACAGGGATCTCTACTCAGTGCATTGTGGTGACCTAAATGGGAAGGAAATCCAAAAAAGAGGGGATATATGTATATGTATAGCTGATTCACTTTGCTATACAGCAGAAACTAACACAACATTGTAAAGCAACTATACTCCAATAAAAATTAATTAAAAATAGATCTTTCGGTGTGGGAAAAAATACACAAAAATAGTGATATAAAAGTTAGGAGGTACAATGATGTAAGTTCCTTGTATTGCCCTGTAAGTGGGTAATAAGAACTAACATTTGATTTTGAAAACTCAAACAATCATAGTGTGATTTCTATGGCGACTATAAAAAGATAGTAGAGGGCTTCCCTGGTGGCGCAGTGGTTGAGAGTCCGCCTGCCAATGCAGGGGACACGCATTCGTGCCCCGGTCCGGGAAGATCCCACATGCCACGGAGCGGCTAGGCCCATGAACCATGGCCACTGAGTCTGCACATCTGGAGCCTGTGTTCTGCAATGGGAGAGGCCACAACAGTGAGAGGCCCGTGTACCACAAAAATAAATAAATAAATAAATAAATAAAATAAAAATAAAAAAATAGTAGAAAGTATAATTTGCAAGGTAATAGAGAAAAAAATTGGATTAATAAAAAATAACTAATCAAAATAAAAACGAGAGTAGAGAAAAAGGAACATGGAATTATTAAGATGGTACATTTAATCTCAAATATATCAGAAAATATATCATATATAAATTGACTAAATTATTTGATTAAAATACAAAGGTTGTTGGACTGCCAAAAAAACTAAAAAACAAATTCTGTGCTGTGTGGAAAAGACATCTAAAGCATAAGGATATAGAAATACTTAAAGGAAAAGGATGGAAAAAAGATGTACAATGCAAACACTGACTAAAAGAAAATTGTCATGCCATATTTATATTAGACAAAGTAGACTTTACAAAAAAGTACTAATGCAGATTAAGAAGGATAAGCTATGATAATAAAAGTGTCGATTAAATGGGATATCATTTAAATGGGATGATATAACAATCTAAAGCAAAAACTGTCAGAACCACAGTGAGAAATTTTAAAAATCCAGAATCATAGTAAGTGAATTTATTAAATCTCTTTTATTAACTAATTACAGAAGTAGGCAACAAAAAGAATCAGTGAGAACGTAGAAAGTGTTACATTATTGAAAAATTTGCCAAAATTGTGACAAAATTTGTCCATATTGTGCACTGTAATGCAAGCTTCAACAAAATTTTAAAAAATTAATCATGGAATATAATCTCTGGACATAGTGTTATTAAGCTGAAGTCAACAACAACAACAACAAAGAAAAACTTTGAAACTCCCATATGTTTAACACCAGGAAATACACTTCTATGCCATGAGTAAACACAAAATGGCAGTTAGAAAATATGAGCTGAGTAATAATTAAAATTCTACATGTAACAAATGTTGTATTTCATTTGTTATGCAACAAATTGTTCCAGCTTCAGCCATTGGAAACTGTCTCAGGTTGGCTTCTGTGTCCCTATGACATCTCTCAGTCCCATCTTTTTGCTTCTTAAACATGTCCTTATTTTCTGACATTGGAAGATACTCCAGGCTCAACTGTACTTTTCCTGTACCCTCTGTAGAAACATCAATTTCACCAAGGTGTTCTATATGTATTTCAACTGAGACACAAATTTCATTGAGTAAAGTGAAAAGATCTTAATCGTATAACAATTATTTTGTTGCCAATATATGCACTGTAACTACTTCCTAGTTCAAGATATAGACCAATTTCTTCACTCTGGAAAGTTCTCTCAAACCATTTCTCAGGCATGAACTTCCCTATTCTAATTTCTGTCACCCTATTTGGTTGTGTTGGTTTTTGAATTTCATCTAAATGGAATCATACAGTTTGTACTCTATTGTTTCTGGTTTCTTTCACTTAACATGATGTTTTTAACATTCACATATATTATTGTATATATTAGTATTTTTATTCCCATATAATAATTCATCATGTAAGTATAACACAACTTGTTATCCTTTCTCCTGCTGATATGTCTATCAGGCTATCTTTAAGCTCCCTTTTTTGTTTTGTTTTGTTTTTAGCTGTTATGAATTAATATGACTAGTGTCTTGGTAAACATATTCTCTCACTTAGTATAATGTTTTTGAGATTCATTCATATTGTTGAATGTATCAGTAGTTTATTTCTTATTATTATTGACTACTATTTTATACTATGAATTTACCAGAATTTGTTACTTCATTCACTAGTAGATGGATTGTTTCAGTTTTGAGTAATAATTATCACTGAAATTTTTATATACATTCATGTACAGCCATTTGTGTGGATATATGTTTTAGTTTTTCATGGGTATAAAACCTAGTTTGAGAGATTTCTGGGTCACATGGTAAGAAATTGCAAAAGTGTTTACCAAAATAGCAGATTCATTTTGCATTCCCACAATGTATGAGAGTCTTAATTGCCACATATTCTTGTCAGCACATAGTATTGTCATTTTTTTAAACCATTATAATTAATATGTAGCAATATCTCATTGTGGATTTAATTTTCATTTTCCTAATAACTAATGATGTTGAATAGTTTTTCTGGTGCTTGTTGCTACCTTTATCTCCTTCCACAAAGCATTTGCTCAAATCTTTGACCCATTTTTATATTGGATTATTTTCTTATTAAGTGTGAAAGTTCTTTATAAATTCTGGATACTAGTTATTTATCACATCTGTGTTTTGTAAATATTTTATGTTAGAGTATTGCTTATCTTTTCATCTTAATAACAGTATCTTTAAAAAGCAAAACTTTCTAATTTTGAGGTACAATTATCAATGTTTTCTTGTTTCCTGCTTTTTTGTATTCTAGGAATGCTTTGCCTATCTCAAAGCCACAAAAATTACCTCCTATATTTTCTTATTTAAGGTTTATAGTTTTTGGTTTTATAGTTAGGTCTGTGATACATATTTTTCCAGATTTACTGATATGTAATTGACATATAACATTGTGTAAGTTTAAAGGTGTACAAGGTGATAATATTTTGTACATATATTTTGTGAAATTATGACCACAATAAGTTTAGTTACCATATGTATCACCTCACATAGTTACTTTAGTGTGTGTGTTTGTGTGTTTGTGCATATGTTGAGAACATTTAAGATCTATTCTCTTAGCAACTTTCAAGTACATAACACAGTATTGTTAACTATAGTCACCATGCTGTACATTAGATTCACCAGAACTTATTTTGTACCCTTTTTAAAATTTATTTATTTATTTAAAATTTTTTTTATATTGGAGTATAGTTAATTAACATTGCTGTGTTAGTTTCATGTGTACAGTAACATGATTCAGTTATACATATATCTATTCTTTTTCAAATTCTTTTCCCATTTAGCTTATTACAGAATGTTGAACAGAATTCCCTGTGCCATACAGTAGGTCCTTGCTAGTTATCTATTTTAAATACAGTAGTGTGTATATATCAATCCCAAACTCCCATTTTTATCCCTCCCCCCACATTCCCCTTTGGTAACCATAAGTTAATTTACTAAGTCTTTGAGTCTGTTTCTGTTTTATAAATAAGTTCATTTGTATCAATTTTTTTTTAGATTCCACATATAAGCAATGTCATATGATATTTGTCTTTCTCTGACTGGCTTACTTCACTTAGTATGATAATCTCCAGGTCCATCCATGTTGCTGTCAATGGCATTATCTCATTCTTTTTAATGACTAATATTCCACTGTATATACATACCACATCTTCTTTATCCATTCATCTATGGATAGACATTTACATTGTTTCCATGTCTTGGCTATTGTAAACAGTGCTGCAATACCCTTTGACAAGCATCTCTTCATTTTCTCCAGCCCCCAGCTCCTGGCTATCACCATTTTACTCTCTGTTTCCATGAGTTTGGCTTTTTTAGATTCCATATATAAGTGAGATTATACAGTGTTTATCTTTCTCTGTCTGACTTACTTCTCTAGCATAATGCCCTTAGGCTAATCTATGCTGTTGCAAATGGTAGGATTTCCTTCCTTTATATGACAATAATACTCTTGTGTGTGTGTATATACATATTATTACATTTCAATCTCTATTCACTTGTTTGTTTGTTTGTTTGTTTTTTTGCGGTACACAGGCCTCTCACTGCTGTGGCCTCTCGCATTGCAGAGCACAGGCTTCAGACACACAGGCTCAGCGGCCATGGCTCACGGGCCTAGCCAATCTGTGGCATGTGGGATCTTCCCGGACTGGGGCACGAACCCGTGTCCCCTGCATTGGCAGGTGGACTCTCAACCACTGCGCCACCAGGGAAGCCCTCTATTCACTTGTTGATGAACACTTCAGTTGTTTCCATGTTTTGACTATTGTGAATAATGGTACAATGAACATGGGGTGCAGATGCATCTTTAAGATAGAGGTTTCATTTCTTTTGGATATATTTACAGAAGTGAGATTGCTGGATCATATGATAGTTCTATTTTTAATTTCTTTAAGAACCTCCATACTGTTTTCCATAGTGGCTGAATCAATTTACATTCCAACCAACAATATACAAGTGTTCCCTTTTCTCCACATCCTCACCAACAATTGCTATTTCTTGTCTTTTTGATAACTGTTACTCTAACCAGTGTGAAGTGATATCTCATTGTGATTTTGATTTGCATTTGCCTGATGATTAATGACGTTGAGGATCTTTTCATGTTGGCTATCTATATGTCCTTTTAGAAAAAAATGTGTTTTCAGATCCTCTGCCCATTTTAATCTAATTGTTTGTTTGTTTTTCCTATTGAGTTACACTAGTTGTTTGTATATTTTGGATATTACCCACTTATCAGATATAGGATTTGCAAATGTTTTCTTCCATTCAGTAGATTGCCTTTTTATTTCATTGGTGATTTCCTTTTCTGTGCAGAAGTTGTTTATTTTTATGTAGTTCCACTTATTTTTGCCTTTGATGCCTTTACTTTTGGATTAAGGTCCAAAAATTTATCACCAAGATTGATGTCAGGGAGCTTACTGCCTATGTTTTCTTCTAGAATTATATGGTTTCAGGTCTTACATTCAAATATTTAATCCATTTTGTGTTAATTTTTGTATATGGTGTAAGATAGTTGTACAATTTCATTCTCTTACATGTTTCTGTCCAGTTTTCACAACACCAGATTGTTTACTCATTTTATATTCTTGCCAACTTTGCCTTAAATTAACTGACCATATATGAGGGAGTTTACTTCTGGGCTATCTATTCTGTTTCATTGATCTATGTGTCTGTTTTTATGTAAGTGACATACTGTTTTAATTACATAGCTTTGTAATATTGTTCAAAATCAGAGAGTGCAATGTCTCCAGCTTTCCTTTCTCAAGATTGTTTTGGCCATTTGGTGTCCTTTGTGATTCCATATGAATTTTAGGATTGTTTGTTCTATTTCTGTAAAAAAATGCCACTGGAATTTTGATATGAACTGCATTTGATTTGTAAATTGCTTTTTGTAGTATGTATATTTTAACAATATTAATTCTTCCAATCCATGAATACAAAATATCTTTCCATTTATTTTTGTCTTCTTCAATTTCTTTCATCAATGTCTTATAGTTTTCAGCGTAAAGGCCTTTCACCTCCTTGGTTAAATATATTCCTAGGTTTTTTTTGTTTTTTTGTTTTTTTTGGATGCAATTGTAAATGAGGCTGTTTTGTTGTTGTGGTATCCTTGTTTGCTATTTTGATATCAGGGTAATCCTGGCCTTGTAAAATGAGTTTAGAAGTATTGCCTCTTTACAATTTTTTTGGTAATAATTCTTTGAATGTTTGGTAGAATTCACCAGTAAAGCCATCTGGTCTTGGACTTTTGTTTTTGGGAAGGTTTTTGATTACTTATTCACTCTCCTCACTAATAATTGGTATATTTAGATTTTGTATTTCTTCATGATTCAGTCTTAGAAGGTTGTATGTTTCTAGGAATTCATCCTTTTTTTCTAGGTTGCTTAATTTGTTGGTGTATTATTGTTCATAGTTATCTCTTAGGATCTTACGTATTTCTGTGGTCTCAGTTGTAATGTCTCTTCTTTCATTTCTGATTTTATTTTTTTGAACCCTCTTTCTCTTTTCTTGGTAAGTCTAGCTAAAATATTTATCAATTTCCTTTATCTTTATGAAGAGCCAGCTTTTCATTGATCTTTTCTATTTTCTTTTTAGTCTCTATTTCATTTATATCTGTTCTGAACCTTGCTATTTCCTTCCTTCTACTAACTTTGAGCTTTTTTATTCTGCTTTTCCTAGTCCCCCAAGGTGCAAAGTTAGATTGTTTATTTAAGATTTTTCCTTTTCCTTGCAAAAGTCATGTATCGCTAAGAATTTCCCACTTAGAACTGGTTTTGCTACATCTCATAAGTTTTGATATATTGTATTTCCATATTAGTTTGTCTCAAGGAATTTTCTATTTCTCCTTTGATATTTTCATTGACCCATTGGTTGTTCAGTAGCATGTTGTTTAATCTCCACATATTTGTGATTTTTTTCCAGTTTTCTTTTTGGAGTTGATTGATTTCTAGTTTTATACCATTTTCATAGGAAAAGATGCTTTATATGATTTCAATCTTTTAAAATTTATTAAGACTTCTTTTATGGATTAACATATGATCTGTCTTGGAGAATGTTCCATGTGCATTGAGAAGAATACATATTCTGCTACTTTTAGATGAAATCTTCTTTATATATCTATTAAGTCACTCTATTCCAATGTTTTGTTTAAGGCACATGTTTCCTTATTGGTTTTCTATCTATCTGGATGATTTATCCATTGATATAAGTGGGTATTAAATTCCTTAATATTATTATACTACTGTATTTTTGTCCTTTTACATCTGTTAAGATTTATTTTATATATTTAGGTGTTCTTATGTTGGGTGCATAAATATTTACAATGTTATGTCCTCTTGTTGGGTTGACCCCTTTATCATTATGTAATGCCCTTTTTGTCTTTTCTTATAATCTTTGTTTTAAAGTCTGTTTTTCTGAAATAAGTATAGTTACCTCAGCTTTATTTTGGTTTCCATTTACATGAAACATCTTTTTCTATCCCCTAATTTTTGGTATGTGTGTGTCCTTACTGTAGTGAATTTGTAGACAGCAATATAGATGTAGATGGGTCTTATTTATTTTTGCTCGTTTAGCCACTTTACGTGATTGACCCTAAATTTTTGACAGCTATTATCAAACCCCATTAGGAAAATATTTACCTTATCTAATACTATAAAATGCAATTGCTTCTAAGGAGACATCTTCTCATGCACCATAAGTTTTTTCTAGGGTAAGGTGAATTCTGTGGTCTCAAGATACCTCCCTTTGCCACTCTAAAATTATCTATGTTTAAACCAGTCATCCACCACAAGCCTTGGAATGAAAGTCAGTAATCTGGCAGTACTTAAAGAATGTTTGTATCATTATTGGCATTTTTAGCCAAAGTGAGATTTCTCCAATCCATAGGTGTCTACTTCAAGAAGTATGTTCATTTTTCCTACCAATGTCCTTTCACTAGAGAGAGCAGAAGACACTCAGTCCATAATAGGCTGAGGTCTCTTACTAGTAAATGGTAATCATTAAGTGTTTGGCACACATAGGCCAGTGACTGTGATCTTTAAAGTTAGTGAACAAATCCCCCCTGTATGTGACAACATAAGCCCTCCTAGTATATCATATGCATACCATGACTGGTAGTTTTAGAAGGAACAAAGAATGCAGTAAAATATAATCAGTTCTTCAAAATTGATATGTTCTAAAAAATACCTTTTTATTTATACTTTCTCTCCATAGCATAATTCTCAGAATAAATGGTGAAATCTAGGCATTAAAAAATGAGGTAATAAAGTTCCCCCCCTTCACCCTGAGGCTTTCTTATAAGCCTGAGCATCTTCTATTCCTTTCACTCAGTAATTCTCACTGACTGAATTTCCTTTTTATATGAGTACCAGAGAAACCTCCCCAATGATAAGCCAAGAGTTTCTAGGGATTAGGTTAAGAATCTAAGATTTGTCTTATTTTTGTTAATTTGCTTGTTTTACCAGTAAGAATGTGACTACTATAGCTCTGGTCTAACTTTTTTTATAGCCTACACCCACTCTCCTCAGTCATTTCTGTTCATATCAGTATGTTGACTATTTAATATGTACTTATATTTATGCTAAAAGCTTGGAGACACAAAGATGAATAAAATAATTTCTCTTCCCACAAAGAGTTCATAGGCATGGGAGACATTCATGTATAAAAACAGCTACTCAGGATCACCAGTAAAATTCTTCCCTTCTCACACTCATATAATTCTAGGAGCAAGTAGAAATACAAAAGGCCCTAAAGTCCACTGTAAATACTCACTTACAAGGAAAAGAAAATAGTACTTTTTCTGTGTTATCAATGCACTTTCAACTCAAGATAAAAATAAAATTTTCTAGCTGGAAAATTTACAATTTTAAAATAATCTATTCTTCCAAAGATTATATATTTTCTGATAGATATGTTTTCAAAGTCATTAATTTAAACTGAAAATGAGTTGTACTGAATATTTGTAAGTTTCCAATAAAATAATTTTAGCCATATTACTGTTTTTAAACAAGTAAACACTTAAAATTTTCTTTCATGGTTTTATGAATAGAATTTTATTTTTACATATAGATATCCATCTTAATTTTTTAAAAATTGAAACTGAGCATATACTCTATGACCTGATCCTTGACTGAAATGTACAACTTTATTGTATATAATAGATGTATTTACATAGGCTAAAACATAGGCTAAAACAGGACACCCTACAACTCTCAGTTTTGCCTAAGGCTGATTTAGCCACACCCAAAGTTTAACCCAAGTTTCTCATGCCTAATTAAACTTAAGGCAAACTTATATAAATCTAAGTTAATCAAGCATCCATCTGCCCCCCTACCCACCCCCTGCCTTCATCCAGTCACCATATCTAGGTTTGGATCATGCAGTATAAATGTGGTTGCCAGAGACCCATCCCTATAAAGAAGGAAGAGAGGGGAGACATTGTGATAAACTGAATACACAACCAGTAAGACATCAACTTGATTTCCGTATTTGAAAGATGAGCAAATCTTTCGCTTTTCCCAGGAGATTCCAGTTTTATACATTATATTTGCATGTAATTATTAACAGTGTCCTCTTTCACTGTTAAAGACGATATGTTGCTTTGAACAATAATTATTTGATAAGTTTAGGTTTTACTTATATGGTATAAATTGACTTTTTTATACTAGAATTTTCTTTTTAATTATTAGGTTTGGGCCATAAAATGAGGTTGTTTCTAAGATTTCAGTTTATCAAGTGCATAAGGAATGACTATAAGTATATGCAGATTAAAATTGAGCAAAAATATAAACTCACATTTTCCCAAAATATTTACATGTAAATTGAGACAAGAAATAATTATCCAGTTCTTTAAAACATTTATAACTTATGACCAGTAAGATAAAGCACTGAGATCCTACATAGTTTTTTCACTGATTTTCTATATTTCAGGAGGCCATGTTGACTTTTTAAGGTATATTTTCAAGGTTCTTTATCATGGGTATTCCTATTTAAAAACAACTCTCATTTGAATACAGAGAATGGACATCTTATTTAAAGAAATGGGAACTAAAGGTGAAGCTTTTCTGGAAAGGATGTGCCAGTGTAAGAAATAAATAGAATTTTAGCCTGTTTGTTACTATTCTTCAAGTCCAGTACAGGCTGATGTAACAATGGAAGATTTCGTATTAGCTATTCATATGAAATCATTGATTTTGGCACAGGAAGGAGGAGGAAAGAATCAAGATAGAATGTCTTCTAAGCAGACATTCCTTAGAAAATTGTTTTGCAAACTTTGAAAGAGGTGTTGGCAGCTTTTTAATAGGTGCTAAAGATAGAAGTGTCAGAGTACACCTCTCCTGTGCTCGGAACATCATTATCTGCGAAGACCTGGGTTACGATTATGAAACTCACGGTGAAAAATTTGTCTCCCTGATCACAGAACTGTGTACATTTCACTCTGGTTTCATTTTCTTACGGAAATGCCAAGAGGAGAGGAGAGAACCATATATGCAAATTGAAACCAAAATATAAACAAGGATTCAGTCCCATGGTACAATCCTCAGAGGAATGAAAATGCTAGGAAGAAAAGACGTTTCTGAACTCCATGTTCAGTGGAAGCAGGCTACAGAAGAGTTTAGCTGTCCTTCTAGAAAACAAAAATTAATTTGCTTTGGCCAAATTAAAATTAATTAAAATTATGCAATGTTGCCCTTGTGTTAATTTTAACGGTGAGGTTGTTGTGATTTAAGGCTACAATTAGTTCTAGTGTTTGAAAGAGAAGCTCTGTAATCGAGACAGGACATTTTAATAATCCTGGTTATAAACATTTAATACATCATCTTTAGGGACTCACAAACACATTGTAATTAACTTTTACAACTGAAATAAATCAGATTGCATTAGCATATTGCAAAGGAAAAAATCATTTGCATGATTGAAAACAGCTTCAGAAAATTATGTATATCAGGCTTTGTGCAAACACCAGCATAACTTTTACCAGGTTTCTTATATGGGGATTATTTTTAACAAGTACAGTTTAGGATTCTTCAGCTAATTATAACTTTCACCATAAGGGGAAATATCCTAGTTTTGAAGAAGCAGCAAGAGTCATTCTGTGGTCAGTAGGACTATACCCAACCTTATTGTAAACTAATTGGGGAATATTCAAATAAAAGTATAATGTGTACTTTGTCTGTAGCTACTTCTATGCTATGAGCAAGTAATTTGGTCAGGAGAAAAGAAATCTTATTCATGCATTATTCTAGTGTCTAGTGCTAAAATCATTAGCAGAAAGAAGGATGCTAATATTGGTCTCACAAGTGTTCCTTTGTCCATCACCCAATCTGTTTCATAGACTCCAACGCCTTCTTGACTGGTCGAGCTGTGACTGTTAAAATGACAGTCAGCCTGGCCACGAAGAAACTGTGACAATGTAATAAGTTCTTATTAAATATTGGCTATTATTTTTACCCAAAATTTTCAGGTCAAGTGGACAATTTGGATACACTCTTCATCCTTTGGCTCTGGTCAATCATTTTGTCTATTGAGTGATCCCTGGGTTGTTGTTAAAAGCACAGATTCTGTAGTCATATTTCCTAGGTTTGAATCCTAGTTCCAACACTTAGCTAGTATCTGACATTATTTTCCATGCCTCAGTTTCTCCATCTGTAAAATGAGGATAATAAAGTATGTATTGAAAAGTACTCTTGTGAGGAATAAGTGAGATAATGTACACCATTTATCTTAGGATGATGTCTGGAACATTCAATTAGTAAGCACTCATTAAATATTAATTATTATCATTGTCATTATTATTTCTGTGGGCTACCCTTCAGTCAGTGCCTAAGCAAAGAGAAGAATCAATTCATTATTGTCTGGAAGCTAGTGACTTTCCTGCATAGAATTTAACCAGGGCTTTACCAAATACACAACTTCCATTCATTAATTCAATTAATATTGTGCCTCTACTATGTACAAAACATTATCAGATTTGCAAGGGACGACGTGGTTGTGACATTGGTACTGAAGACAGAATAGACAGAGCAGAGTCTGGGATCAATTAACTGGTCAGAAGTCTCACCAAGTTATAAAATCAAGGTGAGGGGCATGGCAAGTTTAGATTCCAGGTGATTAGGCAAACAAGTAGAGGCCCACCTTCCACCCTTCCCCATCCTCCCTCCAAAAGGGAAACAGATAAAAAACTAACAATCCCCAAGTAGAGTAGGACAAAGGGTAAGGAGTGTTGGTGAGTACTCTGAGTTGCATTGAGACTCTGTTCCCAGGACAATTCCTTTCACCCTACTAGGTCAGATCAGTGATTAACAGTTAAATGACAAGTATAATGACAACATTTTGGAAGGAGTTGGATCCTGGGTGAAAGGCAGGTTAAAGTTGGTCATTGTGATACGAAGTGAGACAGAGATAGTTGATTTTCTTTTTGGCAGAGTTTTTTACAAAAAGAGATTACTGGCTTCTCTTCCAGTATTTCTATTCAGATTTCCATTTAATCTTGATTATAGAAATGGACCATGAATGAACTGGAAATACAATTCACTCTTAAAAATTCTTCTTCATTTGGGTCCTTGCTTTGAAGGAAGTCCCTCTATTCTGTCCCCGTTTTGGGGAAGTACCTGGACTCTTCTAATGGGAAACTTCTTATTTCTCCTGAGGCTATAATTTATTGACTTAAAAGAGCAGCAGCTTAATTAACAGACAAAATGAAGCCTATTGCATAATTAACTAGACATTTACCTAAAATCAATAATCTAATTGCCACACCTACATAGGGGATAATGTTCTTCCTATTGAAAACAATTCATTTGTAGCTACATGTTAACAGGGTGATTGGTGGTTTAAGAGACTAACCCGATCTGTAAAGTGATAATTCATTGAACAATCAATTAATTTTTTTAGTACTACAAATATAAACAAGCAAGGAAGAACGACAGTGTGTCTGCTTATGAAAGGTCAAGTTTAACAGACTCCCATACTGAGTTCTTTCTCAATCAGCAGGAAGATGTGTAGGCAATGAATAAAAATTTTATTTTAACACTATCCCCTGGACATTGAACTTTCATGGGGAGCTAATAACATGCAAAATATTTGTAAATATGTAAAACAGTTTAGACTGGTATCCTGTCTTTATAATGGATTCCTACTCTAAATTGTGTTTACCTTTTGACAGATACCCATCAGCCTGTCCCAAATGGTTGTGGTATACCCAGCTATATAGATTTACATACTCTCTGGGCTTTTAGTCTAACAGAAGGAAGAATCATTCTGTATCTAGGAGAATGAATTATTACATTTATTTGAGAATACGGGGTCAATGTCAAAAAGCTTTAAGGTTTAGGTGGAATTAAGTATCCCACGGTCTGCATGATTGTCCAAAGTTTATTTTAATCTTATCACCCTGCATAATTGGATATGACGTTTCCCAAGATGTAAGGTACTACCTGTTTTATAACTGTTCTTAAAGAATTTCTTTGCTTAAAATAGTGTCATAGCTTAATATGACACTTGCATCTATCTTCAAACTTGACTATCGTTTAAATTCCAGCATTTATACCAAGAGAGTCCAACCTGCAAGAAGCATAAACACTATAATAATTATATCAACCTGTGTCTAGGTGGGAAGAACAATTTAAATATCCTAACCATTTCTAAGACTTGGACTCAATGTCTTTACAAACTTCATAAAATGGGTGTATATATGCTGAAGGGCAAATAGAGAGGTGATTATGGAAAAACACAGTATGCCAAGCTGATTCCATGAAAATAAATTTCTAGGTTTTAGACCAGGGCTTTTAACTTGGGGTTCTAAACACAGTCATTCTTCATTTGGGCTTCTAGAGCAACGGGACTATGAAATTGCATGGACAAAAGTTGCATCTTTATTTTCACTGATTTCTAACTGAAAGGTAGCATTCCCTTTTACTATGAATGTGGATAAAACATCATAACAGCACTAAAAATACCTGTGAATTGTCACCAAGAGATATCACAGATATGTTCCTACTATATTACGTGTGTCACAGATAACTCACAATATCATGTATGCTCAATACTTCTTTGTGTTTTTTTTTTTTTAATAAATAAGTGGGGTTTTCTTTAACTTTTTTTTTTTTTTTTTTTAATTTGGCTGCTGCCGGCTTGCAGGATCTTAGTTCCCGTACCAGGAATTGAATCCCAGACCTCAGCAAGTGAAAGCGAGGAGTGCTAACCACTGGACCACCAGGGAATTCCCACTCAATACATCTTTGAACGATGGTAGATGGTAGGTATGAGACCTGTTACTAGATCTCATTATTTACTATCTAACAAAGAAACATGTATATTATGGTATGATGAGTTTGTCTTCTTAACATTTTAATGATTGTTTTTTAAAATGCATTTTGTATCCTTTTTTAAGATCACTTTTTTCTGAGACAGGTTCACAGGCTTCATCAACCTCCCAAAAGAATCCATGGGCAGATTTTTTAGAAAGACCCCTGCATGGTGCCGACCCTCCCCATATAGTGCACAAGGCAGATATGTTCATGGATCAGGGACCATTTCCCTGAGTGTGGGCTCAGACTCAGAATCCTTCTTATCCAAGCACTATCACCAACTATAAACACAACTATTACCCACTGATGGTTCCTCTAAGTCTTTCATTCCCATGGGAACCATCTGAGGTAAAATTTTCTGCAGTGTTTGTAACAACGGCTATCATTTATTGAGTACCAGGTACTTTACATATTATCTCACCTAGACTCACCACAATCCCATGAAGTGGGTGTTATCATTGAATAGATGCGAAAAGTAGCTTAGAAGGTAGCAGAGCCAGTTTTCTAAAATCTCTGCTTCTTCCAGTATCCTAACACCAACAAATGAATTTTTTTGAGAGAAGTAATAAGGTCATATATGTTCGTAGACCTGTATTTTAGCCAATAGATAATGACATAAAGTATATGTTTTATCATTATCATAATATGTGGCTCTTACCAGTCAAACCTCCATGTGGCTTTGTATGATAGTTATCTGATGCTTTATTGTTGTTATTGAAAACATAAAACAGAAGATTAAGAGAGAAATCCAAAGCAATAAGAGTGAAAGGAATGTTCTAGTCAGAAGACATTGGCATGTCTTGAGTCCCTCTCTTTAGGTAGAGCTTTTGTGCTTGGTACTGAGGTGTCAAGGAATTGAATAAAAGTATTCCTGCCTTCAACAGGCTAATGGATGAAGGAGAGACTGCCAAAAACTATCCAAAATAAAAGATAAAATGATAATTAGAGCTGAGGTTTATGGAGTATCACCATATGTTAAATACTTTTCTAAGAGATTTATATGTACTAAACCATTTAATTCTCAAAATAATTTCAAGAGCTAAGCACTACTCTTATTTTCCCCCTTGTACACATGAGGAAACTTAGGCAAAGAGAGGTTAAGTTAGTTGCCTAAGGACACACAGCATATGGTGGCCGAGCTGGGATTCTGACAAGGGGACATGCTCTAAACCCCTGTCACTCATAATGAACCAAATGTTCTTAGTGCAGTGGCACCAATAATGAAGGAAGAATGGATTCTGATTGAAAAACCAACGATCGTTTTCTCAACCTGTGTGTTATATACGCTTGAACACTTATTTGACTTATTTGACTCAGTAGATATTCCCTGAGTCTCTACTATGGTGGTATTAGCTGCATCTGAATGATGCATCATTTCTGCTGTTACAGAGATTTTTAACCATTTCCTATCTGACCTGTGGAAGCAAAGAGCTGATTAGGGGGATCAAAGGGCAATTTACATTTTGTGTAAATATTAAAAATTCCCATGAACATTTTCCATTGAAAATGTGGCCAAAACGATTTTAAATAAGGAGATTATTGCTCAGGAGGAAAAATCCCAATGACTTTGGGAGGTAGTTAAATATGTTCACAGTGGGGGTCTCCTCCCACATTCATATACATTGATTTCTTTACATAAATTTTTGAAATTTTAGAGACAGATTTATAATAAGGATAGAGCACTGTTTAAATGATTTATTTATTTATTCACATTTTTAGGATTTTTATGTTATGTTGTTGTACTTGGAGGTAAGAGAAAACTTAAGTCCAAAATAATGCTTTCATTGATTCCCAGTAAGAGTTTTTTTTCTTTCTTTCTTTCTTTCTTTCTTTCTTTCTTTCTTTCTTTCTTTCTTTTTTTTTTTTCCTTGAGAACTCATTTCTCTGCTCAACCAGGGAGAGTTTATTTTTTATTATTTAATTTTTAACTTTTTTTATGCTTGCTCCTAATATAATTTAAAGCATTTAAATAATTTTGGCCATTGGAATGCCTTTTTAAGAGGCATGTCCTTCGTTTTTCCATTGGGTTTCTGAAGTCATCTATTTTGACTACATTGCTGCTATTATCCAATTTATGATTTTTCTTCTTTTAAGAGTGTACTCAATAGAATGCCCTACTAATGGTAAAAAACTAATTTTCTACCTTGGAGTTGGTTAACATCTCAGACGGGTCCTTCAGGAGTCTATATTCGGGGTATATATCAGACTAAGAATTTTCACAATATATTTCGAGTGTTGGAATAGAATTTACTCATGTCTAAATAGGTATCTATTTCTGGACTACAGTGGAAGGTGAGACCCTCCAAATTTTCAGTGTTAAAATTGTAACAGAGAGGTCAGGCAAAGACCTGGTAAGGATAGGAGCCATGGGCAGGAGTGGCCAAGTGAAGCCAGAACAAATATCAGATTAGTCTGAAATTAGAGTTTAGAAGAATTGATGAGATTAAGCAAGACAAGAGAAACTATAATTTGTACACTGGAGGCCCAAGCAAATTTGTCTGGTCAGGATTCAGGAATAATGAAGCCTCTTTTCAAACTCCACAGACCAGCCCATGGGAATGTTCCCTTGATGGATATTGAAATCTTTGTATTAAAAACTCCCCCTACTTTCTTTTACTTTGAATTCTCCTTAACTTATCAGGGCTCCCCACATCTTTGCTGGAAAAAAATTCTGCAATTTCCTTTGACTCCTTGAAAGTAGACAAAAGGTAGGTTCCTGACATCAGAGAAGCTGGAGTGGGAAGGTTCCAGGGGGTGAAAAAGCAGCCCACACAGGTGGACCTTATTGCTTTTTGATCTATAAAGGGACTAGTTACCATTGAGATTTCTTTTAAAATAGAATTTTTACTTCACCCCTCAAACTTCCCTTGATAGTTTGTTTCTAATAGTTTGCCCATTATCAATTCTGGGCTTACCTTTTCTAGAGGACCATTGTCTTAATGTATTTAACCCTTTCTAGGTTTTGCTTCCTCTTCTCTGTGTCTTACTTTTATTCCATTGGACTTTAACCAGCCATACACAAACATCCTAGCTAATCTTTCCAAATTAGCACAGCACCAGCTCTGGAGGCTCTCATTAGATGTGCAGCTGAGATTTATCAGATCTCATTTGCCTAATATGGAGCCTAACTTTGGGCACCCGGCCCTTGCAGTAGGGGGTAAGGGAGAATAGGAATGGGTCTTTTGTCACTGCTATGCAGACTCACTAATTTGCTCTGCCTAATAAAATTACAAATGAATACAGCTTTATTCACATTGCCTTTATAGGTTATAATAACCTTGATACCCCATAACCTCCTGCTAGCTGAATTAATCAGATCATATTAATATTTCTTCTTACTTTCTTTTAACTGGTTCTTCTCTTAATTAAAGGGGCCAAAGACGTAAACAGGGTAGGTGACTAGAAACATAACGTCAGGTTATAAACAAGGCTCATTAAAAAGATGGATGTTCAGGCAGACGGCAAAAATTGCTTACTTCGCAAGTGTACATTTTGTAATTTCCTGACGACTAAAAGAACTAATGCCAAATCCCAACCCCTCCCTTTTTCACATGTATAAAAGATGATAATTTTTGAATGCTGGGGTGGGAATGGCAAAACCAAGGAACCTATTCATCAACTAGAATAAGGTCTTTCACATTACGACTCTGCTCCTTTCCGACGAGCTTCCAAATGTGAAATATATTTGAAAGTGGAGGAAAGGAAAAAAAAACAATAAAAACCAGGAAATGATTTAAGAAGAAAAAAAAGATGAGGAACTTTAAAAAGAGAACATTAAATATATTAAACCACAGGTAAATTTGAAAGAGAAAATGAGGGATTTCTTAAAAGACTGATAAATCTTCTGAACTTGCACATATTCAAGGATGCCTAGGGCCTGTACACATGGATTTGTTTGCACATAGAGGGCAATGGAGAGCTTAATCTTTATGCGTGAGAACAATAATTGTCGAAGTGGACAGTCCATGGTATCAAGCTTACACAAAGTTATAAGTACAAAAATCCAGTAGATCTGGAAATGATATGATTTAGGAAATTTAATTCAGGTGTATTTTCCATTGTTGTAAATACTTTGTACCCACGTGTACATTGAAATGATGGTGCACCTATACAATGATAAACAAATAGGTTCAGATAGATGGAATGATTTTTTTATATTATACATGTATTAGATAAAATTTATATGTTATTTATTATGTATTTATAATATATAAATATTTATATGTACAATACATTTTTTTATTGGTACGCTCACACACACATAGATGCTCATTCAGTTCTGGACCTTATTTTTGAAACTTTTGCTCATATTCACTTCACCGAGCAAGAAAGCACCAGCATTTTTATTCTCACAGCAATTACAGCAAGCCAAAGCCTCTGATTTCCTGTCCTTCCATCTCCCTTCTCAACAAGAGAAAGTCATTCTGACAGGATGATGCACAGCACGGCCAGGCAAGACCTCGCTCCTTCATGAATAAATTAGAGATGAAAGTCTAACTGATCCCCTTGCATTTTTATGGAGGGACCTCATCCTAATTTACCTAAATGCTTGAGTAGAAGGAAAGAAAATGTAAGAGGCTAAGGTGGAAAGGTTAAAATCCGTGTTTAAATGGAGGGGTTTTTTTCAACACATCACAACACACAGATGCCTGCAACTGTACTGATGTTTCCTTACAATCCTCAAATGTTTAAGGGAGAAACCAAAGAAAGGAAGAATTTTTTTTCCCCCTGCCACTATTGCTTTCTATATGAGCTGCTGCAGGTGTGACCAATAATTCTTAGTTCGAGAAATTCTGCACAGATAGGTTATATATATATATAAAACGCAGGACTGGAGACTCTGAACAATCTGTATTTAAGATATTATTTTTCTCAATGGAGCTCAAACTGTGTGCAAATGGCATTTTTTTTCCAAGCACTTCTAGGATATGCTTCAGTGAGTGACCTATTTCAGTATGTTCCCCACCAATGCATTTTTAGTACTAGGCAGGTGTGCCTGGGGATGGGGGGGTATGGTTGAAATACTAGGTTTTCCCATATAGGAGCAGACCAGTGGGCTAATGGTTTTGGAATCCTGCCTTTAGCAATGGCCATTACCTGATGCTTCAGAAGCCAGGAATGAATTTGCATGACCCCAACCCTTAAGATGTCCCCTGTGGAAAAATAGGAAATTGGCAAGTAGAATCATTTCACGGAGGTGCTGAAGTTGTCATTCCTAGAAATTTTTGGCTTCAGCTCTGTGTTTGGTGAGTTCACCTACAAATGTCATATGAACTGTTCCTGTTTGCAACTGACCATTTTATAGGGAGAAGAGCCCTATACTCATTCTTAGTCTTCCTTGACGTTGGCTCTTGAAAACATTGCTAAATACCATGTCCTGATAATATTGGGGTTGAATGTGCAAACTTGTCAGGCATGATTGAACCAGTGAGGAATAATACTTTTAAAGAAGGGTCAATAAAGGAAATTAAATCATTTCAATCACTGTTTTTTAATGGCAGTTTAATATTCACTTGTAAAACGGCAGAGGAAAAATAGAGGCAAGTCTACTCATTTTGTAATTCCGCTATTCTCCTAAAACTTAACCAAATATTCTGAAGGTTTAAATATGTGTTTTGTTTTAAATTATGTTTTCCTAGTATAAAATCATTTTGACATCTCACTGCACTTTATCCTAATAAGGAAAACTCTAGTCTGTGGCACACCACATAAACATTTTTATAGAAAGCCTTTTGATTTTACTTGAGTTTTTCATAATTGTCATATCCGTTTCAAAAATAAATAAACCTCAAGGATAAAATATACTATTTTTATCCCAGTGACTCAATTTTAGTAACAATTCTAATTTAGTATTAACTAAAAGCTCTCTGTGTGACTGGAGATTCTTATTTCACATTGTGTTTTTTGCTAATATGACTAAAGTTTCTGAAATATTTACCACAATCCACCATTAAAATTTCTGACAACATCTTAATTAGCTTTTGGGTGCACCCAATATGATTTCTACTAAACCAAAGACAGCATTTTCAAAGAGTCCCACAGACTAGCTGTGTATATTTTTTGAATGTTAAAACTCTGGTTTTTTCCCTCTTCTTTGATCATCTTTCTGAAATGGATTGTCTCTCTTTCCCTCTCACCATTTGTCATTAGCGGAGTGTAATTTCAAGACCCTTTTATTCTACTTGCAACTTCCTCTAAACAAAAGGACACAATGAATAAACACAGGAGATAAGACAGTTTCTCTCTCCTCCCCACCCACTCCCTTCCCTTGAATCTCTTGAGCTGCCAGAACCACTTTAGTCCTTCAAATATTGTCCTGAATTAGTATCCACGCTGATATAGGAGGCAAGAGTGTATGATAATAATAAACACCAAATGGGGACTCAACTGTAATATGTGTATTGATATATATTTTTTCTAGTACTTTTGGCAAAGCTATCTTGCTGACTATACTGATGAAGGTTGCAAGTGATTGTACGCGTTTCTGCAAAAGATAAATGACCTTCCTTCCCAAGGACGCTTGGCCAGGCCTTAATCCTGAGTGTGTGTGTGTGTGTGTGTGTGTGTGTGTGTGTGTGTAACTGTTTTTTTGAAGGCCTGACAAGGCATCTTGATCATTTCCTCATTTTGAGTCCTACCCACAGCCTCGCACACGGCCCCCCTCTCTGAAATGTTATTATTCTGTCGTGAGGCCTTCTTCGGCCAGGATGTTACTTCATTTCCACGTTTTGTCTCAGCCTGAATGTGAATGATGCTCTTTCAGCAATATACAGCCGCTTAAACTCCCTGCTGCTGGCTTACATAAATATACAACACCCGTCTCACCCTATAACTCACTTTAAGCCTGGAAAAATAGTGACTTCCTTTATTGGTCAGATTCTCTCGCAATTCCCAACAGCTGTATGTTCTCACCTCTGAGGATCCTTATCTTCAAGTTTCCATTTGTCTCAGCACTATTCCAGTGGATTGCCAATAAAAATGATTCCCATTTTTATAACCCTTGAGAACACAGGAGCTGGCTTTCCAGAGAAACTGATTCCCCCCCACAAATAAAAAAAAAAACCTTCCTAAGACTTACCAACAAAGGGTGTTTTTTTTTTTTGTCTTAGGAGAGATGGCCTTAAAATTGAGTGAGTTGGGGGATTCAGGAAAATGTGAAGTGTGGTCTTGAAACACATTAATTATATTCAAGAAAATCTGTGTTTATTTTCTTCCTTGAGAGAACAAGTTGGGAGATATGGCATGTAATCATTAAAATAACACGTTCAGAGGTGTATTTAATACCCATAGATGTAAGAGACTATACAGAAAAGGAATATCACATTCATATTACATTTGTTACTTTATCTTCATTAAGAAATTTAATTACTTCCTCTAAATTGAGAGTGATTTTAAAATGGGTGGGTTCTTTGAATTTATTTATTAAAGTAGATGTTGTAGGAAAGAAAAGAAAAGTGCTTTTGAAATTGAAATTGCTATGCAGTTGAATGATAATACAACCGCTGAAGGCACTTAATTTAGTTCCAGACTCCAGTGAGTCATGGACTTGAGCAAGAGCCCTGATGCTTACTGTGTGGAATTTGGGACAACTTAATACCTGTCTCTGAACCTCAGTTGCTACATCTGTCAAATGGGGGCTTAATCCCTCCCTCTCATGATGTTTGAGAATGAAGAAAGAAGAGTTGCACTAACCAGTAAAATCCAAAGTGCTCTACAAACGGAAGATCTTATATTATTTTGTTCCCTCTGTAATAAAGTTATGGTTACGATAGGCAGTTTTTAAATAAAAGTATTCTGGAAGAGTAGGGGCATGAGATGAAGAGCATGAGTAGTGTGGATAGGTGTATTTGTGTCACAAAACCATGTACTAAATGGAAAGGCAAGAATATTAAATACTAATGTGTCAAAGCTACACTTAAAAAAATGTGAATTTAAGGAACAGGGAAATTACCAGATTAAAGTGAGTGATATCCCTCTCTTTTATGACCTCGCAAGTCTCCACAGGAGGAAAGAAGACGGTTGCAGACATACAGTGTGTGTTAGCAGATAGAACTGCATGGGAGTTTCATGCCCAGTGGAAACTGACGATTGTTACTGTCTTACGCAAAATTCTGACTTTGGGAATGATTATTTTGGAAAGTCACCTAGCTGTGTTCAACACATTAAACCTGCCCCCAAGACAGTTCCCAAATTAACTCAAATTATCCTTTCAGCATTTATGTTCAATACAACCAAGAAACGTGCAGGATCGTCCTTCCTACTCTCTCACCTTGAACGTATGTGCAAAAGGTGCTTTTTATAAATTCTCCTTGACACTCTCAAATCAGACCCAAATCTCCAAAACTGTCTCTCTGAATGCAAGGTGCTTGTAATCTTATAGCCCATATCATTGAAGACAGCCTGGTCTTCCTTCTCCCTTTACCTCAAACAGCTGCGGGTAGAACTTAACATTTTCTTAGGGTCAAATGTTCCCTTGTCAGTGGGGAAATTTTTCTGCTCTAAATGAAATGTTGCAAAATACATTTCCCCCCCACAAAGCTCTGGACTCAGAGCTGTTTTATTTATCTGACCGTTCTGAGGACTGTAAAACATGCTGTTTCACATTGTAACATAAGCTCTTTTTTAAAGTGTGCCCTGAGTATTTGCAATTATTATCAGGCCCAGATGTATCCTAGTGTCAGCTTGAAGCTCTGCTAGTTGGCTCAGATATATAGAACGTAATTAGCTCAAAGGCCTCTGTGCTAAGTTTGCGGTAAAATCATGGCCTGAGAATAACCATTTGCTTCTCTCCTCTCCTCTTCCGCACCTCACCTCCCCCCAATCCAAAATATGGTGACAAAAGTTAGAATCTCTTGTTCCTGATGCTGAAGCTGTTCAGAGAAGTGAAAATGCATGTTTTGATTGAGATTTTTGAATGAGGGAGAACCAATGGCCAAAGTTAGGTAGAGGAAAGAAGCAAGATGAATAAAACCTAGAACTGGAAGTAGATGGGTTTAGAGGATCTCCAACAGAAAATGTGTGAAGACTGCGTGCTTGAAATCCCAAATCATATTATTTTGCTGTCTTCTCCATTTGATTTTCTCCTTCTAGAGCTTCAACTTTAAAAAATAGGTCCAAAAAGGGACATTTACCTTTTATAGACAACATTTCCCAGACAGTGCTCCATCCTGTGGCTATTTCCAGAGAAAAATTCCTAGATACCATAAAGAAAGCAAATCTGGTAAAATGCAACTGAGGAGGGGCATGGACTAACCAGAGCTAAATTCTTCAGAAAACTGATCAGTATATTTGTTTCAGAAAAAAAGGGCAAAACCAAACAAAAGTAGATGAGTCAGTTACCCGATGAAGTCCACATTGGTGAAGGCAGCATAATTCCTTCCTGACCCTTGCAGGAAATCAGTTTATGCCCTGAAGCATGAAATTTGATTGTAATTATTTTAGCTTGCTCGGCTACATATGTTATTGATGATCTTTCCTAAAAATCACCAGGCTTTTAGAAATCCTGCCACAGTACTTGACTCAATGACCTGTAAGGTATACATAATAGAAAATAAACCATGTAGGGTTTTGCATTTTATGCAAAGATTGTTCCGTAGAACACTCTTCCTAAACAGCAAAGCACCCATGTTATTCAACAGTGGTGTATAAAACAAGATTGTAAATACAAATGTCTAAATATTTATAAAATGTGCAAATTCCATATGTGTTAACCAACTGCCTGGAAATTTTAAGTGTCTTGGAAGGCTCAAAGTTCAAGTTCAAGTGGACATTTTGCCCTTAGCTTATAAAAAGATGTTTTTATTTTATTTTTTTTTTTGCAAGTTCACTGAAGTGATGAATTGAGATAATTACCTCAGTGTTATAGGTTTCCAAGCCTATTGTTGAGAATACACCTTGAGGTGAAGATCCCAGCTAGTCAATATGCACTTAGCATAGTTTTAAAATAACTTTCCAATTCCTTACTTTGCTTTCCTGCTCTATAAATGAGTAAAAATACTAGATATGTAAATAAAGAATAAAGCAATCAGATAAGCCAGGTAATACAAAATTAGAACTTCCTAGGGGTGGTCCCTGAAGCTCAATATAGAGGTTTGTAGTATTTATGGGTCTGGTGGCAGAGCTAGTCTCCTTTCCTAGTCATGGCTTATCTTAAGAAAATCAAAGATTTGTCTTGGTAGGCAGAGAAAGTTCTTTTTCATAATACAGGAAATGCATGACAGCATATATACATTTTCTGTTATTTTGCTCTTTGGAGAATGTTGCCTTCTGTTCTGAGCAAGAAAACCTAATTGAGAGAATTAAATCTTGACTACAACTTGAATTTCCACCCAAATCCCCTGCTAGTCAAGTTTTGTTTGTTTGTTTGTTTGCGGTACGCGGGCCTCTCACTGCTGTGGCCTCTCCCGTTGCGGAGCACAGGCTCCGGACGCGCAGGCTCAGTGGCCATGGCTCACGAGTTTAGCCGCTCCACAGCATGTGGGATCCTCCCGGACCGGGGCACGAACCCACGTCCCCCGCATCGGCAGGCAGACCCTCAACCACTGCGCCACCAGGGAAGCCCTAGATCAAGTTTTATGCAGGATTTGGAATGGCTTCGTGTACATGTCTCTTTCTCTTTATTCTCTGTCTCCAAAAATGTAATGCAAACCTACTACATGGTGTGTGAACAAACATTTTAAAAAGTAATAATGTAGTGAATTCTTGATGATCCCGTAATAAGTATGAAGGGGAGCAGTGAAGGGAGTGCTCCGAGGGAACGCCCAGAGGAACAGGACCCCGGATTGTGGCTGGGGCGGGGGAGAGGAAGAGTTCTCAGGAAGGGACACGGAATGAGATTTGAAGCTCCAATAGGAACTGCGAAGTCACATGGGAGGTAAAACACATTTCACACAGAAGAAATATTTCTCTTTCTCAGTGAAAGGCACTTGAATTTGCTTGGAGGTCTGAACTCTTCATTCAGAGGAAAAGTCAGCCTCAGCACATTCAGGACAAGGTATGTACAAGACACATGCTCTGTGAGTTGTCACAGGGACACTCAATCTCTGAGCATTTCTGTGATTCTTTCTGATTCCACTGTGATTTTTTTTTTTCCAGATTCCATTTCCATAGGCCCTGATTTGGCTCTGATGAGAGATTAGAAAACCTCTCCTACAAGGGCTATGATACCCCAAAGGTACAGCTCAAACCTTTGGTAATTCAATATAAAGGGTATAAACCAGGGTAATTTCAATATAAAGAGGTAGAAGAAGCATTTTACAAGATATCATTCTATTCAGAGAAGAGGATGAAAAAGAAGTGGCAGATAATATAGGAAAAAAGGGAGTCTCTTCTTTTCTAAAGATGTTTCCTATATTGTTAATAAAAGAAATAGGCATCCAGATACTTAAAGGAATGACAGCAGGTAAATAATGGAGAGAAAATGGGAGAAAGCACAAATGTCTTTGTACATGAAGATGCGCTTCCTTCCCTCCCCCATCATTCCCACCTGGTTAGATTTTGCAAGCTCTCACACCTCCTCCTATGAGATAATTTTCCCCTGCAGCCTTAGTTCTGCAAAGTCAACATGGCTTATGAAAATCAAGTTGAATTCTGTATATTTAATATATCATCTCTAAGGATAATCGTTTTGGAATCTGAACTTGTTTCTGTTATCTAGCTCCGCTTGACAATGATTTATGAACCAGAAAACAAGACAGCTTCATTTTCATAAAGCAAACAGAACCTTCTGGGCCAGGAAGAGCCGGGAAACTTGTTTTGACTAGTAAAGTGAAACAAACATGACATAAAAGTCAATACAACCTCACCATTGGGCTCTCATTTTACAGAATCACTTTTTCCCCCAATCCAGCAGGATGACAGTTGAAATGGTGCATTATCCAATAGCAATTTTTATCTTACTAATTACCAGCCTGGTGTGATCACGAAGGGTGCTGAAAAATGGAAATATGCATGTGACAATCATCTCCTAGAGATGTCAGTCTCACTCAGGCAGTGGGAGATTAAAAAATGTTTTAAAGGAAATATTTTACAGTCTCTATTAAAAACTCTTTGATGCCTTTAACTTAAAAAGATGTCAATATTATTTGCCTGATGTGGGCATAATTTATCTATAGTAAATTTTACTCATAATGCGAATTTGCAAAATAATTTAATGATGGACACAAACTATACTAAACATTGTGTAGACATTTTCTCATATACATACATACATAACATGAACAACATTGGAGTAATAATCTTGCCCATTCATATGGGATGGAGGGCAATTTATCAGAATGGTAGAGAGGACGAACCACCCACAGTTCAAACCTGAGCATAGCCACTTATTTTGGCCAAGTCTTTATATTTCTTGTGCATCAGTCTTCTCCTCTGTAAGAAGGGGATAATTAATGTAGTATGAACCTTACAGAGTTATTGAGAGAGGATAAAAGGAGATATTATGCTCTGTGTGCCCTTCATTGTTCTCTGTGAGTTGTTCAGCAAACATTATGGAGTGTCTGTCACCTCCTTCTATTTCCTGTTGGACAATAAGACAAAGGTAAAAACTATTCAAACAGTATTTACAATTTTAACATGTGAGAGTATGATTTATCTAAATCTCCTAAAATTATACAACAATGGTGACTTTCAAATTACATCATGAACACATCTGGGGGAAATGGGATGATAGTGGCTAAAGTGTTTGATTTAGTCTTTGAAAATTGTCTTAAAAAGAGACAGGAACATAAAACAATGGCCATTTTAATGGACTGCACTTGGCTAACTTCAACGTCTGAATAATTGATTTAAAATCATAATCCTCAGGCATATTGTTAACTATTAAACGTATATGGAGAGTATTATACAGAACACAAGAGATCTCATATAACTCTCGTGTATATTAAATAATCTCTGTCTAGCTTTGATTTAAAGCTGATACGCTACAGAAACATATTCCTATTTGTGACATAAAATGCACAAGTTAGAGGGGCGCCCATTTTTACCTACACCAAGGACAACTCAATGGTTGTGTCAGAGTCTTTTTTTTAAGTGAAAGCAAGAGAAAGGAACAGAGGTGTCTTTGAAGTAACCTCCAACCTCTCCTCTCCTTTTATTTATCTACTGTTACTATTTTGAGTTCTGAAATTTATATTCAAAAGATGTATAATTTATAAGTGTACATTTTAAATAATTGGTGTTTTTAAAAAACACACTTGTACCTACCTTCCAAGGTTAAGAAATATTACATGACCAGAGCAGTAAGGAGTATCTTTACCCCGCTTTACCCTCTTCCATCATATACCCATTCCTTAGCCCATCTACTTATCATGCCCCTATCCTGAATTTTGTGTTAATAATTCTCCCCTTTTCCTTTAAAGTGTTTTCACCTTCATATGAATCCCTAATCAGTATGAGATTTATTTGATTTTTAATTTTTTTAATGGAAATGGAATCATATGTGTATATCTTTCTCTGTCTTCGTGCTTTCACTCAGCATTAACTTTTGAGGTTCACTGATGGTCATACACATAGCTGTTCATTTATTTTATTCCAGTGTATAGTTTCCATTGTATGAGCATGTCACAATTTATTTTTTAATTCTACCATTGATGAAAATTTGGGTTGTTTCCAGTTTTAGGCTAGTTTGAGTACTGCTAAGCACATTTATAAGAATTTCTGAAGGTATACATCTAGAAGTCAAATAACTATGTTGGAAGGTACACGTATTTCCACATTACCTGATAATGTCAAAATGTTGTCCAAAATGGTTACATCAACATATTGTCCATTCAACAGTGAATTAAACATCCATTCACCAAGTCAAAATAATGAGCATATTCACTGAAAAACAATTCAATGTAGGGACATTGAATCATGAAGGTGACATTTTGATTTTACAATCAGTTGTCTTAAAGTCTTATGAGTATAATAGCATTTAACTAGAATGTTCTTAGCTAATTAACTTAATATTAGTGTTTGCTGTGGAACACTAAAAACTGAGTCAAGATGCTTGGCCAGGACTCTGCCCAGAACGCTCTGAGCAAATGAAATATCATACAGTCTCTGGGACCTCAAACATGGAGGTAGGGAGATAAATGATAACAACAGACATACAGAGAGCTGATCAAGGGCCCACCTTTCCCTCATCTGGACCTGGGGAAAAAGAAATATGACAACACTTGTCCAGTGTGTATGTCAAGGAAAGGAGAGCTCAAACAGTAAAATTTGGGTTTGCTGTTTCTTGTTTTAGTGATTCAGGAAGACCAACCAGGTGATGCTGAAATTTCCTTTTAGGCCTAAGTATTATAATATTGTCTTTGAATGTCAATACAAAAGTACAGAGAAGCTACAGAGCTGTTTAGACACATGAATGACTGTCCATAAATCCTTAGTCAATGATTTTGACTAATTACTCTGCTGTTTTACACATAAAAACTTAATCAAAAGATATTTTCTCTGATAGGATCAAATGTTGTAAGCTTAGTAAATGTACAGACGTAAATGAGTCTAGTTCTTAATGATTTCTAGCAATAAATAGACTAAATGATTTTATGGTCAGTCATGTGACTGATGGGGAACAGTCACATATCAACAGATATTAAAAACATATTCATATTAATAAGACTGTGTGAGAATAGCATTTTTACAGGACAACTTCTCAAAACATCAAATTAATTGTTTTTCTTCAGACAAAGAGGCATAAAATACTTAAAAAAGGTTGGATTAGGTCCTCATGTGGTGACCAGACCCCACTGAAAAATACACGATTTAATCATTTCCTTTCTAAGAAAAATCAGCCTTAATTACTATATAAGTAATCCATCACAGGCAATTATTGTACTGGCTATAAAAATAGACAGAAATATGGGGTTGACCCTGCCCTGTCTTCTTGTTCAGGTGAGTAGGGAGATGGTACAAAGTATAACTTGTCTTCTCACTTAAATTAGGCAAATGCAATGGGAATATAGAATTTAGGGAAGTACTCCTAATAAAAATGAAAAAAACTATATTAACTTGACAAAATTTAACCTAACGATTCCACTTTGTGAAATATATGTTGGAATATTCGTACAACCAAGGGACATAAAGGCCATAAGCGGAGTTGGAGATAAAAGTCTAAATTCTTTTTGGATTGTTTATTCTCAGAATCATGTTTTTGAATGGTTAAAAGTAAATATTTTAGATGCATGCAAATAATTTGTTAACAAGCATTTTGGATTACCCAGTGGTGCCTATTTGTCAATATGTAGTGCTGTTGCCTAAAAGCATCTGCATATGGTCTTGCTGTAAACGCAGAAGCAATTACATAAGTTAGTAAAGAAAAGCATGGACTAAATTAATCTCAGATCCAACTGTCATGGCTCCTCTCATCTGATACATACTTTTTTTTTCTTGCAAGTAACCCATGTTGATGGCCATGGGCCAATAGAAAACTCAACGTAAGGTGGAAGAAATTATAGATTCATTATGCACTCTTCCAACTAATATTTTTTGATTACCTACTAAGTGCTAGGCTCTGAGCTAGGTGCAGTGATTTTGACCGAAAGGAAAGTACTCCACAGATCCCTTCATTTCTTCCTTTTTTTTTTTACGTTTAAAAAAATTTTTTATTCAAGTATAGTTGATTTACAATGTTGTGTTAATTACTGCTGTACAGCAAAGTGATTAAGTTATACATACATATATATATATACATTATTTTTAATATTCTTTCCCATTATGGTTTATCATAGGATATTGAATATAATTCCCTGTGCTATACAGTAGGACCTTGTTGTTTACCCATTCTATTAATAAATGCTTACATCTGCTAACCGCAACCTCCCACTCCATCCCTCCCCAAAACCCCTCCCCTTGGCAGCCACCAGTCTGTTCTCTATGTCTGTGATTCTGTTTCACAGATAGGTTCATTTGTACCATATTTTAGATTCCACGTAGAAGTGATACCATATGGTATTTGTCTTTTTCTTTCCGATTTACTTCACTCAGTATGATAATCTCTAGTTGCATCCATGTTGCTGCAAATGGCATTATTTTGTTCTTTTTTATGGCTGAGTAATATTCCATTGTATATATCCTTCATTTCTCATTTGAGGTAGTGGTGGTAGAGGGGTAGGGCACACATCCAGTAACTAGTCAACTACACATTTTTGGCAATGTGTAGTAAATTACATGATATCGATACTGCCCACACAAGGCTGATGTTTTGTTCTGAGCTCTGGCACAGAACTGAACTGTGTATTTGACTTTAACCTTCTTTTAAGGCATAGAACAATTTGAGGTCCTACTGGAGATAATAAAACTCCCTTGATATTGCATGGGTATGTGTGTGCCCATCTTTAGTTTTGGTATTGATTTAAGGCTATTGTTGACAGTAATTGAAATTTTATGATAATTTCCCTCATATATGAGGAAATTTACAATGTTAAGAATAAACACGACCCCTATTAAGGTGTATGTCCTGTTTAAACATGAGATCTAAGCCAAGTTTATAATTTTATTACATTCACCAAGTAATACATGTTTATTTTTGAAATTTAAAACATATAAAACTCTTGCAATGTTGAGTCTTTGGGTTTACATTAGCATTGTTGATAGGCATACGTAAGTCAATATCTCATCGCGGAAAGGAAGAAAAAGCCTTACAGGATTTCTGTACTTCAAAATAAATGTGGGTCCTTTGGAAATGCACCATTAGCTACAGAATATATTGTAATTTATGCTAGTTTGCACAAAGGAAGGCGTGTATGTACAGAAATTTCAAAGGCAACTAATTTAGGCCTTGCCTACCTGGAACATTCTTCCAGGGTTTTGGTTCTGACCCGTGTCCCTCTTTCCCATGTGTGAATTCCAGAGATCTTTGGGCAAGGAGAGCAGAATGGAAAATCTCTGGGCACATAGCATAGCGGAAGTAAGCAGGCAGCAAGATTACCCTGGAAAGCCATTCATTATATGTTTTCAATATCCTCTAAAAGGGTTGCCCACCCCTAACTACATATTTATACATATTTACTTGATAATCAATAAAGGAAAATGACTACATTATTTTGATTAAAATATCAACTCTACATGTTACTATAAAATCACATTTAAGAAGCCAGAAGAGGGGAGATAGCAGTTCAGGCTACCCTCCGGCCTATGATATATGATATTTTCAGGCTGCAAGGAGAACAGACACATTAAGAAAATAGTGCTAATGATATTAAAGTACTTTACAAGGCTTGTTACTAAGAGCTGACAAACCTGTCAAGTGTATAATGTAGGAGGCTATCGTAACATTCTCAGAAAACCATACCTCTACCCCATTTCACTGCAATCTCCTAATAATGGAGCTGCTATAAATTCTAGCCAGCAATGGGACAGCCATGGCTTCTCACCCCAATGTGAGGACATGATAAATATAAAAGAAAATGGCTGTCAGTTTTGGCGCCCGAACCTTATTACAAAGTCTTAATCTTACTGGCCTCAGCACCTTTTATCACCGCCTTGTTATGAGCTGATGGCTTTTTTATTTGCTGGGAGATGGAGGATGTGTCATTTGATGTCCTTTTATGTAGCCACTGCTCTGTCCTCTCATGAAAAAAAAAATTTTATATGTTTATTACAGTAACCGATTAAATGCAAGACTCAGGCTGCTGGCTCAGGTACTGTGGGCTTAGGATTTAAGAGAGTCTGGATTTAAATACATCATCATGAGTATTTATGTGAATGGGACTCAAATAGGAAATTAATTTTTCTCAGCACTGGAGAGAGTGCATTGCAATATTCATGCTTGTTTATTCTTGCTATTATTGTTATTGGGATTGGCCATTTTTGGTTCCAAGGTCATCCGGAAATCCCAGCTCTCGCTTTTCTTCTTTCTTTAAACATCTAGGTCCGAGGAAGGAGGCCTTGTAAACACAGTCCAGCTCAAACTCGGCTCGCGTTCAATCAGCTTGATCCTTAAGATGAGATAAATTGCAGTGATCTAAATATTAGTCTAAAAATCTCACAGCTCACTTCCCATCTCCTTCATTTATGGCAAATGAGAGTCTGAACTTCACTGGAGACACTGCCCCTGCCAGAACATCTTTCCACCGGAAGTGCTGCCAAGTGCCGGCATCAGGTACTTAACGAAACCTGACATTGATGGGCTGGTCTCAAGCTGTGGCCGGAGACTCCATCACTAGATCTTATCTTCAATTTGTGTCCATAAAATGCGATGGCCCGAGTGTCTAAACACAAAGAGCCTTATCCTGTCTGTTGTGCCTGCCAGCTGAAAATCAGCCCCTCCCCTCCCCCGCTCCCAGTGGGGAAATTAGCAATTTCATTCAAGGGAGGGACTTTCATGGCATGGTCCGCAGGCTTTGGAGCTCGTGCTCACCATACGTTTCTTTTCTCCCAAAGCGTTTGCATCCCAGCGTCAAAGGCCAAAGGTCCTCAGAGATTTATTTCTCTCTATCTTGTAGGAAATTGCCAAGTTGGTTGTTGTAGTTACTTAGTCCTCATATCTCCTAGCTATGAGACAGTGTCTATAGGAAGCTGGCAAAACTGGTTTAAAAATCAACATTGTTTGTTTATTTGTTGTATGACTGAGACTTCCTTTAACTTCATCCTACCAAATAACTGATCTCACTAAGTTTTTGACTTATGAGCTATTCATTTTATGAAAGAGCAGAATTAGCTAGTAAGTTGGGCATTACAATGGTACAAGTCACATTCTCTCCTTTGTTTATGATATCTTGAGAAATTGCCTGAGTTATGCAGGAACCTGAGTTATGCAGAATTTTATTCTGTGGTCTAGTTTTGGCCCATGAGAAAGGATGGAAAAGACCTTATGTTCTTTTCTTTGAAAATGAAAGCATTTGAGTGCTTTCATTTCCTGAATGCACCTTACATGGGAGATTAAAATCTCCTTGAGTATTTTTAGAACCTTGACTTTTTCACTTGGAATTCTCTGTTGAAGGAGCGGTTATGCTTAAAATGCAGCTTTGGCATGAGTGGGCACCCAAATGGCCCCTCCTGTGATTGTTCCTGAAATAAGCTGTTTATGATTTGCCACTCTACCAGGAAAAAGCTGATGAAAAACTGAATGCATAGGAAAAGGCAAATTGCATGTCTAGAAATTTAATTAAAAAGGAAATAACCCTCCCTGTATAAAGGTTGGCAGTCCCCTGCACAATCCTCTTCATACTTCTCCTCTTCCCTCCTCAATCCAAGTACAAAAATTCCTTACCAGTGAGATTCACACATGCATATTAATGAGAAAAAGCAGTCTGTTGCAAGTAACTCAGAGGTTCTTGGCCCCTGAGAAGAGGTGAACAGGTTAACTGGTCTGTAACTTACAGAATCTCCTCTCATTGACTTTCACTGTGCATCCCTCAACCTGCTCCTGAATCAGTGATGACTCCAAAATCCATACTAATCATCAGAGCATTCCCTCATGTCTGAATCACATGTTACGATTTACAAAACTTTTGCTTGTATATTTTTTTTCATGTCATCCTCACCATCACCTCTAATATGATGAGTAAACATGAATATTCTCCTTTATCAGACAAGTATTCAGTAAACAATGAATAATTTTTTAGCATAAGTTATATCCCAATATTTCATGGGGTGTTTTTGATCCTGAAAAACTTATTTGCTGCTTATCTGAAATTCAAGATTTAACTGGACACCCTGGATTTTTATCTGCTAAATACATAAATTCCAACTGAAAGTCAAAGAAGAACTGGCAAGTTCATACAAGTAATATATGTCAGGGTTGTTACTAGACATTATAAGAGTTGCCAACTCTGATTTGTATATATAATATTATTTAATCCTGACAGTGTGAGGTTATTCTCCACATTTTCCAGATAAGGAAACTCAGGTCTCAGGGAAGAAGTAACTTACTAAAGTGGCAGAGTAGGGGTGCAGTTCCAGACCCATGTTTTCAAGCACTCCTCTGTTTTCAATTCTCTGCTGCGTTTGGGAGCTGGGATTCTGGCTCTGCCTTGCACAGTCCAGTTTGATTGCACATTTCAGACAACTGCTTTGTGGCTTCCATGCCAGATGTTGCAGACTCCATAAAGGCACTAGGAGAAAGTCATGCATGGATGCCCAGTGTGCACTGAGTGTCAGCTCCCCTTAGTAGAAGTGTCTATATGAGATTTTGCACTAAGGGCATCCTTAGTAAACTGCCTTGACCCTATCCTGAGAAAGTCAACATCATCAAGTGAAGTCTGACTTGCACCAAATGAGAAATAAGGCACAGATAAGGGCTCCTTACTGTATGCCATTGGTTCAGACTCCTGAGGAGGTCTTGCGGGAAAAAAAGCTGTGGCAGCAGGCTTACTCTGCAGCAGAGTTGGATAAGCCCGAAAGGTCTCTAATAAAACAACTTCATATGTAAAAAACAAATAAAACAAAACAAAAATGCCCCCAAAATGGGGAAAAAGGAAAATGACCTTAAGAAGGTAGAAATTATGTTGCAATTTTTACATCTGTTCAACATCTGCTCTCAAAGGTAGACCTCAGAGCTTTTATTTTTTCCTTCTAAGCTTCAGATCCTGTTCCCTGTAAATTGCCGACAATACACGTATAGGATCTCTGGATACCCAGAGAAGATAGACACATGAATCATACTGTTACTGAGCTATCCTTGTGCTTATTTATCTGTCAGTATGTCATTGAGTGTTTGAAACATCCATTCTGAGCCATAGTTTGGAGGACTCCAGCATGCTTCCCAACACTTTTATTAATCCATCAATGCATGTTCTTTCTCTACTTTCTATACAGCACCCTTTTTAAAATGTCACTGTCTTGATTAATTTTCTGTTCCCTTTCAGGTTAAGATGACATGTGGAAAACAATTCTCCCTGGAGAACCAACTTCCTATATTCTTGACCACCCCATGGCACTTGAAGTCAATGAAAATTAGATTCACCTCGGAATCTCCACACTCAGAAAGTGTAAGATGCTTTAATTACCCTGTTGTTAGTACTTTGTAATCACATGACTAGCACTATGGTCATGTGTTAGCAAAGTGAGAGAACATTGAAAACAATGCTAAATGGTATGTTTTATGGCTATTTACAAGACGAAGAATCACTCTCTTCTCCTTATCCTGGGTGCTTTAGAATTTAAGGCAATTTCTTCTGTGAATATAAAATAAAATTCTACTGTAAATATGCATAGCTAGTGAAACATTTTGAAAATTCTACTAGTTTCCCTCTTCTCCCATCTCCACCCCTCCTAAGGTAACAATTTAGGCCTGAGGCTGGAATCTGGATGCAGGAGAAAATTTCATGAGGGACGTTAATTAAGTCTGACCCTATAAGGCAAGGGTGTAAAGATGGGAGAGGTCAGAGGGAAAGGAGATCAGTCATAGATATCCTAATTTTCCTTCTTCTAAGTTTAAGCCATAAAAAGGAAGTTTATATGATGGATTGAGAGGAATATCATAGACAGAGGTCCTTTATCCAACTCAATGGTTGGGACCTGGTAAGAGGTTATTCAGAGCCTTCATACACAGCATCTTGGGGGCTGCCATTTCACAGTAAGCTGGGTGGTAGCAGACTTAGAGAGATGAAGGGCATAGTTTACTTTTCCTATGCTACCTTCCCATACACCTGGAATGGACCTAATTTAGAGAAACACTCATGTGCCCCCTGGAGACTAAGTGAGGGATAGTCAGCTTACCATGGGGCATGCTGGGACCTGAGGCAACGTGACTCCAAAGTACAAGCCATCAGGTGCACAGCCCAGAAGCAGGGCCAGATGAATTTTGTGATGGCGACTCAGAAGAGCCAGCTACACTGTGAGAGGGATGACATGAGGCTGACTGGGGAGCACCAGTGGGCCTGACGAGGCTGAATGAGACAGACTGTTAAGTTAGATCAGACAAAGGGTGCAGCCAAGGCATGTACCTTCATGCTGAGGGTCACCTATGCAGGAAGCAGCCCAGAGCAGCAACCTGGTGGGAGAGGCCAGAGATACGCTGAGGACTCAGGGACCTCATCTCTCCTTGAACCCTGAGGACAGAAGAATTGTTCAGACACCAACTCAGAGAAGAGAAAGGAGGATGGGTGTATCTCCAAATGACTGGACATTTTATCTAAGGAGATTACATTGTCTAAAAAACTGTTCAAACTATGCTATTAAATTGACATCACCAGATTGTTCTCCAGTGTAGGTCTCTTTCCCCTCCATCAAGCAGAGGATGGAAGGCCCATGAGAAAAATCAAATAAATTAATATAAAAATAAAATAAGTATATGAACTTTCATAAGGGGGTATTTTGTGAGAAACTAGGTGATCCTGTTACACATGTTTATGTGATACCTAAATGTGCATTTCGAAGATATCAATGCTTAATGAGCCAAGAGTTGAGCTCCTCAAGGAACACTGGAGAGGGGTGGGCTTGGAGAAGACCAGGAGCCTCATGCATAGTTTTCTATTCTTTAAAAAAATGTTACAATCATGTGTAGGAGATATCTTCCTCGAAGGTGCTCTGAGCTGTGTAGTGGTCTCATTCCTTCTGGAACTGTGCTTGATGGAAACCTCTCCCATATAAACATTTGGTCCCATGCTTCTCAAGGCTTCTTAAGTGACAAATTGCAAGCTACAGAATACCCCAGTTGAAACTAGCATACAAGAAAGGAGAGTATATTGTCCCACAGAACACAATTCTGGGGAGAGGAGAGTTGAGGAGGATATTTTCATCCTTTATCTCTGTTCTCAGTTTATTCTTGCAAACAAGCTTTCTCATAGGGTCCCTTGGCAGTTCCAGATTCACATCTCCCCAACTTTGTACTTTACTCACTGGCTATACCTTAAAAATTCCTGGGGAAAATATCTTTTTTGGCCCAGCTTGGTTTATATAAACACCCTTGTATTAGTTTCCTATTGCTGCTATAACAAATTACCACAAACTTAGTGGCTTAAGTAATACAAAATTACTACCTTGTAGTTCTGGAGGTCAGAAGTCTGAAATGGGTCTTTTTTGAGCCAAATTCAACCAGTTGGCAAAGTTGAATTCCCTTCTGGAGGCTCTAGAGGAAAATTCTTTTTTGTTGTTGTTGTTGCTGTTTTCAGCTTCTAGAGACGACTGGCATTCCTTTGCTCATATTCCTTCCCGAAGCCAGCAACGCTGAGTTGCGTTCTCATATCATATCCCACTGACCTTCTCTTCTGCCTCTCTCTTCCCCTTTTAAGTACCCTTGTGATTGCACTGTGTCCACCCAGATAATCCAGGGTATTCTCTCTACTTTGAGGTCAGCTGGTTAGCAACCTTAATTCCAACTGGCTCCTTAGTCCCCCTTTTCCATGTAACATAATATATGCACAGATTCTGAGAATCAAGATGTGAACATCTTGGGAAGGCATGGTTCTGCCTACAACAACCCTCTTGAACCAATTGTTTTGGCAAAAGAAGTGAGATGCTCTGATTTACCCAGTGTGGATCAGAATTTTACCTTTTTGGTCAGGAGAGCAGTTTGACTGGAAGCACCTTCCGGAACCACATGATCAGGGCAGGGCAACATCTGTCTCTACAAAGAAGATGATTCTTTAAAGGAAGAGGGAGGAAAGAGTGACTTTATAGACAGCAATACCTGTCTTATATTCATATTTCCTGATATTTCACTCTTCATACAATTGCAAATCACATTGAAGAACTGATGTCTCCACAAGGAGCAACTGGATGTTCCTAGAAGGTCACAGGACATAGTTTAAAAAAAAAAAAATTTTGTTTTAACACCTTAGAGATCTTGATTGGTAAGTTACCTGAATATATTATCCAAAGTCTAGAGTATATTACCTCTTTACAACCATGCTCCCAAAGTAGCAACTATCAAATTATATGTCATAACATGGGGGAGGGACTTGGGAAGGGAGGTAGAGGAAAGTGGATGCCCTTCAATGCACATGGGTCAGAAGCAGAATGACCAGGGGCTACTGCAAACCACACATTCCCTAAATTCTGAAAATGTCCCCCAAGGAGATTATGTCCCTTTGTATGAGACTTATAGTCACATGGGCCAATGCTACCCATGTGACCATGGGGTATTCCTTAATGGTACCATCAGGATAAGACTGAGTATAACCTAACTTGGTGTTAACTTGAAGAGGATTACTTGAGGAAATAGGTAACTAAGCGATTGTGATACAGATGGAAGTAATATTTTACAGTAGAGAAAAGTATTTTAGAGCCCAGAATTCAATAGAGGAAGAGACATATACAGGTGAATCATTAGGTACTAGGTAAGTATACATTTCTCGGATGACATTTTTTAAAAGTATGTTACATAATAATGGATGAAACTGATGTCAAGAATGGTAATATTCTTGATGGCATGTAGAAATCTAGTATTTATCTCACCCACCTGACCTATTGTACTTAATATTAATTCACTCATTTCTTATAATAATACTTTGAGGTAAGCAGAGCAATTACTACTGTCCCTAGGTTACAGATTTATCATTTCATAGTACCTTGTGCATATCGTTAAGGAGTCTCTATTTTGCTCTAATGTAATTATTCTTCATTTCTTCTTTTTCCGCCCTTTTCTTCCTTCCCTCTTTCCTTCATTTTTCCTTCTTTCCTTTTCTGCAAGCGTACTTGATTGTTTTCCCACATTCTTCCTTTCTAAAATCTACTTCCTTACCAGATTGTACCCGGAAGATATCCCCAGTGCCTCTCGTATTTCAGGAAAACAATTTCAATACACATTTATTGGGAACTCAATTCAGGCTCATTGCAACAATCACTCATGAGTGATTAGAGAAATGATGAAATATTGGACAGCAGGAAAGTTTAAACATTCATGGTCTAAGCATACTGTGCAATAACTGTAACCAACTATAAACCCCTCCAAAGTGGAAGGAATGAATAAATAATAATACAAGCATAAGTTACATTAAATTAAGAAATAAAATAGATGACAATACATCTAAACACTAGTCTCAGCAACACCAAGAAAATAGACAAATAGCTGCCATTTCCACCAAGAATTTTAAAAAAACAGCAAAAAAGAATTAAAATAAGAAATAAAAGTTTCTGTAGATATGGAGGAAATTTTGAAATAATTGTATGAGAATGCTATGTACTCCTTCATGCTGAAAGAGAAATCATAGGAAAAAAATTCTAGAAAAATGCACAGTATCAAGATCCTCTCAAGAAAATGAAAACTTGAATACATCAGCAGTTATTGAAAAATATGAAAGTCTTATCAGAGCTCTATCCCTAAAAGCAAGTCCAAGCTTTTTAGTATGAATTCTATAGACGTTTATGTAATGATCTGTATTATAGAGAGTGTCCCAATGCACAAAATAACGTGGACATCTTCCTAACTGATTAGATGATGGTAGTACAATCTTGACAACCAAACTGTATAAAGATCACAAACACACACACACAAACTCACTCATTCACAAAGCAAGAAAACTATAGACCAAAGAATCTATTATAAACAGATGAAAATATTAGCTAATACAATTCCACAGTAGGTTAAATGAATCATGACAGGGTATATCTCAGAAATGCAAAGGTGGTGCAACATCAAGAAATGTATTAATATAAGTTACTATATGAAACAAATGTGAAAATCAAATGAACAGGTCTATAACAGTAATAATAATGATGACAGTAATAATAATAATAAATAACTTATTGAGTGCAATACTACTAACTCATTGAGTGCTATAAATTACTCATTGAGTACCAAGTACTATTTTAAGTTCTTTAACATTAGTGAGCTCATTTAATCTTTAAAATAACCTAGTGGAGGAGATGTTATTATTTCTCCCTCTATTCAGATGAAAAATTGAGGCAAAAGAAAGTTAAACGGTGGAGTTATGCAGGAAATGCAGAATTCTGACTCTGAAACTTGCTCTCTGAACTGATACATTATGATGCTGCTGTATAAAGACCATTCATGATTTAAATGAAAAGCAAGCACATGACAACAATGACAACACTAAGTAAGCTAAAATAGAGAATAAAAGCCTCAGTCTGAATTATGGTATCTACCAGAAGTGTATAGTCCATGTTGCACTTACTGCTGTAATATTAGAATCATTCCCATCAGAACTCTCAAAAAAATAAAGGGAGACTTACTATCATTACTGCTATTTAACCCTGTATTAGAGATTCTGGTTAATGAAATAAAATGAGGAAAAAAATGAGAGAAGTAAATATTAAAATGGAAAAGAGAGAAGGGTCATGATTTAGAGACACTATGATTATTTATCTAGAAATTTAAGAAAAGAATTAAAAAGCTAGTAGTGATAATAATATTATTTATAAAATGATGACCAGATACAAGATCATGCTGTCTTGAGACAGGTACAATCAATTAGAAAATATAATTGAAATCAAACATATCATTCACAACAATAATAAAAAACATAAAATACCTAGGAAAAATATTAGTTAGAAAGAGTAAGTACTTACGTGAAAAAAACAACAAAAAGAAATTTTACCTGATAACATAAAAGAATATCTAATTAAATGGAAAGTGGAGATGTATTTGACATACATTTAACATAGAAAAATTCAATATTATAAAGATATAATTTTCCTAAAAGTATTTATAGTTTAAATATAATTCAAATCAAAATTGCAGTACAATATTTAATGGCACATGACATGTTGATGCTAAGAGAAAATATACAAAAATAGTCACAGAAATTTAGCAAACAAGAACATCAATGAGACCTTACTCTATTAGATTGCCAAACATACTGCAAACTTATAATAAAACTGTGGTACTCGCAAAGTAATAGAAAAATATATCAGTGGAAGAGAAAATATGAAAAACAGACCCATGTGCATATGATCATTTACTTATGAAAAAATTTACATTTTAAATTAATGGGAAAAGGAAAACCATTTAATAAATTTTGAATTGGATGATTGATTAGATCCTTAAGGAAAAACAGAATTCAAGGTAACCCTCTACTTCACAGCAGAGAAAAAAAAAAAAAATTAGGTGTTCTAAAGAAGTACATGCATTTGAAACTATAAAAATATTAGAAATATTAGAATAAAGTTCTGTACTCTTTTTACAGTTTTACATGTACCTGAAGTGTACTAGAAAACTTAGGAGACTATCATAATGACAATATAAAGATAACACATGTATGGGTAAGAAAAGACTCCATAAACAAAAAGCAAGTTCCAGTTTGGAAGAATTTAATATATTAAACTAAGTATTATTATCCAGAATATATGAAGAGCTAATACACATCATTAAAAGGATAACATACCTCTTTGATACAATTCTTTACACTGAACTAAAATAACTTTATTGTTGTTTATTTTTGATTATAAATATCTGAATAGCTTCTATATTTATAAGATTAAAGCAATCAGGATAACACTTATGCGAGGCTCTCCTTTCACCTTTCACAGACTCCCTATTCCCCCCTTCTCCCCTGACCCCTAGAAATATCAGCTTTCTACAATTTGCTATACATCCTTCCAAGTGCTCTTTGGTAAATTTATATATACATATATATATATATATATATATATATATATATATATATATAGTCTTCTTTGCATATAAGCATACCTTCATTGCTTGCTGACTTTTGTCTTTTTTTCCACTTAACATATCTTGGAGGTCTTTCCATGCCAGGCATTTTTAAGGGATGCCTAGAATCCTATGGTACAGACACATCAAAACATAGGTAATCAATTATCTAAGTAATTGGACATTGAGGCTATTTGTAGTGTTTCACTATTACTGACAAATCTACTTTGAATATACTCATGAACAAATGTTTCTGTGCCCATGGTAGTAGTTCTTTACAACAAATTTCTAGAAGTGAGATTGCTGGGTCCATTCACATTTGAGAGTACAAAACTTCCTGCCAATCCCTATCAACAATATATGACCTGTATCCTTGCCATACTCTGCTTATTAATATTTTGGTACTTATTGTCAATATGGGGAAAAAATTGATTAGTTTCTTTATTTGCTTTTGTCTATGACAAGTGTTTCATAAACATGTTGTTTTATAATTATGTTATTTTACTGTTTCATACATTTACTGTTAATTTTTCCTGAGAATTCACTGTTCATGTTTTGCTCTTTCTTCTATGGAATTTCTTACTGATTTGTAAGAACCCTTTGTATACTAGAAGGTTAGTGTTTTGTCTCAAATCATTACAAATATTTTCTCACAGTGAATTTTCAAAGACAAGTAGGAGTTTATTAGGGGATAAAGAGAGCATATTTAGTCATGAAGAAATTTTTGATTACTTAATTGAATCAGGGAGTTATATAATGCATTTAATTTGCATCAATTCAGGTTAAAGCTTTTATATGTGGAGACAGCCTTACCCAACTATGAATACAAGACATTTCCTTTAGTCATCTTGAACTACACCTCCAAGACTTATAAGGTAGAAGAGCAAGGCATATGGCTGCCTACACTGTATTGCCCACACTACAAAACGTCTGAACAATTTGACCTACTCAAAAATAATAACTATCATCTGTCTGCCATGTTCTCTATAATTTCTTTCAATAAAGTTGTATATGTGTGTGTGTTTGGAGAGGGAGGTTTCGTTGAACTGAAAATGGGAAGGGAAAATGGGAAGGTGATTAAAGCAAGGTACCCAGGGGCATGCTGCTAACATTTGAAGGATTACTGATGTCTGGCATTGACAGTTGCCCAAATGTTTCCACATATGTCTTAATCCTCAAAGGTGACATTTTGATAAGTATAAGGCCAGTCTGTTCTCTTATATGATATTAAATGACTTGTCCAAACTCAAGAACTGGTAAGGAGGAAGCCTCTTTCCTTCCCCCTCCTTCTTTTCTATCTCATATGCCTATAAAGGTAACAGCTTAACTGTTAGAACATCTTCTCTTTATTTTTTTATAGAAATGTTTGTTGATCAGCTTAGTGGATTGATAATCATAGTTACCATGTAAGCATAAGAATGTGACACAGCTTTATTTGTTAACCCATTCAAAATATGCTTCTTCATCACCCACTATGTGCAAGATGCAATGAATAAAGGAGAGAAAACTAAAGAAGTCTTTTGCCTTGCCCTCAAGGAGTTGACCTATGAGGCAGAGAATGTTTCCTTGGCTTGGTCCTGAGTTTGGTTTCAGTGCAAAATATGGCATCTACCATTTAGCAGCAAGGCTATAAATATATTTTTAGTCAGTGGGACTCAGATGTTGGATTTAATGGATCAGTTATAACAATAAGAAAGATGAAAATAATTAGTAATTGACACATAGTTGAATGTCAACATTCTAATTTAGCAAGTAAGGCTATTTAAAAACTACTAATCAGATAGCAGTAGTAAATATATATGGACCCAACGTTGGAACACCTAAATATTTAAAGCAAATATTAATAGAACCAAAGGGAGTCCTTTTCTTGTATTTCTGTCTATACAATAATAGTAGGGAACTTCAATACAATACTAATACAATAATAGTAGAGGACCTCAATAGCTCACTTTCAACATTGGATAGATCATCCAGACAGAAAATTAATAAGGAAACAGAGGACTTGAATAATATATAGACCAAATGTACCTAATAGATATATACAACACATTACATCCACTAGCACCAGAATACACATTCTTCTCAAACTCTCAGAGAACAGTCTCCAGGATAGATCATATGTTGGAACACAAAGCAAGTCCTACTAAATTTAAGAAGACTGAAATCAAATTTAGTATCTATTCTGACCACAAAAATAAGAAACTAGAGACCAAAAACACAAGGAAAACTGAAATACTCATAATGCATGTAAATTAAGCAATGTACTCCTTAACAGCTAATAGGACAAAGAAGAAGTGAAAAGAAATATCAGAAAGTACCTTGACCATATTAAAAATGAAAACACAACATAAAATATTATGTGGTGCAGCAAAAGCTGTACAAAAGCTAACAAGTATATAGAGGTATATACTTAAATTTAAAAAAAAGAGAAACATTTCATATAAACAACTTTACACTTCAAGAAATTACAAAAAGAACAAACTAAGATGAAAATTAACAAAAGGAAGGAAATAATAACGATTACAGCACAAATAAAGAAATGAAGACTAGGAAGACAATAGAAAAAAATCAAGGAAACTAAATTATTTTTTTTGAAAGGTAAAGAATATTGACTAACCTTTAGCTAGACTAACCAAAAATAAAGAGAGAAGACTCAAATAAAATTATAAATAAAGCAGGAGAGATTACAACTGACCACAGAAATACAAAGGATCATAAGAGGCTATTATGAACAATTATATGCCAACAAATTAGATGACCTAGAAGAAATTAATAAATTCCTATAGTATACAACCTTCCAAGGCTGAATCAAGAAGAAACAGAATATCTAAATAGATCAATAAAGACCAAAGAGTTTGAGGCAGTAACCAAAAACCTCCCAAGAAAATTCCAGAACCAGATGGTTTCCCTGGTGAATTCTATTCTAAAGAAGAATTAACATCAATTTTAATCAAATCATAACAAAAACTTGAAGAGGCAAAAACACTTTTGAATTTATTTTATGAGGCCAGCATTACCCTGACAGCAAAGCCAGGTAAGCATATTACAAGAAACAACTTTGGATTTTTAGGTCAAAATCCCTAAAAAACATAAATGAAAAATTCTGAATAAAATTTTAGCAAATCAAATTCAACAACACATTAAAAGGATCATACACCATGGTTAAGTGGGATTGATCCCTGGGATGCAAGTTTGGTTCAATATATGAAAATCAATAAAGGTAATATTCCACATTAATAGAATGAGGAATAAAAATTATATGATCCTCTTAGTAGATGCAGGAAAAAGCATTTGACAAAATTCAACACCCTTCCATGATAAAAGTTCTTAAAAATTGGGAACAGAAGGATATATGTGAGCATATAAAGTCTGTATATGACAAACCCATAACTAACAAAATCAATGATGAAAAGCTGAAAGCTTTTCCTCTAAAATCAAGCATGAGACATGGGTGCCCACTCTCACCATTCCTACTCAACATAATAGGAATGGAAGTCCAAGCCAGAGCACTTAGGCAAGAAAAAAAAAGAAAAACACCCAAATCAGAAAGGAAGAAATAAAATTGTCTCTGTCTGTGGATGGCATGATCTTATATATGTAGAAACCCTAAGGATTCCACCAAAAAATTTTTAGAACTAATAAATGATTTCAGTTGTTGAAGGATGCAAAATCAACATTCAAAAATCAGTTGCATTTCTATACATTAACAATGAAATATCTGAAAGAAAAAAACAATCCAATTTATAATAGCATAAAAAACAATAAAATACATAAGAATAAACTTAACCAAGGAGGTGAAAGACCTGTACACTGAAAACTATAAAACACTGATGACAGAAACTAAAGAAGAAACAAATGAAAAGATATTTCTTATTTTCACAGAAATAGGAATAAACAATCCTAAAATTCATATGGAACCACAAAACAATTTTGAGAAAAAAGAACAAAGTTGGAGACATCCCACTTCCTGTTTTCAAACTATACTACAAAGCAATAGTAATCAAATCAAAAGTATCATACTGGCATAAAACACACACACACACAGAACAGTTGAATAGAATAGATAGCACAGAAATAAATACACGGTCAACTAATATTTGAAAAGGGAGCCAAGAACACTCAAGGGGGAAAAGACAATCTCTTCAAGAGGTGATGCTGGGAAAACTAGGTATTCATATGCAAAAGAATGAAATTGGATCCCTACCTTATATCACTCACAAAAATTAACTTAAAATGGGTTAGAGACTAAAATATATAATCTGAAACTGTAAAAATCCTGAAAGAGAAAATGGAGAAGCTCCTTTACATTGATGTTGGCAATGAGTTTTTAGATATAACACTAAAAGCACAATCAAAAATGGCAAAATTAAACAAGTGGGGCTACATCAAACTAAAAAGTTTCTCTACAGCAAAATAAACAATCAACAGAATGAAGAAGAAACCTACTGAATGGGAGAAGATATTTGCAAGCCATATATTAGATAAGATGTTAATATCCCAAATGTGTAAGGAACTCATAAAACTCAATAGCAAAAAAATTAAAAAAAAATTAAACCTGATTAAAAAATGAGCAGAGGACTTGAATAGACATTTTTCCAAAGACAGGCAAATAGCCAACAAATATATGAAAAAGCACTCAAAATTACTAATCATTATGGAAATACAAATCAAAACCATGGTAAGATATTCCCTCACACCTGTTAGAATGGCTATTGTAAAAAAAACAAAGAGATAAATGTTAGTAAGGATGTGCATAAAAGAGGAACCTAGTGCACTGTTGGTGGGAAAGTAAACTGGTGCAGCCACTATGAAAAACAGTATGGACTTTCCTCACACAACTAGAAATAGAACTATCCTATGATCCAGTATATATATATATATATATATATATATATATATATATATATATACATAAAATATTCCATTATATATGTAATGGAATAGTGTTCAGGCATTAAAAAAAAAAAAAGAAAGAAATCCTATCATTTACAATGACCTGGATGGACCTTGAGAGAATTATGCTAAATAAAATAAGTAAGAGAAACATGAATTCTGTATAATTTTTCTTATACATGGAATCTAAAATAAAAAGTCAAACTTATAGAAGCAGAGTAGACTACTGGTTGCCAGTGGTTGCAGGGGGTGGGTGGTGGAGAGATGTTGGTCAAAGTGAAACTTCCAATTGCAAGATGAATAAGTTCTGGGGATTGAATGTACAGCATGGAAACTATAGGTATCAATACTGTATTACATGCTGGGAAATTGCTAAGAGAGTCAATTTTTATGTGTTCTTGTCACACACACACACAAAAAATTGTAATTATGTGAGGTAATGGATGTGTTAACTAACCATATTGTGGTAATCATTTTGCAAGATACATTTCAAATCATCACATTGTACACCCTAAACTTAAACAAAGTTACATGTCAATTGTATCTCAGTGACATTGGAAAGAAAGATAAAATGCAGGAGCAAGCTGAAAAAATTTTTAAAAACCCTATTATTCATACAAGCGGGATAAAAAAGAAAACTATCACATGATCGTATCAATAGATGCAGAAAAAGCATTGGACAAAATCTAACCCATTTATGATTAAAAACTCTAAACTAGGAATGGAGAGGAACTTTCTCAACTTGATAAAGGCTATCTGAAAAAAAACCTCAGCTAACATTATACTTAATGTTGAGAAACTCAAAGCTTTCCTACTAAGATCATGTACAAGTCAAAGATGGCCCTGCTTACCACCACTTTTCAACATCCCACTAGAAGTCCTTGCTAATTTCATAAGGCAAGAAAGGGAGTAAAAAATACACAGATTGGGAAGGAAGACAAAAACTGTTTTTGTTTACAGATCACATGATCATCTATGTAGAAACTCTGAAAGAACTGACAAAAACAGAAACACCTAGAACTAATAAGTGATTAAAACAATATCATAGGATATAAGATTAATATACAAATTTCAATTGATTTCTTATATACAAACAATGAATAACTGGTATTTGAAGTTAAAAACACGATACCATTTACATTAGCACCCCCAAAGATGGAACACTTAAGCATAATTCTAATAAAACATGTTCATGACCTCTATGAGGAAAATGACAAAAGTCTGATGAACAAAATCAAAGAAAAATTATATAAACAGAGAGATAGTCCATGTTCATTTTATTGCGCTTTGCAGATATTACATCTTTTACAAGTTGAAGATTGTGATAACCGGCATCAAGCAAATTTATCAGCACCATTTTTCCAACAGCATTTACTCATTTTTGTGTCTCTATGTCACATTTGGTAATTCTTGCAATGTTTCAAACTTTTTCATTATTATCATATTTGTTATGGTTATCTGTGATCAGTGATCTTTGATGTTACTATTGTAATAGTTTTGAGGTGCCGCAAACCATGCCCATATAAGACTGGGAACTTCATAGATAAATGTTGTCTGTGTTCTGACTGCTCCACCAACTGGCTGCTCCCCCATCTCTCTCTCTCTCCTTGGGCATCCCTGTACCTTGAGACACAACACTATTGCAACCAGGCCAATTAATACCCCTACAATGGCCTCTAAGTGTTCAAGTGAAAGGAAGAGTCACACGTCTCTCATTTTATATCAAAAGCTAGAAATGATTAAGCTTAGTGAGGAAGGCATATAGAAAGCCAAGATAGTCAGGTAGGAAATTAAAAGTATAACTCCAGTGAATACCTGAATGATAAGAAAGCACATAGACTTATTGCTGATATGGATAAAGCTTTAGTTGTCTGGATAGAATATCAAACCACCTACAACATTCCCTTCAGCCAAAGCCTAATCCATAGCAAGGCCTTAACTCTCCTCAATTCTGTGAACACTAAGAGAGGTGAGGAAGCCACAGAAGCAAAGTTTGAAGCTAGCAGAGGTTGGTTCATGAGGTTTGGGAAAGAAGCTGTCTTTATAACATAAAAGAACAAGGTGAAGCAGCAAGCTGATGTAGAAGCTACTGCAAGTTATCCAGAAGGTCTAGCTAAGATAATTAAGGAAGGTGGCTACACTAAACAACAGATGTTCTATGTAGACAAAACAGCCTTCTATTGGAAGAAGACACCATCTAGGACTTCTGTAGCTAAAGAGGAGAAGTCAGTGCTGATTCAAACTTCAAAGGACAGGCTAACTGTCCTGTTAGGGTCTACTGCAGCTGGTAACAAAGTTGAAGTCAATGCTCATTTACCATTCTGAAAATTCTAAGGCCCTTAAGTATTATGTTAAATTATTCTGCTTGTGTTCTGTAAATGGAACAACAAAACCTGGATGACAGCACATCTGTTTACAAAATGGTTTACTGAATACTTTAAGCCTATTATTGAGATCTACCACTCATAGAAAAAAAAAAAAGATTTCTCTCAAGGTATTAGTGCTCATTGACAATTCACCTATTTTCCCAAGAGCTCTGATGGATATGTACAAAGAGATTAATGTTGTTTTCATGCCTGCTAACACAGCATCCATTCTGCAGCCTATGGATCAAGGAGTCATTTTGACTTTAAAGTTTTATTATTTAAGAAATACATTTTGTAAGGCTATAGCTGCCATAGATAGTGATTCCTCTGATGGACCTGAGCAAAGTCAATTTAAAACCTTTTGGAAAGGATTCACCATTCTAGTTGCCACTAAGAACATTTGTGATTCATGGGAAGAGGTCAAAATATCAACATACACAGGAGTATAGAATACGTTGATGCCCACCTTCATGGATAATTTTGAGGGGATTAAGATTTTAGTGCAGATGTGGTAGAAATAGCAAGGGAACTAGAATTAGAGGTGGAGCCTGAAGATGTGACTGAATTGCTGCAATTTCATGATAAAATTTGCACAGATAAATGCTTCTTATGGATGAGCAAAGAAAGTGGTTTCTTGAGATGTAGTCTACTCCAGGTGAAGATGCTGTGAAGATTGATGAAACAACAACAAAGGATTTAGAATATTACATAAACTTAGTTGATAAAGCAGCAGCAGAGTTTGAAAGGATTGACTCCAAGTTTCATGGAAATTCTACTGTAGGTAAAATGCTATCAGACAGCATTGATGCTACAGAGAAATCTTTCATGAAAGGAAGAGTCAATTGATGCAGAAAAATTTATTGTGTCTTATTTTTAAAACTTTCCAAAGCCACCCCAACTATGATGTCCCTCAGTAGGCAAATGGATATATAAACTGTGATACCTCCAGAGAGTGGAACATTATTCAGCACTAAAAAGAAATGACTTATTAAATTATGAAAACATATGGGAGAACTTTAACTACATATTACTAAATGAAAGAAGCCAATCTGAAAAGGCTACATACTGTATGACTCCAACTCTGATATTCTAGAAAGGGCAAAACAATGAAGACAATAAAACGATCAGTGTTTGATAGGGGTAGGCATGGGGGAGAAAGATGAATTGGCAAAGCATAGAGGAGTTGGGGGCAGTGAAAATACTCTGTATGATGTTACAACAATGAATATGTGTCATTATAGATTTATCTAAACTCATAGAGTGTACCTTACCAAGAGTGAATGAGCCCTAAGATAAATAATGAACTTTCGGTAATTACAATGTGTCAATGTAGAGTAATCCTCAGTTAAAAAAAAAAAAAAAAAAAGTACCATTCTGGTGAGTAATGTTGCTAATGGGGGAAGCCATGCATATATGGGGCCAGGGGTATATGGGGAATCTCTGTACCTTCCTTTCAACCTTCCTACAACTGCTCCAAAAAATTGACTTTAATTTTTTAAAACTATTATCTACTATCACTGTTATTTTGAAATAGTCTCCTCCAGAACTTGGGAGGAAAGGGCAAGTTGGTCCTCACTCCTAGCCAGTGGCTGGTTTAGCTTGTCTTCTGGCCTATGTTCCTTCTACAGGGTAAAGATTTTGCCGGCACTTATTTGGAGACTGGGCCTGCTCTGCCCATCTCTGTCCACATTCAGACTACTGAAGATTCACTCAAATATCTGGACCTGAAGGTTTGAAGGCCCAAGTTACACAGCTTTTCTTTCTACTTTAATAAATATAAATGCACCTCTTGGTTAGTCTTCATAGACACAGGACCTGTGGAAGACATCTGGATTGATTAGCCAAGTTATACACGAGAGTGTATGCCTTAAAATTCAACAAAATGTACATTTGTATTATGTGTTTTTATGTGTTATGCTTAGTAATAAATGTGGGGCTTTTTGGTATCTGATAATTGGATTAAAAACATCAAATATATTTCTATGAGTTCATGGTGGCACTTAAAAAACAAAAATCTTAAAAACAAGAAATCTCACTGGTCACTTTTAGAGATTGTTAACGAAAATTTCTTTATTCTGAAAACTAGTGTTTAATAAAATGTTTAATAAACAGTGTTTAATAAAATATGACCAAAATTTCCTTTTAGTTTGTGCCTAATAAGCTTAGATACAGCCTGAAATGAGGCTAAACTAGGCAGCACTGATTAAGTCAACTCGGCTCATTCATCTCATGACTCATGCAATGATGGGACTTATGAAAAGGACCCTAACAGTACCAGGGTTCTGCCTTAAGGAGTCTCTATGGCCAGATAGTGCTGCACCCCTTGTCTGGTTGATTTCTCCTCTGGAGCCATGAAGGCAGACCCTAAAAAGAAAAATGGAGAAGCAGAATTAACCAAGAAGTGTAACAGGCAAGGACTCGTCTCTAAATCACATTCATCCAGAGAAAGCTCTTAGCAGTGAGATTAGCAAACTTTCAAGGTATCCACCATCAGGTGACAAGTGCTCTAGAATGGGCAACATGCTAGAAACTCATGCATAGAGAACCAGTTTGATCTGGTTAAAAATATGTCATTTCAGGATCTTCATCTCTAATATCATCAGTATACAAAACCCAGAGCACTAAAATTATAATGCCAGTTGGTAGAAAAGTTAATAATAAAAAAAATAATAATACAGATGTGAGACCAATGATAAAATCATCAACAGCAACGACTCTCAGATTACGTGTATGCTTCCTCTGTGCCAAGCTCTGTGATAGGTACCTTGTTGAATTCTGACAAACACCAGTGATTTTCCCCACTTCACATGTGAGGTAACCAGTGACCACAGATAAGTTAAGAAGTCTTCTAATAAGTGGCAGACATGGGATTTGAGCCTAACAATGTCTGGCTCAAATCTTGTGTTAATAAACACTGGACACAATCCTTCTGTCAATTACAACCTCAAGAAGATGTTGCAAATTATGAGAAAAAAAAAGTTGGCATTTTATTTCCAATGATAAAAAAATCATTTCTTCAAGGAACAGGCCCTGCACTTAATCAGTATTTGCCACATGCCATCAAGCTCATTTTCACAGTGGTAATATCTATTTAACAGCCAGGGATAAAAGTGATCATCTTTGAAAATGAGGCCACAATCCAGTTAAAATAAAAATGTCTGATGCAAGGTAAGCTTTAATTTAATTTAAGTCTTGGAAAACAGCTTGCCCAAAAATGACTTTTGCAAGTCACGTACAGTATTTCAATCTGTCATTTCATATTGACCTTCACAGGCCTGAAATAAATTGCACTGGACTTGTGAAGCTTGTGAGAATGATATTAAAGTTGGTAATATTTAAAAAATCTTATTTTATATCCACTCTCATTTTAACTTCACTGTGTACAATTCTTGGGAGCAGTGATTTTATAGAGCATTCTTAGATATCTACCAGTTTTCTCATTAATTAGAATTTATGGAAGTTGATTCAATAAATCACTGTAAAGGTAGAATGTCTATTCAAGTAAAATGCAGAGAATCACATATTCAGAAGAATAGTCCCTGCAATATTTCGATGTTAAGTAATAGGTTTTATTTTAAGGTTTTAAGAAAGTGTGTTTAAGGCCTAGCACTCAGTGTATTAAAGTTTGCAAATGCAAGTAGAATTCAGAATAACTTACTGTAATTAAATCTTACCTCGTTGAATATAACTCTTCTATAATCTATTTCTCCTATTTTAATTTTCACTTTTCAATAACCTCATAATAGAAATTAGTCTTCTTTAATGTGTAGCACCTTTTGCTTTGTTGGCCAATGTGGAACTCAATTCTGCATCATACATTCTGCCTATTTCACTTTATAGTCAGACATTCTCTATTAATGTTGGGAATAATCAATTGTTGAAATAATTAATAACGTTACGTCAAAAAATAGCATTTAAACAACATAAATATTAAAGTGATGTTAAGCAAATACTAGGACATGTGGTACACATAATTAGAATCTTCTAGAAAGGTGGAAAATTATACACTATAGTACTTTAGTATTTCTAAGTAAAAAGTTTCTAAAACTACAAAATGCTTTATAATCACAAATAAAATAATAAAACTCTTCTATTGGAGGTTATGCCTTTCATTTTCATTTTAATAGATTATCTTAATTACCTTACCATCTATTTGTATTTTTTAAAAAATACCCCCAAATTGGCTTCTCAATAAAGATACCTGTAAAACTGGAAAGGAAAAGATTTTCCACCCTAGAATTCTGGTCCAAGCAGACTACCAGTTAACAGGGTGTATAAAACAAGAATAATTTTAGACTGCAAAGTTTCCCCCATCTCTTTATAGCCAGCCATAGGGAGGATGGGCTCCACATATATGAGACTAAACCAAGAAAAAGAAAGAAAAGAGATACAAAAAACAGGAGACCCAGCATAGGAGACAGGTGAAGCATCTCACAACCAGATAGTTATGAAGGGAGAGCCTGGAATGACAGCTGTGCCCAGATAACAAGGGCAGCTGGTCTAGTGGGAGGTAGAAGTTTCCAGAATAAAAGCATAGACAGAGTAACTGAAGTATATAAATGTCTTGAGAGGAGATTCAGAGATTGCCAGAGAATTTAGTGATGACCTAGTGGCGACTACCTAGAAAGTAAGTAAAAGAAAAAAAAAAAAAAAAAACTAAACTAAATTAAAAACAAAGCAATTATTAACTCTAGGAAAAACAGAAAATGTTCGAGAAAAGGTTATTTTATACCCCAGCACAGCCCTCAATAGAATTTATTAGTGATATTACACACTGAACATTAATAAAAAATGCAACATAACTTTATTAAGAATATTAAGAACATGAGTATAGTTGGGGACAGGGGTAGTAAAGAAAGACAACTTGTGATATTCTTTTGTGTAAAATCCATAGATAATACCCCAAATTAAAATAATATTAAGAAGGAGAAGAAGAAGAGGAAGAAGTTGTTAAGAAGTAGCAATACAAACATGTTACTTACGGATATGGAAGTGAATTCTGAAGAAATACAATAGAAATGTTGGAGGTAGTTGCCTTTAGGAAAAGGGAAATGAGACGAAGGGTAGAATCAGGGATGGTCATTCTTAATATTTTAGAATTAGATGTTTGAAGCTATTGTTGGTATAACTATACTACATATAATCTGCATTGTATATAAATGCATTTTATTTAGGAGAACAAGTTAGAAAATCCAAAGTTTAGTTTGTAGAGAATCATCAAATTTCAAGACATTCGATAATGTCTTGAAACAATTCTTAATAAGCTACGCTATCATTCTATCAATAACAAAATACATGTTCTGTATCATATAACTTCCGTTTGAAATTTATATAGAATTTACATCTAACACAGTGCATGTTTTTAGGTCTCATGTGCATTTTAGCAGTCAGTTAGCCCTGATGATGCATAAAAGCACGTGAGCCAGGCTCTTCAAACTTGGTTTTACTAGCACAATGGAATCATAATTTTCTGAATGAAATATATAAAAAGAAACACTTTGAGGCTTTAAGAGTAGAAAACCATAGCACAAGATCTGCTTTAATTAAAATCACTTAATATTATAAAGTTCATAATTTCCATTTGATGTACATTCTAAATGATGCATTTATGCATTTGTGCATTTAATTCAAAAACCAGACTGGGGACCGTTCATCAAGTACTCATCATATGGACATTCAGAGATGAATGATGTAACCAAGGTGTCTGCCTCATGAGTCTGCTCATTCAGTAAGTACGATATTCTAAAATTCTCAGAAAAATGCTAAAATTCCCTTATTTATATTTTTATGTTCCTCAGGCAAACCATGTTCTCAAATTAAGATCACTAGATCAGTCTCTTTCATTAAAGGTAAGAAATCTCCTTCAATTTAGGTGCAGTTGATTAGAGTGAGAATAGGATGAAAATGGACAGCTCTATATTCATGAAAAGACTTTTCCAAAGTATTCTTAATACATCTTATTGGAACCTATTTCCTCTGGAAATAATACCAAAATGGGAGCAGCTAATATATTAAGAGCGTGTTTGGTGTTCCTGGGAACCTATAGCTTATTTATTTTCTATTGTCTATAATCACACGTGTGTATTTGGATATGCAAATATATTCAGATCATGTTTTGTGTCTAAAAGAATTAGTAGTGTTGTCAATTGGTGTAGTTAGAAGTTTTTCTTTCCTTACTCCTTTCTGAAGGCACATAGAGCACTAAAAATACAGACGTGTGCCCAGATGTTTCAGGCAGCCTATGTTTCAGCATGAAATTCGATATTGGATGGTATATTATTTTCTCATTCCCATCAACATTTTTTGCATGGACTGCATTATGCATAGCCTAGGATTTGGGGGAGGAGGTGTACAAATTAATTCTCATTGCTATGAACAATTTGCTCCCAGGTAAAATGCCAAGAAAAAGAAAAAAAAAGACTTTTGTAATAAAGTCATTTCAATATGAATCTATTAAAATATATTCAAATAAAGAGCTTTGAGAAAATAAACTTTTTAAAAACATTATTTTGAAACAAATATAACATTTTCAAAATAGACAAACTTAGACAAGCTCTGTCTTGGGCATGTTACTGCATATGTATGACTTTCTCATTTCAAAAGAAAGGGACCTTTTTGTAAATGCCCTTTTCTAAAATGTGGCAGAACAATTTCCGTTGCAAAGTAGGTTTTGCACAGTCTCTGCGATCATACCTAAATTATTAATTTTGTTAATCAGTATATTCCCTTCACAGGTATTGTAGAGGGAGACTGGTCCTACTCCCTGTTCAAACTTTCACACAATATTAATTAGTAAATTTTTATTTTTTAAACGAAAACAGTATTAAACCCAGTCAATGCTCACTTGTCTTATATAAGATCTATGATGCAAAGTACTTATAACAAAAAAATTGGTATATTTCATTACAGTTTGCACAAAGGAATTTGGTCTATAGTTCCACTACATATACGATTTGCATTTTATAACTGAAGGGCTCTCCTCCCCAAACCCACTACAAATAATTTTTTGGTTGTATAATTAGAACACCTGCCTCAAATCCTTTGAAGGGTTTTTAGTTCATTTCTTGGAGAAGCGTTCTGGCTGTTTCTTTTCTAATCAAAGTTACTTTGGTAAATTGCTTTTCAACCAGACCTCGGAATATTAGCTAAGACTGGCTATGGCCTTGTCACAATTTGAATATTAACAGTCATAGTTTTACAGCCGCTCCGTGTTGAGTAATGCACTATAACTCCCACAATTCAGTCGTCGTCGTTTCTTCCCTTCCTCAGCTGGCCCTGGCCCTTGGAATGTTTGCGGGGTGTCACCGTGGATGTGCTCAGAGCAGAGTTATATGGCATCATTTGGAGAAACATTGCATTAATAAGCAGAGTTCAAGGGCAAAGGATATAAACAGAGCAAATTACAAGTCTGAACAGATATATAGCTTTTGTTAAAAGGGACATGGGCTGCTACTTTATTTACTAGGCACTGGTGCACTTGCAGAAGGTGTCAGAATGCATGAAGGCATTTTTAAACAATCACATCACAGTTTAAGAAAACAACACAAATTTTCAGGCTAGAAAGAAAGGCAGTACAAAGATCAATGAGCTTGGGTTTCCTAATGGGAGAATACGATTTGCTATAAATTACCTTAAGTTTCTGGGGTAATTTCACCGATGATAATATCATTTTATGTGCCACCATGAAGGGATAGCAGAAGCCTGCTGGAAACCTAAATTCAATAGATCATGTAAAACTGCACCCTGGCCCAATTTTGTCCAGGATTTCTTGCTGTGATTATTGTGCTATGATTATCTTAACCAGGGGTTACCACCTTAGTTCAAAATTAACATCATGAAAGAGTGATTTATAAAAATGCTATATTTTATTTTTGTATGTGGAGGGCCTCAGGGCTACCTCAATAATGAAATAAAAAGGGAACCAAAAATTCAAAAGAAGGGAAGCAAAAAATATTTTTTTAAAAAAGGAACAGAAGGACTTTATTAATAATCAAAAAAGAAATAATTTTCATCTGCTAATTACCAAATATTTAAATTAATATTCTCAGTAACACTGAGTATACTGTAAAATATGTGACCTAATACTTTCCTATTGGTAGGATGGAAGGCTATAACGTTTTTTTTCTTTTTTGGGAAAGTAGCTTGGAAACTATTACAAAACTATCAAAATGTCCATAAAGCATGGCCTATTTGTTCCATTTAAAAATTTATTTGAAATCAATAATTTCAAACATGTAAATTTTGCCTTAAGATGTCCCTTACTGTAGTATTTACTTTACTGAAATGTAGAAGCAACCTGAATATCCAACAATGGGGAAATGTTTAAGCAAATTTTATATACACTCCATGAAATATTATGTTATTACTAAAATTGATGAATAGGACTATTCTCTACTAATATTAAAAATTATTTTGACATAATATTATATGAAACAGTCCCACAGGATTCAAACGTACTCACTCCTTTATAAAAGTATTTAAGCATCCAAACAAAAATTCAAAAAAGAAACATGCATGAACATGTGTGTACTTATTTATTTGCTTCTTTTCTTGTTTTGTATATGCTATCAGTGTAGCCTGATGGTTTATTATGTTCCTTTAAATTTTTCTGTTTTCTAAACTTATAGTATTAAAATATAGTACTTAAAAGAGAAATGCATGTGGCTAAGTTCTTTCTCCCCCTCCTCACTTTTCAACACAATGAGATAAAGCACATCTTTGTCACATGATTCAGTCTCACTTACTGCTATTTTAAACGTGGCTTTCATTTTCTTGGTGGTGATAGTGGCGAAGCAGAGCGGTGTGGTTTATATTCTAAAGCACAATTAGACAAGAATAATATTTCCCTCACATATTAAAAAAAAAAAGCCACTATATTCTCCAAACTCTCCAACTATATTGTTCTCAGAAGTGACTGCATCAGCGTTCAGCCAGGACTGCCTTATTCCCTGACATGAGATGTATTACCTTCGGCTCGGCAGCTTGTACAGGACGAAATACTCACGGTGAACCGACACGTCCTTCAGTTGCCAAAGAGCCTGGATGATACAATAGCTCTCTACCAGCCCCATTTCCATGATGCTTCAGGACATATTTCTTTCCTGTTATCCGTCTGTCTGCTTCAATCCCTGCTCTCAGCCTAATAAGTTTTAAAAAGGACACTTCTTAAATCGAATTCCCAAAACCATGCTCTGTCATCTTTTTGCAAGGATAAACAAAACATTCAAATTGCTCATGACTTTTAAACACGTAAGAGCCAGTCAAATTATGAAAATTTTACACATTCTAATGTGGAAACGATATCTCTAGAATACATCTTTCTATCTCATTTTATTCTTTTTGAAATAAAGTTTTGTTAAGCATATAGTATCCAATTGTCTTATATTTTTATCCTGCAGAGAGCATCTAAAGTACATTGCCTCCCCCCCATTATTTTAAACCTATTTTCAATGATTTTAATATTCCTGAGATAAGAGGATGCAACTGTTCAGGTCTGATTTCATATTGTTTCTCAGATCCTGATAGGGCATCATTCACATACCACAAAAACAGGACTTTGAAACTGCAATTTGGGAAGGGGAGGCTTAGGGTTGTTTTGATGGCGAAATGATTTGTCAAACATCAGTCCTAAATTATGCGAGGTTCTTCGCCCTTCACTTTGCCAGAGTGCGTTTTGCTTTCTCCCACAGAGATAGAATAGAAACTCATCTTCAAAACCTAAACATTCCAAGCCGGGTCCTTTTGTGCCTGCGTCTTGCTCTCCCGGCTCGGTGCCGGCAGGCGCTGAGAGAGCGCGTATTTACATTCCCGGCGCCCCGCCGCTCGGACCCCGGCTGGGAGACAGGCCGTTCATCATCTGACCCCCTGCCGCCGAGCTTGCTGCCTCTGCCAATCGGCCGGCAGGTGGGGCCGCACCTGAGGGACCGCCCGACGCATCCCTTCTCATCCCTCCGCTCTCCTCCTCGAGCCTTGCGGGGCTGGAGGTGCCTCTGCGAGCCCTTGCTTTCTCCAAAGCCAGAACCGGACAGGTACGCTCAGGTGACATGGACGGCGTGTGCTCTGAGCCCGCCGCTGGCGGCCAGGGGGGCGGCAGGATCGCTGGGGGATTCGTTTTCCCTTAATGCACACGCTGCTTTGGATTGTGTTTGTGGACCCACGGGCCCTCACTGGGTTTAGTCTCTAAAAACTGGAAGAATTATGATGCTTAACTTTGGGAGGGAAGTGTAAGTGAAGAACACATTTAAGTGATAGAACTCGTTGCCTCTGGTCTGTTTCTGTGATAGTATGAAGTTTGCCAGTTAAGTCTGAACTCGATGTGGTCTCTTGCACGCTTCAGGCAATATTCCCCCAAGACCTAAGTAAACAGTATTAACAAAGCACTAATAACTAGTCTCCATAGGGTGCAAAAACTACCCCAAACAAAACCTAACCTAGATCTTAAGGGCCATGAGAACAGATTGCAACAATTCAGAAAAAGAGCTGAACCTCAAATCACGGGAAATCTTTTCCAAATACTCAAACTAATTGTATTGCAAGCACCTTGCCTTTGTAGTTCTGAGTTCCTAGGCTGTTCTGTGAAGGCAGCTACAATTAGTCCTGCTAACTTGTTACGGTTTTTAAAATTGGACTCCATAATTCTTTCTGGTTTAAAGTATCCAAAACATCTACTTTATCATGTAATTTGAGAACAACTGAGGACAAGCAGAATGTCGACACCCTCCCCTCCCTTATATGTTCCAAGAGTGTCTATACAGTTGTCAGTTATGCCCAGACAAGGCCTTGGAACAAAACAGACAGTGCTGCTGGTGGCTTCAAGGCTTCGAGGTTTCTCAGAAAAAGCATATTTCTTAAAAACAAAAACAAAAAAACCCAGCAACCACAGCAGCAAACATCACCCCCCAACCCTCCACCCCCGTCTTGCTTCTGAATCATACATCACAAAAAAGAGAGAGAGCAGTGACTTCAGCTTTCCTGCCTTTAACAACTGGAACTGATAATGCCAAAAAGGAAGAGAAACAAACACTTGAGCCATATCGCTGCAGGGGGAGGGTGCATGTGGGTAGTTCCAGGTTTGCCATTTGTTAGAGACCTCCCAGGGCTAGGAAGCATCTCTCCTCAAAGTTAGTGGTTCTCAAGTCTGGCTTCTCAGGAGACTCACCTGGGGGGTTTTAAGAAAATACCAGTGTCCAGAGCAACATTCTGATTCTCTTGGTCTAGGGTGGGGTCTGGACAGAAGTACTTTGGAAAATCTTTCCAGTCATTGGAATGCACAGTTCTCCAGCTGCACATTCCAATTTTGTTCTGTTTTATGGGATATATGAATGGGATTCATGGGGTATTATTCTGTTCTGTTTCATGGGATACAAGTGTCCCCTCTCCTTCATCCTTTACTCTCCCCCCCACAAACACAGCACAGAACCCACATTGGGTAAACAAAGTCTCTGTCTCTTTGTGAATTAAAAAAAAATGTTATTGAAATATAGTTGATTTACAGTATTGTGTTAGTTTCAGGCACACAGTAAAGTGATTCAGTTATATATATATATATATATATATTCTTTTTTGTATTCTCTTCCATTATAGGTTATTACAAGATACTGAGTATAGTTTTTCCTTATCCATCACTCACTTCTATTCACATTCTGGTCTGTTCATTCTAGGTACTAAAAATGTATCATTCCTCATTTTAATACCTTGAGAGCAGGGGTTTTTGCTATTGATATTTTTATGTTTGCATTATTATATAAAATACTGGCTGGGGTGGGGAGGAATGGAGGGCAAGTGATAGACTTGCTGAGGAATTCTGAAGTCTAAAATATTTTCCCCAGAAAGTTCCACCTGCAGTTCGTGGCTTTTATTCATCTGCTTTAGGGCCATCTTGAGCCACCCCAGATCACCGCCCTCCAACGTCTAGATCCACATTTTGTATGATCAGAGCATCCTTACTGTTCACCAAAGGGTAACTAGAGTTTCTCTTTCCCTGGGTTTTTTGTGCTCTCCGTGGCCAGCAGTGCAGCATTGCTAGATTATGTTGTACACTTTTCCTTGAGAGATAGATGATCTGTTCTTTGATTAGACACACTGACCTTTTACAGGTGTTGATCATTGATCTTGATCTGGGCTGGATAGAAAGCTCTTGACTCCGACAAGTTCCTCTGCTGCCAACAGCAGAGGGAAATTCAATTTCTGTGTCCACACAGCCACTGCAGCAGGATTTCTCCTCAATTAGGATTTCTCTCGTTATTCTTCTACTTTTACTAAGCAAGCTGCAGCCTCTGCTTTCCAGCTCTGCCTTTTAGTTACAGTAATCAATTTTTCAGTGTAACTGGCTGTAATTGTTGGCTTGGATATTGAGCTTTCATGAGGCTTAGACGTAGTGTGTTCCCATGAAGGGTCTTTTCCATACCTCGTAGACAGATGGGTAATAATGCCATACATTAATACCTCCACATTGGTTTATGTGTGTTTGATCACAGTGCAAGCATAATTATTTTTGCCCAGTAAAAGCTATTAGAGATCTATTTGGTAGGTTTTACAATCAATAGCTCCTGTGATATTTGTGTAGCAGCCACAGAATAATCAATTGAAGGTCATATAAAGTAAATTAGCATCCTCCTATAATGATTCTTTTTTCTAGATGAGAATTGGGTTTTATTATTTCATCAGGAGCCTCTCACAACGCATGCTCTGTCTGTTTGAGAAGAAGAGAGATGAAAGTTGTGAGCGTGTCTTGAACATAATATTAATACCCATTACTCGAATTTATGTTATCGGATTATTGAATTAGCGGATTCACACTGGAATTCCTTCAAAACCCTTTCTTATGGACTCAGTGCCACAGTTAATAACAGGTGGGAGCACACGGACATCTTTTGATGCAACTCCACAACGGTGGAGTGAGTCACTTTGCAAAAGTCAATCTTCATAGCTGTCTCTTTAAAGCAAATTTAGAGTTGGTTAAGTGTGTTCTATTGACAGTGTGACTGAGTTTCTCTCTTCAAACCCTTTTGGAGAGTGACTAGTGAGCTAAGCAGGGGATGGAGGCCAGAACGCCAAATACACTAATGTCCATCAGTAGCTCAAGGTGCAGCTGAGGTCGAGGTGGAGTGGGGGAGGGTTCTGCACCTGCTTTCCTGCGGGGCTTCTCCCTCAACCGAGATGCCTAACCTGGATTTCAGATTTGCGGTGTGAGCCAGAGCGATGGCCGTGCCTCCATAAAAGATTGCAATTTGCCAACCAGAGGCACGCAGTCCCCCAACTGTCTTAAAGGGACCCATTTTCAGAGTTTAGCCTTTCTTTTTGTGGGTACAATCAGTTGTGCACTGAAAAACTGCAGCCACAGTTGGATAACTGCAGGCACAACAGGCCACAAGAGGCCTCTTTGCTCCAAATTTTGTACCTGCAACTAATTGCACTTACAGAAAATGGGAGTGTGGTAGGAACTTTTTTAAAAATTTGGGCCAGTAAAGTCTCCATGGAGGGAGTAGGCAAGGAGAGAGACAATTACTCACTTTCTTAAAGACAAAGGCAAATAGAGACATCCTTTTCTTCACACACTCCATCTAGTCTGGAGAGCAGGGTTTAGGAATGAAATACCAGGTACCGCAAGTGCCCTGATCATTTGGGACATGACCTGGGAATCTGTGACATTTGGCAAACGCACCAGAAATCATCTGTTGAAAAGTACAGTAAAAAAGATATTGGTGAGTTTAAGACTACAACTTTGGTGATAAATTAGTGTTTTAGAATAAATGGCAAAAGGCTCTTTTTGTTCCTTTAAAGAAATGAGTATTATGGATATTACTTTTCATTTGCTTTGGGGACGGTTAACGCAGAAGTTAAGATAGGTAGTGCCTCTGGACTTTAATCAAATGGTAAATCAAGAGGCATTTTAAACTTATATAAATATAATATATATTAATGTATTTATATATATTGTATATTCATATATATTCATGTACATATATATGCATTTATACAAATTATAGCTGCATGTCTCTATACACATATATATACACGCATGGACATATACAAACACACATATTTCACATACACATGCATATTTTATTTACTTTTTTTACGAGCCCCAGGAAAAGGCGATCTGCAGCCTGGGTAACTTCCACGTCCCTGTGACTTTGTGTGGAGGGGCTTGTGGATCTGTGTTACAGGGACCTCGTCCTACCATCTCTTCTGTACAATGTGGGGACAGTCAACCTGAGCTTGAAACCAAGAACTTGTTTTCCACCTTTTGCAGAAGACCATAAGTTAAGCACACATTCTGGAAATTAGCAGTTTTGATACAAAATCACATTGGAAATTTGAGATACTCTTCCAACAGAAATAGTTTGAAATATAATGGTATCCAATGACAGAAATAATAACCGAACAAACCAGGAACAGTTTTCAGTAGTTCTTACAGTTCCCAGGAAATTGATGACGAAGAGTATAGAAGTAGCAGTAGTTAAAACGGAAAGAAGTCCAAGATACCATGGGAGACCACTCTTGGAATAAAGTGATTAACGGCCAGGAATTGTCCCTGTCCCTTTCAGTTTACATACTGTCTTCATATTACAACTTGAGTGTAAGTCATGTTTAGATAGTTTTTTCCATTGAATAATGTCAAAGGGAATTGTTAAGTTCTCCCAGAAGTTTACTTTAAACCTTGGGTCTTAATGTAAATCTAAAATCCAACAACGCAGCACTGAGCGTATTTTGGTACCAATAATGGCATTTTCATCTGGGAATTTAGTCTCCTAGGAAAATGCCTTCAAGAGCAGAGTTGCCACTGGAAACAAATTAACCCTCAAACAGCTTGTTAAGGGCCACCGAACCTGCACCAAGACTGGAACATTCCAGATTGCCGAGCAGTCTTTTCATCTTTCTCCATCTTTCTTTTCATGACACCTTATAAAATGAAACCTCCACCATGGCCCTTTAGAGAGTCAAACCTCTGCATTTGCCTTTGGTCCTACATTTCAAAAGGGTATGGAAAACTTGGAGAGGGTTCAGATAAGAGGGATCCAAATGATTTATGTGATGGAACATTGAGACATGTTTAGAGAATCATTTGTTCTACAGAGGAGGAAGGTCGAAGATGAGGAGAGTACAAAATGATCTATGAGGAAATTGCAGGAGTGTTTTTCTTCAGAGGTAATAGTAATAACAATTTGGGAAATGGACTTAAACTAGGGACAATTCCATACATACAGAAAACATCCTCTGAACCATTGAAAGTTAAAAAAAAATAGTTTTTATGTACAACACAGACATGCTACAAAATATCAATCTTTATAATTAAAAGTGCTCTATGCAAATTAGGCATTAAATATATAAATAGCTGTTATTGGACCTGATTGATGATGATAATGCTGGTGATCATTAGAATCATTTCCTTCCAAGTTTCTGTAACAACTTCCCGCTCTCTAACCTCTTAGTACTTGCCTTGCCAAACCCCAACCTTGTATTAATCTGCCTTCTCCACACCTGTGTCAGCAGCTTCATTTGGCTAATGTGGTCTGACCCTGCCTAGCTCACCTTGGTTTTACTCTAAGAATAAAATCCCGAGCCTCATATGGGCTCTTACCACTGCCCTTAGGCTCTATTGAGTCTGCCTGCTAAGTTGGATCTCAAAGGCAAGAAACAATTCCATGCCTTCTCTTCTCTCCTGAAACTTCCAGTTTAAGCTGACCTTGCTTCAAATGTCACCTGGAAAGTAGATGCCATCAGTAAGGAATTTCTCATCTTTTACATAATTTTCAGTACTAAAGCTCACCTACATCTGCACTGTCTCATCTTTTCCCTTCAAAATTGCAACCAGTGAAAGGTGCCTTCTGTTTTCAAAGGCCAACATTTTGACTTGGGTTCTGAATCCCATCCCCTCATCCCTTTCCAGGATTTTGTGGCCCTTGGTCCATTGATCTGCATCCAGCACTCCTTTACTGGATCAGTTTACAAACTAAACAGTTGTTGACCTGAAACAAATAGACCACCAGATATTTCTCCAGCAAAGATTGGATTTATTGGGATCAGCGGAGAATTGCAATTCAGGCTCTGCAACCACGGCGAGCTACATCCCTTGCACAGTAAGAGAAGCAGAAGGCTTTCATAGAGACGAGAACGAAGTTGAGAGGGCTATAATAAAGTGTCCATGACTTTTCATTGGTGGAGCCCTTGCCAGGAAGAAGAGAAGTCTTTCTGTCTTTTCTGTTGGGCTCTGCTATTACCACAGGGCATGAAAACTCCCCCTTCTGGTCTTCCAACTCTATTTAATTGAGGTTTCTGTTTATTAATTTTTTACACAGGTATAAACACCTAAACAAAAAAAGCAAGCAAACAAACTAGCAAAAATTAAACCATATCTCTGGTAAAGGATGATAGCTGATCTTCGATATCCACTGCCCCCTTCTCCCTTGAGTAAAGAACTTATGCTTTTAGCTGAGCCCATAAACACCTGGAACAGACATCCCCCAGACTCTTGCACTTAGGTGTGGCCGTTTAAATGAGTAAGCAGATGCAAAAAACATCCTCAGAATGGGAGGACCTGAGGATTTCCTCACTCCCTCCCATGCTGATGTTGACACAGCTATATGGTAGAAGGATCTGGACCCCTGATGTTTGGGGAGACACCAGAGCAGCCCAGAACTTCTTGCTGCCTAATTTAATGAGGGAGAAAAATAGACATCTAGTTTAAGTGGTTATTTGGGGGCTTTCTAACACTTGGAGCCAAAAGTAAACAGGTATACTAACATTCCCTTGATTCACATTTCCTTAAAAGGAATGTCGTATCCTTATCTCCCGTTCACGTCCAAGTATTTTGAATCATCTACGTATACAGCCCCCACATCCTCACTCCCTTCAGGTGTCAACTGATTCTGGTATGGCTTCTACCATCATCTCTACAGAGACTGCTTTCGTTAGGCTCATGGACCCCCACTTTGCCCATCCTCATGGTACCCAATATTGTTGTCCACTCTTGCTTTCTCAAAAGTCTCCCTTTCATAAGATTCTGTGATATCACACTCTGCCGAGTTTTCTTTGGCCTCTCTGGTCACCACACTTCAGTCTCCTTTGCAAACCTATATTTCAGTTGCCTTCTCCACCGCTCCTCCTGTGTTCAGAAGCATTTTAAACATAATGCATCCAAAATGGAACTCTTGATTCTCTGCCTCCCAAATCTGTCCCTACCTCCAACTTTCTTATTTTAGTAAGTTGATAGTGAATTCTCTAACTAGAATGTGGGAGTCATCTTTGATACCTCTCTCTACCTCACTCTTCAAAACCCAAATTTTAAAGCAACTACGGTTGGATCTACCTCAAGCATACAAATAACATGCATCTATTTCTGTCCATCTTCATCTTCATCCAAGACATGATTGTTTTCCTCCTGGCCTATGGAACAGCATCTGATCTGATTTTCCCACTTTCTCTCTTACCCTGTTTAATCTCAGGTTAATCTAAAAAAAAAAAAAAAAAAAATGAAGCATACTGCTCTGTTCTCCAGACTCTGCAGGAGGTTGAGTCTGGAGAATAGAATAGTTGAGAATAGAATCTAGGCTTATAACATGGATCTCATGGCCCTGTACAACATTGCTCCCACCCACATGAACTTCAGATAGACCAAAGATTTTCCCACCCCAGGACCTTGGTTCAAGCTGTTCCTTCTCACTAGAAGTCTCTCCCATCAGTGTTTCTTGTGGTTGGCTCCTTCTCACTCTTCAGATTTCCCATTAAATATTGTTGCCTCAGCAAAACCCACACTGGCCACATTATTTAAGGAGAAACATATGTATGCACAGTATTTATTTATCACTTTCCCCTTCTTAATTCCTTTAGAACAATAATAATTATTTTTAACTAATCATTTCCGGAGTGTATTGGCCAATTAATTTTTTTTGTTTTGTTTTGTTTTTGTTTTTGTTTTTGCGGTATGTGGGCCTCTCACTGTTGTGGCCTCTCCCGTTGCGGAGCACAGGCTCCGGATGCGCAGGCTCAGCGGCCATGGCTCATGGGCCCAGCCGCTCCATGGCATGTGGGATCCTCCCGGACCGGGGCACGAACCCGTGTCCCCTGCATCGGCAGGCAGACTTCCAACCACTGAGCCACCAGGGAAGCCCAGCCCAATTAATTTTTAAACAGCTTTATTGAGGTATTATTTATATACCAAGGAATTCATCTATTTCAAGCATACATTCAATGTTGTCTATTTTAAATAAACTTAGAGAGTTGTACAACCATCACCACAATTCAATTTTAGGATACTTCTCTCATGCCCACCTGGAGTCATTCATCATCCCCATCCTCACCCCCACCTCCTCAGGCTCAAACAACCACTAATCTACTTACTGTCTCTATAGACCTTTTGTGGACATTTCATATAAATGGATTCATATAATATGTGGTTCTTTGTGTTTAGTTTCTTGCATTTAGCATAATGTTTTCAGAGTCCATCCATATGTGTTATGACTTCATCCTTTTTTATTGCCAAATACTATTTCATTGTATGGATCTACCACAGTTTGATTTTCTGTTCACCAGTTGATAATCATTCAGATTGTTTCCCGTTTTTGGCTATTATGTATAATGCTGTATAGTGCTTATTATATTTAATGAAACATTTAAAAACATGTTAACTGTATATCTCCTTCTTAAGGACCAAGAACAAGTCTTTGCCTGCTGTTACCATCATGTGCCTGGTACCTAAATCATACCTGTCACAGAGTAGATGCCCAATATATATCTGTTTAAATGAATGAATTAACTCCATGTTGATTTCCAAAAATCTCTTTTAAATTTCAGAAGCCAATTCAGATGACTGCAGAAGATGTGAGAAGGGTGATTTTCTAATTGTTGGGTAACATCAGCTCTGGGGGACAAAATCTTCAAATCTGCCTCCACTCCCCCTGGTCGTATCTATTGAGGAAACATTAATCTGGGGTGGGAGGAACCTACATTCCCTCAAGGGTAGTCTGCAGGCTGCCCATCCCTGACTCTGCAAAAGTTATCTGGAGCTCAGGAGGAGAATCTTTGAAGGCTGTAGGGAAGTGCCTTCCATATAGTGAAATCAGAGTACATGATCTAGGAATCTGCTCCTGAATAGAAAATTAGGATCGTTTCTAGATAGAAGTATGTATGAATCTTGCCAGACCTAGAATTCTGTTTTAGGCTTGGGTCCAAGTAGTTTAATTCAGCAAGCAGCATGCACATTTAGGCAGACTTTATTCCCCAGGCCAGAACTAAGGAGATTTGACTTCCAGAAACTAAGATTTAGAATACCATGTGAACAAAACAGCTCTCTACCATCTAAGAAAGAGGTGAAACTTGTGGTAGCTCTTATGAAGATGCTATATACCTGTTTAATGGAAACAAAGATGTTCTAAACATATTGTAAACATGCCCTGGGTGTCAACTTTCACAAAGAAGTGCAATCCTCATTGCTTCTTCATGAAAACATTAAATAAAAGTATAGAATCTAGAAGTCCACTGAGAGAGATGTGGTGATTATATCCTGCTCTTCAGGGAAGAAAAGAGTCCAAGAGAAAGAGAAGCTGAGGAAAGCAGGAGCTAAATACCCGGGGCTTGGGAGAAGCCAGAATTAGGCACTTGAGGCCAATCTAGTAGAGACTCAAGATCCAGGCTCTCAATAGCCAAGAGGCTTAGAGAGGGAGGGTTAAGCAATTTTCTTCCCTTGTTGACAGAATAATTTAACCAAAACTCTAAGAAGAATGTGTCAAATAAATACATCACCCTCCCCTGCACATTCTATATTTATTGGAGGAAAACAAAATGAAGCAACCCCAAGCAATGTAAGCGAACTAAATTTTGAAAGGGTAATTGGAAGAGCTTTTGATGTGTGCATCCTGTAGCCAGGAGTTGGCTGGAAGCTGCCTGATTAAACAGGGTAGGAATAAGAATGAAGAGCAAGAAAAAAACTTTTCCTAGAACCAGAGGTGACAGCAGGATGATCTTCTTCGGGGCTTCAGGGACAATATGGAGAGCATCAAGTGCTCAGGAATGACTCAGTTAGAAATAACTAGGAAATAAGAAGGAGGCACTTAGAATCTGTCACTGTAGGAAAGATTAAAAAAAAAAAAAAAAGGTCTTGATAATGAGGTCCAGGGAAGAAGAATCCAGTTGAAGGAGAGAATAGACTCATTGGGAATAGGTAAGTTAAGTTGTGGAGAAAAGAATTCTGACCTAGAAAGAAAGGCAGGCTGATGGCCAGAAAACACTTAGCAAACCCAAAGGCTATAAATAAATGAATGATGTTACCAGACTTTACAAATAAATTTGGAAATATACAGTAACCAAAGCAGTCTTTTTCTTTGAGGTGTGTCTTCATGCTAAGTCACATAAGACCCAACATCCACAACGATTCCTCAAAGTAGGCTTGCTGCAATGTGTTTCTTCCTTTTTTTATTTTCCAGTATTTTTTTATAACATCTTTATTGGAGTATAGTTGTTTTACAATGAGTATAGTTGTTTTACAATGGTGTGTTAGTTTCTGCTTTACAACAAAGTCAAACAGTTAGACATATACATATGTCCCTATAGATCCTCCCTCTTACGTTTCCCTCCCACCCTCCCTGTCCACCCCCCTAGCTAGCCAAAAAGCACTGAGCTGATCTCCATGTGCTATGCGGCTGCTTCCCACTAGCTATCTATTTTACTTTTGGTAGTATATATAAGTCCATGCCACTCTCACTTCGCCCCAACTTACCATTCCCCTCCCCATGTCCTCAAATCCACAAGGCTATTCTCTACGTCTGGGTCTTTATTCTTGTCCTGCTCCTAGCTTCTTCAGAACCATTTATTTTTTTCTTTGATTCCATATATATATGTTAGCATAAGGTATTTGTTTTCCTCTTTCTGACTTACTTCACTCTGTATGACAGACTCTAGGTTCATCCACCTCACTACAAATAACTCAATTTCATTTCTTTTTATGGCTGAGTAACATTCCATTGTATATATATGTGTCACACCTTCTTTATCCATTCATCTGTCAATGGACACTTAGGTTGCTTCCATGTCCTGGCTATTGTAAATAGAGCTGCAATGAACATTATGGTACATGACTCTTTTTGAACTATGGTTTTCTCATGGTATATGCCCAGTAGTGGGATTGCTGGGTTGTATGGTTGTTCTATTTTTAGTTTTTTAAGGAACCTCCATACTGTTCTCCATAGTGACTGTATCAATTTACATTCTCACCATCAGTGCAAAAGGGTTCCCTTTCCTCCACACCCTCTCCAGCATTTATTGTTTGTAGAATTTTTGATGATGGCCATTGTGACTTGTGTGAGGTGATACCTCATTGTAGTTTTGATTTGCATTTCTCTTATGATTGGTGATGTTGAGCATTCTTTCATGTGTGTGTTGGCAATCTGTATATCTTCTTTGGAGAAATGTCTAGTAAGGTCTTCAGCCCATTTTTGGATTGGGTTGTTTGTTTTTTTGATATTGAGCTGCATGAGCTACTCGTTAATTTTGGAGACCAATCCTTTGTTGGTTTGTCATTTGCAAATATTTTTTCCCATTCTGAGGGTTGTCTTTTCGTCTTGTTTATGGTTTCCTTTGCTGTGCAAGAGCTTTCAAGTTTCATTAGGCCCCATTTGTTTATTTTTCTTTTTATTTCCATTTCTCTAAGAGGTGGGTCAAAAAGGATCCTGCTGTGATTTACATCATAGAGTGTTCTGCCTATGTTTTCCTCTAGGAGTTTTTTAGTGTCTGGTTTCACATTTAGGTCTTTAATCCATTTTGAGTATATTTGTGTGTATGGTGTTAGAGAGTATTCTAATTTCATTCTTTTACATGTAGCTGTCCAGTTTTCCCAGTACTACTTATTGAAGAGGCTGTCTTTACTCCATTGTATATTCTTGCCTCCTTTATCAAAAATAAGGTGACAATATGTGTGTGGGTTTATCTCTGGGCTTTCTATCCTGTTCCATTGATCTATCTTTCTGTTTTTGTGCCAGTACCATACTGTCTTGATGACAGTAGCTTTGTAGTATACTCTGAAGTCAGGAAGCCTGATTCCTCCAGCTCTGTTTTTCTTTCTCAAGATTGCTTTGGCTATTCAGTGTCTTTTGTGTTTCCATATAAATTGAGAAATATTTTGTTCTAGTTCTGTGAAAAATGCCATTTGTAGTTTCAGAGGGATTGCATTGAATCAGTTGATTGCTTTGGGTAGTATAGTCATTTTCACAATGTTGATTCTTCCAATCTAAGAAGATGGTATATCTCTCCATCTATTTGTATCATCTTTAATGTCTTTCATCAGTGTCTTATAGTTTTCTGCATACAGGTCTTTTGTCTGCTTATGTGGGTTTATTCCAAGGTATTTTATTCTTTTGTTGCAATGGTAAATGGGAGTGTTCCTTAATTTCTCTATCAGATTTTTATCATTAGTGTATAGGAATGCAGGAGATTTCTGTGCATTAATTTTGTATCCTGCTACTTTACCAAATTCTTTGATTAGCTCTAGTAGTTTTCTGGTAGCATCTTTAGGATTCTCTATGTATAGTATCATGTCATCTGCAAAGAGTGACAGCTTTACTTCTTCTTTTCAGATATGGATTCCTTTTATTTCTTTTTTTCTCTGATTGCTGTGGCTAAGACTTCCAAACCTATGTTGAATTATAGTGGTGAGAGTGGACAACCTTGTCTTGTTACTGATCTTAGTGGAAATAGTTTCAGTTTTTCACCATTGAGAACAATGTTGGCTGTGGGTTTTTCGTATATGGTCTTTATTATGTTGAGGTAAGTTCAACATATGCTTACTATGCCTACTTTCTGGAGGGTTTATCATGAATGGGTGTTGAATTTTGTCAAAAGCTTTTTCTGCATCTATTGAGATGATCATACGGTTTTTCTCCTTCAGTTTGTTAATATGGTTTATCACATTGATTGATTTGAGTATATTGAAGAATTCTTGCATTCATGGGATAAACCCCACTTGATCATGTTGTATGATCATTTTAATGTGCTCTTGGATTCTGTTTGCTAGTATTTTGTTGAAGATTTTTGCATCTATGTTCATCAGTGATACTGGCCTGTAGCTTTCTTTCTTTGTGACACCTTTGTCTGGTTTTGGTATCAGGGTGATGGTGGCCTCATAGAATGAGCTTGGGAGTGTTTCTCCCTCTGCTATATTTTGGAAGAGTTTGAGAAGGATAGGTGTTAGCTCTTTGCTAAATGTTTGATGGAATTCACCTGTGAAGCCATCTGGTCCCAAGCTTTTGTTTGTTGGAAGATTTTCAATCACAGTCTCAATTTCAGTGCTTGTGATTGGTCTTTTTACATTTTCTATATCTTCCTGGTTCAGTCTTGGAAGGTTGTGCTTTTCTAAGTATTTGTTCATTTTTCCAGGTTGTCCATTTTATTGGCATATTGTTGCTTGTAACTATCTCTCCTGATCCTTTGTATTTCTGCAGTGTCAGTTGATACTTCTCCTTTTTCATTTCTAATTCTATTGATTTGAGTCTTCTCCCTTTTTTTCTTGATGAGTCTGGATAATGGATTATCAATTTTGTTTATCTTCTCAAAGAACCACGTTTTAATTTTATTGATCTTTGCTACTGTTTCCTTCATTTCTTTTTCATTTATTTCTGATCTGATCTTTATGAGTTCTTTCTTTCTGCTAACTTTGGGGATTTTTATTCTTTCTCTGATTGCTTTAGGTGTAAGGTTAGGTTGTTTATTTGCGATGTTTCTTGTTTCTTGAGGTAGGATTGTATTGCTATAAACTTCTCTATTAGAACTGCTTTTGCTGCATCCCATAGGTTTTGGGTAACTGTGTTTTCATTGTCATTTGTTTATAGTTATTTTTGATTTCTTCAGTGATCTCTTGGTTATTAAGTAGTGTATTGTTTAGCCTCCATGTGTTTCTATTTTTTACAGATTTTTTTCCTGTAATTGATATCTAGTCTAATAGCATTGTGGTTGGAAAAGATACTTGATACAATTTCAATTTTCTGAAATTTAACAAGGCTTGATTTGTGACCCAAGATATGATCTATCCTGGAGAATGTTCCATGAGCACTTGAGAAGTAAGTGTATTCTATTGCTTTTGGATGGAATATCCTATAAATATAAATTAACTCCATCTTGTTTAATGTATTATTTAAAGCTTGTGTTTCCTTATCTATTTTCATTTTGGATGATCTGTCCATTGGTGGAAGTGCAGAGTTAAAGTCCCCTACTGTTAATGTGTTACTGTCGATTTTCTCTTTTATGGCTGTTGGCATTTGCCTTATATATTGAGGTGCTTCTACATTGGGTGCATAAATATTTACAATTGTTATATCTTCTTCTTGCATTGATACCTTGATCATTATGTAGTGTCCTTCTTTATGTCTTGTAATAGTCTTTGTTTTAAAGTCTGTTTTGTCTGATATGATAATTGCTACTCCAGCTTTCTTTTGATTTCCATTTGCATGGAATATCTTTTTCCATCCCTTACTTTCAGTCTGTATAGTCCCTAGGTCTGAAGTGGGTCTCTTGTAGACAGCATATATATGGGTCATGTTTTTGTATTCATTCAGCCAGTCTCTGTCTTTTGGTTGGAGCATTTAATCCAGTTACATTTAAGGTAGTTATCAATATGTATGTTCCTATTACCATTTTCTTAATTGTTTGTGGTTTGTTATTGTAGGTCTTTTCCTTCTCTTGTGTTTCCTGCCTAGAGAAGTTCCTTTAGCATATGTTGTAAAGTTGGTTTGGTTGTGCTGAATTCTCTCAGCTTTTGCTTGTCTGTAAAGGTTTTAATTTCTCTGTCGAATCTGAATGAGACACTTGCTGGGTAGAGTAATCTTTGTTGTAGGTTTTTCCCTTTCATCACTTTAAATGTCCTGCCACTCCCTTCTGGCTTGTAGAGTTTCTGCTGAAAGATCAGCTTTTAACCTTATGGAGATTCCCTTGTATGTCATTTGTTGTTTTTCCCTTGCTGCTTTTAATATTTTTTCCTTGTATTTAATTTTTGATACTTTGATTAATATGTGTCTTAGCATGTTTCTCCTTGGATTTATCCTGTATGGGACTCTCTATGCTTCCTGGACTTGATTGAGCATTTCCTTTCCCATATTAGGAAAGTTTTCAACTATAATATTAGGAAATATTATATTTCCTAATATTTCCCATATTAGGAAATTTTCAACTATATCTCTTCAAATATTTTCTCAGTCCCTTTCTTTTTCTCTTCTTCTTCTGGAACCCCTATAATTCAAATGTTGGTGTGTTTTATGTTGTCCCAGTGGTCTCTGAGACTGTCCTCAGTTCTTTTCATTCTTTTTTGTTTATTCTGCTCTGCAGTAGTTATTTCCACTATTTTATCTTCCAGGTCACTTCTCCGTTCTTCTGCCTCATTATTCTGCTATTGATTCCTTCTAGAGAATTTTTAATTTCATTTATTCTGTTGTTCATCATTGTTTGTTTTCTCTTTAGTTCTTCTAGGTCTTTGTTAAATGTTTCTTGTATTTTCTACATTCTATTTCCAAGATTTTGGATGACCTTTACTATCATTACTCTGAATTCTTTTTCAGGTAGACTGCCTATCCTCTTCATTTTTTTTTGGTCTGGTGTGTTTTTACCTTGCTCCGTCATCTGCTGGTGTTTCTGTGTCTTCTCATTGTGTTTAACTTACTGTGCTTTGGATCTCCTTTTAGCAGGCTGCAGGTTCGTAGTTCCCATTATTTTTGTCTTCTCCCAGTGGGTAAGGTTGGTTCAGTGGGTTGTGCAGGCTTCCTGGTGGACGGGGCTAGTACCTGTGTTCTGGTGGATGAGTCTGGATCTTGTCTTGCTGGTGGGCAGGACCATGTCCAGTGGTGTGTTTTGGTGTGTCTGTGACCTTATTATGATTTTAAGCAGCCTCTCTGCTAATGGGTGGGGTTGTGTTTCTGTGTTGCTAGTTGTTTGGCATAGGGTGTCCAGCACTGTAGCTAGCTGGTCATTGAGTGAAACTGGCTCTTAGTGTTGAGATCCAGATCTCTGGGAGAGCTTTCTTCATTTGATATAACATGCAGGCGGGAGGTCTCTGGTGGACCAATGTCCTGAACTCGGCTCTCCCACCTCAGAGGCACAGGCCTGACATCCAGCTGGAGCACCAAGACACTGTCAGCTACACGGCTCAGAAGAAAAGGGAGAAAAAACGAAAGAAGGAAAGAAAGAAAGTTTATTAAAATAAAAATAATTATTAAAAAATATATTGAATAGTAATAAAAAAAGGAGAAAAAAATAGAAAGAAAGAAGAGAGCAACCAAACCAAAATACAAATCTGCCAATGATAACAAGTGCTAAAAAGTGTACTAAAAAAACCAACCAAACAAAAAAAAGAACCAAAAAAATCCCAAAACAAAACAAAAAACGGACAGACAGGACCCTAGGACAAACGGTAAAAGCAAAGCTATACAGACAAAGTCACTCAGAGAAGCAAAGCTATACAGACAAAGTCACTCAGAGAAGCATACACATACACACTCACAAAAAAACACACTCACAAAAAAAGAAAAAGGAAAAAAAAAAATATATATATATGTTTTAAAAAAGGAGTAAGAGGGCAACCAAATCAATAAACAAATCTATCAGTGATAATAAACCCTAAATACTAAACTAAGATAAACATAAAACCAGAAACAAATCAGATGCAGAAAGGAAACCCAAGTCTACAGTTGCTCCCAAAGTTCACCACCTCAATTTTGGGATGATTCGTTGTCTATTCATGTATTCCACAGATGCAGGGTACATCAAGTTGATTGTGAAGATTTAATACGCTGCTTCTGAGGCTGCTAGGAGAAATTTCCCTTTCTCTTCTTTGTGTGCACAGCTCCTGGAGTTCAGCTTTGTATTTGGCCCCATCTCTGCATGTAGGACACCTGAGGGCGTCTGTTCCCACCCAGACAAGACAGGGTTAAAGTAGAAGCTTATTAGGGGCCTCTGCCTCACTCAGGCTGGGGGGACGAAGGGGTACGGAATGTGGGGTGAGCCTGCAGCGGCTGGCGTGACATTGCACCAGCCTGAGGCATGCTGTGTATTCTGCTGGGGAGGCTGTCCCTGGATCACAGGACCCTGGCAGTGGCAGGCTGCATAGGCTTCTGGGAGGTGAGGTATGGTTAGTGAATTGTGCTTGCACACAGGCTTCTTGGTGGCTGCAGCAGCAGCCTTAGCGTTTCATACCCGTCTCTGGTGTCCTAACTGATAGCCGCGGCTCACGCCAATCTCTGAAGCTCGTTTAGGCGGTGATCTGAAGCCCCTCTCCTCCCACACCCCAGAACAATGGTCTCTTGCCTCTTAGGCAGTTCCAGACTTTTTCCCGGACTCCTTCCCTGCTAGCTGTGGTCCACTAGCCCCCTTCTGGCTGTATTCACGCATCCAACCCCAGTCCTCTCCCTGGGATCTGACCTCCGAAGCATGAGCCTCAGCTCCCAGCGCCCACTCTTCCCGGTGGGTGAGCAGACAAGCCTCTCAGGCTGGTGAGTGCTGGTCAGCACTGATCCTCTGTGCAGGAATCTCTCTGCTTTGCCCTCTGCACCCCTGTTGCTGCGCTCTTCTCCGTGGTTCCAAAGCTTCCCCCCCGCCACCATCCATATCCGCCAGTGAAGGGACTTCTAGTGTGTGGAAACTTCCTCCTTCACGGCTCCCTCCCAGAGGTGCAGGTCCTGTCCCTATTCTTTTGCCTTTGTTTTTTTCTTTTGCCCTACCCAGGTACGTGGGGAGTTTCTTGCCATTTGGGAAGTCTGAGATCTTCTGCCAGCGTTCAGTAGGTGTTCTGTAGGAGTTGTTCCATGTGTAGATGTATTTCTGATGTATTTTTGGGGAGGAAGGTGATCTCCATGTCTTACTCCTCCATCATCTTCAAGGTCCATGTTTCTTCCTCTTGATCTTCCATCTCCCCTTCCTCCGTCCAGTCCTTTCTTGTCTCCACCTACAGGAGAAAGAAAGTGTGAGAACTTTTGTTTAAAATGTCATCCAAATAGTAGCCCTCACCCCTATGAAGACACAGAAAAAGATAAAAATTAACACAACCATTGACAGATGGCTGTTAACAAAATTGAGAATAATTCCCACTAGCTGGAAGGTTGTCCAAAAAAGGAAAACTCATCACACATGCTATGCCATGAGGACATATATCAAAAGGTTCTGGGGGCTTCCCTGGTGGCGCAGTGGTTGAGAGTCCGCCTGCCGATGCAGGGGACACGGGTATGTGCCCCGGTCTGGGAAGATCCCACATGCCGCAGAGCGGCTGGGCCCGTGAGCCATGGCCGCTGAGCCTGCGCATCCGGAGCCTGTGCTCCGCAACGGGAGAGGCCACAACAGTGAGAGGCCCGTGTACCGCAAAAAAAAAAAAAAAAGTTCTTTCTTTACACTCCCTTTCTCCTTCTCATTTCTCCATACCTTCTGCTCCCCTGACAATCACCATTTAGGCTCTTTAGAAATATGATACAGCTTTCTGAAGGCTCTCAGAATTCAGTTTCTCTCTTTTATTTCCTCCCGATTAACACTTAACTTTGTAACGTTGATAGGAATTATTTATCTCCCAGAAAAAAAGATAAGGAGCCACACTTGGTGACTTCCTGTGATGGGAGAGCTGTTAATGGCAGTAAAGTAGGGAATGGCCAGAGTGAATGTCACTGCAGGGCGTGTGTTGCCTGTAAGATGGGTCCTTCAGAGAAGTGGTTACTTCTACGAAGTGTAGTTTTTATATCCATTTAATATACCACAAACCAGGCAGTAAGATTTCGATAAGATCCAATTTTTGCCTAGTAGAGTAACTGGTATGGGAAGTGGGGTGGGGACTTTGGCATGGAAATAACTCCAGCTGAAGCTCTTGGAAGAGATTTCTAGTCAGCGTCAAGTGGGCAGTGAGTGGGGTTTAGGGTGCATCACTTAGAACTAGTCCTGGATGGAGGGTGCTTTGGTTAAGTATGAATTTGAAAAGGAAACAACAGCAACAGTAACTTGGAGAACCAAGAAAATATTATAGCCAAAGTGATAAATGGCATGTGATCTATTGCCAGGACCTGAAAAAAAAAAAATCCGAGGAACAGTTTGACTTGAACAATAAAACACAAGAAGACCTGGTGTAGGAAGAATTCATTCACCTTCTCCTTTGTGCTGCACCTTGGCCCTCACACAATTACCACACTTACAATGCTCCTGACACCAGATGTTTGGGGTTTTTCCTACACTAAGTATTCTCTGTGACACCAGCTGTACACCCTACAATTTAACTCTTACATTATCTACATGGCAATAGCTTCAGATCCCACAGATGAAGGGCTCAATCCTACAAAGCTGCCCCCTTCTCCCACTTCAGATGCCATTTGCAAGTTCAGGCTGTCACCTGTTTCTGACCCACCAGTTATCAATCCAAGTTTCCAATAATCCCCTCCTCTGGTTTGATTTATTTGCTAGAGGGGCTCATAGAACTCAGAAAAGCATTTACTTATTATTTGCCCATTTATTATAAAAGGAGGTGATAAAGATCCAGCCACCTTTTCTGTTAAATCAAGCAACTTGGAAGGGGAAGTTAAAGAAAAGGTCTAGTGGGCATTTGTAAATTTGCCAGTGACTGAGAAAATCATATATGAATTTAATTATAGTAGGCTGAATAATGGCCTGCCAAAGATGTCCATGTCCTAATTCTACAAACTCATAGACATGGTAGTTTACATGGCAAAAGGTAACTTTGCAAATGTGAATAAGGTTCTTGAGATGGGGAGATTATTCTGAATTATCCAATGTAATCATAAGGGTTAAGAGCGAGGCAGGAGGGTCAGAGTTAGAGAAATATATGTGGCTGAAACAGAGGCTGTAGTGATGTGTGGCCACAAGCCCAGGGAAGAAGGTGGTTTCTAGAAGTTGGAAAAAAGCAAGGAAATAGATTGTCCCCTAGAGTCTTCAGAAGGAACACAACCCTGCCAATCCATTTTAGGCTTCAGACCTCCTGAACTCTAAGGTAATAAATTAGTGTTGTTTTAACCCACTAAATTTGTTACAGCTGGAATAGTGTATACATACATACATATATATATATATATATATATATATATATCTAACTATATATATAATTTTAGGTATATATCAATATATCTTAAAGAGTTATTGGAAATAATAATATTATGTATTTTGGCATCTGTGGAAATGAGACCTGTTTGAGAGAAATTAAGCTAGCTTACACAATTAAGAAATTTCCAATTCTGAGCCTTTGCATAATATCTTAAGTGTGATGTATCATACCAGTTACACAGACTAAACTAAAAATGCAATTGCAGAATTAAAGCAAGAACTGAAAGAAGAAAAGGGTAGAAATCATATTGAAAGAAAGAAAACACTAGTGATATCAGGAACAGATTTCAGCATTCAAAGAAAAACATATTTGTGAGAATATAGTAGATATTGATAACAACATGGAGGTGGAATCTAAGGAGTTATGAGTTCTGTAAGAAGATAGGACAACTGGAACAGAAACAAAGCTCAAAGACAACATTAAAGAAAACCTTACAGTGTTTTTTAGAAAAACTAGGATATGCATATCAAATTGTTTCATAACAGTACAAGCAACCTCAGTGGAAAAATTAACAGGCTGGCAAGATAATTAAATTATTAAAGTAAACATCATATAAGCACAGTGGACTAAAAAAGGAAACAAACAATAAAATTACCTAAAAAATAACACAAACTGGTCTGACCTCAAACTTTTCTGCTGAAAACACTGAAGGTAATGGAAAAGCATCTGCTAAGTTCTAAGGGAAATAGACTGTGATTCATCTTTATTGTCACTAATCAAGTTTCCTCTAGGATGTAAAAGCTTCATAGGTACAATTTCCAATATTTTGAAAATTGATCATCTGTGTATTATGATTTTTGAAAATAAATTCACACTTATATACTGGTCAACAGAGAGATGAATCAAAATGAATAAATCAGGAATGGGAATTTCATAGCATTAAACAGCCCCATCTTCAGTTTTAGAAACACAAATTAGGAAACCAGCTTAGAGGATGATCGTGTGTTGAGAGGTATATCTTGCAACCAGAGGCAAGTATGGCTCTGCATTGCTCTCTTTAGCTACTCCTTTCTAAGACACCTTCCTAGAACTGGGAAATGAGTTTTGTTTGTATAACTTGGTTACTTGTGTTTGATTACTACTCAGAACAATAACTGATGAAGTTTTGTTTTACTACTTATTATAGATGACACCACTATTTACATTTTTAGGTCATGATGCTGAACTATGAACCATCCTCTCCTTACTACCTCTGCTTCTTAGAACCAGGGATACACAGAACAGCAAAATGATAGCTATTTCATTTACAAGGAAATTGCCAAATGAATTTTTTGCATCATCAAAACTCATATTGAATGATGAGTTACTGTTTTTTTTTTTTATTGGGCAAAGTATAAGTATAATCCCAAGAGTGGCAGGCAGTATCTCTCATGAAGCCTCATTTTTTTCCCATGTTTTTAGTTATAAAAGGTACTATATTTTGGTTTTATCTTTCAAAATAAATTTATTTATATGTATACTGGCATATAGAAAACAGCAATGCAAAAAATACATTTCATTTTTTGTTCCTTTTTTTGTTTTTCTTCTTCTTTTCAACTTGTAAACTCATTTCCCCCTCTTCTCTCTCTACCCACATCAGCCTACTTCTCCACAGGGAAATAATGTGAATTACCTAGTAATAAACCTTCCATATGTCTTCAGGAACATACATTCTTATACAAACATAATCCTAGGATCCTCTGTGGGTGATATACAGGGTATGTGTGTGCATGTTTTGTGTGTGTGTGTGTGTGTGTGTGTGTGATTACTTGTTTTTCCAAAATGGGCTACACTTCCTACACAAGGATTTTCCTACTCAGCAATTCTTCATGGAATTTCATCTAAGTCATCTGACGTGGCTTTAATTTTTTTCTTTTTAGTGGTTGTATCATAGTCCATGGCAAGAATGTACAAAGCTTAATTTTTTTTCTTTTATGGCACTATGTAGCAAACATTCATATATGTACACATATATATGAATATATATGTGGATATATATATCCTATATATTCATATATATATATGTGAATATATATATATGTCCTATATGTGGATATATATATCCTATATATCCATATATATATATATCCTATTTATCCATCCATATCCTACATACTGCCTAAAAGAGGAAGAGGGGGTTTCATTTCATTTCTTGGGGTAGATTTTTAAGGATGGGACCAGAGAGTGGAAAAATATATGTACTTTTACTTCCCTGGTGGTGCAGTGGTTAAAAATCTGCCTGCCAATGCAGGGGATACAAGTTTTATCCCTGGTCAGGGAAGATCCCACATGCCGTGGAGCAACTAAGCCCATGCGCCAAAACTACTTAGCCTGTGTTCTAGATCCTGCAAGCCACAAATACTGAGCCCATGCACCACAACTACTGAGCCCGTGTGCTGCAACTATTGAAGCCCCCATGCCTAGAGCCCTGCTCTGCAACAAGAGAAACCACCACAATGAGAAGCCTGTGCACTGCAACGAAGAGTAGCCCCCGCTCACCGCAACTAGAAAAAGCCCGTGCGCAGCAACGAAGACCCAATGCAGCCAAAGAAATAAAATAAAATAATAAAATAAAACAAAATAAATAGAAAATAAAGTATTCCAACAGATTGCTTTTCTAAAATGAAAAGTCTTCACATTTTTACAAACTGTGTATGAATGCACCCTTTATGGCATATTCCTGTCCTCAATAGGTGATATAGCATTTTTTAAAAGTTGCCAGCTTCATGAATATAAAGTGCTATTTTGTTATTTTCATTTTCCTGCTGCTAAGTGACTTTAACCATCTTTTTCTTTGTTCAGGGGCCACCTGGATTTGCTCTGCCTCTATCTTCTCACCACTCCTTATTTTGGGCCGTTTGTCTCCATCTTGACAGTTTGTAAGAGCTCTTGGTGTGTATTCCTATTAACCCTTTTTCTCCATTACCTTTGTAATTAAAAGAAGCTTTGTTTTAGAAAAAGAGACAGAAGATAAAAGGATATGAATTTCATTCAAAGATGAAAATGCTTAAAACATTCTCTCTTGGAAAGATTTGCATTTTAATTGGTCTCAAGCCTGAAAAGAATGAAGATCCTAGAGATACTTCTAATCATCAAGGAAAGGGTATAAATCAAACCTCTTTGATGGCTTGATTTGCACTTCTCTCACTGATATTTAGTCTGTACACACTATAGTATCTGGATACTCCATCATACTGCAAAGCTAAGTATGTGTTAAGTTCAGACTTACAGTGGAGAAGGAGTAGGGGCACAATGGCAGGGGAAGCAGTTTGTAGAGACTTAAACTTTCAGGTCTTAGGTGACTGTAGTGGAACATTTGTTTTGCTTTGTTTTGTTCTTATTTTTTTATTGTGGTAAACTACATATAACATGAAATTTTAAGTACAGAATTCAGTTCAATGGTATTATGTACATTCATAATGTTGTGCAATCATCACCACCATCCATCTCCAGAACATTTTCATCTTCCCAAACTGAAACTCTGTACCCATTAAACACTAACTCCCCCTTCCTGCCTTTCCCTGCTCCTGGCAACCTCCATTCTACTGTCTGTTTCTATCAGTTTGACTACTCTAAGTACATAATATAAATGGAATCATACAGTATATGTCTTCTGTGACTGGCTTATTTCACTTAGCATAATGTCCTCAAAGTTCATCCATGATGTAGCATGTGTCAGAAACCCCTTCTTTTTTAAGGCTGAATAATATTCCATTATATGTAAATACCACATTCTATTTATCCTTTCATGTATGCATTGATGGACACTTGTGTTGCTTCCACATTTTAGCTATTGTGAATAATACTGCCATGAACATCAGTGTACAAATATCTCTTTAAGACCTTGTTTTCAGTTTTCTTGAGTATATTCCTAGAAATGGAATTACTAGATCATGTGACAATTTTATTTTTAATTTTTTGAGGAACTGCCATAATGTTTTCCACTGTGGCTCTGCCATTTTACATCCCTATCAAGGGTGCTCAAGGGTTCCAATTACTCCACATCCTTGTCAACTCTCGTCATTTTCTGTATTTTTTAAAAGTATGTTAGCCATCTTAATGGGTGTGAGTTAGTATCCTCTTGTAGGTTTGATTTTCTTTTCCCTAGTGATTAGGGATGTTGAGTATCTTTGCATGTACTGATTGGCCATTTGTGTATCTTCTTTGGAAGGACCTTTTGTTTTGAGGTTGCCGCAGGCTTTATTCCATAAAGGGAGCTGACATGCAGACCTCCTGGGCACATAGAAAACAAACTCTCCAGTATTTCCAGAGCACCTAGAATGTCTGGAAGAAGAGGGCTGATGTTTGCCTGAACAATTTAGAGGCAATAGAGGCAGGCTGATGTAGTGCAGCACCCTCCCACCATCCACCAGATAAAAAAGACAAAGACAACAACAGAGGTCCCTGGGCAAATACTCTCCTCAGTCCCTGTATCATGTGGCCATAGATTCCCAATGTGGGTACCAGTATGGGCTCCACCCCTTACTACTTGTATAAACTTGGACAACTTAGGTATGTTACTCGCCTTATAGGATGAACGTTGACTTGCTTTTCTGTAAAATTAGGAAAATACCTCCAGGACCTGTTCAAGCATTATAGGATCAAGAGTTGAATGTATATGAAGTTGCCTTCAAATTGATTTAAAACATTCTAGAAATGTGACTGCTTTGGCAACTTTCCAGAGAAAGGCTAATTTCATTCTGTGAGCTGGTAAGCCCTGAAGAGTCACCATTAAATATCTTTTTTTTTTTTTTTTTTTTCAGTACGCGGGCCTCTCACTGTTGGGGCCCCTCCCGTTGCGGAGCACAGGCTCCGGACGCGCAGGCTCAGCGGCCATGGCTCACGGGCCCAGCCGCTCTGCGGCATGTGGGATCTTCCCAGACCGGGGCACGAACCAGTGTCCCCTGCATCGGCAGGCAGACTCTCAACCACTGCGCCACCAGGGAAGCCCTAAATATCATTTTAGAGTGAGAATAAGATGGCGATTTAAGTTTGGTCCCATAAATGTTTGTATATTATTAAAACCTCCTCTTCAGTAGAGATGTCAGAGGGGAGAGGCTTTACCATGGTAGGACATCCTACTCAAAGGTATGATTCATAACAGAAGGTGCTAAGCCATGGAATCTGCTTGCCCCTTCCCCCATTCAAAATTTCAAAAAGTGCAGATGAGCTACTGGCCAGTGAATGCATGCCTACATGTATGAAAATCGGCCTTTTATAGATGAGAATTGAGGTCCCGGGGGTGTGGACGAGCAGGCAGAGCCCACGCCAGACCTGCTAAATAGGGCCCATGTTGTTCTCTTTACCGCCTCCTCATGGCAGCCAGGTGCTTTGAGAACCCAGAAACATTATTTCTGCCATTTACATCATATTTTTTAAAAGTTTGGAAAATATAAGTAGAAAGAAAATCTGTTGGTAGGCAAAGTGTTATGAATCACAGCATCTCTCTGAAGCATTTGAGCCAAGAGGATATTTTGATTCAAACAAGTCATATAATTCAGGCCAAAATGGCTTCCAGATTTGAACTTCCCAAAACAGTCACAGTTCACCATGTCATTTGGCTGACATAGATAGGGTAATCCCCATTCCTAAGATGAAATAAAAATTCTAGGAAAAATCAAAATCGGCTAGTACCTTTTACATCTGGAGGGCATGGGAGGAAGAGAGACAAAACAGGGAGCATTACAATATTATAATCTGTTAGTCATCAAAGAAATCTTTCTCTATGTTCTATAAATCCAGCTGCATAAACTGCACTAGACTCAGGGACAGCCTACACACACACACACACACACACACACACACACACACAATTGAACTAGGGACCGCTTTAATGGCAAAGTGGTCGTAAACCAGTGTGTTGGAATTTTTCATCAATATGACATCATTCCCAATGTGACATCGGAGTGCCTACCCTCCATTTCCTCTCCCTCTATCCCTCACACTCACCCCCTTTCCTCTTAAAGAGATGATGAAGCTGCCTGGGCAGCACAGGAGGATAATAAAAACCTGTATCCCTTAAGCTGAATTCAGCCCACTGAACTGCACAAACAGCAATAACCAAAACAAAGCTAGCAGGAAACGTTTGCACACAGCATCTGTTATGATCACATAACCATGAGACAGCTGTTTAATCCCAACTGTTAACATAAGATCATTTGTGTGTTTGAAGAGCAATCCCATTTGGATTTCCCCCTTTATTTATTTATTTTCTAGCTTTTCCAAGAGAGAGGCTTTCTCAGCTGTAGGATGCAATTTGTGTTTCTGGCTTTTTCCACTTTCACCCTCAGCTTCCGAAGGAGAAGGGTGGTACGGTTTTCTAACTATAAATACTCAGAGAGGAGAGAGGACGGCTGTGTGGTCTCCTAGCTGAGCAGGGCATGGCCCTTTCTCAGCCTTTGGGACCTGCTTTTTGATCCCCAGAACATTTATAAACCATTCTGGTCAGATTATGGGAAAAGGCCCTCACATGAAACGCATCTGGTGGTCTCAGCCAAATTCTGGTGAGACTTGAGTTTTCTCAGCACCACCCAGGATTGGAACCAATTCCTGTAAAGTTCAGTTCCAAAACCCAATCATTAGGCTCACAATTGCTTTGAAAGGGTCAAGGAAGGATGTCAGCAGTTTGGGTGGCCTGTGTGAGTCCCCACATTGGAACAGTGAGCAGGACACCTAGATGGCTTATGATGGTGAGTTTTAAGGTTATACTTTTTTCTGTTTTTTCCATTTACATCATACTTCACTGCCTGCAGGCTCCCTAAATGCTCAGTAGAGAATATGCATGCTTCACTGTTGAATTGTAGCCAGCATACCACAGAAGTGGTTGATGCCAGTGGCAAGCAGGCCAGAGCTGACCACGTGGTCCTGGGGTGAGGAGAGCTGGCCATGCAAATGTGGACAAGCATTAACTTTGAAAACTGCCTGAAATTAGCATTACATAAATCTGACTTCACCTCCTGCTTTAAATATTTAATTCCATCGAATCCTCCAATTTGATCCCAACATGGTGATAGTATTTGTGACACTAAGTTTACCTTTCTGGGAAATTTGAAAGTCTAAGTCCTTCTAAAACTTTTAATATATGTCTTAAACCAGATTCTTAGGACAAGTTCATTTCTAGGTCATACAAACCTTGGGAATGGAAGGGACTTTTCACTCCTCTCTCATTTTCTTTTCCTTTTTTCTATTTTTTTTATGCCTGATGTTTAATTTAAATTAATTTAATTTTCAGCTTTTTAAAAATTATAATTGACAAGTTAAAGTTGCATATATTTAAGGTAGCCTACTCCATATTTTGATATACATATCCATTTTAACCACCATAATCAAATTAATTAAATTTTGATATTAACTTTTGAAAAATATAAGTTGTTTAAGAGGAATTTATATCTCTTTTAAATGAAAAATATCACAATAACAATTTTTGAATGACTGCTGAATTTCTCCTGATTAAAATGACCTCCTTCTCTCTTGTGGTTCCACATTCTCACAATTATTGCTTTATTCTCCATCCCTGTCCCCTTAAAGAAAAGTTACTCAGGCTTCTACAGAGGTCAGTTTTATGAGATTTAGTAGGAAAAACAAAAGTAGTCAGTGATGGCTGCAGTCAAAAGACAGTGACTATCAATGTTAGAAAAAATTAAACATTTAGGTCAGTCTAGGTGGTGATTTATTATCATAATTATGTAAAATGCATTTACCTTTAGCTTGACATTCTTTATCACACATACAAAAGTTTGCATCCAGCTGCAGGGCTGGGGGAGCTACTGTGATCTCTACAGAGTTTGAACATCCATCTTAATGGTACACTTCCGCTTCATGGGACAAAATCACCAACATCGTTAATGGGAGAAAATCCTTTATCGACTGATTCATTTCCGTGTTTTGTTTCTGCAGCGAGACGGGATATCCTGTAAGGTGGCGAAAAGGGAGGGAAAATTAGTACTATCCGTTTCTGATTTGCCATTATTATTATTGTTATTTCTACTCTCAAGATGGTATTTTATTTATCTACTGATTTTCATATATAACACATATTTTTGGCGATGTTTTTCTTCTCTCCTTTCCCATTTTACCCCAGTTAAAAAATTACTCTTGGCAGGATTTGGAAGGGAGTTTATCTTTGCTACATAAAGAAGTCATATCATTTAATAATCTGCTACTTTTAATAAAACTAAATAATATAATAGTTATTAGGTACCCCAGTTTACTGAATAAAAGCCCTGGTTTATTTTATTTGTTTTGCTTAAGTATGGGACCAGTTGAGGAAATAGTTTTGATTGATTTTAACTCCCAGAATGGAGAGAGAAACTCCACTGTTTGAGCAAGCACACAAAAGTTACAAGTATCTCTCAGATGCTCATTAGTCAGCTAAAACCAGGAAATAAATATCCTACTGTTTTGTGATCACTTCCAGTTACTGCTGTCACAGGAAACATAAACAAGAGGGAGATGACCTGAGAAAAACTGGGTCCCAATTGGACCCTGACCAATTCACATACTACACACACCTCACCAGAACACTTAGCCCTGGTGAAAAGAACCAGATGAATCTGCTGCTGCCCCAGTAATGTTTGAAACTGGCCACATTTATTTCTGAAACTTTAGCCAGACACTCAAAGTTTCAGAAAAGTATTTTTCTGGATAAGTTTTGTTGCATTTTTGTCAAGTACGAAATGCTACATTTCAAGGCAGTATATATCTTTGAAACAAAGCTTGAGGATTTTCCCATTCAATAGACTTGTGTTCTGCGAAACATAAGACAGATCTTGGCAAACAACTATTCATGAGATCGTGGCTTTACAAATAAGCACATTTGAAATGAGGACAGGGAGGTAGTATATTGCTTGATATCAGAGGGAGGAAAACAGAAATAAACCAATTCTAAATTAACCAAAGATTTCATTTTGCAAAGTGGATCCTTCCTACATTATATCTTCTTCCTTTTTGCATAATGTGACTTCTGAAGTGGCAGCCCTTTCTCAAGCTGTTCATCTTAAATATAAGAAACAAATAAACCAAAAAATGAGTAAACAGACAATGGAGGTGAAGTGTTAAGAATGCGGATGGTATGCCAGTAGGAAGTTGTCCTCAGCAGTCCAATGCATCATTTCCTACAGTTTCTGTTTCCATCTCACCTTCCTCCTGTTCATACATCCCCCTGTTTTTCCATGGTCTATGCCCCATGGCCTGTATGGCTGTGTCATGCTGAGTTCCAGCTTTGCTTTTTCTAATCCACATTTCCCTTCAAGGTTAGACCAGAGGTCAAAGAGAATTTCTGCTTACCCATTATCTATTCCTCTGATTATTTCATATGACATCAGTTTTCCTCATGATTCTTAATAATAAGCTCTACCTCAGAGCTTATTCAATACTTTTTAATATAAGACACAGGGCAAAAATTAGGAGCACTCCCAAATTTACCTCTCACACATCCTCTGGAAAATTTGTATCTCAGTTAAGTCTTGGGGGGAAAAATGTTTGCAATTTCTTCTAAATTGTTGGACTGTAGCCACTATTTACTCCCTCTTCAGATCACCTCCTATGTCCCTCCCAACAATCTGCACATACTATGGAGGAAATGGAAATTCTGTCCAAGATGGCTCAGTCCCATTGTCCTTGTAAATCTGATCAGACATAACTCAGCATAATACAAAGTGTAGATTTCAATTTACTTGTTAGAAATATTCCAGGGAACATTTTATACTTTGAAATATGTGTTTTAAATTTGTTAACTCACTTGCTTGCTGCTGTTTGGTTTTCTTTTCTTTTTTTTTTAGAAAAAAAACTAAATTGATAGAATTGATTGGTAATTTGAGCATTGAAAACAGAAAGATTCTTTTGACAATTGAGTCAAAGGATGTTTAATATAAAAAAGGCTTTTCACTGAGAAGAAATACTTTGAGAAAAATAGTCTGATTAAGCATTTTATACATTCAGAAAAGAAAACTATGCAAACCAATTCCCGATACTTCATTCCCTCAAACAACTGAAGTGGTAAATTGAGGCAATTATCCCAAACACCTTTCCTTAATTATAGGGATTGTCTAGGTAAGCAGGTTCTGGGCCTAAATTTTTACAATAATTATTTTAATTTGCACTTTGTTTTGCACGTGAAGACACAGCCTTAGCATCATGGTCACTTATAATTTTGTATCTGAACTCTGTGACTAAACATATTAGGTATTTTAATACCACTGCTAACTTAATTTTTTTAATCTTACATTCTTGAACATGCATTACATTTATAATTTGAAACAAATGAGCATATCAAAAATTATATTAAAATAAAATACATTGAATGAATTTGCAGAGCTTCTCAATGTGTGGTCTGGGACGGGAGGTTGTGGCAGCCATCTTTGGAAAATACAACCTGTCACAGAGCCCTTATGGTTATATGTGGCACCTGACCACTTCCTCTCTTTAAAAACCACATGATGGGTATTAGGAACATTTTCTAGTTCAATACATTCAATGATCTTATTCAAACATGTAGGGCTGGTTTCTATGAACAGGATGTTCACTTAAAGTGAACTCTCATCCTTGGTCTGTCCCATGGGATTTGTTCTCTTAACCTACAAGGCCATCCTGGTTCTCTTTCCTTTGTCCTGCCTCACACTTCTTTAATGATGCAAGGAAAATAAAATCAAGAAGAGCAGCTACTTCAAATTATTGTTATTAAGGCAGGTCCTCAACTCCATCTAGCTCTGGGTTAGGCATTATCTTACATTATTTAGAGTCCAAAATCAAATCCAAAAGATGAAAATCATGATTCTCATTTTGCCAGTGAGTAAAACCGAGGCTTGAACAAGGTATCTTATGCCCAATGTCACGTAGTCCAAGGTCAGGAAGCCAAGAAATGCAGACATGACATTTGAATATAGGTCTGCCTGACTCCCAAAACGTCACGTTTCCTGCTTTTATCATATAAAATCGCTGATGCCATTGGAATTGCAATCAGAAAGAACCCAATGGGAACTAAACTTTTCTGCAGTCCCTAGAACCAGTAAGACTGAAGTTAAACAAACTCTATCTGTTTTATTATTTAAAAACAAACAACAAAACTTTGAACTAAGGCCAGGCCAAAGAAAAATATAATCACTTCAAAAATTATTTTCTTCTAGAACTCACTTTGAGGTGGAATCTTATATTGTGATTTGTTTTTAGGGGAAAGGAAGGAAAACTTAATTACAGAACTTATTTTTGGCCAGATATTTTACATACACTCTTTAGTATACTTCTCACACCAAACCTTTGAGGTCAGTTCCCACTTCAAAGGTAAGGGTCAGGTTAAGTGACTTACTCCAGGTCACATGCTAAGAAGCCACACACTGGATTCCAACCCAAGTTCTTCAGACTCCATAATCCATGCCTTCAGTCTGTTCAGCACAGAGTTTCCTAACTTAGCACTGTTGTTACTTGAGGCAGGATAATTCTTTGTGGAATGGGGGTGGGGA